>NC_134312.1:0-606352 GCF_964195595.1 Calonectris borealis | reverse complement strand
CCTGTGCACAGTGCCACCGTGCATGCCGGTGCGTAGGCAGGGCCGGTGCGGGCAGCAGAGGGGCTCCTGCCAGTACTGCCCTGGCCACGTGGCATGTGCCACCCCCGCAGCCACGTGCCACCCCTGCAGCCGCCCAGGTGCCACGGATTCCTCCTGGGCAGCGACCCGGGGTGGCTGCGGGCGGCAGAGCCCCGGGGCTGCTGCTGTGGGTGCCCCCCGCCAGTGCGGGATCACTGGCTCCTCCGCGGGGGGAAGCCAACCTGAGCTGTGCTGGAGCTGGCAGCGCTGGGGGGTCCCCATTTGTGCACCCCGGGGGGATCCTTGGGGGGACAGCACGGTCAGTGCTCCCGGGAGCTCGGGGACCCTGCATGGCCCCGGCAGTGCCTGCGCTTGTGGGTTGGCAGCGGGCTCTGCGTGGGGCTGGCAGGGGTGCGTGGCAGGGCTGCCGGCGGCGGTCACACGGTGCCGTGGGGGGCCATGGGGGTCCCCTCTGCCCAGGGAGCCCAGCGGGAGGGGATGGGGTGTCCTGCCCCACCGGTTTGGGGTGGGAAGGGGCTGGCCCAGGGCTGCAGCCCTGGCTGTGGCAGGCAGCTCCTGCCGGCCCTGCCGCTGCAGTGCAATGCCGGAGCATGGAGTACGTGTGCGGCTGCAGGTAGCAGCTGGCTGCCGCCGCCTCCCGCTCCTCCCGGCCCGGCAGGCCCTGGGCAGAGCCAGGCAGAGCGGGCGGGAGGGGCAGGCGAGGTGCCCCGGCCCACAGCTGGGCTGGGGGGGCTGCCTCCCTCCGGCCCACCATGGCACCCCTGGCATGGCACAGCCAACCCCCCTTTACCCCTGCTGTCACGGTGCCACGCAGCCTCCCCGCCCCGGGTGCCGTGGCTCTGCCCGCTGCTGCCCGCTGAGCGTTGCCCCATCCTGCTGACCCCGCTGCCGTTCTCTTGCAGGGACCCCCCGGACCGGAGACCCACCCCGGCCTCACTCCTTGGGGACCACCCAGGCCCGCGGCCCCCCGCCCTGCCGCAACCCGCCGGCAGCCCTCGGCACAGACTGCTCGTCCCGCGGCACGGCCTGAAGCTCATCCCGCGCCACAGACCCCGGCTCGCCCCCCGGCACGGTGCCCGCCTGGCTCCCCGGCACAGACTGCTCATCCCACGGCGCCACCCGAAGCTCATCCCCCGGCACGGACCCCGGCACGGTGCCCGCCTGGTCCCCCGGCACGGCCGCCGCCTCGTCCTGCGGCACGGCCCCCGGCACGCGCGGGGCCGCCGGCACGCGCAGCTGCTGCGGGTGGGCTGCGTGCTGGGCACCTGCCAGGTGCAGAACCTGAGCCACCGCCTCTGGCAGCTGATGGGCCAGTCGGGCCGCCAGGACTCGTCCCCCATGAACCCCAACAGCCCACACAGCTACGGGTGAGGGGGGGTCGCCGCACCAGACTGCCTGGCCCCGCGCCCCCTGCCCTGCCCCGCGGGACCCTCCACTAAAGCGCTTCCAGAGTCAGCGTGGCTGGGCTCCCTCTGCACCTTTCTGGGGTGCTCGGTACCCCCAGGCAGAGTCCGGCTCCAGCCCTGGCCCCACCAGGGACACAGGGCCTGGGGGAGCATCCCCATGGAGGGGGTCCCACCCCATTGCGAGCAGGAGCCCCATGGAGGGGAGAGGACCGTGGGCTGGGGAGCCGGTGGCCCGTGGTGGCCGGCAGTGGCCTGTCCGGCCAGGGCTGTTGACGGCGGGTCCAAGGGGCGGCGGGGCATCCTGCTGACCGCAGCAGCGCCGGCGCCTTGTGCAAGAGCGCGGGGCCGAGCCCCTGGCCACGCTCCCGCCTGACTCAGCAGCTCAGCACCCTGCTGCGGCACGCATGGCCACGGGTGGGGCGAGCCCCACTGCAGCACCCCCATGGTACCCTATGGCACCCCCTCGCCCCCACCCCAGACTCCTCCTGCGTGCGTCCAGGGCGGCACGGCTACATGGCTGGGGGTCCCGCAAGACCAGGGTGAGGGCACCCTGCTGCAGCCCAGCTCCCCCAGCCAGGGCGGGGGCACGGGGCAGCCCCCCGCACCTTCCTCACTCGGGGGTCCCAGGTTTGGCTCGGCACCTCGGGGGGTCCCCTCCCAGGGCAGAGGCTGGGGTGCCTCGGGGGGTCCCATCCTCCCTGGGGAGGATGCTGTTCCCTTCCCCTGACACCCTGCCTCCTCCCCGTCCTGCCCGCAGCCCTGCGGTGATGGGGCCGGGTGCTGGTGGGTGCCGGGGGATGGCGAACTGCCCCTGAGCGGGAGGGGCAGAGGAAAGGTCCCCTGGTGCAGGGACGGGAAGGGCCCCACGGGCTCAGTGGGGTCTGGGATGAGATGGGGGCCACGGACATGAGGGGACCCCACGTGTCCCTGTCACCCCATGCTGTGACACCCCGGCAGTGCCGGTGTCAGCCCTATGGCCTGGCAGGACGGGGATGTGCGGCTCCAGCCACCAGCCTGGCAGCAGCCTGCGCGGGTGCCCGGCCCCCCCATCCTGGGCCACTCCTTGGCCCTGGCGCAGGGACGGGTGGTTGGGGGGGGTGGATCCAGCCCTCCATGGGGAGAGCAGGGAGCCCAGCCCATCGGCACCTTGATCATTCCTGCCAGGAGCACCCTCATCCCTGCCATGAGCACCTGCATCCTCCCTGCGTGCAGCCCCCCCCTCCGGAGCACCCTCATCCCCCCCATGAGCATCCTTGTGCTCCCTCCCCGCCTTCACCCTAGAGCTCCTGGGAGCAACTTCATCTGCCCCCCCGGAGCACCCCTGTCCCCAGGAGCACCCCTGTCCCCCCAGGAGCACCCCCGTCCCCAGGAGCACCCCTGTCCCCCCAGGAGCACCCCAGGCCCCCAGAACACCCCCATCCCCAGGAGCCCCTAGTCTGCAGCAGCACTGGGTGTGGGTGGGGGAAGCACCCAGGGGTGGTGGGCACCCAGCCCCTCTCTCCTCCATCCTGGGGGTCCCGGCCCTCACTCGAGCCAGCTGACGGGGCAGGACGGGGACAGGACCGGGACCATGGCCGGGGACGGGGTCAGGACCATGGCCGTCACGGGAGGTTCCCAGGCTGGGGCTCCCCTCCCGGTGCGGGCAGGGCCTCACCCCGGCACGGCCCAGAGCCCCCCGCCGCCCCCCGGGCCGGTGCTGCCGGTTTGGCAGAGGGGCAAGGGATGGCGTGCTGTCCCACGGGGACGGGCGGCCGCAGCCCAATGCGGTGCTGCCATGGGACACGTGGGGACCCCAGGCCTTCGCCCCCCCATCCCTTGGGTGCCCCCCAGGCTGCAGAGGGACCACACTGAGCCCCGCGGGTGCCCGGGCCGGATCCTGCCCCGGAGCTGGGCCAGGCGGGCATTGCAGCGCGGAGCACTCCCCTTCTCTCTTCAAGTGAAAATCTGATTTTGTGCAGAATAAAGTGTGCGAGGAGGGGTGACGCCTGGTGCCGGGACGAGCGGCGTTCCCAAGGGAATGGGGCCCGGGACGGGACGGGGCGCGAGGGGCTGCCCTGGGCAGGGCATGGGCACCCGGGCCCACGGCCACCGGTGACAGGCAGCTTCCCGCAGCGCAGCCGGGACAGCCGTGCAGCGGGGACAGCAGCGCAGCACCCGTCCCAGCGGCAGCACCCGTGCCCAGCCAGCACCCAGCTGTGCGGGGCCGTGGGTCTGGGCAGGAGGAGGAGGGGGAGGAGGGGGAGGAAGCCAAAGGGGAGACGTGTCGGTGATGCCCACATGGGCAGCTCGCTGCCGGGGTCTTGCTCCACGCACTTTCAACATCGGCAGTCACTAAATTTAATGTTCCGCAAGGCGCGGGGGCAGCCGGCGCCCGTCCCACCCGGACGTGGACCCCGCGAGACTGCTCGTGACCCCAGGGCCATCAGCGGCCGGACGGCGATTGCCACGCTGGGGTAGCGACCCCCAAGCTGCTTCCCGCAGGCCCCAGCCCCTCCGCCCCCCCTGCCCACTGCCCTTCGCTCGCTCCCTCGCTGCTGCCCGCGGCCCCTCACTGTCCCGTGGGGTGCCAGGCCCGGCCCCGCACCCTGTGTCGCGGAGGGGGGTTGCACCGTGGCCCTGTCCCATGGGGCCACCGTGGCTGGCACAGGCAGCGGGGCAGGGGCATCCCTTTGCCCCAGTAGGAGCCCGCTAGCCCAGAGCCACCAGCAGCCGCTAGTGGGGCCACCTGTGGCCAGGGCTTCCCAGCTCAGGGGTCGCAGTTGGGGGTCCCCAGCTCGGGGGGCTGCAGCGTGGGGTCCCCAGCTTGGGGGCCAGGCCAGGCTCCCCGCCAGCCCCTGCCCACCCTCGGGGAGCAGCATCCCCCCGAGCCCGGTGCCGCGGGCTCAAACATTAACCGGGGGCAGGTTAACTGGTGACCGATTGCCCCCGCGCTGGCTGGGCCGCCCCTGCGCCGCCCCCCACGGGGATAAAGCCGGGGGTCCCTGCAGCTGCCCCAGAGCCCGTGCGCCCACCGCCCCTCGCCACGGCCGGCATGAGGAGCCTCCGGGCGGTGAGTACGGGCAGGCGGGATCCAGCGCCCCACACCTCGGGGTCAGACCCATCTGCACTGCCCCGCGTGTCGGGGTCTGACCCCCTGCATGTCACCCCACACCTCAGGGTCGGACCCCGCTTGCATCGCCCCACACCTCGGGGTCAGACCCCACTTGCATTGCCCCACACGTGGGGGTGCAAGTCCTCCCGGGTACACAGATGGCACGGGCAGCCCTGTCCCTGGGGCTGTGGGGCACAGCCCCACAAGCATCAACCCCCCTGGGGTCTGTGCCGACAGGCAGCAGCCCTCGGGGACCCCCCAGCTCTGTGCGGGGGGGGCCCACACAGCTCAGCACTGGGGCTGTCACCTTTTGAGGGGGTAGAGGAGATTCCCGGGACCCTCGGCGATGCCCTCCCTGTGATGGGGGTGCCAGCCCCACATCCATCCCAGCCCCACAGGTGACCCAGCCCCATGGGGACACCACCCCAAGAGGGTCCCAGCCCCTCTGTGTCCCTGCCCCACGTGGGTGCATGCTGTGAGGGGGGGGAAGGGGGTCCCACAGCTGCGGGGGAGGCTGCTGCTCCAGCGAGCCGGGGGGGGCTACCCTCACCCCCCAGGACCAGGCAGGTGGGCTGTGCCTGTCCCCGGGGGGCTGCAGGGCATCGTGCAGCACCCACAGCCCTGGCCCCGGGGGCTGCGAGGGGCCGAGGCAGTGACTCCTGGGAGCTGTTGCCCTAAACCAGCGGCACCTCGGGCCAGGCCCCCCCGACCCAGGCTGAGCGGGTGGCTCCCCCTGCCCCCCCGCTCTGCACCCCGACAGGACGGCTCTCGCCCCGCACCGGAATGGGGCGGCAGAGCAGCACCGTGCGAGGGCGTGCAGCGCTGTGCGATGCCGCGCATTCAGGGCTGTCCTTTGCCGACAGCATGGTCTCCTCGACCCTCAAGAAACACTGGGTGCTCTCGCCCTCTGTCCCGCGGCTGCCGGGCCAGGCGCAGGATCTGGCCCCACTGACTGAGCCCGGCCCTTCTCGCCGCAGGAAGCCGACCCCTCCGAGGGGCCCGAGTCCGGCAAGGCCAAGTCCCAGTACCGAAACTACATGGTGAGCCCGGCTGGGCAGGCGGTGCCGCCGTTGGGACGGGCGGTGATGCCGAGGCAGCGGGAGGGTCCCCTGCCCCCGGCGGGGTGCTGGGGGTCCCGCAGTATGAGGCCGGGGGTCCAGCTGCGCACCACCGGCCGTGCTGGGGGCCTCATCCTGCTGCTGGGAGAGGGCGGAGGAGCCCAGCGGGAGCTCTGCTGCCCCAGGCCGGGAGGGAGGCTGAGGGGTCTCCTCCCACCCCACCGGAGCCCCCCCGGAGCCTGACGCTGTGCTGCAGGAGGGGAAGCTGCTGGACCGTGTCTACAACACCTACCTGCTGATGCACACCCACCAGACCGTTGACTTCGTGCGGAGGAAGGTGCGAGCCCCCCTGGGGCCACCTGCAGTGGGGGGGACGCTGCAGCCCCCCCACTCTGCCCCCCAGCACTGCAGGTGCAGCCCTGGTGCCCCATCCCAGCCTGCTTGGGGGGCACCCACTCCCCCACAGCTGTGGGGAGGGTCCCAAGGGGTTTTGGGGTGGCAGCGCAGGCAGGGGGGGTCGCTATCGTGCTTGCCGTGTGCCCAGAGCACCCAGTACGGGACCTGCTCCCTGCGGAAGATGAGTGCCATGGAGGCACTGGAGCTGCTGGACCAGCTGGTGGATGAGTCGGACCCGGACGTGGACTTTCCCAACTCCTACCATGCCTACCAGACCGCCGAGGGCATCCGCCGGGCCCACCCTGACAAAGGTAGGGCCGGTGCCCCCTCCCACTGTCACAGAGCCCATGGGGGCCATGTCCCAAGGGGGTGACGGCCCCGCTCGCCCCCAGACTGGTTCCACCTCGTGGGGTTGCTGCATGACCTGGGGAAAGTCCTGGCGCTGTTCGGGGAGCCCCAGGTGAGCGGGATGGAAGGGAGGGGGCAGGCCGGGGTACAGGGGATCCCGCTGGTGAGGGGTCCCTCCTTGGGGACCCCCCTCGGGCCAGCGGGACGCCTGTCGCAACCCTCCGCAGTGGGCTGTAGTGGGGGACACCTTCCCTGTGGGCTGCAAGGTGCAGAAGTCCGTCGTCTTCAGGGACTCCACCTTCCATGACAACCCCGACACCAGAGACCCTCTGTACAGGTGAGGCCGGACCCCCAGACACGGTGCCGTGGGGTGCTGTGCCCCCCAGCCCCTGTCGCAGCCATGGAAGGGGCTGGGGCGCAGTGAGGGGTCCAGCCCCGAGCCCCCGACCCGCTCCGTCCCCAGCACCGAGTACGGGATGTACCAGCCTCGCTGCGGCCTGGAGAACGTCCTCATGTCCTGGGGACACGATGGTGAGGGTCAGGGGGCCGGCCGGGGTCCCCTCTTTGGGGCAGGGCCCCCTTTGCTGGAGGATTCGGGCCTGGAGCCCCTTGCACGGGGCGGGGGGGCTGCAGGCCTGGGGGCAGCAGCTCTTGGGGCTTCTGTCCCACATGGGGGTCCAGCCCCGGCCACTCGGGCCTGTCCCTGCGCGCCCCCCTCTCTCCCCAGAGTACATGTACCGAGTCATGAAGTTCAACAGCTTCGCCCTGCCCAAGGAGGTAAGGGCTGGGGGGTGGCGTGTGGGGCCGACCCCCGCGGGCCGTGGGGCAGGGACCCGCCGTGGGGAGGGTGGGCGCCCCTGGCACGTCCCCATCCCCCCAGGCTTTCTACATGGTCCGCTTCCATTCCTTCTACCCCTGGCACGCACACGGGGACTACCTGCACCTCTGCACCGAGGAGGACCTGCGCATGCTGCCCTGGGTCAGGGAGCTCAAGTGCGTGGCCGGGGGGGTCGGGGGGCTCAGCCAAGGCCCCGGGGAGGGGTGGGGGGCCGCAGCCCCCGGCACTGACAAGCCCTCACTCCCGCAGCAAGTTCGACCTCTACACCAAGCAGGAGGAGCTGCCCGACGTGCAGCAGCTCCGGGGCTACTACCAGTCCCTGATCGACAAGTACTGCCCCGGGCAGCTCTGCTGGTGAGCGGGGAGCCCCAGCCGCCCCACCGCACCAGAACCCCCGCCCACCCACCGCACCGCCCCCGGCGCAGCACCCAGCACCCCACGCTCAACCCCCGGCCCCCGGCACAGCCACCTGGCCACGGGGGGCACCGGGGCTATACAATAAACCTGCTTGTCACACACCCCAGTGCCAGTCGCGCCCTGGGCAGCCCCCAGCCCCGCCGGGGAGATGACACCAGGGGAGAGGCGGGGGGACCAGCGCCATCCCCGTCACCTCTCCCCAGGGGGAACAACCCCTCCTGTGGGCCCGGACCCCTCGTCCGGCCCCAGGGAGAGCCGCGGGGCTGGAATGTCAAAGGCTTTATTTAGAAAATTATAGGAAACCTCTGTGCTCACCGACGAGCCCATGGGAAGCACGTTACAGCCAGAGCCCTCCCACTGGGGCAGGGGGCTCGGGGCGGGGGGCGCAGGCAGCACCCGAAACTGCCCCTGCACTGGTCCAGGGGCAGCCCAGGGCCGGGCAGGATAACCAGGAGGGCTCGTGCTGCCTTGCTGCGGCTGCCCAAGGCTGCTCCCGCCAGCGCGGAGCATGGCCCCCCAGCGCAGAGCGCCCTGCCGCCGCCCGGCACGGCCCCGGGGCGCCCAGGACGGGGCGAAGGGGACAGAGGGGCAGCTCCGGCCCAGGGGAGCGGCGCAGAGGTGATGGAGCTGCCCCGCTCCGCCCGGCGCCGCCGTCTGCGAGCGATGGCCGCGCTGTGCGTGAAGGCACTGGCAGGGGAGAGAGCAG
This sequence comes from Calonectris borealis, assembly GCF_964195595.1. NCBI lineage: Eukaryota > Metazoa > Chordata > Aves > Procellariiformes > Procellariidae > Calonectris > Calonectris borealis. The sequence goes on along the minus strand of NC_134312.1, from coordinate 598,053 downwards.
CGGGCTCGCCCCGGGGCGGGCAGCGTTACGGCAGGGGTGGGGGCCTGCCTGCGCCCCGGCCGGGGCCCCCCACCCCGGGGCGGCAGGCGGGGTCAGGCAGCCAGGAGGAGGGGAGTGGCGGGGCCTGCGGGCAGCGCCATCAGTCACTGGGTGGAGGACGGGGCCTGGGCTGGGGGCTCCGGGCGCTACTTCTTCTTCTTGGTGCCGCGGAGGCCATCGCTATGGCCATCGGCTGCCGCCCCCCGCGCCCGGCCCTCGCCTTTCTCCTCCGCCTCTTTGGCCTCCTTGCGCCGCACCTGCCCGTTCTTCTCGCCGCCCCCTCGCTCCGCAGGCTCCCCCCGCCTGGGGCCTTTGTGGCGGGCAGGGGGCGCGCCCCCCCGGGGCCGGCGGCCCAGGGCCCGCAGGAGGCTGACGGTGGCCGCCACGAGGTACAGGGACCAGAGGACGGCGGGGCCGGAGAAGGGGCGGCTGAGCTGGCGGAGAGACTGCAGCAGCCAGGGCAGGAAGGCGTCTGCCGAGCGCTTCAGTGGCGTCTTGTCCTGCGGGGCGAGGGAGGGGGGTCAGGGCTGCCCCTCGGCCCTGCCGGCGGCTGGGAGCGCAGTGCGGCCGCGGCGCAAGGCCCTACCTTCAGCCCGTGCTGGCTGAGCAGGCTCTCCAGCGTGGGGTCGCCCAGGGAGACGGCGGGGAAGAACTCCTGCACGTGCTGCCGCCGCCACCACGGCACAGGGCCCTCGCCGCTGCGGGATGGGAGAGCTCAGCACCCAGCCCTCCGCCCCGCAGCCCGGGCAGGAGGGGGGCAGGCTCCTGCCTCCCGCCCGCAGCCCTGCTGCAGCCCAGGCAGCGACCCAGCCTTGCCAAAGCAGAGCTCAGGCCCTGACGAGCTGCAGGTGCATGCCGAGTTCACAAGTTAGCCAGGTGAGAAGCAGCTCCCAAATTCAGGCCCGCCCTGAGCTGCCTGAGCACAGTCAGCGCGCACGACCGCACCGTCTGTGTGTTGATGTGGCATCACATCAGCTCTGGGGAGCAGAGCGAGGCTGCAGGGGGGGTGCAGGCGCTGGCGCAACGGCCCCGGCCCCGCTCACCTGCCCTCGGCGCTGCCGGTGAACCAGTACTTGTAGAGCTGGGCACGGATGTAGATGGGGGGCTGGGCGCTGAAGGGGTACCGGGACTCGTCGACCTGCACCAGGCGGATCACTGCCGGAGACACAGCGTTAGCCCCCGCCGGGATCCTGCACCCCTGGCTGCGGGAACACCCCAAACCGCTGCGGTGCTGGGGCCCAGCAGCTCCAAATCCCCAGGGAAGGGCCTGGAGCACAGACCCACTGCGGGGGGCCAGCGACAGCCCCCAGCCAGGGTAGATGCAGCCCTGCCTGCTGCTGCGGGGGCTCAGCCCAGGCAAACCCCCCCTTGCTCCCTGCGACAGCGCAGGACAGAGGTCCCTGCTGCAGCGCGACTGCCAGCTGCGGGGCCTTGGGCTGCCTCTGCCGCGGCGCCAGGCCCGGGGAGCCCCCGGCACGACCCGCCCCACTCACCGTCCTTCTTGCCCTGCAGCAGGCGGTAGACGAAGCTGGTGAACCAGGGGCTGCTGCTGTGGTGGGCCAGGGCCGCGAACCACATCTGCCAGTCGAGGCGGGGCTGGTGCGGGGCCACCACGGGGGGGGCTGTGCTGACGTTCCCGGGCTTGTACATGAACTCGATCTCCTGCGGGCGGGGAGCAGAGCAGGTGGGGGGGCATCCAGCAGTGGGGACTGCCCCACAGGGGTCAGACCTGGACTTCCCCTAGCTCCGCTGTCCCGGGGGCAGAGATCCCCCAGACTCGCCTCCCTCGTCTCCTGGGGCTACCAGCTCCTTCCAGAGGGACAAAGCCCATGAGGGGACCACGCCAGCGGGACAGGGATGCTTGGGTCCACTGGAATCCGTTCCTCAGTGCCTGTGCCTGGCCAACCCACGCAACTGGCCGCAGTTCAGCCCTTCTTCCCCACAGCCCCTTCGGCGCCAAACACGATTGTTGAACTTGATTCACCAAGGCTCAGTGCCGGGTCCTGCACTTGGGCCACAACAACCCCAGGCAACGCTGCAGGCTTGGGGAAGAGTGGCTGGAAAGTGCCCGGAGGAAAAGGACCTGGGGGTGCTGGTCGACAGCCGGCTGAACATGAGCTGGCAGTGTGCCCAGGTGGCCAAGAAGGCCAACGGCATCCTGGCCTGTATCAGAAATAGTGTGGCCAGCAGGAGCAGGGAGGTGGTTGTGCCCCTGTACTGGGCACTGGTGAGGCCAAACCTCAAATCCTGTGTTCAGTTCTGGGCCCCTCACTCCAAGAAGGACATGGAGGTGCTGGAGCGTGTCCAGAGGAGGGCAACGAAGCTGGTGAAGGGCCTGGAGCACAAGTCTGATGGGGAGCGGCTGAGGGAACTGGGGTTGTTTAGTCTGGAGAAGAGGAGGCTGAGGGGAGACCTCATCGCGCTCTACAACTCCCTGAAAGGAGGTTGTAGCGAGGTGGGCGTTGGTCTCTTCTCCCAAGTAACAAGAGATAGGACAAGAGGAAATGGCCTCAAGTTGTGCCAGGGGAGGTTTAGATTGGATGTTAGGAAAAATTTCTTCACCGAAAGGGTTGTCAAGCACTGGAACAGGCTGCCCAGGGAAGTAGTTGAGTCACCATGCCTGGAGGTATTTAAAAGTTGCGTAGACATGGTGCTCAGGGACATGGTTTAGTGGTGGACTTGGCAGTGCTACGTTAACAGTTGGACTTAATGGTCTTAAAGGTCTCTTCCAACCTAAATAATTCTGTGATTCTATGAAACGGTAGCTCACCGTCCAGGTCTGCTTGTCGTAGCTGCCCTCCAGCACCACCTCGGGCCGCCCCCCGACACCCGTCATCCTGCGGAAGAGCCCGTAGGAGTTCACCACCTGGAAGCGTTCGACCGCGTTGAACATCTGGTGGATGCCGGGCCACAGCTTGCCGTTGGACTCGTAGTCGATGTAGGTGAAGGGCACCTGGGGAGCAGCAGAGAGCAAAACCCAGAGAGCGTCACCATGGCTAGAAGCAGCTTGGGGGCCGTACCCCAAGACAAACGCATGTTCCGCTGTCCCCTGCCCTCCCCAGACGCTTCCCACCCGCTCACCAAGCTGATGGCAAACATCCCCATGGTTGCTGTGGCGAAGACGGCCCACTGCAGTGCGGCCCAGAGCTTCCAGAAGCAGCCGCGGACACAGGCACACCTGCAGGGAGCAGATGGGTCAGGGCTGCACAGCCCTGCAGCCTGGGGCTCCGGCTGCGAGCTGCGGGGTTCAGAGCCGCCCACGCTGTGCCCGAAGCTGTGGAGGGCTCAGCCCCGCTCCAGCGCTGTGTGGGAAAAGCCCTCCTAACTCCCCCAGCACCCCCGAGCCGGGCCCCCACCCCAGGCGGGCCCAGGGTCCAGCCCTCCGCCTGGCTCCAAGCGCCCCTCGCCAGCGCCCCCAGCGCCCAGTGTCCCTCCAGGCACGAATTGCACCCTCGGGGGTGGCACCAGGCCACCCACACCAACCACCCCATTCCTGCTCAGCTCTCGCCGCAGAGCTGGAAGGCCTGGGGGGACCCCAGCGCCCCGTCACCCACCTGTACATGGCAGAGAGGATCTCCCAGGAGAGCGAGAGGAAGCCCAGCCCCACCAGCGGCAGGGTCACCGCCCGCAGCCACGTCGTGAACTCGTGATAGGTGAAGGCTGGAGTGAAGGAAAACCCACGGGCTCAGAGAGGAGCCTCTCCTGCCTCGGCAGCCACGGGCAGGAGACAGCCACAGCTGCCGCCGAGCTGTGGGGCAGGCAGCCCCGCAGGCGCGGCCGTGACGTACCCACTTTGGAGTCCAGCAGCCTCTTCTCCCAGCTGATCTCCAGGCCGAAGCACTGGATGCTCCAGTAGAGCAGGAGGCCGTAGGCGCTCAGCTCCAGCAGGGTGGAGAGGACAGCCCACAGGCTGGGGGGCCACGCTGCAGCAGAGCAGGGCCACTCAACACCGGGGGCTCAGCGAGCTCGACCCACCGCTGCACGGAGGGGTGCGAACCGCGCCCCGAGAGCCCAGGCAGGGAGGGGGCAAGCGGGCAGCGCTCAGAGCACATCCCTGCCCCAGGAGCCAACGCAGTGGCCCCGGCTCGAGCACCCCACAGGCACGGACCCCCGCCCCAGGAGCAGGCGAGGCAGCTGTGCTGGCAGCAGCTCTCACAACGCCGAGGCGGAGGGCAGCTGCGGGCAGCCAGACAACGCCTCTCGCTGTCGCACCCGGACAGGGTTGGTCAGCGACAGTGGCCTGTCCCTTCCCCACCCCAGGCATGGCAGAGGGGGGACCCCACCTCCCCAAACAGGGCACCCAGGGACTCACTGCTGGCCTGCTTCCTCTTGCTGCGCCCCAGCCAGCGCCCCATGTGCTCCTCGTCCAGCAGGGAGAAGGCCAGGACAATGGTCAGCATGTTGAAGAAGTTGTAGTTACCCGTGAGGATGATGAGGACCTGCAGCAGGACCTGGGGAGGAGTGAAGGCAGAGCTGGGGTGTCACAGTGCTGGGGGGCAGAGGACATCAGGCACCCCACCAGCAGCAGCACGGCCACCCCAGCGCCCAGGGGAGTCCTGCCTCTGAGGGGCTGCGCCCGGCGGCAGGAGCGGGGGCAGCTCTGCCCACCCACCTGGCTGTAGAAGGCGAAGAGCCGGAGGCGGCGGATGGGCGCAAAGAAGAGGAGCGGGACAGCAATCTCAATGACGTAGGTGGCCACCACGCTGAACTTCTGGAACCAGACGGGCAGCTGGTGGGCGAACCAGGCGCCCGGCGTGGGGATGCACTGGGTCTCGTAGTGATAGGTGAGAGCTGGGGGGACAGGAGGGGTCAGAGGGGCAGAGAGGGGCATGGGGACACGGCCTGGAGCAGGCAGAACCGGCACAGAGCCGTGCCCAACACGGGAGAGGTGCTGCCAGCAGCTGCCCAGAGCCCCGCAGCTGCCTGTGGGGCACAGGAGGCACCGCCTGAAGCCTGGGGCAATGCCCCCGCTTCCCCTGCCTGGCGGGGGTCCCCCAAGGCCCGTGACACCCTGCGGCACCCCTCACCTGTGAGCCCCCACCAGGTGGGGCAGCGGCTGGTCAGCTTCACCACGCCGGAGGCGAACATCAGCCGGAAGAGGAGCCAGCGCACCAGCCAGAAGGTGACGCCGTCGTGGGCGCGCCAGGCCGTGGACCGCCACTTCAGCAGGCGCAGGGGGGCCACCAGCACCGCCAGGAACCCCGCTTCCAGCAGGAGGCTGTCCCTGCGGGGAACGCCGCTGTCTCCCACTGCCACCCTGGGGCCTCAGACCCCCCGGGGCAGCCAGCTCTGCCCGGCTGTGCTGGCACCGAGGCCCCGGCCGGCCTGCCACCGCTGCCCGAAGGCGGTGAGCTGGGTCACCGCTGCCCGCAGGGGACACAACTCCGCCCTGGGGCTTGGGCAAGCCGCGGCCCGGCCGCAGGGGGGGCAGGATGGCAGCCCCCTGGCTCAGCCCTGCGGGCAGGTGCGTTGGAGGGGCCAAGGTGGGGCTGACTTACCACTGGAAGTAGAGAAAGACCTGCCCCACCTGCGGAGAGAGGGAACAGCGGTGAGCAGGGCAGGCCAAAGGCGTGGGTTTGGCCCCCCCAGGCCCTTCCCTACACCCACCCCACAGAGACGGGGCCGAGGGGCGGTCACAGATCCCTCCCGGCTCCTTTCCCACCACTGGCCAAAGCCAAGGAGCAGAGCAGCGGCCTCAACTCGCTGCCGAGAGCGGCAGCACCAGGCACCTCTGCGTTGCCCTGCTGCCTGGGTGCTGCAGCCCGCAGCTGGGCCCCGAGCAGCGCTCGACAGCGGAGCAGGCTGTGGGCCCGGCTGGAGGCAGGGCAGAGGGCTGGAGGGGAGGGAGGCTGGCGCCAGGAGGGGCAGGGACTGTCTCTCCAGCATCACCTTAAAAGGGAGCGAGGAGAGGAAGGCCTGGCCAGCACACAGGGCCGGGAGCCACGCGCACCACGCTCCCCGCATGTCATGGCACCCTCCCAGTCACGCCGGGAGACAGAGTCCCCGTGGGCGGGAGTCACCCAGGGCTTCCCGGCCACGGGTGCCGCTTCCTCTCCCTGCCGCAGCAGCGAGTCACTCTGGAGCCCCGGCTCCCACCCTGCCTCTCCTCGGGCCCAAAACACAGGCCACGCAGTTTGGCAGGGCTGCCCGTGCGAGAGGAGCTGCTCACCACGGCTCCCCGTGGGCACAGCCGCGTGCCGAGGAGGCCATGAGCAGTCCAGAGGGGACGGGGTAACAGCGCTGCAGGGCAGCCCCCCAGCATGGAAGAAACCCTGCTCCCACGGCTGGCGCCTCGCCTTCCCAGCCTCCCAACATCGTTCCCTGCAGCCGCCGGTGCTGGACACAGCCGTGCCCCGGCAGGAGGGACCAGCACCGCCAACCGCCCCGGCTGCCTTCTGGCAGGGTGGGAGAGCTCCCCCGTGGGGCAACAGCCGCCCAGCCCAGGAGGGATTTCCAAGCACAGGCGGTTTTTTCCTCTTTCATTCCCCTGGTTTCAGAGGGAAGAGAAACCCTCCTCCCGCCACGCTAGCGGACTCTGACTCACCGCGCTCCTCCACACGAGGCCACCAGCCCCGGCAGCAAGTGCAAATGGCTCAGGAGGGCGGATTTGTGGCTGGGGGGCACACAGCCCTCCCGGGACGCAGGGAAAGGGCCCGGCGCTTGGGACAAGGGCCCCGGGAGGGCTCGGCAAGGCTGTGGGCAGGTAGGGGACGGAGCTGCCCCCACTGCGGTGCGGGAATCGGCTTCACAGGCAAGTCTGGGAGGGTTTTATCGCAGGGAAAGCGCTGAGAACCGGCACAGGGGTGGGGTTGTACCTTCCCCACGAGCCAGAGAGCTGCCAGCACCTTCCCATGAGGGAAGCTGAGCGTGCAGGACGATGCTAACACAAGAACATCACCCCCCCAGCCCTCCTAAGTCGCAGCTCCAACACCTCCACGGCACCGTAAGACCCCCGCACCGATCTCATACCTGGTAGAGCGAGAGGTAGAGCACCCTGAGCAGGGCGAAGAGCAGGCTGTCCCGCAGGGGCTCGAACAGCAAGGCGCCGAAGGAGGCGAGCACGCCGAGGAGGCAGAGCAGCTCCATTCCCAGCTCCGTATCCAAACCCAGGCGAGGACTGAGCCATAACAGGGTGGGAAAATCCCGTAGTTGCTCCCACAGCCCCTTCCCGCTGAGGCGCAGCACTTTGCGGGCCGGTAAGATGCCATCTCTCCCGTACAGCCCTGGAAAGGGGACAGTGACAGCAGGGACAAAGCCACCCCAGCCCCATACGTCTGGGGCAGCAGAACTGGGAGCCCCCCTGCCAGCGCCTTGACGAGCGGGGGGCTGCCGTAGAGACTTGTCTGAGAACGGAGCAGCAGTGGGAAGAGCCCGCTGCCAGACCCAGCCTGGCCACGTGGAAGGCAGACGAACCAGGGGAGATGCGTGCGGGCAGCCCTCTGTTTTGGTGCTCCGGCGGGGGTGTTCAAGGGTCTGGAGCTGCCCCTAAGCCCCCGGAGTGGTGTGGAGGGAGGGAGCAGAGCCTCTCCCAATAGAGGAGGGCGGCTCCTGCCCTCCCCGGTGCTCACGGCGGGGCACAGCTCGGCCCCTCGCTGGCCACCGGGATGCAGGAGGCCGCGGGCAGAGGGAGAACCGCTACCGAGGGTCGGGTGAGCCAAGCCCGGCAGCGGGATGCAGAGCCGCAGGGTAGCGGCAGGGAAGGCAGGCAAGGTCAGCCCAACGCCCCCCTGGGGGCTCCGCATCCCCCTGCCCCGCAGGCAGCGGGGGGTGACCGGGCACCCAGCGAGGGCCCGCGGCCCCGGAGGGGGGTGGCAGCTCCGTCCCAGCCCTCCCCGCGTCCCCCCGGGACTGGCCCCATCCCAGGACGAGCAGCCCCGAGCGCCCGCCGCAGCCCGGGCTCCGCTGGCCTCGCTGCCGCCGGCAGGGCCTACCCGGCCTGCCCCGGCGGGGCCCCCCCGCCCTCCGGCCCCCCCCAGCCCGGGGACAGGGTGGGTGGGTCGGTCGGTCGGTCGGACCCCCCCGCACTCCCCGCCGCCGTACCGGGGATCTGGACGTAGAGCGAGGCGAAGGCGGCGAGGTAGGCGGCGGCCAGCCCGGCCAGGAACAGCGACCGCGGCCGCCGCGGAGGCTCCCCCATGGCGGCGGCGGCACCGCACGGCCGCGCGCGACCTCCGCGCGCACGCTGCGTCAGCACGCACAGACGTCAGCACGCACCTCCCTGCGCCTCAAGTCGGGCGGGAAACACAAAATGGCGGCGGGGTCCGAGGCTGCCGGCGGGGATCGGTGAGCGGTCGGGTGCTGACCCCCGGGGGGAATCGGTGAGCGGTCGGGCGGGAGCGGGCCTGGGGCCTCCCGCTCCCCCGGGGAGCCCGCTGGTGCGGGCAGCGTCTCCTGGGGCAGGGCAGGCGGGCGTGCTCGCTGCCGGCGTTTGTGGCGGTGGTTTTGTGCACAGCTTCTCTGCGGCTGCCTCGCGAGGCGAAAGAGGACGTTGGTTTCCTGGTGCTGGGTTCTTAGTCTGGTGGCGTTGTGCTTTTCTGTGAGGCTGAGGGGAGACCTCATCGCGCTCCACAACTGCCGGACAGGAGGTTGTAGCGAGGCGGGGGTCGGTCTCTTCTCCCAAGTAACGAGCGGTAGGACAAGAGTAAACGGCCTCAAGTTGCGCCGCGGAGGTTTAGCTTGGATATTAGGAAGAATTTCTCCACCAAAAGAGTTGCCAAGCCTTGGAACAGGGCGCCCAGGGAAGCGGTTGAGTCCCCATCCCCGGAGGTATTTAAAAGATGTGTAGATGAGGCGCTTAGGGACATGGTTTAGTGGTGGGCTTGGCAGTGCTGGGTTAGCGGTTGGACTTGATGATCTTAAAGATCTTTTCCAACCTAAAAGATTCTGTGATTCTACATTTACTGAAAATTTATATTTCTGTTGAAATCCAGTTGACTTCAGGTTTCTACACTAGCCAGCTATCACAAGACGTCAGCTGTGCCTAGGTCTATGTGACCTGCGACCCTCAGATGTCACCTGCGGGATTGTCTGTCGAGAAACGGGTGGTTTAAGCCCATTTAAACAACACGGGGGGTCTGCCCGGCTGCCGAGCGGGCCGGGAGCTCCTCCGCCAGGAGCTGCCGCCATGGAGGAGGTGGAGTCGCGCTTCCTGCACCTCCTGCAGCCCATCCGCGACCTCACCAAGAACTGGGAGGTGGACGTGGCTGCCCAGCTCGGGGAGTACCTGGAGGAGGTGAGGGGGGCCCTGCGTCTCCTGTGCTGGGTTGGGGACCTCAAACCCAGTCTGCGAATCAGCATTTTGTTTTCCTTCTGTTGCGTGTTTCGTAGCTGGATCAAATCTGCATTTCCTTTGACAATGGCAAAACCACCATGAACTTCATAGAAGCGGCCCTGTTGATCCAGGGCTCCGCCTGCATCTACAGCAGGAAGGTGAGGAAGCCGGCGGCGACTGCCGCATCGTGGCCCTGGTCCTGTCGCCCTGGTCCTGTCGCCCTGCCCGTTCTGCGGTCCCTCAGCTGGTGGTCCTGAGGCCAAGCTCCGCGGGGGCTGCTGTGGGATTTTGAAAGACTTGAATGTAATAACGACAAATGGAAACGAAAGCATGTAAATTTATAATTCCTAAACTCAATCCTTTATACACGTTGGGGTTGGCAACCTGGAAAAGAGCAAGAACTTTGCTATTAAGCAGTTTCCTTCTCTGGAGGGTGGAATACAAAACCCGGCTTCCCCAACTCTGGCCTCAGAATGGCTCAAACAGTGAAAAGAACAACGAGGTTATCACAGAATTGAACTCTCCCTGCCTGGAGATAAGAGGAGGGCAGTGGTCCATCCCGGCATCAGCCGGAGTGGCTTTTCTGGGTGCTGCTTTCTCCTTCTCCAGGAGTCTGGCCCCTGTCTTGCAGGTGGAGTATCTCTACTCGCTGGTCTACCAGACGCTCGACTTCATCTCCAACAAAAAGTAAGTAGAGCCCCCCGCCCCGGGGCAGCAGCTTCGCCAGGGGCTCAGGGCTGCTGCCTTGCGGCACGCTGCCCTGGCAGAAAATGCCACCGCGTGCTTCTCCCTCGCTGCTCTCGTCCTCTGCGTTGCGGTAGAGCCCGAGCCCTTCCCCGCTCTCTTTCCTGCCGAGGTTCGGTAGCTCCTGCCCCGAGAGCGTGCGAGCCGTGTGTCCCCTTTTAGGGACGAGGCTGTGTCTTGCCCCACCTGCAGTGGGAGCCTGTGGGAGTGTCCGTGATCCTACTTCTGCTGCTGGTGACCACTCCGCCCCTAGGCAATTGTCTCTTCAAAAAAAAAACCAAAAAACCCAAACAAACCTATTGCAGCGTCAGTCTCCAGCCCCGTAAAAAGTTCTTTGAAGCAGAAGGATTTTTGTGGCTGCAGGAAAGGCCCCTGGTGGGACTTGCTTCAGCCCAGAGGGCCTGGGGCGATGCTCACCCCCACGCGTCTTCCAGTGGCATCATCCTGCGGTTTTCTTGCCGCAGCGCTTTGCTGTTGCGTAAGCAGAGCAGAGTGCCCAGCGTCCTGCAGACTAAATCTGAGCAGGCAAGAAATTATCCCGTGTGGTAAAGCAGCTTGTGATTTATTTTCCCCCTTATTGCTGAAAGCGGGGCTCTGCCCTCGCAGCTGTCTTGCATAACTTGCCTGTTGCCAGCCCGGCGCCGGCTCTGAACACGCTCTCCGCTGCGGAGGGGTCGGCTGACGGCACCCTCCCGTCTGCGCTCAGGCTGGGTGCGGAAAGACGAGGTTTTTGTGCTGCGCCTCGCCCCAAACAACTGCTTGGCTCCGACCACACAAACGAGCTTTCTGAAGGGACCGTCCTGCCTCTGCTTTGCCCACCTGTGAGCCCCGCGCATAGGAAACGTTGCCAGTTGTTTGGGGAGGTCAAGGTCCTCCGCTTGGGCTGGAGCAACGTGAAGCTGCTGTGGAGGTTTCCAAAAGCCTCTGACAATTATTTCCGTGCTGTGGGATTGGAGTGAAATGTTCCCTCCTGTTTCTGTAACAGAGCTTCCGAGCTGGAATCGGCAGGACGTTTTTGTCCCAGATGGGGTTTATGGGGCAGGCCGGATCCACTCTTCCCACAAGCCCCAATTCCTTTGAGCCCCCCACCGCCTTCCCGGGCAGGCGCAGAGGAGCACCGAGAGCGCGTTAGCTCGCTCTCGTCAGGGGAGCGCGCTGATGGCACGGCTGTCAGGCAGTGCTGGCAGTCGCGCCGTCACCTCTCTGTGCTGTCCGTAGCGCTGTGGGATGCTCCCGCTTAGAGACGCCGCAGCAGGGTTGGAGGGAACCTGCCGCCGCTTCGCCTCCAGCCCTTCGCTGCTGCCCGGGCAGATCCTGACTGTGTGTTTTGCTCCCTGACTCAGGCGGGAAAAACAGCCCAGCTCCGTGGGGCAGGACGGCAAAGACGCCGACGCGAGCTTTGGGGCTGAGGAGGAGGAGGAGGTGAGAGGGGTGTCTGTGCCCTGTCGCGGCACGGGGAGCGGAGCGCCCGGCGGCTTGGGTTCACGGGCAGAGCTGGTTTCGGCTGCCGGGCTGCGGGGGTACGAGGGGGCTGCAGAGCGGGGGGAGCCCCCAGCTCGCCCCCCTTCCTGACTGGCGCCGTGGCTGCGTCTCCTGCGTGCGCCCTCCCGCTCTTCCCTAGCAGGGGGCCTTTAGCCCCACATCTACCCCCGGGCGCGGCGGAAGCACTCGGTGAGCTTTTTGTCACGACGCTGCTGTGCTGGCCTCCCAGGGACGGGACCTCCTACCTCGCAGCCCTCCTGGAGAAGGGCTAGCCCCCGTGCTGCCTGTGGGGACCTCCCTCCATCCAACCCGGGGCTTTGCCTTCCTTCTCCTAATCCTTAACTCGGGCTGGCTCTCGGGACTCTGTCCCCCAGGGGTGCGGCAGCTGCCTGGGCTGAGCCGAGCCGAGGGCAGGGAGCGAGTGGGCCCTTCCTGTGGCAGCGGGCGCCTTCCTCCCTTCCTTCCTCGCTTTCCTCCTGCCCGTTGGGTGCTGCCCTCGCGGTGCTGCTCCAGCCCCGCTCCTGTCCTGCTGCAGCAGCTCAGAAGCCGCAGCTGTGCTGGGTCTGCCCTGCCAGCCTGGTGCGGCCTGGTTAGGGTCCCTCGGTGGCGGTGCGGCCCGGCAGGCCAAGCCGCGGTGACCGCCAGTGGGGGTCTCTCAGCAGTTCCTCTCCCTGGACGACATCAGGGACAGCAGCCAGGCGAACGTGGACATGAGGAAGGATCATCAGCCCAACGTAAGAGAAGCCGTTCTCCTTTTCCGTCCCACCCCGTGTCAGGGTTTCCCCGGGTGAATCCCACGGGGGCCGGGGGCCAGCCGCTGATCTGGCCAGGCTCTGTGGTGACGGTGCCACCTGGGCAGCGCTGTGCCGTGCTGGGCGCCTTCCCCGGGGTCCGTCCTGCCCCGCCGCCCTCACGCCACCTTGCCTTTGCAGGCTGTGAACATTGTCCCCTTGACCCCAATGTCTTTGGTCCCCCCAGAAGAGGCTGAGAAGAGAGACAACCCTCTGTTCAGGTGAAAGCCCCCCTCGCCATGCCCCTCAGCCGCCCCTGCGGGATTAGCTGCCCTCCCCTGCCCCCCCCCACCCCGTTGCTGTAGCAGGGTCGGGCTTTCCCCGTGCCTTAGCCGAGGAAGTAGCGCTTTCCCAGTTAAAACTGGGTGGCAGGAAGGTGGGATAATCCCACAGCCCCCGGAGAGCTGGGGGCGTGGAGTCCTCCGGTGAAGGCAGGGTCCCTGCGGGAGGGACAAGCCAGGGCTGTGCTGGGAAACCCAGGCGGGACTTTGCTGGGCCAGAGACGCTGGGAATGGCTGGTGGGAGGGCTGGGGCCGATGCCTCCCTAGAGCAGGGGGGCTTTGGCTTTGGGGCTCCCCCCGAGGCAAGCCAGTGCCCCCCGACCTGGGCTCCCAGCATGACAGGGCAGGGCCTGCTCTCGAGGGTCCCCTGACGGGTTTTTGCCCTCAGCCGAAAAGGGGAGATCCTCGCCAGCCGGAAGGATTTCCGGATGAACACGTGCACCCCTCACGCCACCGGAGCCTTCCTGCTGGAGCTGGCAGGCCTCTCCCCCACCTGCCTGCAGGAGCGGCAGCGCGACGGGAGCCCCGGCAGAGCGGAAGGTATGGGGGGCTCGGGGCGCGGTACTGGGGGAGGCACCCTGGGGTGCTTTGCTGGCCACCTGCCCCCTGAGAGCTCAGCTCTCCGGAGCGGGGGAGACGTGACTGCGGCTCTCCTCTGCCGCCCGCCTCCAGCAAAGCCGCGCTGCCTGCCAGAACGGCAGGGCCCCTCGTTGTGGGAGACGATGAGGTGCTGGGCGAGGGCAGGGTGCTGACACCGGCAGCTGCGCCCTGCCCGCTCCCTGGCTGGGGCCGGGGGCTGCCCATGGCCATCGGCGTCCCCAGGGCCGGTGGGAAGGGGCAGCACCGAGGCTGGGGCTCCTGTGGGCAGGGGCGGTGCGGGGGCCTGCCTGCCAGGGCGGCTGGTGACCTCTCGCCTCCATCACCCCGGCAGGAGCACCGTCCTGCATCCTCGGCAGCGGGAGGGAGTGCGTCAGCACCTGTGGGGCTCCCGTCCAGGCGCTCAGCTTCTCTGAAGATGGAGGTGAGATGCACGTGGTTGGTGGGCTGAGGGGACACCTGGCTGTTTGTCCTTCCTGCCTGTGTGTCTGGCCGGGCTGGGCAGGGCTGGGTGTGTTCAGGCAGCCGCCGCTGGGCGGGATGCTCCTGCGTCTGTCACAGCGAGGCAAGCTGGCCCTCTCGGCAGCTCCAGCTGGCCCCTTGGCCATGGCAAGTGAAGCTCCTTGGTAGACGGAGTGGAAACGGGGGATCCCAGAGGCTTTTACAGCGTTTGACCGCTTAGTTCCCCTGCCAGGTGCCGCAGGACCAGACGATGACAACAGCAGAGGAGACGACATGCCCGGGGCCCCCGAGGACGATGTGGAAATGACTCCGGCTGCTAACGAACATGTCGAGGCGCAGAGGGTAGGCATGGGCAGGGGCTCGTGGGGGCAGTCCTGCCGCCTCGCTCCTTCCCCGGAGCCCCGCGCTTTGCTGCCTGGTGCTGTGGGAAACTCACTGGCTCGTTTTGTGCCTGCCAGAGCACGCCCCGGGCGAAGGGGTACGTGCTGCGGGAGCGAGCCCCTGCCGAGGACCCCAAAGACCACATCAAGGTAGGGGGGCCCAGAGCCGGGGAGTCTCCAAGTGAGCGTGGGAAGCCCCGGGACATCGCTGCCCTCCCCACTGTGCTCTGTGCCGCGCTGGTGCCGATGGTGGGGTGACCCGCTGAGCCCGGTGGCTCCCGCGCGCCCATCCTGGGGTGCTGCGGGGACCCCGGCTGGGAGCAGAGTTTTGCCGGCTTCATCGCTGGGCCCTTGTGAACCTCAGGTTCAACCAGGCCAAGTGCAAGGTCCTGCACCTGGGTCGGGGCAACCCCCGCTATCAACACAGGCGGGGGGATGAAGGGATGGAGAGCAGCCCTGCCGAGAAGGACTTGGGGGTGCTGGTGGACGAAAAGCTGGACATGAGCCGGCAACGTGCGCTCACAGCCCAGAAGGCCAAGCGTGTCCTGGGCTACATCACCAGCAGCGTGGCCAGCAGCTCGAGGGAGGGGATTCTGCCCCTCTACTCTGCTCTGGTGAGACCCCCCTGCAGTGCTGCGTCCAGCTCGGGGGTCCTCAGTACAGGACAGACAGGGACCTGTTGGAGCGGGTCCAGAGGAGGCCACGAAAATGATCAGGGGATGGAACAACTCTGCTGTGAGGACAGGCTGAGAGAGTTGGGGTTGTTCAGCCTGGAGGAGAGGCTCTGGGGAGACCTTATTGTGGCCTTTCAGTACTTGAAGGGGGCTTATGCGAAAGATGGTGGCAAACTTTTTAGCAGGGCCTGTTGCGACAGGACAAGGGGGAATGGTTTTAAACTAAGAGAGGGTAGATTTAGACTAGATATAAGGAAGAAATTTTTTACAATGAGGGTGGTGAGACACTGGCACAGGTTGCCCAGAGAGGTGGATGCCCCATCCCTGGGAACATTCAAGGTCAGGTTGGACAGGGCTCTGAGCAACCTGATGTAGTTGAAGATGTCCCTGCCCACGGCAGGGGGGTTGGACTGGATGGCCTTGAAAGGTCCCTTCCAACCCAAACTATTCTGTGATTCTATGATCTCTGCTCACTCCTCTGCCAGGAGATGCTGGATCCGTGGCAAAGTCTTGACCCCTTCGGTGACTCCGAGGAGAAGCCGTTTAAGAAAGGTACTGGAGGTGGAGCTGGGGAAGAGGGGCCGCTCCCCAGGTTTCGGTGTGCCCTGTGGTGGGCAGAGGGGCTGGGAGGGGCGCAGCTGCCCTGTCACGGACCCTGGGGGTGGCTGGGCTGCGCTTGGAGCTGCAGCATGGGACTCTCCGCGTGGCACCCAGTGCCGATCTCCGCCTGCCTCCAGGGAGGCCCTTCCTGGTGCCGTACGGCCTGGACGACGCAGTCGGCAGCAAGCGGAAGAGGAAGGGACCGAGGAAGCTCCAGGACTTCATGAAATGGTTCTCTGCAGCCTGTGAGTATCATGGCCATGGAGTTTCCCGCAGGATCCTGCCGTGATCCGGCCAGTCTCGCAGCAGGACCCTTCTCTGCTGGGAAACGCCTCGCCCAAGCTGTGGGTGCTCCAGCCCTGTTCAGCAGCCACTTCGGTCCTGCAGCTGGTGTCTCTGCTCTGGTCTTGGTCTTGCTGGAGCGGCAGGGCGTTGAACAGGACGTGTTCACACGTGTTTACAAGTAACTGCCCCAATATACCAGCGGGGGGGTTGTGCTGCGAGGGGTCGCTGCAGGGGGAGGCGGAGAGGTCGGAGCTGGAGCCCCCGTGCTGCCGCAGTGCCCCCCGCACTGCCGTGGTGCCCCTCGCTCCCCCTCCAGATGTGGGGCCGCGTTTGACCCCAGGCACTGGAGCTTTGGTGGCTGTCCCAGGCAGGGCCAGGACGCCCTGGGGGGAAGGAGGTGGCTCTGGAGGCGACCACCGGCTTGTTGCAGCTGCGACGTAGTGGAAGCAGCCGGCGGTGCCGTCACCGGAGGCCTGCCTGCCGCTGCTGGCCCTTGCGCGCCCCGGCAGCGTCCGGGGGGTTGGCACCTGCGACCGTTCGTAACTTTGATCCTCTCCGATTCCCCCAGACAACGACGTCGCCGACAGCAGGAAAACCAAGAGGAAAGGGCCGACGTTCGCAGGTGAGTGGGACGTGGCGGGGCCTGTCGGAGAGCCGGCATTTTGCTTTCAGCCTGCAGCTCTCGCTGCCTGCCCTGGCTGGGGCTGAGCAGAGGCAAAAGTGCTGCCGTGCCCCGTGCCGCTGCCGTGCCCCGTGCCGCTGCCGTGCCCCGTGCCGCTGCCGTGCCCCGCACTGTATGGCCTCCCCGGGTGGGCTGTGGGCTGGAAAGCAGCAGGACACCTCGCTGAGGAGCCGAGACCGAGGCAAATACCCGGGAGGGAAGGGGCTCCCTGTGGCTGCGGAGCTGGAGCTGCTGTGGCAGGGCCATGCCAGGGCAGCTCGCGGCAGAGGGCGCGGGTGGCTCCGGCAGAGCCCCGCTGCCAGCGCCGGAGGAGAGTGCTCTAGTTCAGGAACCGCGGGAGGTTTCTAGCTCTCGCGGCTATTCCTCTTTCAAAAAGCAGACCCAAAATCTGACCGAGCTAAACGTCGCCTCTCACTGGCAGCAGAGCCCGTGCCTGGGGGGAGGCAGTGGTAGGACACAGAGGGAAGGGTGGGCGTTCGCACTGGCCTGTCACCCCAAAATCATGTGAGGGGACCCTGGGACAGTACCCTGACAGCCTCGGTGTGCCAGGGCGGGGGGCTGGGGGGCTGGGGGGCAGCGCTGCCCAGGCCTGCACCCTGTCTCCCCCCAGACCTGGAGGTGCTGTACTGGAGGCAGCTGAAGGAACGGACGGCGGCGCAGAGGAAGCTGCAGAGCCGGGCGGTGAGCGGGCACGGCGCCGGGGGGAGCTGGGCTTGCTGGGACCCCAGCCCACCCTCCTGCAGGGGGGCTCCCTCACAGGGGGCTCAGGGCTGTTCTCTACCAGGGGCCGCTGTGGCCGCCGCCGCACGAGGAGGAGCTGGATCTGCTGGAGGAGGAACGTGGGGCCGACTGCCACGAAGGAGCAGGTACTTCTGCACCCCACATCTCCCCCGTCCCCCAGCTGGGGGTCCCGTTCCAGCCCCCCTGCGGTGATGGTGGCCAGGCCCCCCTTGTCGAGATGGGGCCAGGCCCGGGGGGCTGGTGGGCCCCGGGGGGCACTGAGGGGGTCCCTCTCCTGGCAGGTGACTTTGCGGAGCTCGAGGACATCCAGCCCGAGGGCCTGGAGGAGCCGGGGGAAGGAGCCCTGGGTGAGTGCTCGTGGGAGCCGGGCAAGCGCGCTCCCCTCGGCACCAGCCCCATGGCCTCGGGCCGTGCTGTGAGGCCGCTGCCGTACCCCATCCCAAACGCCCTGTCTCCTCCGTTCTCGGGAGCGTCCCCTGTCCCCACTTGGTGGGGAGTGGGTGGCTGCACGGTGTTGCCACCGGTGACACTCTGCCCCCCCCGCAGGCCCCCCCGACCCGGGCTCGCTGGGCTACGAGGAGCTGGTGCGCAGGAACGTGGTAGGTGCTGGCAGCAGCGGGACAGGGCAGGGGCATGGGGGCTCCAGCCCTGGGGGGGTGCGAGGAGGGGGAGGTGACAGGGGTGTTCGGGTGCCCGCGCTCCCCTCTCCCCCCTCCCCGCAGGAGCTGTTCATCGCTGACTCCCAGAAGTACGCGCGGGAGACGGAGCTGTCCCAGCACATCCGCCACTGGGAGGAGAGGATGGGGCCGCTGCTGCGGGAGCAGGCAGGGACCCGCGGGGGGCCGGGGTGGGCGGGCGGGCAGGGACCCGCGGGGGGCCGGGGAGGCAGGGAGCCGGGCGGGTGGGGGGTGGGCAGCCCCCTCCCCGCAGCTAACCCGCTCTGCCCGCAGGAGGAGCGAGCCGCCTTCGACATCCACGGCTACGGGGTGGCACTGGCGGGCCGCTGCGGGGGACTGGGGCAGTGGCGGTCCTTCGCCAGCCTGGTGGCGGGGCAGCCCCCCTTCGAGGTGTGCCGCTACATGCTGGCCTCGCTCCAGCTGGTAAGTGTGCAGGGGGCGGCGGGGGGGACCCTCTGGCTCTGCTGGCCCCCCCCAGCCCACCCACTGCTCCCCCCTCCCTCTCCCCAGGCCAACGACTACGTGGTGGAGCTGGCGCAGGGCCCGGGGCTGGAGCAGGCGCTGGACACCATGAGGCTGCGGCTCCTCACCCACCGGCAGGCGCACGACCGCTTCCGCGCCTTCCAGCCCCCCTCCGCCTGCCCCTGAGCCAGCCCCCCCCGTATGTACCCCCTGCCCCCACACAGTCCCCTGCACCCTCAGCAATAAACCCCCTCCTTTGGTAACAGCTCTGCTGTCGTGGGGGGCCCGGGCAGTGCCACGGAGCCTGGGGGGAGGAAAAGCCCCTTCCCTTGGGGCCGGCACCCTCCCTCCCCTGAGGACGGTGCTGGGGGGCTGTGGGGGGTAGCAGGGCCTCCCTCCCCTTGTGACAGTGCTGGGGGGTTGCAATGGGTGGTGGGGGGGTCTGCCCACCCACCCACCCACCCACCTGGGCCTGCCTCCCCCCAGGACAGGGCTGGAGGGTGCTGGGGGTCTCCTCGCCTACCTACCTGGGGCTTCCCTCCCCCTGTCATGGTGCTGGGGGGCTGCGGGGGGTGCTAGGGGTCCCGCCGGCCTGTCTACCTGGGGGCCTCCCTTCCCCCAGGACAGTGGGGGGGGCTGCGGGGGGTGCTAGGGGTCCCGCCGGCCTGTCTACCTGGGGGCTTCCCTTCCCCCAGGACAGTGTGGGGGGCCGCAGGGGGTGCTGGGGGATGGTGGGGGTCCCCCCGCCCGCCTACCCGGACCTGCAGGAGGCATTTGCGGGGCGCAGAGGCGTTTATTGCCCTCAGTCCAGCAGCGGCTCGTAGGTCTCCATGTGCCGGCGCACGCTCTGGGCGATCTGGGCGTCCGTCTTGCTGCGCCCGTAGTAGTCGAGGAAGAGCCCGTCGGGGCCCAGCAGGTAGATGAGGACGGTGTGGTCCACGATGTAGTCGCCGTCCTCGTCCTTGGGGCCGGCGCTGGCGTAGACGCGGTAGGCGCTGCCGGCCGCCCGCACCTCCTCGGGGCTGCCGGTCAGCCCCAGGAGCCGGGGGTGGAAGTCCTGCAGGTAGCGGCCCAGCGCCGCCGCGTCGTCGCGCTCGGGGTCGACGGTGATGAAGAGGGGCTGGACGGGCGGCAGGCCCGGCTCCCGCTCCAGCAGCGCCACGGCCCGGCTCAGCTTGCCCAGCTCCTCGGGGCAGATGTCGGGGCAGTGGGTGAAGCCGAAGTAGAGCAGCACCCACTGCCCGCGGAAGTCCGCCTTGCGCCGCCACCGCCCTGCCTGGTCCAGCAGCCGGAAGTCGCCCTGCCCCAGCGCCAGCGCCCGCAGCTCCTCCCGCCGCCGCGCCCGCTGCCGCCGCGCCTTCTCCTCCCGCAGGTACAGCCAGGCCGCCCCCGCCGCTGCCCCCACCGCCCCCACCACCGCCACCCGCCGCCCCAGCGGCAGCCCCCCGCCCCCCGCCGGGCCCGGGCCCCACAGGCCTCGCCGCGGGGGCGGGGCGGGCGGGCGGGGCAGCAGGCGGGGCAGGCAGCGGGCGGGCAGCAGGGCCTGGAACATGGCGGGGCTGTGGGGAGGGCCGTGATGGGGAGCGGGGCCTTGGATCCCCCACCCCGCCCCTCCAGTGCCCTTTGACCCCTCACCCTGCCCCCGTGCTGCCCTTTGACCCCCCACTCTGCCCCTCCAGTGCCCTTTGACCCCCCCACTCTGCCCCTCCAATGCCCTTTGACCCCCCACCCTGCCCTTCCTGCTGCCCTTTGACCCCCCACCCTGCCTCCCCTCTGCCCTTTGACCCCCACCCCCTGCTGCCCTTTGACCCCCCAGCCCTGTCCCCCACTGCCCTTTGATCCCTCACCTCCTGCTGCCCTTTGACCCCTCACCCCACCCCTCCTGCTGCCCTTTGACCCCTCGGCCTGGCCCTCCCTGCTGCCCTCTGGTCCCAGTCCTGCCCCACTCGGTGCCCTTTGACCCCCGCACCCACACTTCCTGCTGCCCTCTGACCCCTCATTCTTGCTGCCCTTTGACTTCTTAGCCCTGCCCCCAAGGTGCCGTTTGATTCCCCCAACCCCGCCGCTCCTGCTGCCCTTTGACCCCGCCCTTGCGACAGCAACCCCCGTGACCGCCGGTGCCCTCTGCCCCCCGCTGACCTCTGCCCTCTGACCCCGAGCCCCGTCCCGCCTGCACCGCTCGGTGCGCGCCGCGCCGCTGAGACCGGAACCGGAAGAAGCGCGGCGGGAGGGGACGGGGCCGGCGCATGCGCACTGAACAACGCTAAGACGCGGCGGCTCTGCGCATGCGCGTTCCGCCGCGCCTCCGCCAGGGGGCGCCGCGCCGCGGCCGGCAGGACCCTGACCCCGAGCGTGACCCCGACCCTGACCCCGAGCGTGACCCGGCCGTGACCCCGGGCCGGCGGCGGCCTCACTGCCCGTCCCCGCGGCGGGCGGGGGTCCCGGGGGTCCCGATGACCTCGGCCAGGCGGGGCGGGGGGGCGCGGGGGGGGGCCGCGGCCAGGCGCAGGGCAGCCTGCAGGGCCCGGCGCCCCCCCGCGCCCAGGCCCCCGTCGTGGTGCAGCCGCAGCCAGGGCTCGCCTGCGGGCAGGGCCGGCCGTGGGCGGGGGAGCGCGGGGGGTCCCGCAGCCCCCTCCCCGGCCTCCCCGCCGTTACCTTCCCGCAGGCGCTGCCCCGCGGCCACCAGCAGCTCGGCGCCCACGCGGGGGTTGACGGGGTCCCCGGCCCGCGCCCGGCCGGCCCCCAGCTCGTGCAGGACGCGGGCCAGCGGCAGCGCCTCCACCCGCTGCACCCAGCCTGCGGGGTCACCGGGGGGGCACGTGGGGAGCCCCAGATATAGGAGATGTGGGGCAGGGGGGCAGGCAGGGACCCGGGGGTGTTGGGGAGCCCCAGGACTCCCAGGGGGGCAGGGTGTGGGGCACGTGGGGAGCCCCGGGCACAGGGCTTGCGGGGCAGGGGGGGCACAGGCAGGGACCCTGGGGTTGGGGTTCAGGGACCCTGAGGGGTGTGGGGTGCAGGGTGTGGGGCACATGGGGTGTGGGGAGCCCCAGGCACAGGGGATGTGGGGCGGGGGGGGCAGGCAGGGACCCCGGGGTGGGGGGATTAAGCCAGGGGAGCCCTGAGCATCCCGGAGGGCGATGGGGTCAGAGGGTGGGGGTGGGTGGCGGGGGGGGGGCAGCACTGGGGAAGGGCAGGGGGGCGTGGGCACAGGGACCCCGGGGCGCGGGGGGTGGGGGAGCCCTCGGCCTCCCAGAGGGGCACGGGGTGGGGAGGGTGAGGGTGGGGGGAGGGCTCCCCCCATCCCTGCTCACCTCCTCCCGGCGCGGGCAGCTCCTCGCAGACACTGGCCTGCCCCAGGACCTGGCGGCGCTGGGGGGGGGTCCCGCTGCAGAGGCAGTGGGCGGTGGCGGGGGGCACCCCCTGCGCCCCCAGCATGGCCTCGAAGGTGCGCAGCGCCGAGCCGTCGTCCAGCGCCCGCCCCAGCCTCTCCCGGCCCTGCTCCGCCGCCCCGGCCAGCCCGCTCTGCCACAGCAGCAGCCCGCCTGCGGGACGCGGGCTGGGACCCCCGCTCCTGGGGATCCCCGCGGGCGGGGATCCCCACCCGCGGGGACCCCCACCCCCCGCCTCGCTGCCCCCTGACCCTGCTCGCACTTGGGGCACGAGGGATGGGAGAGCGTGGGGTGAGGCAGCAGCTCTGGGGGCCGGCCCGGGGGGCTGGGGGGAGCTGGGGGCAATGGGAGGGTGGGGGCCTGGGGTGGGGGACACGGGTTGGGGTGCCGAGGGGGAGGGGGGACAGGGAGGAGGGCAGATCTGGGGAGGGGGACGGGGACACAGGACAGGACCCCCGGGGTGTGCAGGTGGGGGGACAGGGCAGGGCAGGGGGGCAGTGCCGGGGGGGGTGCAGGGGTGGGGGTGAGGGGCACCCCAAGGCTGGGGGGGGTGCAGGGCTGGGGCAGGGGACTCGTGCGTGCGTGCGGGCCCCTGGCCGTGCCCACCCCGTCCCCCTGTGTCCCCGTTCCCGTGGCTGACCCAGGGCGATGACCAGCTCCCGCAGGTCGGGGGGCCCCCCCCCCTCCAGGCACTCCAGGGCCTCCAGCACCTCCAGCGAGTTGCCCACGCAGCGACCCAGTGGCTCGTCCATGCGGCTCAGCACGGCCACCGTGCGGATGCCCAGCCGCTCGCCCACCGCCACCTGCGTGGGGACATGGGGCAGGCAGGGCGGGGGGTGGCCGTCCCAGGGCAGAGGGGCCGCGGGGGGCCGGGGCCTCACCAGGCTGTGGGCCAGCTCCCGCGCGCTCTCCTGCGTGGGGAACAGGGCCGCGCTCCCGAACTTGACGTCCAGCACCAGCGCCGAGAGCCGCTCCGCTGCCTTCTTGCTCAGGATGGAGGCTGGGGCCGGGGCAGCCTCGCTGGGCCCCGCTGCCCGCGCCCCGCCACGTGCCCCTCCCCGGCACGCACGGAGCCGGGGTGCCCCCCCAGCCCCCAGCCCCCTGTACCTGTGATGAGGGGCAGGCTGTCGACGGTGGCGGTGACGTCCCGCAGGCTGTACAGCACCCGGTCAGCCGGCGCCAGCTCCTCGCTCTGCCCCACGATGCAGCAGCCCACCCGCTCCAGGATGCTCTGCATCTGCGGGACCACCGGCACGCCGCCTCCCACCGGCACCTCGCACGCCATCGGCACCCCACAGCCCATCGGCACCCCGTGCCCATCAGCACCCCGCACCCCATCGGCATCCAAAGTTCCATCAGAGCCCTGCGTCCCGTCGGCATCCCGCATCCCATTGGCATCCAAAGTCCCACCAGAGTTCTGTGTCCCGTCGGCACCCTGCACCCCATCGGCATCCCGCACCCCATGGGCATCCCGCACCCCCCTGGCCCCCGGGTCCCTTCCAGCCTGGCGCACCGCAGGGCGACGTTGGGGCAGTGGCCGCGTCCCTGTCCCTCACCTCCTCGGGGCTCTGGGAGACGCGGAAGCCGGGGATGGCCTCCAGCTTGTCCAGCGTGCCCCCGGTGTGGCCCAGGCCCCGGCCGCTGATCATGGGCACCTGCGGGTGGGCACGGGGCAGATGGGTGCGGGGGGCACGGGGACCCCCGCCCGGCCCCACCGGCACGGTATGGCCCCCCCCACTCACCTTGCAGCCGCAGGCGGCCAGGGCGGGGGCCAGGGCCAGGCTGACCTTGTCCCCCACGCCGCCCGTCGAGTGCTTGTCCACCAGCAGCCCCCGCCAGGCGGGGGGCCAGGCCAGTGTCCGCCCCGAGGCCGCCATGGCCTGCGTCAGCGCCAGCGTCTCCGCCGCGTCCATGCCCCGCAGCCGGATGGCCATCAGCATGGCGCCTGGCGGTGGGGGGTGGGCAGGGTGGTCCTCCCCAGGACCCCCGCCCCGGGGCCCCTGCGGCCCCCGGCTCTGACATCCCCAGCCCGGCCCACCCGAGGTCTCTCCCGTCCCCCGGGGTGGTCCCCAGCTGTGTCCACTGGCCATGGTGCCCTGCCGCGTCCCAGGGCTGGCCTTGCTGTCCCACCCCAGCCCCCTGCCCGGGCCGCTGCCAGGGACCCCCACCCTGCCCCGGCCATGTCCCCCTGCACCCACTGCACTGGCCTTCACCGTGTCCCCCTGCCAGGTCCCCTGGCGATGTCCCCCCCCGGGTCTGTCCTGGCCGTGCCACTGCCATGTTCCCCACCACTGCTCCCACCGTGCCCCCGGCTGTGCCCCCCCCCATCCCCCTGCCACAAGCCCCCTCCCGACCCCAAATGCCCCGTTCCCATCCCCTTGGTGTCCTTCACCCCCTGCCCCACCATGTGCCCACCGATCTGGCCCTGCTGCACGGTGCCCTCCGTCACGCCACGCACGAAGGTCTGGATCTCCTCCTCCTCCAGCCGCTCGCCATCCCGCTTCTTGCGGATGAGGGCCGGGAGGGGGGCCTGGGCGGCCATCCCCGATACCCCACGGCCGGCACCCGAATCCCCCACAGCTGGCACCCCTATCCCCCACGGCCGGCACCCCGATCCCGCAGAGCTGGCACCCCAATCCCCCACAGCCGGCACCCGCTTCTGCCTGGCCTGGCCCCGTGCCCACGGCAAGGAGGCGTCTCCGGTGCTGGACTCTGTCCCCGGGGCAGCGAGCGAGGGTCGGGCCGGGGGGAGAGGCGGGGGTGGGTGGGTGCCAGGGCTGGGCCCCTTCGCCCCCCGGTCCCCATGGGACAGCCCTGTGCAATGCCCAAGGGCTCTGCACGGCCACCCCTGCCTCGGACCCACACAGCTCATGGCACCCCCACCTGCAGCATCCACGGCACCCACGGCACCCATGGCACCCACAGCACGCACGGCACCCACAGCACCCACACGTCCCATGGCACCCACGGCACCCATGGCACCCACAGCACGCACGGCACCCACAGCACCCACAGGTCCCATGGCACCCATGGTAGCTGCAGCACCCACGGCACCCACAGGTCCCATGGCACCCACAGCACACACAGCACCCATGGCAGCCATTGCACCCCTGGCACCCATGGCACCCATGACACCCACGACACGTGCAGCACCCACGGTGCCCTCAGCAAGGGGGGGGTCCCACGGCGCTTTGCTGATGAGTGCCCCTTCGCCGGCTGGTGCCCCCAGTGCTGCCCCACACCCCGAGGTCCCGCTGGCCGAGGGGCTCCCGCCTGACCCTGCTCTGGGAGCAGCCGCGGGGTCCCGGGGGGCCTGAGGGCAGAGCCAGGGCAGAGAGGGCACGGGGGACCCGCATGACCACGTGTCCCCCCCAGCTGCTGGGGTGACATGGGCCCCGGGGGGGGAGGGCAGGGGCCCAGGGTGGGCACCGAGGGCTCTGGTGCCATGGGGGGGCCGAGTGCCCGGCGTGGGGACCCATGGCCAGAGTCAGGCCCGGGTGGCAGCGGGACGGGCGCAGCGGGGGTCACCAAGGGAGGCGCGAGTGGCAGTCCTGGCGCAGCGGTGGGGCTGTGGCACGGCGGGCAAAGCGCCAGCACCCAGCGGCACGGGGAGCCGGCAGCACCAGCCCTGCCCTGGCGGAGGCTCGCTGCCGTCCTCTGCCCTTTGCCCGGCTCAGGTGGGGAGCGGGATGGGGAGTGCCCGTGGCAGACCCCTGCTTCTCAGGGGGGTCATGGCCGGGCAGGCGGGGATGGGGCAGGGATGGGACAGGGATGGGACAGGGATGGGACGGGCTTTTGTGAGGACGTCAGCAGCAAAAGGAAGGATGAGGGAGGGGACCTGGTGGCCCCAAGGCACAGAAAGGCCCGGGTCCCCCGTGCCCTCTCTGCCCCGGCTCTGCCCTCAGGCCCCCGGGTCCCCGAGGCTGCTCCCAGAGCGGGGTCAGGCGGGAGCCCCTCGGCCAGCGGGACGTGCTGCTCCGTGGGGCCGGGGCTGCAGCAACCCCTGCTGCGGGGAGGGACGGGGCGGGATGGGATGGGATGGGATGGGACGGGATGGGACGGGATGGGATGGGGATGGGACGGGACAGGATGGGATGGGGATCGGGACGGGATGGGATGGGATGGGACGGGACGGGATGGGATGGGATGGGATGGGATGGGGATCGGGACGGGATGGGATGGGATGGGATGGGATGGGATGGGATGGGACGGGGCGGGATGGGATGGGATGGGATGGGATGGGATGGGATGGGATGGGATGGAATGGGACGGGATGGGATGGGGATGGGATGGGACAGGATGGGATGGGGATCGGGATGGGATGGGATGGGATGGGATGGGACGGGGTGGGATGGGATGGGATGGGGATCGGGATGGGATGGGATGGGGATCGGGATGGGATGGCATGGCATGACCAGCCAGAAAGTGTAAGCTGGGTGCGCTGGGCAGGTGCGGGGGTGGGGCTGGAGCAGGCAGAGGGCTGGTACCCGTGTGGGCAGCGCATCCTCCATCCCTGGCATGCGCTGCCCCGGCCATGGGGCTGTGGGGCCATGGGGCCGTGGGGCCAGAGCTCAGCCCTGCTTCCCCGCTCCATGGCCTCGCCAGGGTCTCCTCCGGAAGAGAAGGGCACGGGCTGGGAAAAGGGCAGC
Source organism: Calonectris borealis (assembly GCF_964195595.1). NCBI lineage: Eukaryota > Metazoa > Chordata > Aves > Procellariiformes > Procellariidae > Calonectris > Calonectris borealis. Next base: position 571,847 of record NC_134312.1, on the reverse strand, counting down.
TCATGGGGGGCCAGTGCCCCCTGGCCCCCCAGTTTGGCCGCGCTGTCGGGGTGCTGCTGCCCAACCCAGGGCGCAGCGGGACGGGGCAGCCCCGGCCGGGCGACGCGAGGGGACAGGAGGAGAGCAGGAGAGCGACTCTGGCTGAAGGCATCAATCTTCTGGCATCGGTTGTCTCCATTGCCCGCGGCCCCGCGGCGGCCCCGCACCCCCCCTAGTCGGGCACGTCCACGATGAGGGGAGCCAGGTAGTCCGAGTGCCGGATCCCAAATGTCAGCCCCTGCTGCCGGCCCTGCTGGGTGGGAGAGGCGGTGGCGGTGAGGGCCGGGGGGCCCCGCTGCCAGCACCCCTGCCCTGCCGTGCCCTGCCCGCGCCGGCGGGACCCCCGTCGCCCCCTCACCTGCTCAGGGTTGTAGGTGCCGGGTCCGGGCTTGGTGGTGGTGTCCCCGGGGAGGGCGTTGCGCGCCAGCATGCTGTACTGCGGCGCCCGCCGCTTGTAGATGTCGGCGTCCACCATGCGGTAGCCGCAGGGCCCTGGCGTCTGGCGGGCAGAGGGTGCGGTGACGGGCCCCCCGGCCCCCCAGCACCCCGGCCCCTGGGTCCCTTGGTACCCCAGCCCCCCAGGCCCTCGGCACCCTGGCCCCCAGCACCCAGCCCCCCAGCACCCGTCCCCCTGGCCCCCCACACCTCACCTTGCACAGGTCCTCGTAGAAGGTGCCGATGTTGCTGCGTCCCGGTATGGAGTAGTTGGGGGCCGAGCTCTTGCTCACCACACGGGGCCCCAGCATGGGGGGCAGCCGGTAGGCAGCGGGGCCTGGGGGAAGTGGGGCTCAGCCGGGCCCTGGCGGGGGGGTGTGCTGTGGGTCAGGGGGGGTTACCCCCCTGGGGAGGTGGGGAGGGAGGGCTCAGCCCAGGGATGATGGAGGGGCCCAGCCCAGGGATGATGGGGGCCCAGCCCAGGGATGATGGGGGGGCTCAGCCCAGGGATGATGGGGGGGCCCAGCCCAGGGATGATGGGGGGCCCAGCCCAGGGATGATGGGGGGGCTCAGCTCAGGGATGATGAGGGGCCCAGGCCAGGGATGATGGGGGCCCAGGCCAGGGATGATGGGGGGGCTCAACCCGAGAACGATGGAGGGGCCAGCTGGGGATGATGGGGGGGCCCAGCCCAGGGATGATGGGGGGCTCAGCCCAGGGATGATGGGGGGCCCAGCCTGGGATGATGGGGGGGGTCAGCCCAAGGATGATGGGGGGGGCTCAGCCCAGGGATGATGGGGGGCCCAGCCTGGGATGATGGGGGGGGTCAGCCCAAGGATGATGGGGGGGGGTCAGCTCAGGGATGATGGGGGGCTCAGCCCAGGGATGATGGGGGGCCCAGCCCAGGGATGATGGAGGGGCCCAGCCCAGGGATGATGGGGGGCTCAGCCCAGGGATGATGGGGGGCCCAGCCTGGGATGATGGGGGGGGTCAGCCCAAGGATGATGGGGGGGGGTCAGCTCAGGGATGATGGGGGGCTCAGCCCGGGGATGATGGGGGGCCCAGCCCAGGGATGGTGTGGGGGGCTCAGCCCAGGGATGATGGGGGCCCCAGCCCGGGATGATGTGGGGGGCTCAACCCCAGAACGATGGAGGGGCCAGCTGGGGATGATGGGGGGGCCCAGCCCAGGGACGATGGGGGGGCCCAGCCCTGGGATGACGGGGGGGCTCAGCCCAAGGATGATGGGGGGCTCAGCCCGGGGATGAAGGGGGGCCCAGCCCGGCCCCCGTCTCTCCTACCCGGCGTCTGGTGGCTGGTGTCCTGCCTGGTGCGGGAGCGGAGGGAGCAGGCGGGCGCGGAGGGGAAGGCCAACCTGCCGGCCCTCTCCGGGGAGTAGCAGCCTGGGGGGAGCGGGGGGCTGGGCCATCGCACGGCTGGGGGGTCCCCGGCCCTGCCGCCCCCCCGGGGCTCCCGGCCCCCCCCTCACCTGGCCCGGGGGTGCGGATGGGCGGCAGGTCATGGGGGCGGCCGTAGATGGAGAAAGCGGGGATCCCGTCCTTGCCCTTGGCGGTGGTCCCGGGGGGCAGCAGGTACGCCGGCCCCGGGGAGCGCTCCTCCTGCCGCCCCCCGACGCGCACCCCGAAGCTGTAGGCGGGGGCGCGGCCGCGGGAGGGGTCGTGCAGACGGTAGCCTGCGCGGGCAGGGGGCTCGGTGGGGTGCGGGATCCCCAGCTCCTTGGCCCCCGCTGCTCTGCCGGCACCGTGGCCCCCCCCGACCCCCGTGGCCCCACTCACCGACGTTGGTGGGGAGCCCGTACTTGGGCCCGGGGCTGCCGTAGAGAGCCGCGATGGGGCCGCGGGGGCGGTGGGGCCTCCAGCTGCCCACCCAGGCGTTGGCCGACATGGCGGGTCCTGCCGGGAGCGAGCGCAGCCCCTCAGCCCCGACCCCCCCACCCCAGCCCGGCCGCCCTCCGGGGCCAGCCGCGGGGTCCCCTCGGAGAGGGACACGGGTCTGCAGGCTGGGTGCCAGCGGCCATCCGCGGGCGGGCAGCTGGCAACATGGCGGCAGCGGCACCGGCAGCCGAGCGGCACTGGCGTCACAATGGCTGGGGAGCTCGGGGGCTCTGCACCCCCACACCCCGGTACCCCCCTGCTCAGCACCCTGGGGACAACAGACAGCCCCGGGGAAGAAACCCCGGCACCGCAGGGAAGCACTCCCAGCACCCCAGGGGTGAAGCCCACCCAGTACCCCATAAATACAGCCCCCAGAACCCCATGGATGCAGCCCCCAGCACCCCCTAGATACAGCCCCCAGCACCCCATGGATGCAGCCCTCAGCACCCCGTAGATACAGCCCCCAGCACCCCATGGATGCAGCCCTCAGCACCCCGTAGATACAGCCCCCAGCACCCCATGGATGCAGCCCCCAGCACCCCGTAGATACAGCCCCCAGCACCCCATGGATGCAGCCCTCAGCACCCCGTAGATACAGCCCCCAGCACCCCATGGATGCAGCCCTCAGCACCCCGTAGATACAGCCCCCAGCACCCCATGGATGCAGCCCCCAGCACCCCGTAGATACAGCCCCTAGCACCCCATGGATGCAGCCCTCAGCACCCCGTAGATACAGCCCCCAGCACCCCATGGATGCAGCCCTCAGCACCCCGTAGATACAGCCCCCAGCACCCCATGGATGCAGCCCTCAGCACCCCGTAGATACAGCCCCCAGCACCCCATGGATGCAGCCCTTAGCACCCCGTAGATACAGCCCCCAGCACCCCATGGATGCAGCCCTCAGCACCCCGTAGATACAGCCCCCAGCACCCCATGGATGCAGCCCTCAGCACCCCGTAGATACAGCCCCCAGCACCCCATGGATGCAGCCCTCAGCACCCCGTAGATACAGCCCCCAGCACCCCACGGATGCAGCCCCCAGCACCCCGTAGATACAGCCCCCAGCACCCCACGGATGCAGCCCTCAGCACCCCGTAGATACAGCCCCCAGCACCCCACGGATGCAGCCCTCAGCACCCCGTAGATACAGCCCCCAGCACCCCATGGATGCAGCCCCTGGGAGCCCAGGGGTGGACCCCCAGCCCCTGGGGTGGAGGTCCCGGGGGGCTGAGGCCCCTTACCCTGCGCAGTGCCGAGCTCTGGCTGGGCTCTCCTCCCCCAGTTACTATGGCACCCGCACAACAAACTGTGCTGGGCAGCCCGGGTACCGAGATGGGGACATGGGGACATGGGAACAGGGACGGGGACGAGGACGCGCAGGCAGGCAGGGCATGGGCACGTGGGGGACGCAGGAGTCATCCGTAGGAGAGCCTGGTCCTGGGGGCATGGGGGTCCCATGGGGCCATAGGGAGTCTGCGGGGTTGGGTGGGTTTGCTGGGGGCCATGGGCGTCCCATGGAGGCCATGGGGGTCCTAGAGGAGCCACTGGGGTTCCACAAGAGCCATGGGGGATCCCACAGGAGCCATGGGATCCCACTGGGACCATGGGCATCCTCTTGGGTCCTTGGGGGTCCCACGTGGGTCAGAGATTCCCCCTGAGGCCATGGGGGACCCTTGGGGATCACAGGGGTCCCACATGGACCATGGGATCCCTCTGGGACTACAGGAGCCCCACTAGGGTGACGGGGGTCTCCCAGAGGCCATCGGGGTCCCGTGGGGGCTACGGGGGTCCCATGGGGTGTGCTGCGGGGCTCGCCCCACCAGCCCTGGCTGTTCCTCTGGCAGAAGTTCTCCCTGTTCCGGGTCACCTGGATGCTGTCACTGTCCCCATCCCTGGCCCCGTCCCTGTCCCTGCACCCCGTGGTGGTTGGTGGCCGGGTGACCCCGGCACCCCGTGCACACCAGGCCCCGGTTGGGTCCCTCCCTCCCCAGCCCCACGGCGCTGTGGGGCAGCGTGGGATCCCGATGCGGGCAGCGAGGCCCCGGGTGTGCGGGATGAAGGATGTGCAGACCAGGCTGGGCTCACGGACCTTTACTGTGGCTGGCGGCCCCGGGCGCGCCATGGCGGGCAGGGACGGCGGGCAGGGACGGCGGGCAGGGACGGTGGGCAGGGATGGTGGGCAAGGACGGTGGGCAGGGACGGTGGGCAAGGACGGTGGGCAGGGATGGTGGGCAGGGATGGTGGGCAGGGGTGGTGGGCAAGGATGGTGGGCAGGGATGGTGGGCAGGGGTGGTGGGCAGGGGCAGTGGGTAGGAGTGGTGGGCAGGAGTGGTGGGCAGGAATGATGGGCAGGGATGGCGGGCAGGGACGGCGGGCAGGGATGGTGGGCAGGGACGGCGGGCAGGGACGGCGGGCAGGGACGGTGGGCAGGGACGGTGAGCAGGAATGGTGGGCAGGAATGATGGGCAGGGATGGCGGGCAGGGACGGCGGGCAGGGATGGTGGGCAGGGACGGTGGGCAGGAATGGTGGGCAGGGACAGCGGGCAGGGACGGTGAGCAGGAATGGTGGGCAGGGGTGGTGGGCAGGGGCGGTGGGCAGGGACGGCGGGCAGGGATAGTGGGCAGGAATGGTGGGCAGGGGCGGTGGGCAGGGGCGGTGGGCAGGAATGGTGGGCAGGAATGGTGGGCGGGGATGGCGGGCAGGGACGGCAGGCAGGAATTGTGGGCAGGGGCGGTGGGCAGGCATGGTGGGCAGGGGCGGTGGGGCCGGCGCTGGGGGGCTGCTGGCAGCTCTAGGCGCTGGACTTGCAGACGAAGGGTTTTCTGTTGGCGCAGGCGTCGCTGTACCACGTCATGAAATCTGGAAGGGAAAGAGGCCGTGAGCCCCCCGGGACGCCCCCGGCCCCCGCGGCACAGCCCCCTGCGGCCCTGCTGCCAGGAGCACGGCCGGGGCACGCACACCGTGTGTGCATGTGCGTGTGTGTGCGAGGGGTGTGCGTGTGTGCACAGCGTGTGTACCTGTGCGTGTGTCTGTGCACGCACTGTGCATATGTGTGTGCAGCGTGCGGGGGTGCGTGTGTGCCAGGGGTGCGTACGTGGGGGGGTGTGCACGGCGTGTGTCCGCAGGTGTGCACAGGGTGCATGCGTGTATGTGTGTGTTTGCTCCTGCACAGCATGCGTGTGCCTGTGCAGGTGTGTGTGTGCGCACACGTGTCCGTGTGTGTGTGCACACCCAGGTGCCACCCACCACCGAGGGCTGCCCCAGCCGTGAGCTGGCAGGTGCCGTGGGGGTCAGCCTGTGCTGTGGGTGGCCAGGGCTGCTGGTGGCCGGGGACACCGGTGGCCGGGGACGCTGGTGGCCAGGGATGCTGGTGGCCAGGGATGCTGGTGGCTGGGGATGCTGGTGACTGGGGACTGTGATGGCCAGGGATGATGGTGGCCGGGGCCACCTGATGGCCGGGTCCCCGGTGCCACTGGCCATGCTCACCGGCGGCGTCCTGCAGCGCGGCGCAGGCTCTCCTCCTGGGGCTGGGCTGCTGGTGCCAGGAGCCATAGTCCACCTCCGAGCTGTCCGACCACTGCCAGCGGTGGCTCTGCGGGGGGAACGACTCCATGACCCGGTGGCTGGTGCCACCGGCCCCACTCGGGGCTGCCAGCAGCGGGTCTTGGGGATCCCGGGAGGGTCCCGGCTCTGCCCCGGGGCCGCACTCACCCCCAGGGGACGGTGGAGGCCGATCCAGATGCCATCGTCCCCGTCCTCCTCCTCCTCGCTCTCCTCGCCGGGGTGGGAGGAGGAGACCAGGGCGGCGATGGCCTGGTGCTCCTCCGCGCTGTGCACCGAGGCCAGGTGGGCGCCCGCACCGAAGCGCTGGCAAAAGACCTGCGGCGGGGATGGGAGGGTGATGCCAGATCCCGACCCCAAGCCCTGGTCCCTGGTCCCAACCCGCAGTGCCAGCCCCCCCGGCTCTGCTAAGGATGAGGATGGTGGGCACGTGGGCACACGCAGTGCCTGGCACAGCTGGATGCTCTCCCTCGGCACAGGGTGGCCGTGGTGCCGCTGTGGTGCCACCCTGGTCCCGCCCGGGGCCAGGACCTCCTCGGAGAGGAGCATCCCCATCCTGGGTGGCACTGGCACCCCAATGCACGGCCCCGGCAGGGAGCAGCAAAGCCCAGCTCCCTGCTGAGCGCTGCGGGGCACTGCAGCCGCGGGGGTGGGTGGGGTGCCCCATGGGGGGGTCACCCCCAAACCCACGTCTCCCCAACCCCCCGACCCTCTCACCTCCGCCCTTCTCCAGCTCAGCTCCCGGCGGAAGAAGCTGTAGCACCCTTCCTCGAAGGGCACCCAGCCCCGGGCGCAGGCAGCCGGCTCCTGCCCTGCAGGCGAGGCAGGGGGGTCAGGCAGCGGGGAGGAGCGGGGGGCACCGCCGTGTCCCCCCCACCCCGGCACTCACCGCGCAGCCAGGGGACGAGCAGCAGGCAGCCCAGAAGGCTGAGCCTCAGCGTCCTCGTCGGTCCCATCTGTCCCCCTTCCCTGGGGAGGGACGGTGGCAGGACAGGGGGTGCTCAGCTCCCTGCTGAGCCCCCCCCACCCTACGGGTGCCCGAGCCCCCTGCCCGCTCCTCCGGCTGCCAGGCTGAGCCAGGCTCTGCTCTGGGGGCTGTGCCCAGCTCAGCCTGGAAGCCGGAGGGCCGGGCAGGGGGCTCGACAGGGGTGCATGGGGACCCCCCCAGCCTGGCAGTGTTGTGGGTGCAGGGGAACCCATAGGGTGCAGCAGGGGCAGGGGGGTCAGGGTGCTCCAGCGGTGCATCAAGGGAGCAGCAGTGAGACGGCATCAGGAGGGAGGGAAGCAGGGTGCAGGGGTGCAGGGTGTGGGGGTGAAGGGTTGTGGGGTGCAGTGTGGGGTGCAGGGGTGCAGGGTGTGGGGGTGAAGGGTTGTGGGGTGCAGTGTGGGGTGCAGGGGTGCAGGGTGTGGGGGGTGAAGGGTTATGGGGTGCAGTGTGGGGTGCAGGGGTGCAGGGTGTGGGGGTGAAGGGTTGTGGGGTGCAGTGTGGGGTGCAGAGGTGCAGGGTGTGGGGGTGAAGGGTTGTGGGGTGCAGTGTGGGGTGCAGGGGTGCAGGGTGTGGGGGATGAAGGGTTATGGGGTGCAGTGTGGGGTGCAGGGGTGCAGGGTGTGGGGGTGAAGGGTTGTGGGGTGCAGTGTGGGGTGCAGGGGTGCAGGGTGTGGGGGGTGAAGGGTTATGGGGTGCAGTGTGGGGTGCAGGGGTGCAGGGTGTGGGGGATGCAGGGTTGTGGGGTGCAGTGTGGGGTCCAGGGGTGCAGGGTGTTGGGGAGTGCAGGGGATGCAAAGGTGTGGGTTGCAGGGGTGCAGTGAGCAGGGGTGCAGGGTAGAGGGATTCAGGGTGCAGGGGTGCACGGGTACAAGGTGTGAGGAACAGGGCATGTGGCTGCAGGGAGTCAGATTGCAGGGGTGCAGGGTGTGGGAGGGTATGGGTGCGGGGGTGCAGGGATGCAGGGTGCAGGCCCAGAGTGGTGCAGGCTGTGGGGTGCAGGGTGCAAGGCACAGGGTGCAGGGGTGCAGGGCACAGGGGCTCCTGGGCTGCTGGGGCTGTGGGCTGGGGCAGGGGATGCCCTGCAGCCAGGGCACCCCAATGCAGGAGTGCAGGCTCCCCTCCCCCCGATGCAGCAGGACTCACCTGTGTCCCCTCGGGAGCTCGGCACGGCAGCGGGCGCTGGCTCGGACCCTCCGGGGAGCTGGGCAGCAGCCCCGGGGGATTTTATCCCTGGGCAGGGGGCGGGGGGCAGCGAGGCACGCCGTGAGCCACCCAAAATGTCATCCCTGCCCCAAAGCAAACAGGGCCGACGCAGCCGGGCCCCATCGACGCACGCGGGTGGCTCAGCGGCGCGTGGACCCCGCTGCGCCCTTTGATGGGGCGCCTGCGGTGGGGAGGCCCCGGCTTTGCTTTCGTCGTCACCCCGTGCAGGGGCAGCCACGCTCAGGTGCCAGCGCCGGAGCCGGGGGCGAGTCTGGCGAGATGAAAAGACCTTCCCCGGCCCCGCGCATCCCGCGTTTGCTCGTGAGCAGCAGGAGCAGAGTGTCCCCCAGTGCCCACTCACGCGGCCCCGACGCCACCGCTGCCACGTGCCCCCCTTGCCGTGCTGGCACCCGGGCAGCGGCAGCGCCTCGGCCTCCGGCACACCCAGAGAAGGGCGCTGGCGTGGTGCCATTCCCCTGTGCGGGCTGCCCCGGCACGGGGAGAAGCACCCGGCGCTCGGGCTGCCAGGGCTGCTTGCGGGGTCCTTGCCCAGCTGGGCAACAGGGCTCGTCGGGATCCCTCGCACCACGTACACCCCCGGGACGGAGGGCAAGGGATGCCCACCTCCATCCCAGGAAGGAGGGCAGGAGATGCCCAGCTCCTTCCCAGGAAGGAGGGCAGGGGATGCCCAGCTCCATCCCAGGAAGGAGGGCAGGGGATGCCCAGCTCCATCCCGGGAAGGAGGGCAGGGGATGCCCAGCTCCATCCCGGGAAGGAGGGCAGGGGATGCTCAGCTCCATCCCGGGAAGGAGGGCAGGGGATGCCCAGCTCCATCCCGGGAAGGAGGGCAGGGGATGCCCAGCTCCATCCCAGGAAGGAGGGCAGGGGATGCTCAGCTTCATCCCGGGAAGGAGGGCAGGGGATGCCCAGCTCCATCCCGGGAAGGAGGGCAGGGGATGCCCAGCTCCATCCCAGGAAGGAGGGCAGGGGATGCTCAGCTCCATCCCGGGAGGGAGGGCAGGGGATGCCCAGCTCCATCCCAGGAAGGAGGGCAGGGGATGCCCAGCTCCATCCCGGGAGGGAGGGCAGGGGATGCTCAGCTTCATCCCAGGAAGGAGGGCAGGGGATGCCCAGCTCCATCCCGGGAAGGAGGGCAGGGGATGCTCAGCTCCATCCCAGGAAGGAGGGTAGGGGATGCCCAGCTCCATCCCGGGAAGGAGGACAAGGGATGCTCAGCTCCATCCCAGGAAGGAGGGCAGGGGATGCCCAGCTCCATCCCAGGAAGGAGGGCAGGGGATGCCCAGCTCCATCCCGGGAGGGAGGGCAGGGGATGCTCAGCTCCATCCCGGGAGGGAGGGCAGAGGATGCCCAGCTCCATCCGGGAAGGAGGGCAGGGGATGCCCAGCTCCATCCCAGGAAGGAGGGCAGGGGATGCTCAGCTCCATCCCGGGAGGGAGGGCAGGGGATGCCCAGCTCCATCCCAGGAAGGAGGGCAGGGGATGCCCAACTCCATCCCAGGAAAGAGGGCAGGGGATGCTCAGCTTCATCCCAGGAAGGAGGGCAGGGGATGCCCAGCTCCATCCCAGGAAGGAGGACAAGGGATGCCCAGCTCCATCCCAGGAAGGAGGGCAGGGGATGCCCAGCTCCATCCCAGGAAGGAGGGCAGGGGATGCCCAGCTCCATCCCAGGAAGGAGGACAAGGGATGCCCAGCTCCATCCCAGGAAGGAGGGCAGGGGATGCCCAGCTCCATCCCAGGAAGGAGGGCAGGGGATGCCCAGCTCCATCCCAGGAAGGAGGACAAGGGATGCCCAGCTCCATCCCAGGAAGGAGGGCAGGGGATGCCCAGCTCCATCCCGGGAGGGAGGGCAGGGGATGCTCAGCTCCATCCCGGGAGGGAGGGCAGAGGATGCCCAGCTCCATCCGGGAAGGAGGGCAGGGGATGCCCAGCTCCATCCCAGGAAGGAGGGCAGGGGATGCTCAGCTCCATCCCGGGAGGGAGGGCAGGGGATGCCCAGCTCCATCCCAGGAAGGAGGGCAGGGGATGCCCAACTCCATCCCAGGAAAGAGGGCAGGGGATGCTCAGCTTCATCCCAGGAAGGAGGGCAGGGGATGCCCAGCTCCATCCCAGGAAGGAGGACAAGGGATGCCCAGCTCCATCCCAGGAAGGAGGGCAGGGGATGCCCAGCTCCATCCCAGGAAGGAGGGCAGGGGATGCCCAGCTCCATCCCAGGAAGGAGGACAAGGGATGCCCAGCTCCATCCCAGGAAGGAGGGCAGGGGATGCCCAGCTCCATCCCAGGAAGGAGGGCAGGGGATGCCCAGCTCCATCCCAGGAAGGAGGACAAGGGATGCCCAGCTCCATCCCAGGAAGGAGGGCAGGGGATGCCCAGCTCCATCCCGGGAGGGAGGGCAGGGGATGCTCCACAGATGGGGGGGTGCTGGCAGGGGGTCCCCCGCGAGCCTGGCTGCAGCCCCGTCCCCTCGCCCTGGCAATGCGTCCGGGGGCTCCTCCGCCTCCCAACCAAGACCAGCCCCCGAAGCACCGGCCTGTGCGCATGGCCCCGCAGCCCTTCACGCCCCGAGATCAAAAGCCTCCGCCTGGCACCAAAACGGCCGCAGGCCCCACGCCAAGCCGGCCGGCGTGGCAGGGAAAGCGCGGGTGCAGCCGGGCTGAGGGGGGGCTCCAGCGCCTGCCCAGGGGGCTCTGCACCTGGCTGTGGGGCTCAGCACCCAGCTATGGTGTTCATCACCGGACCATGGGGCTTGGCACTCATCTGTGGGGTTCAGCACCCATCTGCGGGGTTCAACACCCAGCCGTGGGGTTTGACACCCAGGTGCAGGGCTCAGCACCCAGTTGCAGGGCTCAGCACCCAGGAGCAGGACTCAGCACCCAGCTGTGGGGTTTGGCACCCAGCCTTTGGCACTGCTGGAGCAGCCTAAGAGCGAGCCGGTTGTAATGGAAACATACTGGTGGGGAAGGATGTCCACTTACGTGGGAACCCGCAGCATCCTTGATAAGGGCAGCGGAAAGAAACGGTGATAACAAACGGTGATAACAAATGGTGATAACGAACGGCCCTTCCAGGAAAGTAGAAGTTGGTAACGGCTGTGCCAGCAGCCAGTGCCCCTTCCCGGGCACGACGTTAGCCCATGTTGGGGGGTGCCCACTTGGGAGAGGCGGGGGAGGACACGGAGGTGGCAGGGGGTGGAAAACACCCGGGTGGGACGGGGTGGGGGTGTCAGAACTACTGCAGAATGCCTCCCCACACCGCTCCCCACCCCGAAACACGAGCGGCAGAGGGAGCAGCCCGGCCAAGCCGTGGGCGGTTGTGCTGGCTGCCAGATGGGCGCCTGCACAGCACCAACGGGCTCCTATGCAAGACCAACATATGTGAGACCTCATCGCGCTCAACAACCACCTGAAAGGAGGTTGTAGCCAGGTGGGGGTTGGTCTCTTCTCCCAAGTAACAGCGATAGGACAAGAGGAAATGGCCTCAAGTTGCACCAGGGGAGGTTTAGATTGGACATTAGGAGAAATTTCTTTACTGAAAGAGTGGTCAGGCCTTGGACCAGGCTGCCCAGGGAAGTGGTGGAGTCACCATCCCTGGAAGGATTTAAAAGACGTGTAGATGAGGCGCTTAGGGACATGGTGTAGTGGGCATGGTGGTGTTGGGTTGACGGTTGGACTCGATGAACTTAGAGGTCTTTTCCAACCTTAATGATTCTATGATTCTATATATGGGGCCTACACAGCATATACGTGCTCCTACACAACGCATACAGGTTCCTACACAACATATACAGGCACCTACACAACATATACTTGTGCCTACGCAGCACATGTGGGCTCCTACACAACATACACAGGCTCCTACACAACATATACAGGTGCCTACACAGCATATACAGGCTCCTACACAACACATAACGGGTTCCTACACAGCATATACAGGCTCCTACACAACATGTACGAGTGCCTACACAACATATATGGGCCCCTACACAACATATAGGAGCTCCTACACAGCATATACAGGCTCCTACACAACATGTACGAGTGCCTACACAACATATATGGGCCCCTACACAACATATAGGAGCTCCTACACAGCATATACAGGCTCCTACACAACACATAATGGGTTCCTACACAGCATGTACAGGCACCTGCACAACATATACGGGCACCTACACAACATATATGGGCCCCTACACAGCATATACTTGCACCTACACAACATATATGGGCCCCTACACAGCATATACGGGCGCCTACACAGCATACACGGGCTCCCACGCGGTGCGGGCTGGGGCTGCCCGGTGGCTCCCGTGCTGGAAGGGGAAGGGTGGAACGGCCGAGGCAGGTGCTCAGCGGCCACCTCGCCTCCCAGCACCAGGACCCCCCGTCACCCCGCACCCGGAGGGACGAAGCGGCTGCTTTGGGCTTCCCTCTGGGTTCCCCCCTGCGGCCGCAGCAGCAGGAGCCCAGAGGATTCCCCGGCTCCTCGGTCCCACGTCGCTCCTCACGAGGTCGGACGTCATGGGAGACCAGAGCTAAAAAGGGGTTTGGGGGAAAACTCCTTTAATTGCCTTTCCCTCTCATAATTTTTATTATATATATATAACGACTGGGTCACGTGTAATGACTGCAGCGATGCTCACTCCCCATTGCCCAGGCGCGGCTCCAGTTTACACGTGAGCCCCGAGCACCAGCCTGCACCGATGCCGACCCGGACACCTCATGGACCTCTGTAACTGGGGACCTCCCCGGTTACAGGCGATGATAGTTTTGACAGACTGGAGCTCTGGCCTCTGCCGCAGGGTGTGAATAACACAAATCACCAAAGATACTCTGATTTCCCTGGTCTTAAGTCTGCACTCTGTAGTTTACAGCGTAATGGTTGGCCGAGCGCTAACGATAATTGGGACCCATGCAACAACGTGCCTGACTGTGCAGATCACAGCCCCTTTCAGTCAATCCGACGAAGTGCTCAATGCAATTAATTCAGTTGCTCTTCCAACCCGCGGTGCTCACTTGGCCCAGACGGTGATGACCCCAGGCAAAGCTGCTGTCCCAGCGGCTGCAGACCCGGCCGGCGCTGGCTCGGCGGCACAGCGCCTGCAAGAGCCACCCCGGCGTCGGGCAGCCGCCTGTACTCTGGCACGTCTTGCTCCCTCTGTGTCTCAATCTGGAAATGTAACATTTAATTTCTTACATGACCCTCGACCCACGCCTGATGAGCTCGGAGAGTCCAGCCCCCAGCAGAAGGACCAGCCAGGCCCCACCAGCGTGTCCCTGTGATGCCCCCAGCCTCGGGCATCGCTGCGTACGAGCCAGCTGCTGTCGACGTTTCGGCTGCACAGGAATGACCCAAACTGCTCCTCCAGGTCCTCTGAAGGACCCACAGCCTGGAACCATTCCCTCTCAGAGCCAGCTCGCCCGTGTCGCTGGCCTTGGACCGCCTTTACCCTCACAAGGGCTGTTCGTGTTAATGCACGCTGCCTGCTGCTTTCATGCCAACGGATCTCGCCAAACGCAGTGGGATGCACGCGCCAGCCAGCAGCCGGCCCGTGCCTCTCACCAAATGGCCCGGGGCAGTCCCTGCCTGCGGTCCGGCAGCTGCCTGGTCATGGCCGTGGTGGTGGCTGCCAGACCTGGGCGCACGGGCACGGCGCGGTCGGGCAGGGTGATGCTGGTTTGAGCTGTGGGACGGTGCGTTGCGGTGTTACAGCTCGTATTGAATGGCTGCCCGTAGCGCTTTTGTCTGAAGGGGTGCTGCATCCTCGTGGGTCCACTGGTGGGACCTTGCCGGAGTCGCAGCAGCAGCACTGGGCTTGGCGTGGGCACAGGGCTCCACCTCGTACAGAGACGCCCCAGGGACGCTGTGGTACCATGCCTGGTGACCCCAGGGACGCTGTGGTCCCACTCCTGGTGACCCCAGGGACGCTGTGCTCTCGCTCCTGGTGACCCCAAGGACGCTGTGGTCCCACTCCTGGTGACCCCAGGGACGCTGTGTTCTCACTCTTGGTGACCCCAGGGACGCTGCGGTCTCAGTCCTGGTGACCCCAGGGATGCTGTGGTCCCATTCCTGGTGACCCCAGGGACGCTGCGGTCTCAGTCCTGGTGACCCCAGGGATGCTGCGGTCCCACTCCTGGTGACCCCAGGGATGCCGGTGCCCCACAGGTGTCCATAGGCTGAGGCAGGTGGTGTGGGAGCAGCCAGGAAGCTGAGCTGGTCTCACTGGGAGAACTGGGAGCCCGGGACACCCTTGTAAGGGCAGAGCAGAGAAGCTGCAGTAACGAATCCCCCTTCCACGGAAGCAGAAGTGCCCGGCTGTTCCAGGAAGGCTGCCCTGCCCCGCGCCCTGCCCGCACCGCAGCCATAAAAGCAGCGCGTGCCCGACACGGGGAGCTCCTGCCAGCGCAGCCCTCGCCCCGACAGACGGATGGACCTTGGTGGGACGCGGGTCACCTGCCCACAGACGTGTCGGCCACCGGCCAGCCCCGCTCCCGGGAGCCGTCTGGTGAGTGTCTTGTCGCTAACACCTCCCGCAGCGTATTCACGGGCGATGTCAGCCGATAGTCACGAGGATGTACTCGCTTTGCCAGGTGGGTGGCATAAAGGAGAAGTGCGGGACCCAGCAGCCTCCTGCCCTGTGCTACGGGGTCCCGTGAACGTCACGACCCTTACACACCCACACAGGGGGTCACCCTATAGGGGTGACATTACAGGTGCCCGGCCACCGGGTCCAGCGCCCAGCCAGGGGTCCAGCACCCAGCTGTGGGGTTCGGCACCTGGCCAGGGGGTCCAGCACCTGGTCAGGGGGTCCAGCACCCAGCTGTGGGGTCCAGTGCCTAGCCAGGTGGTCCAGCATCTGGCTGCAGGGTCCTATCACCCAGCTGTGGGGTCCAGCACCCGGTCGGGGGTCTGGCTGTGAGAGTGGCTGGGTGGGGGGTGGGCAGGGCTCCATCGCTCCCCATTTGCCGGGGTGGTGGAGACCCGGGAGGCAGCAAGGGCAGCGGGGTGAAGGCTGCCCTCAGCACCCCCAGCCCCCTGTGCCCCGAGTCCTCCCCGTCCTTGCTGAGCCCTCGATGTGGGATGGGGAAGCCTGCACCCCCCGCACCCCTGTCCCTGTGAGCCCGCTCCCTTGGGACCACAGGGCTGCCATGGCCACATCAAGCCTGCTCCATCCCCATCCCTGGGAAGGCTCCACCATAGACCCAGACTGGCTGGGGTTGAAGGGACCTCCAGAGACCCTCCAGCCCACCTCCGCCATGGGCAGGGACATCTCCCACTCGATCAGGTTGCCCAAAGCCCCGTCCAGCCTGACCTTGAACCCTTCCAACGATGGAGCATCCACAGCTTCTCTGGGCAGCCTGTTCCCATGCCCCACCACCCACAGCCTAAAACCTTTCCTCCCTCCGTCCAACCTAAACCTGCCCTCTGGGATGGGTCACGGCGGGACCCCAGGGTGCCCTCACGGGCACGTGGGCAGCAGCGTCACCTCGAGCGCAACCCCCAGCACATCCCCACTTCCAGGGAACTGGGGCTGCCGCTGCCCTCCCCGCCGGTGGCTGTAAAGCCCGAGAGTGGCATTTGCCCTCTGGGGTCCTGAGTGACCATCAGCCACCCTCGGAGGAACCCATAACCCAGCTGTAACCTGTCCCCAGGGCAGCCACAGCCGCACGGTCCCCAAAGGCCATCTCTGACCTTCCCGTCTGCCTGCCCAGCGCCAGGCTCTGGTGAGTCCCTTCCCTGGCCTGGCCCTCCCTCACCCTGAGGGTGCAGGGTCCTGCTGCACCCTGGCTCCGCTCCTTGGGGTGCTGAGCTGGGCATCCCCTGCCCTCCGTCCCGGGATGGAGCTGGGCATCCCCTGCCCTCCGTCCCGGGGGGGTACGTGGTGCGAGGGATCCCGACGAGCCCTGTTGCTCAGCTGGGCAGGGACCCCCCGAGCAGCCCTGGCAGCCCCAGCTCCGGGTGCTTCTCCCCGTGCTGCCCCCCCTCACGGCCCCTTCTCTGCTCTCTTGCAGCGGAGGAGATGGGTGCGAGCCGCCAGCTCCGCCCGCGCCTGCTCGGCTGCCTGCTGCTCCTCACCCTCCTGGGAGGGGATTCCCTGCCCGGGCCACGGGCCGCTGGGACACGGCTGCCGTTTCCCCCCAGGCAGCAGCGCCCGATCCGGCACACCCTGATCCCCTGATCCCCGATCCCTGATCCCCAATCCCTGATCCCTGATCCTCAATATTTGATCCCTGGTCCCCTGATCCCCGATGTCTGATCCCTGCTCCCTGATCCTTGATCCCTAATCCCTGATCCCTGCTCCGTGATCCCTGATCCCGACCCCTGCTCCCCAATCCCCGACCCCTGCTCCCCAGTCCCTGACCCCTGATCCCCAATCCTTGATCCCTGACCCCAGATCTCCACTCCCCGCTCCCCATCCCCATCCCGTGGCAGCCCCCGGTGCCCAGCCCTGTCTGTGGGACCCTCTCTGCACCCTGCCCCAGGCGCCCCAAGTGCTGGGTGCATGGCAGAGCCTGGGGCGTCCCCCTGGGTGGGGTGTCCCTGGGTGGGGGTGCCCCTGGATATGGATGGGGCCCCTGAGTGGGGGTGCTGCCGGGTGGGGTCTGGGGGGCCGGTGCCCATGGGGCCCCGCACCCGTGGCAGACATCCCGGCTCCCTCCCCACGGCGGTGGGGGCGGTGGTGGGTGCCCCCTCCCGTGGCACAGTGGCTGCTCTGCCTGTGTTTTGAAGGGGCCCTCGCCAGCTCCCCCAGCTGTGCCCCAGCGAGGCGGCCGGCAGCTAGCTGCCCCCAGAACTGGTACTCCTACCGGGGGTACTGCTACGGGTACTTCACCGAGAGGAGGAGCTGGGCCCAGGCTGAGGTGGGGGCTGGCACCGCCGGGGGATGCTGGGGGCTCCCTGGGGAGGGACGGCGGGTGAGGAGCGGGGGCATCGCCCTGGCCAGGAGCAGGACCCCAGCGTAGGGGGGCTGCAGCCGGGAGAGCGCTCTGGTCTACGCACCCCAGACGCAGCTGGGGGGGGCTCTGCTGTGCTCCCCTCCACTCCTGGGCTTTCTGTGCAGGGGTGCCCAGCACCCAGTGCCTGGGTGGCTGCAGGCGCTGGGTGCTGAGCCGCCCGCCCGTGCCCCCCAGAACGAGTGCAAGCGGTATGGCCCCATGGGGCGGCTGGCCTCCATCCACAGCCTGGGGGCCAGCAGGGTCCTCGCCAGCTACGTCTCCAGCCAGAGGGACGGGACCAACACCTGGATCGGGCTGCAGGATGAGGAGCACGTGAGTGTCAGGGGGCTGCCGTAGCCCCCTGCCCTGGGCACCCACTGAGCCCCACCCTGGGCACCCACTAAGCCCTGGCCCCCCACTGTGGACACCACTGACCCTGTCCCCTGCCCCAGGCACCCACTGACCCCCACCCCAGGCACCCACTGACCCCTCTGCTGGGCACCCGCTGAGCCTTGGCCCCACGCCCTGGGCATCCGCTGAGCTTTGACCCCCCCACCCCAGGCACCCACTGATCCCTGTCCCCCGCCACGGGTGTCCAGTGACCCTGTGCCCCCTCCCTGGGCACCCACTGACCCCGGCCCCCTCCGTGGGTGCCCACTGACCCCCATCCTCCCCGGCACCCCCAGACCAGGCAGTGGAAGTGGTCCGATAACTCTGCCTTCGACTACAAGCGCTGGGCCGCGGGGCAGCCCAACAACCTGTGGGACAAGGAGGACTGCGTGGTGCTGGACAAGCTCTCGGGTGAGCCAGGTCCCGGGGGGCAGGGGGACTGGCGTGGCCACCCCGGTGGTGCTGGGACCCCCGGCCGCCGCGGGAGAGTCGGTGGTGGAGCTGAGGTGGTAAAGGGGGGCAATGGAGGTGGGGGTGATGGAGGGAAGGGGTGATGGAGGTGGGGGGTGATGGAGGGGAGGGGTGATGGGGGGGGTGATGGAGGTGGGGGGTGACGGAAGTGGGGGGTGATGGAGGGGAGGGGCAATGCAGGTGGGAGTGACGGAGGTAAAAGGGGGTGTGCCGGGGGGGTGACAGGGCTCGGGGTGACTCGCTACCCCCCTCTCTGCCCAGGTTTCGAGTTCTGGCATGACTACCCCTGCGACTCCACGTTCCCCTTCCTGTGCCAGCACCAGCTCTGACGGGCAGCTGGTCCCACTGGGGTCTGGGGGTGCCCCTGTGCACCACTCCCTGCCGCCCCCGTGCCCCTCCCTGCCCGTCACCCTGCTGGGGCCCCCCACATCCATGCTGGGCTCTGTCCCCACCGGGCCCCCCTATGCCTGGCAGGCAATAAACCTTGGCTTGAGCACCCAGCACCCACCTGTGCCCGTTGTCCTTCACCCACACACATGGGCACGGGCAGTGCCATCGCCAAAGCCACTCGTGCCCCACGCGGCCAGTGCACAGCCCCGTGGCTGGCGACACGTCCTGCCTTGGGACACCCATTGCCCTGGGGACACCTCCTGCCCTGGGGACACCCCCTGCCTTGGGAACACCTCGGGCTGGGGACATCTCCCGCCCTCGGGACACCTCCTGCCCTGGGGACATGTCCTGCCCTGGGGACATGTCCTGCCCTGGGACACCTCCTGCTGGGCACACCTCTTGCCCCGGGGACACCTCCTGCCTTGGGACACCTCCTGCCCTGGGACACCCCCTCCTGGGGACACCCCCTGCCCCGGGGACACCCCCTGCCCTGGGACACCGTCTGCCCGGGGGACACCCCCTGCCCCGGGGACACCTCCTGCCCTGGGACACCCCCTGCCCCGGGGACACCTCCTGCCCTGCGACACCCCCTGCCCTGCGACACCCCCTGCCAAGGTGCCCACGCCCCGCTGTGGCCGCGGGTGGGACCGTCTGGTCCTTGTTTATTTTGACCGAAAAATGGAGCAAAATCCGTAGAAAAGCGGGGGGGGGGGAGGGGTCGGGGGGCAACGGGGGCCCTGCTGCGGGTTTGCACTCCCTTCGTGGGCCCCCGGGCACGCACCCACGGGAACGCACCCATGGGGCAGGAGGTGGTGGCACCCACGGTGCCCCCCCTGCTTCCCACGCCACTCCCGCGTGGGGGCCAGCGCTGAGCCCCACCGGCCTGCCCCAGAGCGGGGGGGGCTGGGGGGGCTGGGCTCCAGCCGGGGCGGCAGCGAGGCCCGGGGCTGGGGGGTCCCTGCGCTCGGCTCTGCCCCCCGGCCTTGCCCTGTTTCCCCGTGGGGAGCTTGGGGGACACGCAGTGCTGCCGGGTCCCCGTCCCCCGTGGGTGCCATCCGGGGAGGCCGGTCGTGCCCTGCCAGGGCCGGGGCCACGGCCACGGCGGAGAAACACGCAGGGCCACGGGTGGGTTGGAGCACTTTATTGTGGGGTCCCTCCCGCGGTCGGGGGGGCAAGGGGGCCGCCCGCGGCGGCGAGGGAGCTCTTGGGGTCTGGGGCGATGGGGCACGGGGGTACGGGGTTTGGGGGTCCGGGTTGTGATGATGCGTGGAGCAATGGGGCACGGGAGTGTGGGGTGTGGGGGTCCGGGCTGTGATGATGCGCGGTGCAATGGGCACAGGGGTGGGGGGTTTGGGGTCCGGGGTTGGGTGGGATGCACGGTGCAATGGGGCACGGGGGTGCGGGGTGTGGGGGTCCGGGCTGCGACGATGCACGGAGCAATGGGACACGGGGGTGGGGTGTGACGCAGGGGGACGCGGGGTTTGGGGTGCAGGGCGCAGTCTGGGGGGTCGGCTGCCTCGCGGGCCCCCTCCTAGGCTGCGTATTTGCAGACGAAGGGTTTCCTCTCGCTGCAGGACTCGTCGTCCCAGGACATGAAACCTGCAGGAGAAGAGTAGCGAGCGCTGGGGGGCCGGGGGACCCTCCCCCCTCCTCCCCTCCCCCGCCCCCGGGGGGCCCGCCGCCCGGCCCCGGCCCCCCCTCACCCGAGGAGTCCTCCAGCGCGGCGCAGTGTCTCCCCGCGGGGACATCATCCCCCTCCCAGGCGGAGTAGCGCTTCGTGGACCCGTCCACCCACGTCCAGTCCTGGCTCTGGGGCCCGGGGCGGGCAGGAGGCAAGGCAGGCGTTAGGGGGGGCGGGGGGGCAACGGCGGGCAGCGCGGGGGAGGCGCAGGCGGGGAGAGGACGGACGCGGGCAGCGCAGGAACACGCGTGCGTGCGGGCAGGGGCAGGCGGGGCGCGGGCACCTCTGCGGGACGGAGTGCCCGGGCACGCGTGGGAAGGGTCGGGGACAGAGCGTGCGTTGGGGCCGTGACCCCCCCGGAGCGTGGGGGGCGGCTGCAGGCGGGGCGGCTGCAGGCAGGACTGCAGGCAGGATTGCAGGCAGCACGGCAGGCAGCGCCGCAGGCAGCGCTGCAGGCAGGATTGCAGGCAGGGCTGCAGGCAGGATTGCAGGCAGCACGGCAGGCAGCGCCGCAGGCAGCGCTGCAGGCAGGATTGCAGGCAGAGCTGCAGGCAGGATTGCAGGCAGCACGGCAGGCAGCGCGGCCGGCAGCATGGCAGGTAGCACGGTAGGCAGCACCGCAGGCAGCACCGCAGGCAGGGCTGCAGGCAGGGGACACTCACCCGGTGGTAGAGGCCGATCCAGACGCTCTCCTCCTCCTCCTCCCGGCGCTGGCGCCGGGCGATGAAGGCGGCGAGGGCGCGGTGCTCCTCGGGGTTGTGCAGCGAGGCCAGGTGACACCCCCCGCGGGTGGCCTTGCACCGAGCCTGGCAGCGACGGGCAGGTCGGGGGGTGCCCGGCAGCACTGCCTGCACAGCGGGGGTCGGGGGCACCCCCCTCCCCCAGCCCCTACCTCTGCCCTCCTCCAGGTGACCTCCTGGCCGAAGTACCCGTAGCAGTGTCCCCTGAAGTCCAGCCAGCCCCGGGGGCACTTGTTCGCCTGCACCCCTGCTCGGGGCGGGGGGGTTAGGGCCTTCACCCCGACCCCCCCAGCAGCGCCTGGCCGCAGCCGGGACCCAGCGGGCAGCAGCCCCGGGGGGGCTCAGGGCACCCCCGTCCTCCGTCTAAGGGGGCTGCTCCCGAGCCCCCACGTTTTGGGGAGCCCCCGGTGCCTGTCCCCACGCCGTGCAGGGAGCTGTGGAGGGCAGGGGGTGCAGGGCAAGCAGGGCAGGCAGCAAGGGGTGCCCGGGGGTGGGTAATGTGGGCGAAGGGCCGGGGCAGGGAGTGGGGCAGAGGGGACGGATGAGCAGGGTGCGGGGGCTCACCTTGCAGCGAGGGGTGCAGGGCCAGGCAGCCGAGCAGGCAGAGCCCCAGGAAAGCGGCTGGTCCCATCCTCTCCCTTCCCTGCAGAGAGTGGGGCGGCTGGGGTGGGGCGGCGTGGGGCCGCCCTGGGCACCCACTGCCTGCCCCAGCACCCACCACCCCATCACCTGCCCCCACTGCCTGCCCCAGCACCCACCACCCCATCACCTGCCCCAGCACCCACTGCCTGCCCCAGCACCCACTGCCCCAGCACTTGTCCTGGCACCCACCGCTGCAGCAGCCACCCAGCACTCGCAGGACGTGGAGATGAGCCCGGCTGCAGCAGGACGCAGCCGCCCGGACACCTTTATAGGCGCTGCAGCTGGGGTGCGGGACGTTGGGCAGCGCAGGAGATGGGTGGGTGGCACTCACTCCTGGGAGCCGCCCGGCCCCGCTGGCAGCCAGATCAAAGGGGAGAGGCGGCCACCCCACGGCTCCAGCTTGCCCTGTGCAGGCAGGAGCCCCGAAGCAGGCACAGCCCCATGGCAGGACCCCCACTTGGGCCTCCCCTTGCCCGAACACCCCCAGAGGCACCAGTCCCTGGATGGATGTGCCCATGGTCCCTGTCGGTGCCGGCAGCCACTGCCCTCTAGGACCCCAGCGAGCCCGCGGCAGAGCCCCTCATCCAGGGCCGCCTCTGCACCCCCCAGCAGCAAGTGCCGCCAGCACCAGCCGTGGGCGACACTCCCAAACACACTGGGAGCCCCGAGCCCCCGTGCCCAGCGAGCCCCACGGTCCCAGCCCCACCGCCCTGAGCCCCCAGGTGCCAGGGCAGGGCACCCCCCGGGGAGGCAATGCCGACCGACCCAGCGCGGGGGAGCTGGGCTGTGCTGGGGTGTAGCGGCGGTCTGGCAGCACGACTGGCCCTGGCCCCGCTCATGGGGTCATGGCGACTGTCCCGGCAGAGCCCTGCCCGCGTCGGTGCTTCTTGGGCAGCTTCTGGTGTTCACCCCCAACGATGGTGCCCAGCCCCGGCCTCCTGCGGCACGCACCAAGCCGGTGTGAGCACACATGGCTCCAGCATGAGCACCCATCGCAGCGGCGTGAGCACCCACTGCACCGGCATGACACACGTGGGTCCGGTGTGAGCACGCACTGTGCTGGCGTGAGCACCCACCACACCGGTGTGGCACCCACTGCTCCGGTGTGAGCACCCACCACTTCAGCGTGAGCACTCATGGCTCTGGCGTGAGCACCAGCCAGCGTGGGGGCCGGGTCGCTGCCCAATGGGTGGGGGCGGCAGCAGCTGGGACCCCCGGGCAGCGCTGCACCTCAGCACGACACAACACAAGGGCCAAGTGATGCCAAGCGATGCCGGGTGATGGGCACAGACCCATGGGAGGAGCGGGGTGATGGGGAGGGACCCAGAGGAGAAGAGGGGGTGCTGGGAGGGAGCTCCGTGTCGCAGGGGTGCCGTCCCCCAGGCACACAGCCCCCCCGAGCAGGGCCGGGCTGGGGGGGGTGAAGGCGCTGCAGCGCTGGGGGAGGCCCAGGGCCAGGGCTGGGCTTGGTGCCCAGGCTGGGGATCAGATAAGGGAGGGACCAGCGGCTCCCGGCTGCCTCCAGACGCTGCTCGTGGCTCCAGACACGCACCGGCAGCTCCTGCTCGGTCCCGGGGACCCAGCGCAGCCGCCTGGCGAAGGCACCTGCCTGTGCCCTCCAGGGTCCCCACCACGCCCGGGGGCCTCCAGGTCCGAACCAGGGGACCCCCGGCCATGGGGCTGGGCTGTGGGGCCCAGGTGCAGGATGCAGCCCCAATGCAGGGTCAGGGTGCAGGATGCGGCCCCAGTGCGGGGTCAGGGTGCAGGATACAGCCCCAAACTGGGATGAGGGTGCGGGACGCAGCCCCAGTGCAGGGTTGGGGTGCAGGATATGGCCCAGGGGAGGGGCTGGCAGATGCTCGCACAAGGGGACTGGTGCCGGCATGGGCAGGTGGCAGCTCCCGCCCAGTGTCCCCAACTCGGCTGAGCTGGGGTGCATGGCTGGCGCACCCCCCTCCTTGGGGGTGAGGGTGGTCCCCATGCCCAGTCGCAGGAGGGACCCCGGCTCGGCAGCCCACGGTGGGCGCAGCATCCGTGCCTGCTCTGGGGATGTCACTGCGGTGCCACCTCCCTGTCACCCCCATCACCCCCTCACTGTGACCCTCTGCACGGGGACATCCGGCGGTTCTGGCAGCGCAGGAGGGGAAGCAGGCAGGGGTGCAGAAAAGGGGGCAAGGCAGGGTGTCAAGGCAGGGGTGTGCAGGCAGGGTGTGCAGGCAGGGATGTGCAGGCAGCGATGTGCAGGCAGGGTGTGCAGGCAGGGAGTGGAGCCCGTGGACTCTCAGCCTGTGTCCCAGAGCCAGAGCATCCCAGGCCAGGGAGGTGTCCGCGGTGGGGGACTCCAAGCCCTGTGCCGGGCCTGCCTGGCCCCTCGCCTGCCGAGCAGTTTCAGGCTGGCTGGACCCCCCGCACCCCCAGCAGACACCCTGCAGGTGCTGGCCGGGCTGCCTCGAAGCTCTGCGAGCTCAGTGGGTGAAGGCAGCCAGCGGGAAGAGGGTGCCGGCTGCCTCCAACTGTTGGGCGCTGCACGGGGCGAGGCGTCCCGCCGAGCCGGACACGGCCGAGGGGCTCTGCGCAGCGCACGTCCCTGCCGCCGTGCCCCGCTGCACACTCCCCGTCACCGCGACGCAGGCGGCCAGCGGGCACGGCTCACCGGTCACCGCCTCACTGCCTCGCCGGCCACTGCCTCACGGCGCCTTTCATTTGCTGCCCAAGGAGCTGCCGACGCGCCCACTGGCCGGTGCCCACCGGCTGCCGGGATGCTGCCAGGACGCCCCTGGGGACGCGGCGGGCGCAGGGGTCCCTGGGGTGCGTCTGCCCGATGCGGGGGTGCCCAGCCCCATGGTGGGCGCAGAGCTGGGCAGGGGCTCACACCAACAGCCTTTATTGGAAGCATGTACAGAGCAGCAATGCCCTCGCTGCCCCCCCGCCTCGCCCAGCACCGGGGCTCGGAGCAGCTCCTGCTGGCCCCGGCTCCGTGTCCCCCGGGCTGGGGTCTGAGCCCATCCCCCCGTCACTTCCCCGCTTTCTCGGCCGGCTTGTCAAAGAGCTCGGCGATGTCCAGCATGGCCTGGCGGATGTTCCTCCCAAAGCGCTTCGAGTCCTGCGGGGCAGCGCCCATGAGCCCCGTGGCCCCCAGCCCCCCGAGAGCGGGACCCGGCCCCCCCCCTGCCCCTGGGGCACCCCCTGCGCCCTGGGACCCCCAGCAGGTCCTGCACGGGCAGCACCGCAAGCCTGGAGTGAGGTGGGGGTCCCACAGGAGAGGGGCCGGGACGCAGTGGGGTCAGAGTCAGAGCTGCCCAAGGCCCATGGGGACCCCACAGGAGACCCTAGAGCATGGATGGCAACTGCAGCACCAGGAGAGCCACCGCTGCCTGCCCTGCCCGGGGAGCCCCCAGCCCCCGCTCTGGGGAGCCACCCCAGCCCCCAGCCCCAGCCCTGGGGCTCTCACCGTCTCGGAGCTAGAGAACTTGCTGGAGACGTGGAAGGTGATGAGGTTCTCACCCGCGATGATGTAGGAGACACCGTAGCCGTCATCTGCCACCTGCAGGGGGGGATGAGCGGGGCCACGGCACCTCCGGGGGCACCGGGCACCCACCTGGGGCGCCCGCCAGGGGCACCCCCCTGGGCCATGGGGCCATGGGGCTGGGCCAGGGGGCTGGGGCAGGGGGCACGCCGTGTCGGGCACGTGCCTGACCCAGAGCCACAGGGGTATGAGCTACAGACCCACGCTCCTGCCCCTTGCACACCCACCTGCCTGCCCCCACCCTGTGCACACCCGCACACCCCCTGCTCCCCCCCCAGCCCTGCTGACCCCCCCAGACTCCCCCGCGCCCCCCGGGGATGCTCACAGGGCCGAAGCCGCCGCCGTTGGAGACGTGGTCGGGGTACTTGTTCAGGTCGCACATCTTCAGCTGCTGCTGCGGCGTCTGGCTGGTGGAGAGGCGCCAGGGCTCCGACAGCACCTGCCCGGACCGGGCGTTGGTGCCACTGGCCAAGTGCCCCGCTGCACCCCGCTGCACCCCACTGCGCCCACTGCGCCACAATGCACCTTGCTGCACCCCGCTGTGCCCCTCTGCATCCTGCTATGCCTCCCTCCGCTGCAGCCCGCTGCAGCCCGCTGCCCACGGGTGCATGGGGCCGGGCAGGTACGTGTGCGCTGGCATCACCATGCGGGGTGCAGGTGCTGCACACCTGCATGCACAGGCAGCCACGTCTCTGCTCACGCCCTGGCTGCAGCACCCAGCTGGCGGTGCCATGCGCAGGGTGACACACACAGTGTGCCGTCGCTGTGGCATGTGGTGCCACGCTGGTGATGGCAGCTGGACGCGTGCAGCCCTTGCACACGTGTGTGCTGGTGACCCATGTAAGGGGGTGGTTTTTCCTCTGCGTGCCCATGCAGTGTCCCGTGTGCCGTGTGCGTTGCCATCACGGCGCGGTGCTGCCGCCCGCCCGGGCTCACCTGGGCCAGGAAGGGGGACTGCACCCCCAGGTAGCGGGACACTACGTAGAGGCAGAAGAGGTGCCGGTCGATGCCGGCCCCCGTCATGGCCATGCGGTACATGTGCTGGTGCTTCTCGGCCGCCAGTTTGAAGAGCCGCTGGCGCTCGGCTCGCTGCGGGGAGAGCCAGGCTGAGGGCAGGGGCAGGCCGGGGTCCCGTCACCCCCAACCCCGCCACCCCGGGTGCTCTGTGCGGGGTGAGTCCCTCCCTGGTCCTGCCCGGGGGAGGCAACGGCTGCGCAGCTCTGGGGGAGACGGTCCCGAGGGATGGGGACCTCTCCCAGAGACAGGGATATCCCCAAGAGATGGGGACCTCCACAGGGACAGGGACCCTCTCCAAGAGATGGGCACTTTCTCGAGGGATGGGGACGTCCCCAAGGAATAGGGACCTCTCCCAGAGATGGGGACCCCTATGAGGGATGGGGACCTCCCCGAGAGATGGGCACTTTCTCGAGGGATGGGGACGTCCCCAAGGAATAGGGACCTCTCCCAGAGATGCGGCCTCCCTGAGAGATAAAGATCTTCATGAGAGGTGGGGACCTCCGTGAGGGATGGGAACCTCCTCCAGAGACGGGCACTTTCTCCAGGGACAGGGTCATTCCCAAGGAATAGGAACATCTGCCAGAGATGGGGACCTCCCCAAGGGATGAGGATCACTGTGAGGCCTGGGGACCTCCCCTAGTGACAGGGACTTCTATGAGGAATGGGGACCTGCCCGGGGATGGGACCACCAGAGAGGGAGGTGCTGGCTGAGCCGGGCCGTGCAGGGACAGCCCCGACCTGGCTGGGGACAGCAGGATGGAGCCGCGGGCTCAGAGGGGAGGTCCGGGAAGGAGAGGCTGGGGGGCCGGACACCCAGACCCTGGCGCATTGCTCACGGTCTGCCGGGTGTCCGCCATGCTGCGCACGAAGGCGGTGGACTCGGCGGTGCAGGACCTTACTGTCTCCGTCCGGCCCTCGCGGAAGAGCCGCGTCATGGAGGCCTCGTAGGTGAGGCAGAAGCAGCCCTTGTCCTGCAGAGAGGCTGGCTCAGACCGGGGCGTGCCCGAGGGGATGCTATCCCGTCCCCGTCCCCATCCCATTCCTGTCCCCATCCCCATCCCTGGCCCCATCCCTGGCCCCATCCCGTCCCCGTCCCCATCTCCATCCCCATCTCCACCCCCATCCCCGTGCCGTCCCCATCCCATCCCCGTTCCCATCCCCATCCCGTCCCACCCGGGGCGGCTCACGCGGAAGTGGGCGAGCTGCAGGGAGATCTGGATGAAGGCGTCGGGGCTGGTCCGGCACTTCTTGATCAGCCCCTTCCCGAAGTCGGAGAACTGGAAGCAGCAGAAGTCCACGTCGTCGGCCAGCGCCTTGGCCAGGCGGTACGAGCTCTCGATGGCGGCACGGCACTGCGGAGAGGCGCAGCCGTGGTGGACAGGGCGCAGGGCACCGGCCCCCAGCCCCCCATCGCCCGGGGCGGGGGGACGCTGATGGCTCAGCCCCAGCCCTGGGCGCAGCCAGGGGCACCGGGACACCGGAGGGCCGACGGGACCCCGGTGCACTGATGCCGTGGGGTGCAGGGACTGGCCGGGGTGCAGAGAGCCCACCCCGCTGCCGTGGGGTGCAGGGGGACCCCGAGAGCTGCCTGCAGGGCCAGGGCAGGGGCACTTGGGGGTCGGACCCACCTCCTGGGTGATGTCCCACTGCAGGCGCTGGGGGGGGGCGAGCAGGGTGTCGGGCTCGCCCAGGCAGTGCCCCCCCTCGGTGTAGCCCAGCTGGAATTTTTCTGTCGCCAGCATGAACTGGGGGGAGAGGTGCCTCTGAGTGTGGGGCACTGGCCCCATGGCCCCCCAACATCGCTCCATCCCCCCCAATCCACCCCCTGGCTGTCCCACTCACCCCAGGGCAGCCCCACCCCCCCCCCCCCCACAGCACCACTCACCCCAGCTTGTCCCAGGGCTCCCCCCAGGGCAGCCCCCTGGGACCACCCTGCCCCCAGGAGGGGGGTGCCCAGTTTGGGGGTGCTCTACAGGTGTGCCCAACCCTGGGGGTGCCCAGCAGGCATGGCCACCTCTGGGAGTGCCCAACTGCGGGTCCTCTGCCCTGGGGTGCCCAATTGGAATACCCAGCCTGGGGGTGCCCAACTGGGGTACCTTGGGGTACCTGGCCTGGGGATGCCCAACAGGAGTGCCCAGCCCTGGGGGTGCCCACCTCTGGGGGTACCCAACTGGGGGTCCCCAGCCCGAATAAGGGTGCCCAACTGGGAGTGCCCAATGGGGCTTCCCATCCTTGGGGAGCCCAATAGGGGTGCCCAGCCTGGGGGTGCCCCCCCGCCCCCCCGTTACCTCCCAGAGGTGCCCGATGATGGGCGCGTCGGCCCAGGAGTGCTCGGCGTTGGCCCCCAGCTTCCCGTTCTTGTAGACCACCAGGGTGAAGGACTTGTCGAACCAGCTGCGGGAAGGGGGGGTGAGGGCAGGGTGGGCACCGCAGGGGGGGCTGGGGCGGGGGGGTGGGGGGGTGCCCACCGGTCGTAGCACTGGCCGTGCAGCAGGGATTTGGCGTAGGCGTCCATGCAGCCCTCCCGGCCTGGCCTGTAGCCGTGCTCCTCCTCATCCAGCGTCAGGAAGAAGGCCGCCCGTTCAATGGCGTCCAGCGACGCCTTGTTCTTCCCATGGCTGAAGAACCGGGCCCGAGCCTCGGCCCAGGGCACCCTGCCGGCACCGCCAGTGTGAGGGCACGGGGGGCTGGTGATGCCCACCATCCGCTGAGCCCCACGAGCCCGCCGCCCCGACCCACGCCGCAGCCCCCACCCTCGGGTGGCCCCAGGGTCTGGCACCGGGAGTGTGAGAGTGTGGGGTTGGCAATGCCCACTATCCCACGAAGCCCCCCAAGCCCACCACCTCCACGCCCCCGCTCCCACCCATGGGTGACCCCAGGGTCCGGCACCAGGAGTGTGAGGGCGCGGGACTGTCTTGCAAAGCCCCCCGAGCCCACCACCCCGACCCACACCACAGCCCCTACCCATGGGTGGTCCCAGGGTCTGACACTGGAAGCTCTCAGGGTGCAGGGCTGGCAATGCCCACCATCCTGCCAAGCCCCCTGAGCCCACTGCCCCCGTGCCCCAACCCACACTGCAGCCCCCACCCATGGGTAGCCCCAGGGTCCCCATCCTGGAGCATCTCCTCCATCCCCCCGTGCCCTGCTCCCGCCGCCCCAGGCAGCGTGCACAGCATCCCCAGCATCCCCAGCATCCCCAGCATCCCCAGCATCGCCAGCCTGCCCGGAGTGTGGGGACCCCGTGGTGGTGCCGGCACCTCTCGCCGGCGGTGAGTGCCGCCAGCCGCTCCTCGCCGGGCTGGGGGGGCGAGGGGTCGTCCAGGATGCGCTGGAACTGCAGCTCCAGGTCCCGGGGCCGCAGCACCTGCCCCCCGTAGTAGAGCCAGACCTTGTAGAAGCGGCCCTTGTGGTAGACGGCCAGGTGCTTGCTGTCCACCAGGTGCAGCAGCGTGTCTGGGGGGGACGCCGGTGTCACAGCCACCCCACGGCCCCGGGACCCCACCTGGGACGGACCCCGTGCGGGGGATAGGGGCTGAGCCCACCCGGGACAGACCCTGCGTGGGGGATGGGGGCTGAGCCCACCCGGGACGGACCCTGAGTGTGGGATGGGGGCTGAGCCCACCCGGGACGGACCCTGAGTGTGGGATGGGGGCTGAGCCCACCCGGGACGGACCCTGAGTGTGGGACGGGGGCTGAGCCCACCCGGGACGGGCCCTGCGTGGGGGACGGGGGCTGAGCCCACCCGGGACGGACCCCGAGTGTGGGACGGGGGCTGAGCCCACCCGGGACGGACCCTGCGTGTGGGACGGGGGCTGAGCCCAGCCAGGACGGACCCTGCGTGGGGGACAGGGGCTGAGCCCACCCAGGACGGACCCTGTGTGTGGGATGGGGGCTGAGCCCACCCAGGACGGACCCTGCGTGGGGGACGGGGGCTGAGCCCACCCAGGACGGACCCTGCGTGGGGAATGGGGGCTGAGCCCACTCAGGACGGACCCTGCATGGGGGACGGGGGCGGAGCCCACCCAGGACGGACCCCGCACGGGGGATGGGGTGCCCCCCGGCCCCCCGTACCCGTCTCCTTGCCGGGGATGCGGGTGGTGTTGAACATCCGTTCCGACTGGTAGGAGCACATGGGCACGATGCCCAGCGCCATCAACTGTGCAGGGCAGCGGTGAGGGGGGGCCGGGGCACCTGCGCCCCCACCTCCACCCCCTGCACCCCCAACCCCGGCCCCCCTGAACCCCCCAGCAGCCCCGGGACCCCGTGCCAGCCCCATGGCAGCTCCCCCCCGGCCCTACTCCTGCCCCACAGCTCCCTTGCCCCCCCTGCTCTCCCCGCCCCCCCAGCCCCACCAGACCCCCCAGCCCCCCGGATGCTCACGGGGGGGATCTCCCCGCGGTCCAGCTTGCGGCGGTACAGCAGGATGGCGTGCACCACGTTACCCGCCCGGGCAGCCTGGATGTGGCTGGGGGTCACGTAGAGGAAATCCTGGGGACGAGGGACGGGGCTCGGTGACGATGCCGGGGGACACCTGGTGGGGGTTTCGGTCATGCTGGCAGTCACCCCCCCCCTTACCATGGCGTAGTAGTTGCTGTTGACCATGAGCGGGCTGCGGCTGCGCAGGTAGATGTACTGCTCCCACCAGTCGCTCACCTATAGGGACAGGAACAGGGGTGGGAACGGGGTGCAGGACCCCCTGCCTCTAATGGCCCAGCTGGGGCACCGAGGAGGACCCAAGCCCCCCCTTCCCATGATCACGGAGGGACAACAGGACCGTGGGCTTGGGTTGGGATCACCATTCCTGGTACTGGCAGGGGGGACCACCGCCTCCAGCACCAGAGAAGCCCAGGGTACTCACGTAGTTGGTGGTCCACCAAGACTTGAGGATCAGGTACTTCTGCAGCCGTGGAGCCGTCTTCTCCTTGAACTCCTTGGCCAGAGCCTCCATCTTACTGTACTTCTCATCATCCATGAGCGGGCGCACCGACTCCAGGTACTGCGGGGAGGGGGCTCAGTGTGACCCCCCCATCCCTGTCCCACTGCGGACGGACCCCCCCTGCCCCGTCCCATCCCAGCCCCTTACCCGGGTGATGGTGGCTTCCACGGGGGGCACAGGGAGCTTGGGCAGAGCGCTCTGGAAGCTGTAGAGCAGGGGTTTGCGGACAGACAACACCTTCATCAGCGCCTGCCAGGCACGCGGAGAGGATGGAGGGGATGGGGCAGAACCGCAGGACCGCGGCGTGGCCATGCATCGCCCGCACACCAGCTCCTGCTGCTGGCATCACAAGTCCTGTGTGTGCCTGCTGCACCGCAGCTGGGTCCCAGCCCTGCGTGCTGCCCCTATCCCAGCCCTGCACCTCCCCTGCACCGCAGCCGGGTCCCAGCCCTGCGTGCTGCCCCTGTCCCAGCCCTGCACCTCCCCTGCATCACAGCTGGGTCCCAGCCCTGCGTGCTGCCCCTGCATCACGGCCGGGTCCCAGCCCTGCGTGCTGCCCCTGTCCCAGCCCTGCATGCTCCCCTGCACCGCAGCCGGGTCCCAGCCCTGCGTGCTGCCCCTGTCCCAGCCCTGCATGCTCCCCTGCACCGCAGCCGGGTCCCAGCCCTGCGTGCTGCCCCTGTCCCAGCCCTGCACCTCCCCTGCACCGCAGCCGGGTCCCAGCCCTGCGTGCTGCCCTGTCCCAGCCCTGCACCTCCCCTGCACCGCAGCTGGGTCCCAGCCCTGCGTGCTGCCCTGTCCCAGCCCTGCACCTCCCCTGCACCGCAGCTGGGTCCCAGCCCTGCGTGCTGCCCCTGTCCCAGCCCTGCACATTCCCCTGCACCGCAGCCGGGTCCCAGCCCTGCGTGCTGCCCCTATCCCAGCCCTGCACGTTCCCCTGCACCGCAGCCAG
Source organism: Calonectris borealis (assembly GCF_964195595.1). Classification (NCBI taxonomy): domain Eukaryota; kingdom Metazoa; phylum Chordata; class Aves; order Procellariiformes; family Procellariidae; genus Calonectris; species Calonectris borealis. The sequence goes on along the minus strand of NC_134312.1, from coordinate 540,029 downwards.
GTCCCAGCCCTGCGTGCTGCCCCTGTCCCAGCCCTGCACCGCAGCCGGGTCCCAGCCCTGCGTGCTGCCCCTATCCCAGCCCTGCACGTTCCCCTGCACCGCAGCTGGGTCCCAGCCCTGCGTGCTGCCCTGTCCCAGCCCTGCACCTCCCCTGCACCGCAGCTGGGTCCCAGCCCTGTGTGCTGCCCCTGCACCGCAGCTGGGTCCCAGCCCTGCGTGCTGCCCCTGTCCCAGCCCTGCACCTCCCCTGCACCGCAGCCGGGTCCCAGCCCTGCGTGCTGCCCTGTCCCAGCCCTGCACCTCCCCTGCACCGCAGCCGGGTCCCAGCCCTGCGTGCTGCCCCTGTCCCAGCCCTGCACCTCCCCTGCACCGCAGCCGGGTCCCAGCCCTGCGTGCTGCCCTGTCCCAGCCCTGCACCTCCCCTGCACCGCAGCTGGGTCCCAGCCCTGCGTGCTGCCCCTGTCCCAGCCCTGCACCTCCCCTGCACCGCAGCCGGGTCCCAGCCCTGCGTGCTGCCCTGTCCCAGCCCTGCACCTCCCCTGCACCGCAGCTGGGTCCCAGCCCTGCGTGCTGCCCCTGTCCCAGCCCTGCACCTCCCCTGCACCGCAGCCGGGTCCCAGCCCTGCGTGCTGCCCCTGACACCCCGGCCTGGACAGCTGCTCCTGCCTGTGCCCACCCTGGGCAGAGCTGCACAGGGCGGCTCTGGCCTCGCTGCCTGGTTCCTGCGGCTCCCCTGGGCCCCCGGCACCCACCGTCCCTGTGCCATGGAGCAGGCTCAGCTCGTCCCCACCGTCAGCAGCTTCGCAGCCAGCACCCCGCACCCACCATGCTGCACATGCACATGCGCATGCACACACGTGTACACACACACACATGTGTACACACACACACATGCATGCAGACGCAGACACTTTGCACCCCACGCCGCAGCATCCTCCTGCACCCACGCCGGCAGCACCCCCTCGGCACCACTTGCCCTGCCCTGCCAGGCTGGTGCCGGTGCCGGTGCCGGTGCCAGCTGCAGGTGCCGCTCACCACCCAGATCCTGGTGCTGCGGCTCATCTTGCCGTGGGGCTCAAACATCCAGCCGTGGTAGGAGAGGAGCAGCTTCAGCGCCTGCCGGAAGAGCAGGACGGCAGAGAGCCAGACGCCGGTGGAGAAGAGCACGGTGCTCACCATCGTCCGGCTCTCGTAGCTCAGGAGGCGGCTGCAGTGACAGAGGGGGTGAGGGGGGACGTGACAGGCTGGGGGACATGAAGGGCGGGACCCCCTCAGGGATGTCCCCATGCAGTGCCATGCCCGTGGTGTTGAGGGACATGGAGTGGGACCCCCCGGGGGATGTGCCCAAGTGGGGCTGTGCCCATGGGGTAGGGATGTGCGGGGTGGGACCCCCCGGGGGATGCTGCAGGCCCCCATGGCCATGCCAGTGGGGTTGGGGACATGAGGGGTGGGTGCCCCTGGGAGACAGGGCAGGCGGGGCTGTGCCCATGGAGTTGGGGGACGTGTGGGGCGGTCTCCACCAAGGGGCACAGCAGGTTGGGCCATGCTCCTGGGTTGGGACATGGCGGGTGGTCCCTACCGAGGAATGTGGTGGGTGAGACCATGCCCATGGGCTGGGACACGGGGGGTGGTCCCCACTGAGGGATGTGGCAGGTGGGGCCATGCCCATGGGTTGGGGGGGTGGTCCCCATCGAGGGATGTGGCGGGTGGGGCCATGCCCATGGGTTGGGGGGGTGGTCCCCATCGAGGGATGTGGCGGGTGGGGCCATGCCCATGGGTTGGGGGGGTGGTCCCCATCGAGGGATGTGGCGGGTGGGGCCATGCCCATGGGTTGGGGGGGTGGTCCCCCCAGCCGAGCTGCCTGCGCTCACCTCTCGGGCAGGCAGTGGCGGATGCGGGCGATCATCCCCAGGGAGGGGTCGACCTGGCAGTAGACAGAGCCAGCGGTGGCCATCACGACCACCATCCAGCTGGAGGGGGAGGCGGGGTAGACGCCGGTCAGGAAGCTGTTCTGTGGGCACAGGGGGGTCAGCGTGGCAGGGACGGCGGGAATGGGGGGGTCCGACCATCCGGCTGCCCCCGGCCAGGCCCACCTTGGCGCGGACCAAGCGCTTCTTCCAGGAGGAGATGCCAGCGAGGTAGAGCTGCTTCACGGCCTCGCGGCTGAGGTGGAAGTCCAAGCCCTCGGGGGTGACGGTGAACTGGAAGGCCACGGCCTGGTGAGCCTCCGCCATCCTGGGGGTCTGCCGGCACCTGCGGGGGGCACGGGGATGGTCACCCCCAGGACACACTGTCCGGGATGGAGGGGGGAGCTCTGCCCGGGCCAGCGCGGTGCACGGGCACCGGAGCAGCCTCGGAGGTGGCATGCCTGCCGCGGTGCCAGCACGGCCGCGTCCCATGGGAGCCTGCCAGCTCGGTGCGCGTGCTGCCTGCCGCGGCCCCGTCCCAGTCATGCGGCGCTGGCCAGGCGCCCACTGAGGGAAAGGTCAGTGCCGCCTCCGGCCCCAGCACCATCCCCAGCGCCTGGGGAGAGGGGACAGTGCTGCGGACACACCCCCGCTCGTGGGCAGCTGCCTGGCCCAGGCCCGCGGCGAAACCCTCGGAGGACGAGGCAGCACCTGCCCCTGCGCCGGCACATGGAACACGCCGTCCCCGCGCAGGCGGCCACGGCTGCACCAGGAACACCGCTGGCCGAGGCAGCAGCAGGAGCCGCAGGGCAAGCAGGGACCCCTCTGCGGGCACAGCCGGGCTCCCACAGGGTTCCCAGGGACCCTCTGGTGTCGGCACAGCCTGCGCCAGCCCGGGGCTCAGCCTGTGGGTGCTGCTGGAGCCCAGGCCTCGGGGCGGGGAGAGCCCCCGGTGCGGGTGTGCTAAGGGTGCTCTTTCACAAGGGCGTCCTTGGGCGGAAGGCAAACAGCAGCAGCTCAGCAAGAGCCAAGTCACACCGCTACCACTGCGCCACACGGCTACGCTGCACTGAAGTGCACTGCACAGCTGCACCGCACAGCTACACTGCACTGCGCTGCACTGAGCTGCATTGCATGGCTACGCTGCACTGCACTGGCATGCATTATACTGCACTGAACCGCGTTGCTCTGCGCTGTGCTGCACCACGCTGTGTTACACTGCACTGCACGGCACTGCACGGCATGGCACGGCATTGCCCTGTGCTGCACTGCCCTGCACGACACTGCATTAAAGCGCATCATCCTGCACTAAAGTGCACCGCAGTGCGTAGCACTGCCTGGCTGCAGGCTGCACTGCACCGTGCCCCGCTGTAGGCGATCACCCTGTGCTGCATGGCATGGCACGGCACGGCATGGCACTGCACGGCATAGCACTGCATGGCACTGCACAGCACTGCAGGGCGTGGCACTGCATAGAATCATGCACGGCATGGCACGGCCCGGCCTGGCACTGCACGGCACTGCATAGAATCATGCACGGTACGGCACGGCACTGCACAGCAAAGCCCGGCCTGGCACTGCACGGCCTGGCACTGCGTGTCACGGCGCGGCAGCATCACCATGGCTCCCGGGGACCCCACAGAGCCCATGTCCGCGGGTGGGATGAGGCCCCCGTGGGGCCGGGCCCCTCCGCCCCGCAGCGAGCGCCCCAAGGTCACCGGGGCACTGGGGGCCGGGCCGGGCCCGCCGGGACGCGGAGCCCCGGGGCCCCTCGGAGGGGGCCAGAAACCTCTGCCCGGCCCACGGAGCCCACCCCGCGGCCTCGGGCCCCGCTCCCGGGGCTGCGCTGCGGGCCGGGGGCGGCGGGGCCGGGAGCGGCGGGGCCGGGGCAGCACAGGAGGGACCCACAGCAGCGCGGGGAGCCGTGGGGCAGGGGGTGCAGAGGGGGCCTGGGGGACGCTCCCCCGCGCACACGGGTGGGACCCGGCGCCGGGCGGGGCGGGTGCGGGGCCGCGGGGTCCCCCGACGCCGGGGGGTGCCCGCCCCGTGCGGCTCCCGCCCCGTGCGGCTCCCGCCCCGGCGGGGCTCCCCCACGCGTGGGTTCCCCCGCCCGCCCGCCCGGGTGCCCGGTACCTGCTCGGGGGCGCGGACGGCGGGCGGCAGCCCCGGGGACGGCGGCTCCCTGCGCCCGCTGCGCCCCGGCGCCGGTAACCGGACACCGGCCGCGGGCGGGACCCGCTCCACGGCCCGGAATGGCAGCGGCGGCCGCCGCTCCGCCCCCGCACCGCCCGCGGCCCCGCTCCTCCCCCGGGCGGGGGGCCCGCTCCTGGGCAGGGACCCGCATCCCAGGAAGGGACCAGCACCCTGGGCACGGACTCCGCACCCCAGGCACGTACCCGCATCCCCAGGCAGGGACCGGCACTCCAGGAAGGGACCCACATCCCTGGGCAGGGACCCACATCCCTGGGCACGGACCTGCATCCCCGGGCAGGGACCCTGTCCTGGTTTCGGCTGGGATAGAGTTAATTTTCTTCCTAGCAGCTGGTACAGTGCTGTGTTCTGGATTTAGGGTGAGGATAACTTGACAACACCCTGATGTTTTAGTTGTTGCTGAGCAGTGCTTACTTGGTCAAGGACTTTCCAGCTTCCCATGCTCTGCCAGGTGCACAAGAAGCTGGGAGGGGGCACAGCCAGGACAGCTGACCCAAACTGGCCAATGGGGTATTCCATACCATATGACGTCATGCTCAGTGTATAAACTGGGGGGAGTTGCCCAGGGAGCAGCAATCGCTGCTCTGGGACGGGCTGGGCATCCATCGGCCGGGTGGTGAGCAATTGCATTGTGCATCACTTATTATTATTTTCCCTTCCTTTATCTGTTCTATTAAACTGTCTTTATCTCAATCCACGAATTTTACTTTTTTTTCCCCATTCTCTCACCCATCCCACAGGGAGGGGGGGGGGGGAGTGAGCAAGCGGCTGTGCGGTGTTTGGCTGCCTGCCGGGTTAAACCACAACAGACCCACATCCCAGGCAGGGACCGGCACCCCGGGCAGGGACAGTCTCCCCCAAGAAGGGATCCGCACGCTGGGAAGGGACCCGCATCCCCAGGAACAGACCGGCACCCTGGCCTTGCACCCCAGGGAGAGACCGGCTCCCCCAGGCAGGTCCCCGCACCACTGTAAGCCAATCCCCACCCCGGACCTGCCGTGGGCAGTGTGGCTGTGGGGCTGTCCTGGGGGTCCATGCACGGGGCAGGGCTGTGCAGGGCCTGTCCCACTCCCTGGGCCGTACGGGACTGCATCCTGCCACGCATGGCAGCGGAGCAGGGCAGCGCCAGGCAAGGGCAGGCAGAGGGGAGGCCGCTGCCCGCCGTGCCTGGGAGGCCCTGGCCTTCCCCTCCCCACTCACTCCGGAGCAGACAGGAGGCAGCTGCCCGCGCTGCCTGTGCTGCCCACCTGCAGCTGGAAGGGCGTCTGGAGGAGGCTCCAGTGCAGCAGCAGCACAGCCCCCCGGCCTCGGCCCCCCAGACCCCGTCCCAGGGGAAGGGCTGCTGTCCCAGTGATGGCAGGGGGTGCGCGTGGGGCACGAAGGAGGGCAACGAAGCTGGTGAAGGGCCTGGAGCACAAGTCTTATGAGGAGCGGCTGAGGGAACTGGGGTTGTTTAGCCTGGAGAAGAGGAGGCTGAGGGGAGACCTCATCGCGCTCTACAACTACCTGAAAGGAGGGTGTAGCGAGGTGGGTGTTGGTCTCTTCTCCCAAGTAACTAGCGATAGGACAAGAGGAAATGGCCTCAAGTTGTGCCAAGGGAGGTTTAGATTGAACATTAGGAAAAATTTTTTTACTGAAAGAGTGGTCAGGCCTTGGAACAGGCTGCCCAGGGAAGTGGTGGAGTCACCATCCCTGGAGGTATTTAAAAGACGTGTAGATGAGGCCCTTAGGGACATGGTGTAGTGGGCATGGTGGTGTTGGGTTGACGGTTGGACACGATGATCTTAGAGGTCTTTTCCAACCTGTATGATTCTATGATTCTATGATTCTATGATTCTATGTGCTCGGTTGTGTGCCTGGTGCCCGCCATGGCCAGAGCTCAGCCCCAGCACGAGACCCCCAGGCCTCTGCCGCCCCAGCCCATGCCCCACCGAGCTGCCTGCCGGCCATGGGGCTATAAATAGCCGGTATGTGGGTGAAAGAAGAGCTGGGCGAGCGCTGAGGGGGAGCGCTGGGCCCCAGCCCCCCACGCCACCCCATGCTCGGCTCCACGTGTGCCGGCGGGCAGCTCCTGGCCAGGGCAGCCGAGGTTGGGCAGAAGGCAACACAGCGCAGCCCTGGCCAGGGGGTGCAGGGGAAGGTGGCCACCGGGAAGGCAAAGCCACGAGCCCCCGCCGCTCCCGGAGCTGCTGATGAGGAAGGTTCTGTTGAAGAGCTGCGCCGTGCCAAAGCTCCGCTCATCGGCATGGACGGGCAGAGCCATGACCCGCTGCCAGGCCTGGCTGGGAGCACTGAACCCATGCCTGCCTGCTACCCCCAAGCACCCGCGGAGCATTGCCCCTCCCCGGCGGGGCTGCAGGGGGGGTCAGGGCAGCACCAGGCATCGCCCAGAGACGCAGAGAGAGTAACCGAAGGCTTGGAGCAGCACAGGCGGGTTTGCCGTAGTGCAAACCACAGCTGCCGCAATGGGTGAGATCCTCCTCGCCGGCTGCAGGGTCAGGGCGGGGAGCAGCACCTGCTCCCGGGCGCTGGGTGGGCACCGGGAGCATCCCTGCAGGGTGGGGGGGGGCACAGCCTCGGGCTCCTGCATCCCCATCGCAGTCTGTGCCCCACACCGTCCCCGGGCAGGCATAAGCTGCGGCACCCGCTGCCCGTCCCAAGCCACAGCCCCCACCGACCCCCCCAGTGCTGGCTAGAAGCTCTGGGGAGAGGGTTGGCACATGCTGCTGTGGGGCAGCCCCCCACCCGCTGCGACAGCCCACCAGCGGGAGGCAGGACAGCCTGGGACAAGCTGGGGCTGGGGCTGCGGGCGAGCGGGGAGGAGGCGGTGGCCACGGGGACATAGAGAGCAAGCAGGCGTCGTGCACCACCGCAGCGTTTATTGGTCTGAGGACAGTTTACATTCTGCTGTCAGGAGGGGAGAGGAGGAGCAGCCCCCAGCCCCCAGCCCCGGCCTGGCCGAGCAGCCAAGAGCCGCAGGGAAGCCCAGCCGGGGCACAGGGGCTGGCGGAGCAGCTCGCAGGTCCTGCCTCGGCCCCAGAGGTCTGGGGAGGGGTGTGGGGGGGAACGAGACGCAAGCGTAGGTCCCCCGCACCCCTCTGCCCCCAGCAGCACCCCAGGACCTCTCAGCATCCCTGCCTGGACCCCCCTCAGCAGGCAGGGCCACAGCTCCAGGCAGGACCGTGCAAGGGGCAGCCAGGACGGCCGAGCCACCTGTCCCCCCCTCATCTGGGCTGCACCAGCCGGGGCAGGGGGGTCCCACCAGCCAGGACTCGCAGCTCAAGCCCCGCTCAGTGCTGGCAGTGCAGAGGCAAGGGACATGCCACCCCAGAGGGGCTGTGCAGCGAGGGGCAGCCGTGGGCAGCACCACAGGGGCAGGTGGGGACAGGGCACTGCCAGGCAGGGCTGGGGCAGCTGCCTCCCCCCTCTGCCAGGGGCCATCTCTGCAGCAGTGGTGGCAAAGACACAGCCCCGCGGCCGACGTGCCACCTCTCCAAGCAGGACGCCCCCTTTTCCAGGGGGCACGCACCTGGGCAGACCCACCTCTCTCCCTGCATCGCTGCGCAGCTCTGGGGAGCAGAGACAGACACCAGCCCCCGAACTGTTACAGCCCCCATCTGGGCAGCCCAGGCTGGTGGGCAGCCCACCCAGGAGGGGACACCACGTCCCTGGTCTGCCCCGTGGCACGGGCGCTGCCAGGGCAGGCAGGGGGAGGCTGTGGAGTCGAGGTGGGTGCAGGCAGGGCAGAGGCAGCCACTCTCAGGAGCACTGCGCCTTGTGCTGGAAGTAGGCCTCGAAGCGGCTCTGTGCATAGTCCTGGGGCCAGAAAGGGGAGTCAGGGACTGCCTGTGCTCCCGACACCCCCAGCCCCCTGCCCACCCCCCGCCCCGACACCCTGCGTCAGAGGAGGGGCGATGTGCAAGGGATCCCCAGGCAAGCCCTGAACAAGGCACCCACGGGCAGCGCTCACCAGGTACCCGAACTTGATGGTGGAGATCTTCGCCTGCAGGATGGACCACAGGCCCCAGAAGAAGTGAGAGGCCAAAGCGAACCTGATGGAGAGCAGTCGTCAGCTCCGCCGGGACGCCCTCCCTGCCCCACACCAACGGCGTGCAGGAGGGAGCAGGACAAGGGGTTTGGGGATGCTGCCCTCTCTGTGCAGCGGGGGCCAGGGGACATGCCCCCAGGACGGCCCCCATGGCCGCAGGGACCCCCCTTTGCCCCAGTGTGCCCCTCACCGGTTGATCTCCGTGAGCATCTCCTCCTCGATGCGAGCCTGCTCCTCGTGCGTAGTGTCCCCGCGCCGCCCCGAGTCCTCCGAGAGGTAGTGCCGGACGAAATGCAGCTGGAAGGGGCAGAGCAGGCAGGGACGCTGCCGACGGCGGGCAGGGGGCTGGGCTGCCTGCACCACCCCAGCACTGCCATGTCTGGCACACCCCCGCCAGCCTCCACGAGGCCCCCTCGCCTCGCCCCCCCTTGCCGGGAGCCCCCCTGCCCGCTGCCGAGGCACAGGGCAGCTCTACCTGCTGCTGCCGGCTGGGGTAGTTCTCCGGGGAAGCCTTGAAGAAGGGCCAGGAATCGTGGGTGTAGTTGTAAACCCACTCACAGAAGTGGTTGCCGATATCGAAGCCCCTGGGGAAAGGGGAGGGTGAGCAGAGCCCTGGCCTCTCACAAGCAGGAGACCAGACGCCCGTGCGGGGCCCAGCACAGCCCCCCGCAGCCCCCAGACCCACCGGTAGTTGTAGCTGCTGTACTCGAAGTCGATGAGCATGAGCTTGTCAGAGGAGGACGCCTCGTGCCCAGCCAGCAGCAGGATGTTCCCTGTGGAGAGAAGGGGCTGGCTCAGGGGGGCGGGGGGGACCCCCCAGCTGTCCCGGAGCCGGGGGCAGCTGCAGGCAGGGGCAGGAGGCCCAGCCTATGCCCAGGGGTGGGCAGGGAGAGAGACCGGCTGCAGACCAGGCTTCCGCGAGGGGCAGCACCCGCCTGCCCGCCGCGCTCACCCTCCTGGACGTCGTTGTGGCAGAAGACCACCGGCGAGGGCGTGGACTCCAGCAGCTCCCTGCAGTTCAGGGGAGAGACGCCTCAGAGGGGCAGGACCTGCCGGCCCTCGCCCACCAGCCGCAGGGACGTGCGGGCCACCATGGCCGCTGCACGTGGGTGGACAGAGCTACAGACACAGCTGGGATCCGGAGCGCGAGGAGCCGGGCAGGAACCCTGCCCCGGGGACGCAGGGACCCCGCCGAGAGCCGCCCCCCTGGAGCCTGCGTGGGGCCCTCGGGTGGAGGGCACCTTCCGAGGACACGGGACAGAAGAGACCAGCTTCCAGAGAAGCCGAGTGGGCTCCCCGTGAGGAGGCTGGCAACGGAACGGCGTCAGCCCCCGCCCCAGGCCACGCCAGTGGGCAGGTCAGGTTCACCTGAGGCTCTTCATCTCTTCCTGCAGGTTATAAGTCTTGAGGTGGTTGAACTTCTTCAGCTGCTCTTCCTCCGGGAAGGTGAGCTCTGAAATCTGCTTCAGATACCTGGAGCGCAGGGGACACCATGGCGGTGGGACAGACGCCCCTGGGCGCTGCCACCCCACTGCATCACCTCTCTCCCCAGCCCAATGCAGAGCCGGGGCCACCGAGGAGCTGCCGCGGAGCTGCTCCGCACCCTGTTCCTGTGGGCCCCACTGGCAGCCAGCCGGGAAACCTCCCCGTGCTCTGGAGCCTGCAGGATTTCAGGGGCTGAGGTGATCTGGGAGACCGCACAGGACAGCGGCTGCCCTCACCACTCCATGGTCCCAAAGAGCCACTTGGGCTCCTTGTTGAAGGGCATCACCATGCCGTGGAACCGGGACATCTTCACCGCGATCTCCTTGGAGATGTCGGGGTCCCGCAGGTCCTCGGTCCGCAGGCGCCGGCTCTGAGGGGACACAGCAGCGATGTCAGCAGCCTGCCCGTCCCGGGGAGCTGGCTCTGCCCTCGGCGCCACGAGGAGCCCCGTGGGGCGTCTCTTCCTGCGGCAGCTGGCTGGAGCCGGGGCGAGGAGCCCCCCGAGGCAGGCTCCCGCAGGACAGGGCTGGGGGGAGAGCCCGTCCTGTACCGGAATGTACTGCTCCAGCCGCCCCTGGGGGAAGACCCCGTAGAGCCGCGGCCCCAGCGCCCGCTCGGCCAGGATGGCGAACATCACGCTCTCCAGCACCAGCGAGTCCACGCCCTGCGAACGCAGGCAGTGAGCCCCCATGGCCCCCCCCCCCGCGGCCCCGCAGGAGACCAGGGCAGCTGCCAGGCCCGGGCTGGGAGGAAGATGCCAGCAGAGCCCCGAGCCCCGCAGCTGCTTGGGGACTGCTGGTTGGCAGGGGCTGCTGGTCGGGGGGGCTGCCGGTCAGGGGGGGCCCGGCGGTGCCCGCGCTCACCTGCAGGATGGCCCCGTAGACGCGCAGCAGCACCTGCCGGGGCTCGTCCCCCACGCTGAGGATGTGCTCCGGCAGCGCGCACTTGAACAGCAGGTTGCTGAGCCCCCCGCTGCCGGCACAGGCTGGTCAGGGGCTGCGGGGGTGTCACTGGGGGGAGGGCTTGGGCATGGCGGGGGGGCAACTGGGGCAGCTGGAGGGGGATGCAACTGCAGGAGGGCCAGGGGCACTTGGCAGGGGACTGGGCCACCAGTGGGGGGGCAGCTGGGGAACATTGTAGGCAGGGGCTGGGCCATTGGTTGGGAGGCAACTGGGGGCCACTGGGGGGGGGGGCTGAGCCACTGCCTGGGGGGCAACGGGGGGCCACTAGGGGGGGACTGCGCCAGCGGTTGGGGGGCAACACGGGGCCATTGGGAGGCGGGACTGGGCCAGCGGTTGGGGGGCAACATGGGGCCATTGGGAGGCGGGACTGGGCCAGCGGTCGGGGGGCAAGAGGGGCACCGGGCGGAACACGAGAGACTGGGGCACCTGACGGGGGACTTGTGGGGAGGACTGGAGCACCGGGGGGGGACGGGCAGGGCCACCGGTCGAGGGGGGGCTGGGGCACCGCGGGAGACAGGACAGGGCCACCGGTCGGGGGCTGGGCCTAGGAACTGGGGATGGGGGAGGCACCGGGGGAGACAGGACGGGGACACCGGGGTGGCGCAGGGGGAGCCGAGGCGAGGACACCGGGGCGCGGGCCTCCGGTTCCGGTTCCCGGTTCCGGCTCGTACCTGACGGGCCCGATCCCGAACTCCTCGGGCCCGATGAGCTTCCAGGAACCGGCGAGGAACTCCCGGCACCAGGCATAGGCCTGCAGGCGGGTGGCGGCGGGCACAGCCCCGGTCCCGGTCCCGGTCCCGGTCCCGGTCCCGGCCCCGCTCCCCCGTCCCGCCGCCGCCATGGCCGCCCCGCTCCGCCCCGTTGGGCCGCGACGGGCGGCTCCGCCCGTCGCGGCCCAGCGGGGCGGGGCGGGGCGCCGTCTGGTCCAATAGGAAAGCGCGCCCGGTGATGACGTTTTGAAGCGCGGCCAATGGGCTTGAGCGGCGGGGATGCGGCGGAACGTGGAGGTGAAGGCGCGCCTGAGGGCGCTGGCGGCGGCGCGGGACGCGGCCGAGCGGCTGGGGGGCCCGGGCCGAGGCCTGGTCCAGGCCGACACCTTCTTCCGCGTCCCGCGGGGCCGCCTCAAGCTGCGCCGCACCCCGGTGAGTGCGGGGCCCCGGACGGGAGGGAGCCAGGCCTCGGGGGGGCGGTTCCCGGAGTGGCCTTGGGGAGGGGCCGCCTGTGGGGCCGGCCTGGCCCTGACCCTGACCCTGACCCTGGCCCTGCCTGACCCTGGCCCTGGCCCTGGCCCTGGCCCTGACCCTGCCTGGCCCTGGCCCTGACCCTGCCTGGCCCTGGCCCTGGCCCTGGCCCTGGCCCTGCCTGACCCTGGCCCTGGCCCTGCCTGGCCCTGACCCTGCCTGGCCCTGGCCCTGCCTGGCCCTGACCCTGGCCCTGCCTGGCCCTGACCCTGGCCCTGGCCCTGCCTGGCCCTGGCCCTGCCTGGCCCTGGCCCTGGCCCTGACCCTGCCTGGCCCTGACCCTGCCTGGCCCTGGCCCTGGCCCTGGCCCTGCCTGGCCCTGGCCCTGACCCTGCCTGGCCCTGACCCTGCCTGGCCCTGACCCTGCCTGGCCCTGGCCCTGGCCCTGACCCTGCCTGGCCCTGACCCTGCCTGGCCCTGGCCCTGCCTGGCCCTGGCCCTGGCCCTGCCTGACCCTGGCCCTGGCCCTGCCTGACCCTGGCCCTGGCCCTGCCTGGCCCTGGCCCTGGCCCTGACCCTGCCTGGCCCTGACCCTGCCTGGCCCTGGCCCTGGCCCTGGCCCTGGCCCTGGCCCTGACCCTGCCTGGCCCTGACCCTGCCTGGCCCTGGCCCTGGCCCTGGCCCTGCCTGGCCCTGACCCGCCGCCTTCCCAGGACGGGCGGGGGGAGCTGATCTTCTACGAGCGCCCTAACGCCACCGGCCCCAAGCTCTCCTGCTTCAGCATCACCCCCACGGACGACCCTGATGGCCTAGAGGTGAGTTGCTGGGGCCGCCACCCAGACAGCGCGCCCGGGGGTGCTGGCTACTCCCCGCCACGGGGCTGTGTGGGGTGCCCAGCACCCGCGACATGGCCAGGGCCTTGCTGGGGGCTTGTGCCCTCGGCTTTGTCGCCTGGCATGGCCTGGCGCTGCGGCTGCCCCTTCCCGGGGTGGCTGCCGGCTGCGGGCAGCTCATCTCCCGGTGCGCAGGCGGTGCTGGCGCAGGCGCTGGGCGTGCTGGGCGTGGTGAGGAAGGAGCGTCTCCTCTACCTCGTGGGACAGACCCGGGTGCACCTGGACAGCGTGGAGGGGCTGGGGGACTTCCTGGAGCTGGAGGTGAGTGGGGCACGGCTGGGGCCTGGGTGTCGGCCCCGGGTGCCCCGGGGCTCACCCTCCCCGTGCCCGCAGGTGGTGCTGACCGAGGAGCAGACCGCGGAGGACGGCGAGCACGTGGCCCGCCAGCTGATGAAGGAGCTGGGGATCGAGGAGAAGGACCTGATCTCTGGGGCCTACCTGGACCTGCTGCTGGCCAAGGGGGAGTTGGGCTTATGAGGGCTCACTGGTGTCCCCACACCAGGGGCAAAGCCTCCTCTCTGCCACCCCTCACCCGGGCTGTGACAGCACACCTGAGAGCAGCGGGGACAGGGCCAGCCCACCCCGCTGCTGCCCCACGCCCTTTGCTGCACAATAAAAGCTGGGGATGGATGGTGTCTGTGCCTGGGACCGGCTGCTCCGGTGGGCGCTCGGGCCTCGGTGCTCAGGTCAGGGCACCCACGGTCGCCCCTTGCCACCCCCCCTGCAGCAGGGAGAGGAGTGGCAGCCCTGGGGCGGCTCCGAGCTCTCCCCCTGTGGGGTGCAGGGCCCTGGGGCAGGGGCGCAGGACAGGGGGAGAGGGCTGTGATGGGCAGCGGTGCTCAGCCCTGAGCCGGGATTACGTCCTCTCCCCACACTTGGCACCAGCCAGGGCCACGGGCTGTGCCGGGAGCAGAGCCCAGCGGTGCCGCAGGCAGGGGGGGCTCCGGGCTGCTGTGGCAGCAGATGGGTTGGCAAGGGGGGCTGGGGGGGCTGGAGGCATCTGTGCTGCTGTGCCATCTGCCTGCTGCTGGCCAGCTGGTCCCCATAGCCTGATGCTGCCCGAGGGAGGAGACCGGGCAGGGCCGGGGGGCCGAGCGGGCACTGGGGGGTCTGTGGGGTCTGGGCAGGGCTCACCCAGGGGGCCAACATGGGTCTGGGGCCAGAGGGCCAAGGGGCAGGGGCTGCGGGGCTGGGGGCTGCTGCCCACGCTGCTCCTCTGCCCTCCCCGAGGCTGGGAGCCTGGCAGAGACGGGGCCCTGGGGCCCTGCCCGGCCCGGTGCACCCGGCAGCAGCCGCTCATGCCGAGTCTATCCACGTGTGCCATAGCCCCTGCCTGCGGTGCCAGAGCCCCACGGCAAGGGATGCCGGGAGAGTGAAGGCCCGTGGGGAGCCGTAGGCAGGAGCAGGCGGCGAGGCTGTGCCTGGGGACCGGTGGAAGGGGAACGGCCACGGCCCCCGCTCTGCCCAGGAGTCTCTGTCCTCCTGTCCCCAAACCCACCCTGTTAACGGGGCGCTGCTGAGCCCCTCGTTTGCTGGGGAGTGTGTGAGCTTCACGGGGGAGGGCGTCTCCTCTGACAGCCGCCTCCCCAGGAGCCCACATCTGGGGGTGCTGGAAGGGCCGTGCCATGCCGCGGGGTCAGCCCTTCCCCAGCCACTGCGCCCAGGGCCCCTCGCAGCCTGCCCCGCGCCCGCCGGCCGTCTCCAGCCCCAGCCCAGGCGTGGCTCCTGGCAGGTAACAGCCCTCTCCCGGGAAAGTGTCTCCCCTTCCCGCCTGTCTCCCCCAGGGAAGCCGCAGGCGGGGAGCGGGGGTGCTGGGGGCTCACTGCAGCCCTTCTCGGGGCACAGCCACACCAGCACCGTCTCGTGCTCCCCGAGCCCCGTGGAGCTGGGAGGGGGTACCCACCCCCGACCAGGGACCCAGCGCAGAGCACGGGTGTCTGTCTGCTCCGTGGGAGGCCGGTGGGACGGGCGTCGGTGCAGGCATTGGTGTTGGTGGCGGAAGGATGGATGGTGGCTGCCCGACGTCCCGCTGCTGCCCTGGTGTTGTCCCACAGGACGGGCAGCGCCCGTCAGGCAGCTGCTGCCTGCATCCGGGAATGGATCGAAACCCCCCTGGGGTTCAGCCAGCTGCCCTCACCGGGGCAGTGAGGGGCTGCGGGGGGCGGTTGGAGAAGGGGAACTGTACGATGGGTCCCTGGGGCCCGGCACAGGGCCGTGGCGCGGCTGGCTGGGGGGAGCACAGCCCAGCCCTGCCGTGAGCCGGTCCCAGCAGAGGCCCAAGAACTGTGAAGAGGGGCTGGGGCACCAGCCCCCCCATTCCCCACTGCCTTTGGACCCCCCCCAATGCAACCTGTTCCCCAGTGCATGGATTCCCCCACTGCCCCCAGGCCCCCATGGCCCCTCGCTGCCTTGCTAGCCCCACAGCCTCCACTGCCCCCCTGCCCCCCCCCGCGTCCTGTCGCCTGCTGCATGGCCCCCCAAACACACTGGCTTGTGGGACCCACTGTCCCCTATGGCCTTCTGTGCCCCACCTCTGCCCCCCCCCGGCACAGACCTCCCCTGCCTCCGTGTCCCCCTCTCTCTGTGCCCCCACCACTTTCCAGCCCCCACAGTGCAGATTGTCCTCACTGCCCCCTCGCCCCCCTTGCTGTATCCTCCTGCTCCCCAGTGCAAGGATCCCCCCGCCATCTCCAGGTCCTGGAGGGCCCCTTGCTTCTGGAACCCCCTCACTACCTCTTGGCCCCCATTTCACCCCGTCCCCTCAATGCACAGACCCCCAAAAGGCTCCTGAGCACCCACTGTGTCTCCCATCCCAGTGCATGGACCCCCCGCTGCCTCCTGGACACCCCAGGGCACCCCAATCCCCAAAGCACAGACCTCCACTCCCCCTGGACCCCCATTCCATCTCCCCCCCAATGCACCCCCCCCCGCTTCGTTGACCTCCACCATCTCTCGCCCCCCCCATTGCTCTCTGCCCCCAAAGCAGAGACCTCCATGATCTCCTGGATCCCCCACCGCCCCGGCCCGTCAGCACCGGGCCCCGGACAGCCCCGGCCCGTCAGCACCGGGCCCCGGACAGCCCCGGCCCGTCAGCACCGGACAGCTCCCGCCGCGCAGCCCCGGGGCCGCCTCTGCCCGCCCAGACCGAGCTTGCTCCGCCTCCACCTCCCTATACGGCTGCCTGCCCCCTCCTACAGCTCCCTATAGACCCCCTGCCCTTCCCTACAGACCCCCTGACCCTCCCTGTACACCCCCTGCCCCTCCCTACAGACCCCCTGCCCCTCCCTATAGACCCCCTGCCCCTCTCTATGCACCCCCTGCCCCTCTCTATACACCCCCTGCACCGTCCTGCCCCTCCCCGTGCACACCCTGCCCCTCCCCTATGGCCCCCTGCACTCCCCTATACAGTTCCCTGCACGTCCCTGTACAGCCCCCTGAATCTCTCCTATACGTCCCCCTACATCTCCCTATAGGGTCCCCCGCACAACACCCCCGCACAGTGTCCCCATGTACCACCAGTCCCTGTCCCCCCTTATACAGCCCCCGCGCCCCGGTGCAGCCCTCCCGTCCCCACTCCTCCCGGGCCCCCTATACAGCCCCAGCTCCCCTCCATAGGGAACCGCCAGTACCTTCCTGCTCCCCCTCTATACAGCCTCCCCCAGGCCCCCTCCTTACACAGCGCCCCTCCCCTCCCTATACGGCCCCCAGCCCCTCTCTGCTCCCCTCCATACAGCCCCTTCCCTCCCTAGAGAACCCCCCGCCCCGCTCCCTATTCGGCCATCAGCCCCCCCTCCCCTCCCTAGGGAGCCCCCAGCTCCTCCCCGCTCCCCTCTAGACAGTCCCCCGCCTATACCACCCCCCGCTCCCCTCCCTATACACCCCGCCCCCCTCCCATACCCCCTCGTTCCCCTCCCTATAGCCACCGCCCGCCCCTCCCCGCTCCCCTTCCTATACCACCCCCCACTCCCCTCCCTATACCACGGCCCGCACCCCTCCCTATGCACCCCGCCCCCCTCCCATACCCCCCCGCTCCCCTCCCTATATCACCGCCCGCCTCTCCCCACTCCCCTCCCTATACCACACCCCGCCCCACTCCCATACCCCCTCGCTCCCCTCCCTATAACCACCGCCCGCCCCTCCCCGCTCCCCTCCCTATACCCCCTCGGCAGCCTCCGCCCCTCCCGGCCGCCCCGGCTCCTCCCTCGCTATAAGGCCCCCGCGGGCGGCGCTGGGCCCCATCCCCCGCCAGTCCCGCTGCCGCCGCCGCCCCCCCGCTCCCCCCGCTATAGCGCGGCTCCCCGCCCCCGCGCCCCGCCCGGCCGCGCTCCCCGCGCTCCCCGCGCAGCTCCGCAGTCCGGCGCAGCCCCGGCCGGGAGAAGATGGCGGATCGCGCCGAGATGTTCTCGCTCTCCACCTTCCACTCGCTTTCCCCGCCCGGCTGCAGGTGAGCCCGGCGCGGGTGCGGGGCGGTGCGGGATGCCCGCGGGCTGGGGCGGCCCGGCGGGGCCGGGGCACTGCGGTGCGGGGCTGCCCTTCCCGCTGCACCGCCCTTGGCAGCGGTGGCGGGTACCAGGGCGCGGGGAGCTGGGACGGGGCCCGGCGGGGGAGGCGGCGGCGTGGCGGGCCCGGGCCCCCCGCCCGTTCACCTTGGGGTGCGGGGCCGGGGCCGCCGCCGCTCGGGGCCGCGCAGGCTGCCCGCCCGGGCAGCCCTTCCCGCTGCGGCCCCGTCCCGGGGATTAACAACGCAGCAGCCGCCGGCCGCATCCGCGCCCGGAGCAGCCCCAGCCGGGCGGGGGGTGCTGGGGCTCGGGCGGTCCCCTCTGTCCCCCCCACCCGCCGAGCCCCCCGGTTCGCGGAGGGGCAGGCCCCCCCCCCGGCTCAGGTACCCCCCCGGCTCGGCCGTGCCCGGTGCTGCCGCATCCCGCCGTGGCGGGGGGAGCCGCCGCCGCCGCCTCTTTGTCTCTCCCGCCGCGCCGCAGCGGCCCCGGACGCGGCGGGGGATGCTCGGTGCTGGCGCCCGGAACGGGCCCTGCTGAGCCCCGCTGGGCCCAGCGCCTGCGGGCGCGGGAGAAGGGGACGCTTGGCCCGGGGTGGCAAACCCCATCGCTGGGGGTCCGGGGCTCGGCGGGGGCTCCGCAGGCGCCCTGGCTCCTGCCGAGCTGCCCCCGCCGAGGCTCGGCGCTCCCGAGGTCAAACGCGGACGAAAGCCGGTGAGGGGCGAAAGCCGTGCCCCCTGCGTCCGCCTGCCCCCCGGGAGCAGCGCCAGGGCCTGGCGGTGCCCGTGGCGGGTCACCTTACCGCAGGACCCACGGGAGCCGGCGACGCAGGGCCGCGGCGCGTGGGGCCCGGCCACCGGCCAGGCCTGCGGGGAGGGGGACACGGCTGGCCCTCACCCCCTTCCCCACACCTCGCCTGACCTTGGCAGGACCCCTCCGGCTTGGGGTCCCCAGGCGAGTGGTGGGATGCAGGGCTGGACGGGAGCTGGGTGCGGGATGGGTGGCTCGGTGCGGGATGGGTGGCTCAGTGCGGGGCTGTGGGACCCTGGCAGTGGGACAGGGCAGGGTGGGACACGGCAGCAGGCGGCATTTGGGGAGCCCTGGGGGTGCGGGATGTGCCCTTGGTTGGTTCTGGCCCACGCTGGGCAGGTCTTACGGCTGCTCCCCGGGCACCCCCTTCACCAGCCATGCTGCACAGCGGGACGCCGGGATGTCCCCACTTGCGGTGGTGCAGGGAGGGGAGGACACGGCCTCTGCTGTGGCTGCTTGGCTCCTGCCTGCCTCTCACCTGGGATCTGGGCCCTGGGCAATTCTCTGGGGGTCTTGGCTGTGTCCTCCTCGCAGTGCTTCCCGTTCCCCGAGCCCTGCCCGCACCCTGCTGTGCGGGGTCAGAGCTGGCCCTGGCGGGTCCCTGCAGCTGAGGCCTGGGCCAGGGACATGTCCCAGCCGGGGCCATGAGGGGCAGGCGAGGCCGGGGCCCCCCCAGCCCGACCCAGACCCGCTCCTCTCCCCCCACAGAGTTCAATCCCCCTGGGACTGAACTCGCCGCTCCTCCACGCCTCCCTCTGCCCTTGCGCCCTGCAAGGGAGGGACGGCGGCAGCCTGGCCCCTGCGCTGGCCACGTCTGCCCCCCTCCAGCCACGGACCGTCCATTGCCCCTCCAGCTCCCATGGGAGCACTCAGTCTCTGAGGTCCCCGACAGTGGCCCTGGGCAGCGCCGTGGGCAGCACAAAGCCCCTGTGCGGGTGCCAAGGGGCTGGAGCTGTGACCGTGACTCCCAGCCCATGCCACTCGCTGCCGGGAGGAGGAGGAGGCGGCAGCAGCCTGGGGAGTGGGTGCTGTACCCCTGCACCAGCCCGGAGAACCGGCTCAAATCACCGGTGATGCCGTGGTGGCGAGTGCACCCAGGTCTTGCTGAGCACTGGCAGGGCCTGGTGAGGGAGAGCGAGGCCCCGGCTATCGCCAGCACCAGGGGCGCAGCCCCAGCGTGCCCTGGCCCGGCAGCGCCGGGCGGTGGGTTCGGCCTGTGCCGGTTCAGCCGGGCCCTGCAAGGGCCGAATCCGGATTGTGCCCTTTCCGAGGAGGCCCCTGGGGAGGTGGCACCCAGCCCCTCGGTGGGATCCCCTGACGAGAGGGAGAAGCTGGTAAAGGCGACACGGTGGGGAGGGATCGGTGTGGAAAGGCCGTGGTGCACACGCGGCAGGGCCTCGGCAGGGCTCCTGCGGGACGGCTCTTGCCTCCTGGTCTGGGGCACCAGCCCTGGTGGGGGTGGCCGCAGGCTGGGCCATGGGAGCCCCGGGTGCTGGTCACAGGTTTGGGGTGGGGGACGCCGGCCGGGGCCAGGCCCCTGAGGGTCAGCACCGACCTCCCTGCGGCCTCTACCCTGCCCTGGGAGCAGCCAGGGGCCGGCGGGTGCAGAGGGGGTAGGGGCACATCTGCCGTCCTGGTCCTGGGCCCGTCCCTGTGGGAGAAGCCATTGCAGGAGAACCACTGCCAGGGCGAACTGTCCAGGGAGCTGGTCTGAAAATAATGAGGAAATTCAATCTTCCTGTGGCCTGCTCGGTTGTCACTCCCTCCTCGGGAAGCCCGGCCCCCAGCAGCTCCCATGCGAACACCGGCGTGCGTGCCCGTGTGCGCCCCAGTGTGCACCCGTCCCTGCACGGCCCCGCTCCCTGCGCCCCAGGGCTGGGTGGTGGTGGGTCCCCCTTGGGGTCCAGCTCCCAGCCCTCACCCAGTGCTGCCCCAGCCACCCCGCTCCCCTCCTCCAGCCCGGCCCAGCTCAGGACATGCCAAAGCGGAGGTGGCGAGGCCAGCCCGGGGCGCGTGGTGGGGTGCCGGGTCCCTGCACACCCCGTGGTGGGGCATCCTGCTGCCTCCTGCCCTTCCCGACCCGCCTCTCCATGTGCGGGGCTGGGGCGAGCTCTCCCCTCCCCGAACTGCTGCCTCGGCTCCGCTTCAGCTCCAGACACTCACTCGGGTGCTCCCCACCCACCCACACCTCCACCCCAGCCGGCCGCGGTGTCCTGTGCAGCCATTGCAGGGACGGATGCCATCCTTCCCGCCTGCTGCTCATCACCGGTGTGTCCGAGGTGCCCATTGCTGTATCCCTGCACCTCCAGCGATGGTGCTGCCTCTTCTCCGGCTGCAGCAGGGCCATGGCCAGGGTCCCCAAGGGTCCCCTCGGGGAGGCTGCGGGGTTGGGCCGGCTCTCACTGGTGGCCCCATCCCACTGTGCCTGCCCCAGCTCGAGAGCGCTGTGACCTAGAAATTTCATGGTTTGTCATGGCGGTCGCTCCCCGCCGAGGGGGGATGGCCTCCCTGGGCAGCCGGAGCCCGGCCACAGGTGGGCAGGAGCCCTGTGTGGGGCAGGGGCCCCAGCCCTGCTCATGTGGGGCAGCCGTGCTGTGCCACGCTGTGCCATGCTGGCCCGGCTGCATGTCCCCTCAGCCAGGACGAGGCTGGTGGAGGAGTTGGTCCCCCGGGTGAGGAGGGTCCAGGGGTGTGGGAGCAGAGTCCGGCCAGCGGTTTGCAGGTCTCCGTCCTAGAAGGGCTCATGGCCATGCTGTCCCTGCCTCCCCCCGGGTGGCCAAGGGACCCCTGAGGCCCCTGCTCGCCCCCGGGGAGCGCAGTGGGTCCCAGCAGCTGGTTTGGCAGCAGGAGGGTTCTGCCTCCCACCCTGCTGCCTGTGGGAGAGCAGCCACCGATGTCCCCTGGGGCTGGGGAGACGGGCTCTGGTCCCCGCCACCCCTGGGGCTCTGCTCCCCACCATCCTCAGGGCTCCGCTCCCTGCTGCCCCCGGGGCTCCCCCACCCCTGGCCGGGGTCGTGCCCCGCGGCAGGCCGAGGCCGTGGTCCCACTGCCGGCTCTGATGCTGTCGCCACAAATCTGTGCATGTTTGATGCTGTCTCAATGGCCTACTTCTGGGAGTTACGGGATTTGGGAAATCTTTCTCCCTGTGAAATGGGAGTAAGCGCCCAGCCTCCGTGCTGGGGCGAGGGGCTGGAAAAGGGGAGTTCAGGGCAAAACGAGGGGGCAAAGCCAGGGAGGCGGCTCAGGAGGTAGCCGTGGCTGTGGGGGGTGTGACCCCCCCCACTGTGTGGGGGTCTGCTCCCACTGCCAGCCAGCTCCCGGGACCGAGGCCCCCCATGAGCCCCCAACAAGACCCCAGCGAGGTCCTAGGGAGGTCCCAGTCCTTGCCCGAGGAGCCCCACCTGCCCTGGCCCCCACCCAGGAGCTGCCGTGCTCCCTCGGAGCTGGGCTATGGGGGGTCCTGGGTGTCCCCAGACCCTGGCGGGGTAGGGATGGGCAGAGGGTCCCCGCCAGCGCCCAGGTGCTGCCGCACCTCCCACCCTACAGAGCTGCCGGAAACGTTTCATTTCTGTTTTCTGACACCAAATTCTGCCAAGAGTTGTCATCTTTTTCCTTTTTTTTTTCCTTTCCCTGCAGAAACCGCTGGTTTCCATGACACCCCCCGTTCCTGACGGGAACGGCTCGGCTTGGTTTCTCTGACTGCCCTTACCTTGGGCAGGGGCAGCCCCGGCCCTGCCTGCGGGGCAGGCAGGAAGGCAGCGCAGGCAAGGCCAGGGTGTCAGGGCGTCGATCGTCCCTGCCGCCCCCCATCTCTGCCTGCCGCCGGGCAGGGCCTGCGGCCGGGCAGCGCTGGGGGACGGCACACAGCTCTGCTTCAGGTTAAACCTAAAGTAAACCCCCAAGGCCTGGAAAGCAGCCCTGCGGCACAGGTCACCCCGAAGCCAGCAGTGGCAGCAGCCGTCCCCTCCCTGCCCTGGCTCCGGCGCGTGCCTTGGGTTTGGCTCAAGGGATTTTTCTGGCCTGGGAATTTGGGGGACGTGCTGCCCACTATGGTGGTGGCCTCGGCATCTCTGCCCAGCCGGGGGCAACCCGTGGCTGCGTGGCCTTGAGCTGCGCTGGGCTCCCACTGCGCTGGGCTCTCACCGCCCTGGCACGAGGCTGGTGGTGAATCCGGGCAGTTTGTGATGAGCTGGGTGGGAGGGAGCGCGGTGCTGAGAGCCATCGCCCCCCCCGTCGCCTCTGGCCTCGCCTGGCTCCCAGTGCGGGGCTGAACCCCGGGAGCATGCCATGTCAGCTCAGCCGGTGCTCCCGTACCAGCGCCCTGGAGTGATGGTGTTACGCCAGCGTGGGCCTGCAGTGTTGCCTGGTTGGTGCTCCCATGCTGGCACCCTGGGGTGATGGCAGGACGATGCCAGCACGTGGCTGCAGTGCCGCTTGGCTCTCTGGGCCCTCATGGTGCCGTGGGGGGAGTGGGAGGCATTTCCCTGAGGTTTGTTGGCATGTCGCCCCAGCCCTGACGTCCCCCAGCCCTGACGTCCCCGGCCCCTCTCTCCAGGCCCCCCCAGGACATCAGCCTGGAGGAGTTCGATGATGAGGACCTGTCGGAGATCACGGATGACTGCGGCATCGGGCTGAACTATGACTCGGACCACTATGAGAAGGTGCAGGAGCTGAGCATGCCAAGTCCCCCGGGGGATGCGGTGGCTGCTTGGGGCTGTGCCGGGGACCGGGGGGCCATCGGCCTGGCAAAGCCCCTCCTGGAGTGGACGGTGCAGGGTCCCCTGTGCCAGGGTGCAGAGGGGATGCAGCACAGAGCCCAGGGACCCCCCTGGCATGGCTGGGTACCCCGGTGCTTCCCACCACCTCTGGCCGAGCCCCATGAGGTGGCTGCAGGGAGCATAGGTGGCTCAGCAGCCGGCCGCATTGGCCGGGCACCCGCCGGTGGCTCCGGTGGCTCCCGCTTACACAGCTCGTCCCCAGCTCTGGCACTGGAGGCGATGGTGCTGGGGAAATGGGCAGGGACCAGGCAGGCATGTGGGTGGGATGAAGCGCTGGGTGTTGGGGCCAGGATAGGCAGGGAGCGACAGGCAGGGAGCCGCCAGAGGCGGGGGGATCCCTGGTCCCTGGCACAAAGCACTTCCCTTTGGTCGGAGACCCCCATCCCTGGGGCAGGAGCGGAGGCGCTGCCAGCCTGGTGCTGGCCGTGCTGTGCTGGGGAGTGGGGTCGTGGCTGGGTGAGCGCGAGCACCGTGGCTGCTAACCCGGTGCTGCCTCCCCAGGACTGCCTGGTGCTGGAGCGCGGCGAGCAGCCGCACCCCGTCTGCACCTTCCAGGATGACTTCCAGGAGTTTGAGATGATCGACGACAATGAGGAGGAAGAGGAGGAGGAAGAGGAGGAGGAGGAGGGCAACGAGCTGGAAGCTCCACCATCCCCTTCAGCCTCACCCATCCCCTCACCTGTCCTGGAGGAGACGCAGAAGCACCGGCCCACCACCCTCAACCTGACGGCCCCGGGCACCCAGGTGAGGGTGGGGGTGGCCAAGAGGGGACTCTCCCCACTGGGGTCTCTGCCCCCCGCATCCCAGGGCTGGTGGAGGAGGAAGAGCGGGGGCTCTATGGGGTGCGGTGTGGGAAGAGGCTTCCACAGGGCTCTGCCCCGGGGGTGGGCTGAGGGCTGTGCCTGCCCTGGGGGTGGTGGGCACCGGGAGCACCAGGAGGGCAGAGAAGGGCAAAGATGGGGCCGGCTCCAGCTCCGCAGTGGTGGGGCCGAGCTGGGGACGTTGGGGACGGGTCTGTGTGATGCCCAGCAGGGCCCCTGCACGCTCCTGCCAGGCCCGGGTCTGGGGCATCCAGGGGGCCCCATCCCCATGTGCGGGGCGCTGGGGTGAGCAGGGGGTCCGGGACGTCTCTGCGTGGCAGAAGCCTGCGAGGTGCTGCAGGCAGTTGCTGACTGCGGGCACAGCCGGTGTCGCGTGCAGACCCCGTGCGTCACGCGCGTGTGCACAGCTGCGTGTGCATGGGTGCTCGTGCACGCCACGTCCCTCCTTTTCCATCTCTGGAGCTGGGCTCAGGGGGTCCCCCAGGGTGGGTGGGGCGGGGGGGTCCCTGCAGGCGTGGCGCTGCGGGGGTGCCCCTGTGTCTCCATGTCCCCGCGCGCACGCGTGTGCGGTGCCGGCCCTGAGCTGCCGCGCCGCCGCAGTGTGTGGGAAGCTGCCTGCGGTGCCGCCTGCATCTGTCTGCGTTGCCATGGTGCCGGGGGGATTTCGGGATTCTCAGCCCCCCTCCCGGGAGGGCACCGCACGCCGCTGGGGGGGTTGTTGGGGGGCTGGGGGTCCTGGCTGGGCTGGCGCAGGAGGGTGACAAAGCCCCAGGACTCTCTGCCAGCGCCCGCCAGTCCCAACCCGCTGCATCCCGGCGGGATGCACCGGCAAAGCCGGATCACACCAGCCACCCTGATCCATCGTCCCTCGGGGTATGAGTGGAGCCCTCGGTGGTGTCTAGATCCGGCCCCATCGTTGTGCCGAGGTTGCAAATCCCAGTAATCCCTGCTCCGGCCCCTTGGCACCAGCCCCGGGAGGAGGCAAGACCCTGGTCCTAGGGTGCCGTCCCCTCCAGCACCGGTCCCTGTCCTCCCCCCAGCACCCATCCCCAGGGCTGTGGCACAGCCCGTGCGATGCCTGACCCTCCCTGCCGCACCGGGCCCCCGCCACCCTCCCCGCCGCTGTGCTCGTGCGTGCTCCACGGCACGTGGCACCGGCCCCGCTTGCTAATCTCCCTCTTGGTGGGATTATCACTGCCTGCACTTCCCGCCGGGACTAATCCGCAGCTGCCGCTGCACCGGGTGGGGCAGCTGCAGCCCTGCCAGCTCCTGCCCATGCTGCGGGGCCAGCGGCTCTTCTGGGGAGGCAGCGGGGTCCCGCTGGCTGGGGTCGGGCTCCGCTCTCGGGGGGACAGGGCGCAGCAGGGCCTCGTGCTGGGGGTCCCGTGGGGACAGCCCCAGTGCGGCGCATCCCCTGCGGAGTGTTGTCCCTGGGGCGGTGCGGGACAGGCAGCGTGCCGTCCCTCAGTCCTGCTCTGCGGCAAGCGCTGCCTGGGCCTGCGTCTGGCCGGGCAGGGGAGCTGGGGACGTGGCGGCCCTAATCTGGATAAGCCCCTGGGCACGTGGCCCGGGCGCTGCCAAGCTGGCGGGGAGCACCGAGCCATGCCGAGGGGTGTCTCCGGGCCGGCCCGGCTGCGTTTGGTGTCCCTGCGTCCCTGCACAGCCCCTGCCGGGTGCCCTGGCTCCCTGCTCTTGCTGGGTCCCCAAACGCCCCTTAGGCCCCATCCCTGGGCTCGGCCGCCCCACGTCCCCTCCCCGGGCCTCGCCCACCCACCCACCCTGGCTCTGCTCTTCCCCCAGGACTCCCTGAACAACAACGGCAGCTTCCCACCGCCTGCTCACCGCACCACCTGGCAGGACACCCTTCTCCACTCCTCCTCCTCCTCCTCTTCCTCACACATCGGTGAGCATGGGTTGGGGATGGGGTTCTGGTCCAGAGCGGGGCCATGGGCAGGGGCAGGGGCTGGCGCTGGGGCGGGCTCCTGCCTGGGGGTCCCGCAGCCGTCCACCTTGGGTTAAAGCCCGGCGGGATTTTCACCCCTGTGCAGGGGGCGGAGGGCTGATGCGGGGCTCTGCCTTCCCTTGCAGGACACTCGTCTCCCCACGCCTGCATCCAAGATGGATCCTGCCTGGAGAGCCCGAAGGGGCCGAACTCCGGGGGGGCCGGGCAGGCCCCCGCCTCGCGGCAGTCCTCCCCCTTTGACTCGCAAGGCAACAGCCACGAGTCCCTGGCACATGGTAACCCATCGCCCCCGAGAGCCGGGGAAGATTATAACATGAATATCATCTCCTCTGCGCTCCGAGCACCGCACTCCCCGTCGCACCTCCACCAGCCACCCCCTGAACCATCTCTCTCTCCAACAGGGCCTGCGGCTCCTCCCGGCCCCCGTGCCAGCCCCAGCGCGGGCTTGCCACCCCAGGCCGCCGTGGCCACCGGCCGCCGCACCCCGCCAAAGCAGGAAGCAGCCAGCGGCTGGGAGAGGCTGGTGGCCGGTGAAGGGGGCGGCCTGGGGGCCGGGAGCCCGGGGTCCTCTGTGGCCCGCCACGAGCAGCCTGACTCCCCACAGCCCCAGGAGGAGCTGGTGGCCGGGGCTGTCGCTGAGCGGCACGATGGGCAGGGCACCCGGCTGCCGGGCACCTACGTGTGCCCCGCAGGGCCAGCAGAGCTGCTCAGCTCTGACGGGGAGGGCCCCCAGCCCGGCCGGGCGGCCAGTGTGCGCGGGCACCCCTCGGGCTCCTCGGAGACCACCTCGCCCTCCTCGGACCCTGGCATCGAGGCCGACCTCACCAGCAGGACCACCAAGCCCTTCCTGCCCGGCAGCCGGCATGGCGAAGACCTCAGCTCGCCCGGCTCCGACTCGGACGTGGAGGGGGAGATTGAGGCAGCTTTTGCCGGCGGGCGCCTGGTCAGCAACATGATCTCCTCCATCTCGGAGACGGAGCTGGACCTGAGCAGCGACAGCAGCAGCGGCAGGTCCTCCCACCTCACCAACTCCATCGAGGAGGCCAGTTCGCCCACCTCGGAGGCTGAGCTGGAGACAGAGCTGGAGGCGCCCGGCCTGATGGGCATCAAGGACTCCCTGTTGCTGGACAAGGGCAAAGAGGAGGAGGAGGAGGAGACCCTGGAGAGGGAGCTCCCGGAGCGTGGCATGGTGAGGCGGGAGAGCCTGGCGGAGCTGAAGATGGAGGGCTACTACGATAGCCTGAACCCGGCGGACTCCTCCATGCCCGCGGGCCAGACGGACATCTCCGCCTCCAGCCCCCTGGACCTGAAGATCGACCCAGACCACAGCCTGGAGAGCATCCGGCGCTCCTTCTACCTGCCCGTGGGGCCCAAGCTGATGCCCGAGGCAGACGAGGAGGACAACAGCGAGTACGACTCCGACTCGGAGTCGGAGCCCGACCTGAGCGAGGACTCAGACTCACCCTGGCTGCTCAGCAACCTCGTCAACAAGATGATCTCAGAGGGCTCCTACCCCATCAAGTGCCCGGACGAGTGCTTCCAGCAGACCCACTCGCTCTGCGACACCATCTCCCCAGCCTCCGACTTGGAGCCCGAGATCCTGAGCGAGGCCCTGGATGGGGAGCCCGGCTCACGGGACTCCCCGATGGGTGCGGGGGAGCCGGCCGCCCTGCCCCGCTGCCAGCGCTCCATCGAGCTGGTGGACATGGAGACGCTGCGCAGCTCCCTCCAGCGCGCAGAGGACGAGCAGGCCCTGGACGCTGGGACGGAGCCGGCGCCAGAGCCGCCCGCCGACGAGCCGGGCCCCTTCCTCTTCCTGAGCAACCCCACCAACGACACCATCGCGCCCGTCTTCCCGGGGCGCCCCGTTGCCCTCGACAGGCTGGGCGCTTCCGAGGTCCTGGCCACCTTCGGCTGCCACCCTGGGCCACCCCGCTCCCCTCCACGTACCTCCCCTGGTACCGAGGCCGCCGCCGGGGAGCCCTGCACCGCCACGGTGCCGCTGGCCGCTGGCCCGGAGGGCTGGGCCATCGACAGGGACCTGGACTCGGGTGTCCTGGAGGCCGACGACATGATTGACGACGTCCGGTTATTGCCCCAGGGGCAGGGCCTCGACGCCGGCCCGCCCACCCTGGACGTCTCCACCGCCAAGACCAACCGCGGCTTCACCATGGCCTACTCCACGGACGAGGACGAGGCGCCCTACCTGAAGGGCTCCCCCTTCGCCGAGGACCCGCTGCGGGGAAACTTCGGGGGGGAGCTGCCACCTGCCCCCGGGGCGCTGGAGCCGCAGGCGCTGGACGAGTCCCTGGCCTACGACTCGGTGAAGTACACGCTGGTGGTGGACGAGCACACGCAGCTGGAGCTGGTGAGCCTGCGGCGCTGCACATCGGTGCTGAGTGACGACAGCGACCTGCTCCGCGCCTGCGACCGCTGTGACCTGGAGGACGAGGCGGCCTTCGGGGATGGGCTGGCAGCCCCCGACACCCACAGCTCCTCTGAGGACTTGTCCCCCGAGGCCGACCTGCAGTTCTCCAAGAAGTTCCTCAACGTCTTTGTCAACAGCACTTCCCGCTCCTCTAGTAAGTGACCCGCGCCGTGCCGTGCCGTGCTGTGCCGTGCCGTGCCATGCCGCCCCAGGCTGCTCTGCGTGCTGTCGGCATGCTGGCTGCCCTCCGCCATCCTGCCTCAGCCATCCCGGCCATGGCGCCATCCCGGCCGTGGCATCATCCCTGTGTGGCACGGCCTGTGCAGCACAGCATGGGAGGTGGGACAGGGGCAAGGTGGCTGCAGGGCGTGTGGGACCGGACCCGAAGGCCATGGGCTCTCTCTCACAGGGCCGACCCCCAACACACCTTCACCCCGGCGCCCTGTGGGGTCCTTGGCCCCGGGCTGCTGGGTGGGGGACGCAGGGCCAGGGGCTCACGTGGGACGCCCCGAGGAGGGGCCTGAGCCCATGGGTGATGGTCATCTGCTCCCCTCACCCCGAGGGTCCCGCAGCCCCCCAGGGTGGGCAGAGGCAGGGGGTACCCTCCATGTGGTGGGGTGGGAGCTGCCCCCTGGCCCCACTGCAGCCTCCTCCTCCGCAGGCACAGAGTCCTTCGGGCTGTTCTCCTGCATGGTGAACGGGGAGGAGCGGGAGCAAACCCACCGGGCTGTCTTCAGGTGAGCAGCGAGCCCGGCTGTGCCGTGCCAGCCATGGCCATGGCCGCAGATGCCTCGGGGGGTCTCGCAGGACCCCCTCTCCCGCAGCTTGCCCCTCCCTGCCCACGTCCTCCTTCTGGCCGACCCTCCCAGGTTCATCCCCCGCCACGAGGACGAGCTGGAGCTGGATGTGGATGACCCCATCCTGGTGGAGCTGGAGGAGGATGACTACTGGTACCGGGGCTACAACATGCGGACGGGGGAGAGGGGCATCTTTCCCGCCTTCTATGCTCACGAGGTCGTCGGCCAAGCCAGAGATGCCATCGGTAGGAGCCTGCAGGGACCATGGGGGGCAGCGGGAGCCATGGGGCATGGGGGGCTCGGGGCGCCGTCTCCTTGTCCCCTCTCCCCACACAGGCCTGAAGAGGAACCCGTGCTGGGTGGAGCGGTTCAACGTGCAGTTCCTGGGCTCGGTGGAGGTGCCGTACCACCAGGGCAACGGCATCCTCTGCGCCGCCATGCAGAAGGTGAGCCTGAGGCAGGGGGGCTGCGGCGTGGCCCCCTCCTCCACGTGCCGCCATGAGCCCCCCCTCATGCCCCCACCCCGCACCCCCAGATTGCCACCACCAGGAAGCTGACGGTGCACCTGCGCCCGCCGGCCAGCTGCGACCTGGAGATCACGCTGCAGGGCATCAAGCTTATCCTGACTGTCACCGAGTACAGCCGAGACGAGGAGGTGAGGGGCGTGAGCGGGTGGGGGGCCGGGCGCCTGCCCTGCCGCGAGCCGGGCGCCCACTCCTCGGCTGGCTGTTCTCTTTCAGTTTGAGCGCTGCAGCCACTTCTTCCAGATGAAGAACATCTCCTTCTGCGGGTGCCACCCCCGGAACAGCTGGTGAGACCCCCCTCTTCCCGCGTCCCAGGTTGCAAGGGACTGCCTCCCCGGGTGCTCCTGGCCCCGCAGCTCCCCCAGCCCCAAGGGACCCCCGTCTATCCCCTGGGCACCTGCATTCCTCTGGTGCCGCACCAGGTTCCCCTGCTCGGTCCCCGTCCCGGCGCGGCTGCCCCAGTCCCAGTAGGGGTCCCCTCGGCAGAGCCCCCTGCGGCCGCTGGGCTGCCCCATGGGGCAGGAGTGGGGTGTCCCCCCCCTCACCCTGCCCTCCCCCTGCAGCTACTTCGGGTTCATCACCAAACACCCGGTGCTGAGCCGCTTCGCCTGCCACGTCTTCGTCTCCCAGGAATCCATGCGGCATGTCGCCGAGTGTGTCGGGTAAGATGGGGACAGGGATGGGGACAGGGGCAGCTGTGCTGGAGCACGGGGGCATGGCGAGGCTGGGGGTGCCGGGGGTTGCGGTGCCAGGGTCTGGGTGCAGGAGGGCTGGCCATGCCAGGGCTGGGGGTCAGGGGGTCTGGGGGCTGGCTGCTGGGGCGCTGGCTGTGCCAGGGCTGGGGGTGCAGGGGGTTGTGGTGCCTCGGGGTCTGGGTGCAGGGGGCTGACAGTGCCAGGGCTGGGGGTGCAGGGGGCTGGTGTGCAGGGGCTAGGGGTGCGGGGGGTTGTGATGCTGGGGTCTGGGTGCAAGGGGGATGGCAGTGCCGGGGCTGGGAGTGCAGGGGGTCTGGGGGCTGGCTGCTGGGGCGCTGGCTGTGCCAGGGCTTGGGGGTGCAGGGGGTGGTGATGCCTCGGGGTCTGGGTGCAGGGGGCTGACAGTGCCAGGGCTGGGGGTGCAGGCCGTTGTGATGCCTCGGGGTCTGGGTGCAGGGGGCTGACAGTGCCAGGGCTGGGGGTGCAGGGGGTTCCGATGCTGGGGTCTGGGCCCCAGCCCAGCTCTGAGCCGCCCCCTTGTGCCCTTCCTTGCAGACGAGCGTTTCAGGAATATTACCAGGAGCACCTGGAGTACGCCTGCCCCACAGAGGACATTTACCTGGAGTAAGGGGGCAGTCACTGTGTCTCCTGCTTCCGCACCCCCCTCCAGCCCCACAGACGGCCAGAGACTCTGTCTGACCCCACAACCAGCCGGCTTGGCCCCCCCGCACATGCTCCAGCCCATGCCCCACGGACTTCCCGCACATCCTCACCGCTTCTCGGGGGGCTGGAGGCCAGGCCGCAGCCGCGGACCACCGGTGGGTATCCGGGGTGCACCCAGCACCACCCTGTGCCCTGGGTACCCCAGCCACAGGGGTGACACAGTTGAGCCTCGGGCATGGGGGAGAAGCTGCCCCCCTGCATGAGCAAAGCCAGCCCGGGGGCCACAGGAGCGGGGACCAGCCGTGCCCCCAGCCGGCCGCTGCCCCAGGGGATGGAGACGCCGGGGGGTGAATGGGGTCGGGGGAGTGTGGGGGGCAAATGCTTGCGGAGGCAGCAAGGGGGCACAAGGTGGTGAATGGGGCTGGAGGGAGGCTGTGGGGGGCTGGTGGGGGCACGAGGAGGCTGGGGTGCTGGGGTGAGCATCTCCAGCCTTGAAGCTGCCGAGTCCATGCTGTCCCCCTGCACAGCAGCAGCACCACCCTCCCAGCCCCCCCGGGGGGGACTCCCCCCACAACTGCAGGCCCCCAGGAACAGCCTTGCACCCCAGTGCAGCTGCCTTGGCCCTGGCCCTTCCACGGCCCCACTGCTGCAGCCCCCCGGGGAGTGCGGCACGGCCCCTCCTGCCCCCGGCCCCCTCGCCTCCATCGGTGTCCCCGGCCCCTGTCTCACCACTGCTCTGCCATCCCCTCCTGGCCCGCGGAGCTGTGCCGGCCGTGGGGTGCAGGACTGGCGCTTGGGCCGGGGGGCTCCCCACAGGGTGGGGGGCAATGCTGTCGGCCCTGCGGGAGCCCCCCCTGGCCTGAATGTATTTGCCCTGCGAGAGGAGAACGTGCGGCTGGGGCAGCTGCCGGGGTCCAGCCCGAGCGTGGCACCGGGCAGGCGGCCGCCCCCGCTCCTCACTGCTGTGCCTGGTGATTTATTTTGCTTGTCGGCCCCGTATATCCGACCAGTGCTAGTTTAGTGACTATAACTCCACTCTGCTCTATGTACCAATATTTATCTCGTAACTCGAACAACAAGAGGAGTCCTGAGCAACTGACACTTGTACAAACCCTGGTTAAAGGTTCTCCCCTCACTGCCTTGTCATCCACTTGGTCTTTCAATAAAATATATGCTTGGTGTGACTGCGAGGCCGGGGACGCTCTGCCGGTGCCGTGGGGGCAGGGCAGCGGGGGCCACTGCGCCCAGGAGAGTGGGGTGCACTGGTGTGTGCAGGGAAGGCACCTTGCAGTCAGGGGAGTGGGGTACACGAGTGTGCATGCAGGCTGCAGCCAGGGGCGCAGGCTGGAGCAGGGGGTGTGGGGGTGCATGTGCAGGAGGAGCAGGGGGTGTGTGGGGCACGGCTGGGTGTGCAGGGTGCATGGAGGGGGGGTGGTGCATGGGGGGTGTGTGTGCAGGAGCAGCAGAGCATGCGGGGTGCATGGGGGGCTGTGCAAGAGGCGCAGGGCATGCAGGGTGTGTGGGTGTGCATGTGCAGGAGGAGCAGGGTGCAGTTGTGTATGCAGGAAGCGCAGGGTGTGTGGGGTGCTGCGAGGTGCACAGCCGATGTGGCACGGCCCCTCCTGCCACCCCCGCTCCCAGTCATCTCTTGCAGCCCATTTCTGCGTGAGTGTTGCTGCAGTGCCCTGAGGTTTGGGGTGCAGCTTCCCAGCTCGGGGGGGCACAGCAGTCTGGGGGCAGCGAGCCATTACCCCAGAGCAGGAGGACCCAGCCCTTGTGTGTCAGTGTGTGGTGCCCCGTGGCAGCAAAGCCCCACGGACGCGGGCTGGGTCCTGGCCCATGCCAGCGGCTGCGAGAGGAGAAGACATCAATGTCACCGAAATGGGCAGTGCTGACGTGGCACAGAAACAGGAGCATTAGGCATGGGGACAGCTGGGCTCAGGGGCAGAGTGGCACTGAGGCCACCAGGCTCAGGAGGGATGGCTGTGGGTACCAGGACCTTGGAGTGCAGGCATGGTGTGGCTGGGCTGGCAGCAAGGCTGTGGGGGCCGCGGGGCCGCTGTGGTGGGTGGGATGTGATGGCAGCCCCGCCACCTCCCTGTGCCAGCTGCAGAGGCAGCAGCGGGAATGGCTGCTGGGGGCTGCGGTGAGGCACCGACACCCCCCAGCCCCGAAGCCCCGTCCTTGGTGCCCAGCTCCACGGGCTGCGTGGGAGGAGGGCTCTCTTGGGTGGGGGTGCGGGGAGGGCAACCCCAGCCCAGGCTGTGCTCAGCTCAGGGCTGCGGGGTGTAGAAATGGCAGCAAGAGGGGGGGCGGGAGCCACGCTGGGCTCCCCGAACGCATCCCCAAGGAGTGGGACGTGCATTGGAGAGGGCGCCTGGGCACGAGGCCGAGGTGCCAACGAGCTCCCGGCACCGTCTTGGGCCCTGGGGTCGGGGGCAGAGCCACCGCCGCAGGAGGCGAGCGCAGCTGTCCCCAGCCCCATTGCACCGGGAAGGGCTGTGCCATGGCCCGGGGCTCAGCAGCATGTCCCCCCCCGTGCTGCCACCGGGGCCTGCGCTGGAGGCCCAGCCCCGGCGCTTGCCTGGAGGCTGCTGTAGCCCGGGTGGCCGGGCTCTTGCCCTCATGGTGCAGCCCCAACCGCGGTGGCCACAACTGTCCCCAGTGCCTGGATCACCCCGTCTTCTCCGCCCCCTCGCCCGCTGCCCCCAGCTGGGGTGGCAGCTCCCTCCTGCCCCCCCCCAGCCCACAGCCCCTCGGCTGCTGCCGCCAGCGGGAGCCGGCAGGTGACGGGTGAATAACGGTCACTTCATCGGCCCGATGGATCTCGCCAGGGAGCAGACATGCACCAGGTGTGTCAGCCAATCGTTACGTAGATTTGCATTTAATTAAGCATATTCCAATCAGTGTCAATAACGCCACCAAACCCAGACCACCGTTGAGCAGCTCGGGCATGTCCCAGTGGGGGGGGTGATGGTCCTGGGGAAAACTGGGGGGTCATTGGGGTGACCATAATGCCTCCTGTGCTGGAGAGGCTGCCCAGGGCAGGGGTGCTCGGCTGGGGGTACCCCGGGACACCGCGCGCCTCCCCAGCTCTTTGCCCCCTCTCTTTCTCCCTCGGCTGCTGTTTTTCCCGCAAGGGAACCATGATGTCCAGGTTCGGCAGCTGCAGACACCGCAGGAGGCCTCGTGCGTGTTCGCCCCGCTCAGGTCTTGGCACCCAGCACCCGGGAACCCTGGTGCCGCATGGCCGGGACACTGGAGCTGCTGTAACTGCCCCATGCCTCTGCCCCCACTGCTGGCCTGCCAGCCCCCCGGGGCCCCACTCCAGCTGCGGACGGTGGCACCGTGCCCCGGCCTGGGGAGAGGCACCACTCAGTGCCAGTGGCTCTGCCGGAGCCCCGGTGGGCTCCGCCTGGCCACGGCTCGGCCAGGCACCCCGGGGCAGGGCACGGCGGAGGGCTTGGCACCGGGGCGGGACATGGGCAGAGGTGTCAGGGTGGGATGGTCGCAGTCCCCAGGGGTGGTGGGGCCCCGTGAGCAGGGTGGGATGGGCGGGAGCCCGCGGGGCTGTAGCTGCTGGCACTCTCCCCTGCAGACCACTGCGGCTGGCTTCATGGCGCCGCTTGCCAGTCCTGTGGCCGGGGGTTTCCTGCACTGTGGCCGGGGGTTTCCTGCACTGTGGCCGGACCCTGCCCTGAGCACGTCTGTCCCTCCGGGGCTCCCCCTTGGCCCTGGTCCCGTGGGGTGAGCCCCAGATGTCAGGCCTGGGGCAGTGCAAGGGACAGGCCAGCACGGGAGGGGACATTGGTCGCGCAGGTCACTGTAGGGCTGGGAGTAGGAGGGTGCCTGCGGCGCTGCGCCAGCTCCAGGGCCGCCCCCTCCTGCAAAGCCAAGCCCAGCATGGCGGCCCCAGGAGAGGCCTGGGAAGCTGCCCCCCTGCCAGCCAGGGAGCCCTGGCGCACTGGGGTGACGGGTGCAGGTCCGTCCCGCACCACCCTGCACAGACCAGCAGCCCTGGGGAGCAGCGAGCGGCCCCGGCCCCCGGCCCCCCGAGTGCAGTGGGACATCGCCCCTGCCCAGCCCCACGCCCGCCCCGTCGTCCCTGCCGCTGGCTCGGGGCCGGGGGAGCGTAGGAGCCCCAGCGGGCAGGAAGGCAGGCTGCCCACGCCTGCCATGGCCGGGGTGCCAGGGGTGCCGGTGCATCCCCCATGGAGAGGGGCGGAGGGGCCCCCGACGGCAGCCCCAGTCTGGGGGCTGCTGGAGCTGAGAGACACCACAGAACAAAGCAGAGCTTTCTTATAAATTTATTACATAATAATAATAATAATAATTAATAATAATAATAATATAATATAAGAAACATAGATCTCTGTGGGGTATGTGTATCACAACGTCAAGGGCGGGAGGCGAATGGCCACACCTCCATGACTCTGGAGAAGGAGAAATCTCCTCCGAAAATCCATACAAAATAAGGGTGAAGTCAAACTGACCCTGTAAAATTAAAAACAGAACAAAAACCCACAGGTGAGTCCGTCTGGGTAAGAAACAAGAGTGTGGATATTCGAGCCGCGTGCGTGCGCGTGTGGTCGCACGCGTGTGTGCGAGGGCGGGAGCCGGTATATGCACATGCAGTGGGTGTGAGCGCGCGCCCGGGGGCGTGCCGGGGTGTCTCCGCGGGTGACGCATGCAGCAGTGAGGGCTGCCCACGGGGCGGACAGAAAGAAAACCGCGCCGCACTTTGTTGCTGTTTGGAAATGGTTTTGGCTGGTGAAGCCCTTCACCACCAGGAACAAAGTGCTTTGGGTTTTGTTTTCTCTTCTTTTACAGTCAGAATTACAGACAGGAGCTGATGGAGAACAGGGATTGATGATGTTAGTCTGGACAAAGGAAAAATACCAACAACTTTTAAAAAAAAACCCCTTCAAAGCAAAAAAAAGTGTATCCCTTTTTACAGAAGATAACCCAAGTCATTGAGAAGCCATGAGAATCACAGTAACCGCCGCGCGCGGCCGGTCCCGGGACCACCGGGACGTCGCGGCCGAGGGGTGCGGCGCTCGCTGCCGGCCGCACCGCAGGCTCGTGGGGTTGGTTCCTTGCCCGCTACCGCTCTGCCTTCTCCTGGATGGCTTTTCAAAATGAAATGTCTCACTGGGTCTGGAGATGTTTGGAGCGGAGATGCCAATGCAGCCAGAATAGATCAGGAAAGCGCTATCTACACCTGGGGAAAATCCTCTTTGCTTCAGCTGAGAAAATAAAAGTAAAGTAGCAGCAGCTGCGTTAGCAGGGGGTTACAGTTCTGCTGCGGGGGCTGGGGATGGCCACGGGACAAGACCTCGGCCCTCGGGCAACCCGGCTGCCCCGGTGAAGGCACCACCGGGCACCGTGCTACAGGGGTGAGTGACCTGACCCTGTTCGGGTGCTGCGGGTGCTGGGGGTGTGGGGGACGTGGCCACCCCA
Source organism: Calonectris borealis (assembly GCF_964195595.1). Lineage (NCBI taxonomy): Eukaryota > Metazoa > Chordata > Aves > Procellariiformes > Procellariidae > Calonectris > Calonectris borealis. Next base: position 503,907 of record NC_134312.1, on the reverse strand, counting down.
GGAGCCAGCGGGACCACGAAGCACAGGCTGTGCAGCCAGTGGGGTGTGTGGGATGTGGCCACCCAGCGCCCTCGCTGCCACCCCAGCTGAGTGGGCTTGGGGGGCGCAGATGGGCAGAGGGTGGGAGCGGGATGTCTGCGGCTGGGGAGGAACAAGCAGGTCAGTTGAAGGGGCCTCGGCACCAGCCCGTGACCACTCCCGGCACAAAACCACCCGCGGTGCCCCAGGCGCCGCCCCGAAGCGAAGCACGTTCGCCCGGTGGCCCTGGTGCTGCCCCGGGACGGTGCCGTCTCCAAAGCCCCGAGCTCACGCTCATCCGGCTCTGCCACACGCGTGCGTCCCTGGCGGGTGCAGGGGGACAGGGAGGGCGCAGCTCTGGGGGGAGGGGGATGAGGGGGATGAAGCTGTTGCTGCTGGGGCAGGGGAGCAGGTTTGCGGCAGACCCGGGCAGCGCCTGGGATGGGGGCAATGGCGCGGCAGCGTGGTTGGAAGTCGCCTTCTTTCGTGTTACGCCTGACTGGGACGAGCCGTGGTGTCCCTGGGAGCGACGGCCGCGGCCGCCGTCCCGTCCCGCAGGAGGGATCACGCAGTGTTTGCCAACACAGGTACGGCTGCAGCTGCTTCGTGGTGGAAGCTGGGATGCACGGCAGGGCGGCGCGGCCGCCGGCTCCGCCAGGGCAGAGTGGTGCATCCACCATTTCCAGCCCTCGCAAGAGGATCGGGGGCAGTGGGGGGAATTGAGGGGGGAGGAGGAGGGCTCCTCAGAAATGGCAAGAAGGCGTCCAGCTTTCCTGGTCCCAGACCGAACTTTCTGCAGAAAAGTTGCGCTCTGCAGACTTCTGGCCTCTTGCGGCAAGAGGCGGGTGCAGGCGGGTCTCTCGCAGTTGCCCCAGAAACAGCTGCAGAAGGGGCAGAGACCCCGGGTTCACCCAGTGTGAACCCGCTGAGCAGCCTGCACTCAGGCTAACACACGGTCACACTTCCACCAGCAGCACCCGCTGGCTGCCCCGAGGGGCTTGCGCGGGGCTGGAGGGAGGGTCGCGCCGAGGGGCCGCAGCGGCAACTCGGGGGCAGCGCTCGGCAGAGCTGCCCACCGCCCCGAGGGGAGATAGGGCAGCTCTGCCGGCTGTGGGCGGGGGCACGAGGACCACCAGGGTCTCCGAGGGCCGCCGGGGTCTCCGAGGACCACCAGGGTCTCCGAGGTCTGCCGGGGTCTCCGTTACCTGCAGGTGAGGCGGGGAAGGAGCCAGCAGCGTGACGGGAATGAAGCACAGCAGGGGAAAAGGTGAAAGGGGCGGCAGTGGGACAAGCTGGCCAGGCGGGCAGGGCTGGCAGGCAGGGGTGGGCAGGGGCGGGCAGGGCCGGGGTGTGCGGAGGGGCTGCGGGGCACTGCACAGCCGGGGACAAGCCATCAGCGGTGCAGAGGCTTGGCCAAGCTGCAGTGTGCGGACACCCAGTGTGCTCTAGCGGATGCTGCTCTGCGGGGCCACCCGTGCCCGCTCTGGCCCCGCGAGACCCAGGGGATGTGCAAGCATGCGGCAGCCGAGGCCAAAGCCAGCCAGACAACGGGCACGGGTCCCCCGTGGCACACCGCGGGCTGCAAACGAGCACTTACACATCAGTGGGAGGCTCCAGAGCAGCCTCGTAAAAGCAGTGCGAGGAACAAACAAACGAATTCCTAGGAAATCCTGATGCTCTACAGTTTGGGAAAGAGGCTGCGCGACACTGACCCAGGGATGTGCCAGGCCCGTGTGTGCAGTGGAGCCTCCTTGGGGGGCTGCGCAGTGGCAGGCCCGGCACGTGGCGTCCCCACAGGGACGCAGAGGAGCTGGGTGCTCGCTGGCATCCTGGGATGTGCTGGTGCTGCTTTGCCAGGCATGGAGCTGGAGAAGTAGCATCAGCCGGGAGAGCCAAGCTCCGGTCGCAGGGGCGAGCTCGGTTCGCGGCCAGGTGTCTGAGCGCTGCGGGTGTGGGCACTGCAACGCCTGCGGCAGGTGGCGGAGGGACGAGGCGAGGGGACGGCCAGAGCCGGGGGGCTCCGGAGGGCAGAGGAGGGAGCGAGTGCGGGGCCAGGGGATGCGAGAGCAGCAGCGGCAGTGGCTGTGCTGGCAGGCGCGGTGCAACCGTGCTGGTGGCACAGGACGTCTCTGGTGCGGGACTGTCCCCCCTGTGCAGGAGCGTGCCACCAAGCCCTTGCGGCTGGAGGGTGCCAAGCAAAGCCAGCGTGGGCGAAGGAGCTGGAGCCCGGGCAATGGAGGGTGAGGGGGGTGGAGGGGTGCTGTGCCGGGGCGCAGGGCGAGAGGTGGCTGCGTGCGGTTGCACATGCTGCTGGCCGCGGGCGCGGCGTGCAGGGGCCGGCGGGGCGGATTCGAGGGGTGAAGGAGGGGGGTGCACAGGAGGGCTGAAGGTGCCAGGTACGCAGGCGGGCGTGTGGCGGGGGGGCCCAGCGGGGCAAATGGAGAGCGGTGGGATGCGCGGCGGCAGAGGGGTGATGGGCCAGGCTGCGACCACGGGGCAGGGAGGCGGAAGGGGCAGGACCTGGCCTGTGGCATCCCGCTCCAGGTCACACAGGACAGTGGCAGCGTTGGCACAGACGGGGCTGGGGGACGCCTGATGGGGTGCGATGGCACACCTGGTAAAGCAGGCGGTGGGGTCAGGCAGACGCAATGGCTGCTATCGCGATTCGGACGGCTCTTGGCTCACCAGGTTCTGGGGCGTGAGGCCCGGGGTACCCTGGGGCGCGGAGCGCAGGCTGTTTGCTCGCAGGTCCAGCTCGAAGCCCCTCGCACCGTCCCCGGGCGCCTGCCCCAGCTGGGAGCAGTGGGATGGCACCCGGGGAGGGGGAGAGGCTGCAAACCCCCAGAGCCCGGCGGCTTCCGGAGAGCTTTGGATGGAGCCGCTTGGGCACGCACCCAGCAAGAGCTCAGGGAAAAGGAGACGGCGCCAGAGCGTCAGGATCCGTCCCGGGGAGGGCCTGGTGCGCCGGCGCAGGTCAGGATCCGTCCCGGGGGGGGCCTGGTGCACCGGCGCAGGTCAGGATCCGTCCCGGGGAGGGCCTGGTGCGCAGGGGGGTGCCACCCCCGCCGCGGGCCTGGGCCTTTTCCCTGGCTGAAGGTTGTAAAGGTTTGGAGATGTGTGAGGGTCAGAAGGAACCTCCTTGTCCTTCCCTCTAGCACCAGAAGAGTTAATGCCTTCGTGGGGGACTCAGCTTTTTGGGAACACCGGTCACCAAGCCACCCCCTCCCGAGCTGGCCGAGCCCTGGCCACCACCGAGCCGGGGCAGGGCGAGGCCGGGGGACGGTGTGGCGAGGAGGGGGCGCGTGGGGCACCGGGCACCACGCTGGGGGACAGGGACGCCGCCTCCTCCAGCGCCGGGGCTGGCCTGGGTCACTCCGGCTCCCCCGAAGCCGTTGGGCAACGGAGCGGCTCCTGCTGAGCCCTCCTGACCCAGTGTCCCTGCGGCCGCGCCGTCGCGGCACCGCCAGCCCCTGGCCACCCCAGCGGCGCGGTGGGAGCCAGCCCAGCCGCTGGACCCGCACGCCGGCCTCCTCCCGCTCCCGACGGCCGCTCCGGAGGAGCAGCCCCACTGGACCCTCGCGGCCGGGCCGGCGGTGCCCGCGCAGGGCTGTGCCGGTGGCGGTGCGGTGCGAGCGCTGGGCGCGATGGCGGCAGTTGCTCCCCAGGAGCGGAGGCGGGAGGGGGACCTGATGCCGCGGGGCCTGCGCCTGCCAGAGGCGCCGGGTTCTGCGGTGTGGTGGAAGCGCCAGCTCCGTGCGTCTCTGCCTAGCGGGGGTGGAAGACTCGGTGTGTCCCAAAAGCCAAGTTTACTTTTGTGTTTCTAAATCTTTAAAATCCAGAGTGTCTGAAAGGAGCTGTTGGGTTTTTCTGTGTTTTTTTTTAAAAAGACTTTAACATTCATTCAGTCAGTCGCTAAAAACTCCCATGAGCCATGGGCGTCCCAGGGGAGGGGTGCAGGCACCGCCTCGCCAGCATCTCAACAAGTCTAGAGATATATAGATTTAGTAAAATTATAACAAAATCAGGTGGCTATAGCTATAGATATAGATATATAGATATTTGTTCTCTCTTTTCAAATATATAGCTGATTAAAAAGATGCAAAATAAGGATGACTAGGACGGAGTGGGAATCCTGTAGTTCAATATCATCTCTTGTAGATTATCAGCTGCTCTCTATATAAATGCACGGAGATTATATATTATCCATCAACGTGTCCCCCTTGGAAACAAGACCCCAAACCAAGAGGAAATAAAACATCTCCCTCCCTCCCCTCCCCCCCTTGAACGTTGGCAAAGCGTTTTCTGCTGGATTCCCCACCAGCCTCCCTCCGACATCCCCAAACATGCTTCTATCCATGCGGTTTCAGTCCCTCTCTCACCAGGGCAACCAAGGGCGACAGGCAGGGCAGCAGCACAGAGTCCAGGGCTAGTCTCTCTCGCGGGAATCCCTCTTCTGGCTTGCACGGCAAGGCTGGCTGCTCCCTGGGGCGGCTCTGCGCAGGAGGGAGCAGGTCTGGGCGTCACCGCAGGCGTCCACCCAGCCACTGCGCTGGGACTGCCCTTCCACGGAGACCTCTGTGTGCTGGAGCCCTTTCCCTCCGAGCACCGGCAGGACGACCCGGCTCGGCCGGCCGCCTCCGACCCCGGTGGGGACAGCCTGCACAGGGCTGGGGCCACCACCGTGGCCGTGGTGCCTCCTGCCTGCTCTTCCCAACGCGGGCCGAGTGCCGGCACCAGCGCCGGCCCTGCCTGCCTCCTGCAGCAGCCCCTGCCCTGCCGCGCTCCCACCACGCCTGCCGGCTCGGAGCAGCTCAGGGTCTCCACGCCGTCGGCCGCCCCGACCTGCCCGAGATGCGGCCCGGCGGCACGCGCCCGGCCCGCTCACCTCCCTGCCGCGCTCCAACCGGCGTCTCCCTGCCTGTCACACCTGGGCAACGTGGCCAGCACCTGGCCTACAGCAGAAGCCCTCTCCCTAGCCGGGGCTCGGCTCCTCACTGCACCGCTGGCCCTGCCCCGCTCCCCACCCCGACCAGGTGTTGCCCTTCGACCACGGGGAGCCCGGGCTCGGCAGCACGTGGTGCCTCGGCCCCTCCGGCCACCAGCGACGCCCCTGGGGAAGAGCACATCAAGCGATATACAGGCCAGACTCTCTAAGAGGAACAGAAACGAGGATGTATTTCATGCAACATTCCTTGTCCCGAAGGCGTCGCGGGGCTGGCGGGGCCGAGCAGGGGTCCTGCGTGTGCGTGGCACGCCGGGGCGGTGTGGGAGCGGGCGGGAGCCCCTCGGCTCCGCGCCCTTCAGTGCAGTGCTCAGAATAGAAAGAGAATCAAAGTGGGTTTTATTAGTCTAGTAGAAACGCCCCCCCCCTCCCTGTGGTGGCTCTGGAAGAGGCCAGTGCTGCCTGGGACGGTCAGCTGTCTACCAGCTGCTTGAGTGCCCGCTCAATGTTCATCCGGTGCCCGACCCGGGTCACCCCCAACTCCACAAAGTCCTCCTTGGTGAGGGCGGGCAGGTGCGTGCCCTCTATTTCATGGTCCTCAAACTTGTCTCGGTGCTCCACCAAATTGATGCTTTCCAGCCAGTCCCCGACGTCATACTTGTTCCACAGGTGGAGGGGTTTCTGCATGAAGGGCCGAGGTGGGTGGAGGGTGTGCAGGGGTGGCCCTGGAGAGGGGGACGGGGATGGGGAGCGGCTCCGGGCGCTCACGCTCCTCACCACAAAGCGCACCTCCTTGGGCTCGTGTGGGATGGAGAGGCTGGAAGATTTGAGGATGGTGGGAGGGGTCAGACCGTAGGGCCGGACGGTGCTGAGGGGCTCTGTCCGATCCAGAGCCGGCTTCACAGGGCTGGGGGTACGTCGGGTTACAGGGTAGCGACTGCCAGGTCGGACTGTGTAGGTGGTCCCGGAGCTCCGCTGGGAAATGGTGCTGAGTTCTCCTAAACTACTGAAAAGTCTGCAGAAAGAACGGTACAGCGAGAGAGAGAGGAGAGAGAGCAGAGGGCAGGGGTGAGGCGGAGGTCCCCAGACACCGGAGCACACACACAATATACACGGGGGCCGCTGGAGGGCTGGGCCAGCCTGAGAGGAGGGGCTCTGCGGCGCTCGGGGGACACGGCTCGGAGCTCTTCAGCCAAGACTTTCTTGCAAGCCCTGCCAGGGCTGTTCCAGAGGAGGTAGAAGAGGTTCGAGCAAGTATCTCCAGTATCTCCGGTTCCCGGCCAAACCTGCCCTAGCTGCCACGGCTCTGAAGCCCATCGAGACCTACCAGGGACGAACGTGGCCCTGCAGCCCGCTGGGTGCACACAAAGACTTGCTGCAGCGGAAGACCCTGCACCTCGCCCTGCCTCGGCTGGTCAGCAAGAGGCTGCGGCAGACCTGCACCAAAGCCCACTGGCCCCACCTCCCACTGGGGACTCCCCCATCTCCCCTCGCTAACCGCACTACCGTCGGTGTGCTCTCGGGTTCCGCCACGGACTTGGAGCAAACCAGCGCTCTGGAACACATCAGCCAGTCGGGGCAGAGCCCCTTTCCGGGACAAGAGGGAACCTTCGGGCATCTCCCCAGAGAGCGGCGTGGGGACGGGAGGACCATCACGCCACTCCAAGGATGGAGGCAGCAGGGTCTGATGGTCACCCGATGGTGGTCAGCTCGTTAGTCCAGAGGTGTCTGGACTGGTCTTCCCATTGCACTATGCCATGTCCGCCTCCCCAGCTGCACCCTGCGTGGTGGTGGGCACAAGCCATGGAGTTGGGCAGGGGGCAGCCCCTCCTACAGCACTCGGCTCTACCCGCTCACCACTACAAGAGCCTCTAATGGGGGACAAACCACACTGCAAGCATGCCTTCCTCCTGCCCTCGCCTCTTGCCTTTATTGCCTCCCCTGGCATAAACAAGTACTCCGGGTATGCGAAAAGAAATGGATCTAAAACCTGACAGGGCCAGATTATGGAGGATGAGTCCTTTGAGCACAATGAGCTGAGCGAGTGCCTCAGCCTGGGAGGCCTCGGGAAGGCACGCTGCTGGGCCCGGCTCTGTTCATGCCCTGCTTTGGGTCTCCTTCCATAAGTATCCACTGCTGACTGCGGCTGGGGACGGGGCTCTGACCGGGAGGGACCTGGGGCTCCCGTGCAGCCTCTCTGTCCTGTCAGTGAAAGCGAATGTAGCACCCTGGATCACCCTGGGACTTCGGTCACTGCTCCATGGTAGTCTCCGATTGGGGCTGGCCAGGGAGTCAGCTCTGAGGAGGGCTCTCGACAGGGGCCCACGTCCCGCAACATCTCAGGGGCCTGGATGCTCACAGCAGAAGTGCTGCAGCCCTGACCGAGTGCGAGTTGAAGGGGAGGAAGGGTCCGCTGCTTCAGGGCTGCGCAGCCCTGGGTCAGGAAGCACGGCACTACGGGGGCTGGGTTGTTTATCTCTTTGCTAAATAGTCCATGACCACTCATTTGGGTCAAGCAATGTCAGTTTGCTTGTCCTCCAAACTAACCGATAAAATGCAACAGAACCACAGCTCCCTGGCGCCTTCCTGGCGGCAGGCTGGGTGTGATGTCGGTTAACGAACAGATAGCCTCTGGGCTATCTGCACAGTGCCCCGTGCGCAGCCCAGCGCAGTACGGTCCCTCTGCTTCCCTGCCACCCTCCAAGCTCTGCCCTCCTATCTCAGGTCCCTCCTGGAACAGACGGACCCTCTGGAAAGCTGTTGATGGCAACAGGAGTCCAAAGCTACAGCTGACTGCATAGGCCTGCTGCCACTAACGCACACACCACGCAAGACACACACTTTGGGAGGTTAAGAAGCACTAACAATTTCTTCGAGCGATGGCTCCAAGAAGATTAGCTTAACGTGAATATGAAGGTCTATTCATGGTCTGTGGGCTTAGACACGTTTCTTCTTATTCTTATTTTCCTGCCACCTTGGCACAGAAAGCGAGAGGGTTATAAAGAAGCATGACGATGAATCATATTTGGGAAGCTCCATCAATATAGAAGAAGAGCTGAATGACCTTGAGGGCTGCGGTACAAGAAACAGAACGAAAAGTGACAGTACGAAATACGGCGTCCTGCTCAGAGGGCTGGCAAAGGATCTCTGCTCTCTACTGGAAGTGACAGAGAGAAAGTTCTGGGTCCACTGATAGACCCCAGAAGGGAGTGACCGGGAGGCACCAACGTAGCATGGCCATGGAAAAGCAAACGAAACACTGCAAGGTCTAAGGTGGGTATTTCTCACAGACATAAGGATGCATTTGTGTCGCCATAGGAGACACTGCTACACGCTCATCTGAAATTCTGAGCACAGTTCTGGTCGCTTGTGTTCAAGAAAGGGAAACGCAAACAGGAATAGCTGCAGACACAGCAGCTGGTGTGCCAAAGGCTTGTTTAACCTGCCCAAGGTGGGACAGAGGGGGACACTGCTGTCAGACTCTGTGAAAGCACAAGAGAGACTTAAGCTGCAGGGTACTGAGGACTCCAGGTCACCAACACATGCTCGCTGGATAGCAGAAGAGGACACCTGGTTGTCAAATCAATAGCTCTGTTCAGAGGAAGCTGGGAGCTCACGAGGCATTTTGGGTGGTACTGCCGGATCACGACGTGCTTCGGGCACAGTGCTGGTTTTGGCTGGGGTAGAGTTCATTTTCTTCATAATAGCCAGCACGGGGCTATGTTCTGGATTTGTGCTGGAAACTGTTGATAACACAGGGATGTTTCGTTACTGCTGAGCAGGGCTTTCACAGTCAAGGCCTTTTCTGCTCCTCACCCCACCCCACCAGCGAGCAGGCTGGGGGGGCACAAGGAGTTGGGAGGGGACACAGCCGGGACAGCTGACCCCAACGGACCAAAGGGATATTCCATACCATATGACGTCATGCTTAGCATATAAAGCTGGGGGGAGAAGAAGGAAGGGGGGGATGTTTGGAGTGATGGCGTTTGTCTTCCCACGTCACCGTTACGCGTGATGGAGCCCTGCTGTCCTGGAGATGGCTGAACACCTGCCTGCCGGTGGGAAGTGGTGAACAAATTCCTCGTTTTGCTTTGCTTGTGTGCGTGGCTTTTGCTTTCCCCATTGAACTGTCTTTATCTCAGCCCAAGATTTTCCTCACTTTTACCCCTCCGATTCCCCCATCCCACCGGGGGGGAGTGAGCGAGCGGCTGGGTGGGGCTCAGTTGCCCTCTGGGGTTAAACCATGACAGTGCTCTTTGGTGCCCAACGTGGGGCTCAAAGGGTTCGAGATAACAACAGGTTTGATTGGGATGTGCCAGATCAAATTTATAGCCATTATTGCTGTTTAGCTATTAATCGGCAGGCTCCTGTGCTTGCCATGGGGCTTGCTTGCCTCGCTGGACATCGGAGCCTGGTGCTCGTTAGTGGCTGCTTTTTGCTTTCGCTGCTCGCTGCTCGCTGCGCTGCTGCACTGCTGATCGTCTTACTGTGCCGTGCCTGGGAACGTTCTGATAGCAGCGGTGGGGATGCGCCTGGGCTGGAGATGGCCAGGGCATCGCTGCTGGTTCTGTGCTGCTGTCCTGGACAGGCTGGAACTCCAGTGGGAACTTGAGTCGAAGGGATTGTGACCTGTGGATGAGTCCACGGGGGAGCAGGACACCCCGAAGCGTCTGTGGCCGTGGATAAGTCCACGCCAGAGCAGGTACATCTCGAAGGGTCTGTGGCCGTGGTTATGTCTGTGCCGCAGCAGCTGTACCTCTGAAGGAATTGTGGCCCAAGGACAAGTCCATGCTGGAGAACGTACACCTCGAAGCATCTGTGGCTGTGGATAAGTCCTTGCTGCAGCAGGTACATCTTGACGCATCAGTGGCTGTGCATGAGGCCATGCTGGAGCACCTCAAAGCGCGTGGCCGTGGATAAGCCCACGACAGAGCAGGTACACCCCTGGAGGGACTGCAGCCATGGGCAAGGCCATGCTGGAGCAGGTTTACTTCTGAAGAGACCAGGCTCATAGATAAGGCTCCACTTGGGGCAGGTACACCCCGAAGGGACTGCAGTCTGTGGGTAAGTCCCAGCCGGAGCAGGGGCAGGGGGAGGAGTTCATTGCAATGTTAAACCCAAGGGTCTGGTCCAAAGGGACCAGGGGTGGAGATTGTAACGGAAATACCTTTAAATTGTTGTTGCATGTTACGGGAATTACTAGAGCAGGAACCCCTTTGTTGCTAGCCAGGCTGGGAGCAAGGGGAGGAGTTCATTGCAATGTTCAACCCTAGAACCTGGCCCCAAGGGACCAGGGGTGGAGGCTAATGGAAACACCTTTAAATGGTTGTAACCCACGACCTGAGTTGCATGTTATAGGAATTCCTAGAGCAGGAACCACCCGACCCAGTAAAGGGCAAGTCTTACAAGAAGCAGTGCAAGTGATCCGACCTGAGCTGGCTTTGGTGCCCAGCAACTCCACGCAAGACTCCACCTCTCCTGTCCTGAGTGACCACCATAACAGATGGAGCCCAAAGTCATGGACTAAATGAACGCAGTGGACATTTGTGGACATTTTATGGGCATTTTATGGACATTTTACAGGGGTGGTCCATAGATTAAGGGAATGATATCTATGTATTATATCAAAGGATGGGAAGGAGGGTGGTGATTGATGAGGTTGTATTGGATAGTGTGGTACCTGAGCATGACGTAAATGGTATGGAATAAGGGGCAGAGAATGTGCTGGTTTTGGCTGGGATAGAGTTAATTTTCTCCATAGTAGCTAGCATGGGGCTATGTTCTGGATTTGTGCTGGAATCAGTGTTGATAACACAGGGATGTTTTCGTTACTGCTGAGCAGGGCTTACACAGTCAAGGCCTTTTCTGCTCCTCACCCCACCCCACCAGCGAGCAGGCTGGGGGGGCACAAGGAGTTGGGAGGGGACACAGCCGGGACAGCTGACCCCAACGGACCAAAGGGATATTCCATACCATATGACGTCATGCTCAGCATATAGAGCTGGGGGATGAAGAAGGAAGGGGGGGACGTTTGGAGTGATGGCGTTTGTCTTCCCAAGTCACCGTTACGCGTGATGGAGCCCTGCTGTCCTGGAGATGGCTGAACACCTGCCTGCCGGTGGGAAGTGGTGAACAAATTCCTTGTTTTGCTTTGCTCGTGTGCGCGGCTTTTGCTTTGCCTATTAAACTGTCTTTATCTCAGCCCAAGATTTTCCTCACTTTTACCCTTCTGATTCTCTCCCCCATCCCACCGGGGGGGAGTGAGCGAGCGGCTGGGTGGTGCTTGGTTACCGGCTGGGGTTAAACCATGACAGCAACGCACAGGGATGAAGCCATGGCCCCACCTTCAAGGCATGCAATCAGCCATATGGAGTTATTGTTTGAAGATTCCTCTTCCCTATGGTTGGGAAAACAAATCAAAATCTGTGCCCAAACATGCATGAATCTTGCTACAGGATGAATGATGGCTGCTGCACCGAGGATTTCAGCGGGCAGCGACACGCTACGTGCTCACGACTCCAGACATCTCCTGCACTGTTCCACACTGGGCAGTCCTTCAGTTTCTGGGGTGCTGAGAGCTTCCATGCAAGGCTCTGTGTGGTCTGCTGGGAGGGAGAACTTCTGAACCACAGAGTAATTTCGTATGTGAGCTCAGACAGCAGAGATTTGCCCCACAAGTGCTGCAATTTGTCCTGAGCATTTTTGAGTTTAGGCTGCAAATAAAAAGGGTTCATGAACGCGGGGCATCGCTCCAGAGGATTTGGAAAGTTCCACAAATGGGTAAATGGAGCCCTCATTGTCCAGTTGTGTTCTGGGATTCCTGCTGCCCCTCTTTCAGGAGACGGGGGTAAGACTAGCATGCAGGTACAGCCCAGGCAACAGCAACCTCAGTGCTGCTGTCGCAACACGTAGATTAGTTTCCACCTGCCTGTTGACAAGGGATTAACAATTATCGCTGAGATGCTGCGATGCTGGGGGCATGGAGGGGTGTTGCAGGCAGCCCTCCCTCGCCAGGCAGCGCCCCGGGGGAGATGCAGAGGCAGCAGGGCCAGACCTGTGCAGCCCTGTGCAGGCGCGTTCCTCACTGAAATGGTGAACACACGATGGCTGTCCAGCAGCACGGGCCTTGCCAACAGTGGAGATGCAGGTCCCACAAGACCCACATCATGTGGCAGGCTGTGCTGCAAGGCCTCCCTGGCTCTCGGCACAGTTTCTTTTTTGTTTGGTGGCTTACAGGGCCTGGGAAGTTGGCTGTTCCTCAGGGAACAGGGTTGCTGGAACCACAGGTGAGAAATCAGCTGTGCGCTCAAGCTTCCATGGCTGGCATGTCCTTGCAATGACGAGACAGTGGTGCCACAGCAGACCTTTCCGGGCATGGCTGGTCAGCAGATGTAACCTGTAGGTCTGTTCTTCTCTGCAGAGCGCCGGCTTGGTCAGTGCAATGCACTGTTGCCAATATACTGTTGGCTCTCAACACCTTCAGCAGCGCTGTTTTACCAACACGCGTTATGTTGCAGACAGCCAGTCTCTGATGTCCTGTCCAGCTCTGGAAGCTGACTTCACTATGGGCCATCAGCCCAATTCCTTGGTCACAGGCACTTCATTCTGTTCTGAAGCCAGGTAAGTTTTTCTGGGTGTGATCGTTCACAGCTGGCACCTCAGCACAGTATCCCTTCCAAGGACTTGTACATTATGCACAGCAACAACATCTGCTTAGAGAGTTTTTTCCTGGATCACTGCTCTTCTTCACTGCAGGTTCGTGTTGGCATATCATGCATTTTGTTAGAGAAATACACACTGACAGAGATGTGCACCAGCCAGCTGCAGCCAGGCTAAGGCCAAGTGCCGCTAGTTTTAGGATGCTGCTATCGAGGACTCTTTAGCTTTGTCAGGTTTCCTGAGCATTATGGCGTTGTCCACTTCTCCTTTAGGCAACATCAAGTCCATGTAACTGGGGAGCTTAATAAGGAAAAGGAAATGCTTCATTTTCCATTTCTGGTGTTGCTCCAGCTGGGCCTTGGAACACCAGCAGCCCAGAGGTGGTGGGATTGCCAGTGCCACAGGTTTCACTGTGAGTTGGGATGTGGCAGCTCTAATCACTGTTACAAGGCTGCCTTCAAGCTTGTCTTCTCTGAACGCGTGAAATCCAGGTTCTGGCAGCTCTCAGTCCCTGTTCCACAGAGCTCAGTGGTGGCAGTCTGTCAGCACCAGCAGTAGCAGTAGATCAGTTGCCTGGATTGCTTCTTCAGTGTAGCCAGGAAAACTGGTCTTTTGAGACGCAGAAGACAAGGTCTGATTTGTGCACCACAGCACACGTGTGGAACTGACTGGAATCAGCAAAGAGGGAGAACAGGTCTCACGGGAAGCAGTCTCACAAGCAAAGAGACACCAGCTTGATGAAAAAGAAAGTTCTAACCAAAGAAAGAGGGATTATACATTTGTAGGACAGCTTATTAAGCCTTCTGGGAACACTTTTACTGAAGGTATTAAAAAGCAGATTTCTTGAATGAGTCACTAATGGATGAGGATTCTTCCTTTGAACTCTGTATCTCAGTTTCTTCAAGAGTAACAAAGGTGAGGACAGATTCAGCAACAGAGGTAGCGCACTTCTAATCACTCCAAAGAGAAATGCTTTGCTTTTGCTCGGCCATTCTTTCGTGTCGCTGCTCTTGGCTTCCAGGTGTTTTCATACTGGCCTTCAAAAGCATCTCCATTGCTTTTCATTAGAACTGCATGAAGGACTTGCCTCCTGTGATGAACAACCTTCGCTAACTGATGAGTGAGACACGAGAGTGCTCTCGTGATGCTCCATCAGTGCTCAGTGCACCCAAAGGCTCCGACGCAGAGCTCGGCGCTATCTGTGACCATGGCCAGGCTGTGCTTTAGGGCCAAGGTTGGAGACTAATGCTCCCTCTCTTTGCCTGAAATGCAGATGGACACTTTGAAGCTTCCTGCCTAGAATGGTGCATGCCCAGGTGTCATGACACCTCTACAGTTCCCATTTTGAAAAGATTCTTGTCTTCCAGAATTGTCTTATGAGAACTGTCCCTGAAAAGGGAGGACAAAGGGGAGGAGTACGGAAAGGAAAGAACGTCTCTCTGGATAGCCCCCAAAACAAAATACAGAAGCACTTGGGCTACGTGTCACTATGGAAATGACACAACCGCCAAACAGGACGTAAACTCACTGGCACGCGCTGGATGCTCTCACATGCCCCTTTGTAAGTGAGGACAGTGTCCAGGGAAACGCAGCACTTCCCATCCCCTGCCTGCGCCCCAGCTCTCGCTGACAGACTCTGTTCAGATGAGTTTTCTTTTGGTGGTCGGCTGGTGAAGGTGTACAGGCCTTTTTCACGAGCTGGAAGGAAATACACTGCTTCAAAGAACCTTGAGGAAGCCCCATTGGCCAGAGGGCCAAGCAAAGCCTCGCCACGAAGGAGCCAGGAAAGCCCTTCTCTCCCCAGAGCTGGATGCTCTGCCCAGACAGCGAACCCCCAGGGCGAGAGGCAGCACTGCAGCCACCCTGCTCCAACAGCGTGCATGGCACCAGCAGCAGACAGGGCTGCATTACTGGGAGATGGATGAGCTGTTCTCAGGGACCATTTGCCAACCCACTGCTCTTCCATAACTACTGAATTTTGGCAAGAAATTTGTTCCTGGCTCTCAGCAAGAGAATCCAAATTGAGGATAAGCTTGTCCCCATAAAGAAAGCCCACAGGGAAAAGGGTGCCCAACAGCGCATGAGGCTTATCTGAAGAACTACCGAGAACAAGGTTTTTTACTGAAGGCCTTCTTAGGACTCTACTAGTGCAGCTAGCACTTCCATTAGGGAAAACAAATCTGGCACTTCTGAATTCTTCTCTTTCACAGTAGACAAACAAAGGGATGCTGAGAAGGAACACCTGCAAAACAGTCCCAGCTGAACCTACAAAACGAGTGGGTTAATTGTACACAATGTACTATCCCTCCTGAAGGCAATGCAGTAACTCCACCAGCATCTGGAGGGCCCAATGATGCTGAAGAAGCACTGGAAGAGTTCCTCTTCAGATGAACACAAGATTGAGCAAACCACGAGAGAACTGTTAAATTTTGTAACTCTAAGGGCTGCTACGCTTCTGTATGGAGTCTCCTGAGCACAAATAAATGCAGAACCTATGGGGACAGCGCTTATGCACGAAGTTCTACAAACTGGGCAGCTTGGTCCTATGGCTCATGGTCTGCAAAGATCAGTTACCTCAGGCACACCTCTTGTGTTCTTGGCACGTGTTGGACTTACAACACAAAGACAGCTCAGCAGTGTTGAACATGTGCAACTGGTCTAATGCTTCCCAAAAGAACTTCAACAGGGGTCAGAGTCTTTATGAAGGGGCACAGCAACTGCATTGTGCATGAGCAATAAAGCTGATGTTTTCCAAAAGCAACTGATGTACTGCACAAGCACAGTATAATCAACTTGTACCTCCATGCATGTAACAGCTCCACTGCAACAGCGGTGCAGCAGTTCAGACTAGTGTGCCACCTGCCCAGGAATCCCGGGTAAACTTCCCAAATCTTCAGATTCTGCCCCAATGACATTTCCATTGGAAAGGTAGGCATTTTGGGGAGAACTCAGAAGTAGGCCACCTCTATACCCCTTTTCTGAGAAGGATGACTTCTTTGGACCAGACTGCAGGTCTGCTCCCTTCAGGAAGGTGGCCAATAAGAGTGCCAAAAGAGATCACGTGGCTAACCTTTTAACTTGGAGTTTGGGAAAACAGCCCGTATGGCACCAGGCTGGAAAACCTTCCAGACACCCTGTGGTGTGGTGGGGAAGGCGAGCCATGAGGCACTCAGGCAGAAGGAGGGTAATGGGGGTATCTGCAGGGGCTTCACCTCGCGCTGACTCTCCAGCAAAGCAGCTGCACTTTGCCTGTGCCGGGCTCAGCTCCCTCGGCCATCAACGAGGAGGACGCTCAGCATCCAGAAAGCAATCCCTCTTCTTTTCCTTCCTATTGAGTTGTTATGGCAACCAACATCCTTAGTCTAAGTCTAATATTTGGCAAGTGGCAGCCCACTCTTGATGCCTGTCTTGGCTTGCAGCCACTGTCGAGTGCTCAGCAAAGCAGTCGCTGTAACACCACAGGAACTCCTGTCTTCAAGGAGGAGGACTCAGGGAACGACAGGCTGGCCAGCCTCATCAATCCCTGGGAAGATAATGGAGCAAATCATCCTGGAAACCATTTCCAAGCATACTGAGGACAGGAAAGCGACTGGGAGTAGACAGCACAGCTTTACGATGGGGAAATCATGCCTGACCAACCTGGCAGCCTTCTATGACCAAATGACTAGGTTGGTGGGTGAGGGGTGAGCAATGGATTTTGTTTATCTTGACGCAGCAAGGCTTTCAAAAGCTTCTCCCTCACTGACAAATTGGTGAAGTATGCACAGGACAAGTGGAAGGTGAGGCTGATTGGGAACTGGCTGAGTTGCCGGGCTCTAAGGGCTGTGGTCAGCAGCACGAAGTCCAGCTGGAGGCTAGTGACTTGTGGTGTACACAACCCCCTGGGGTTGGCATTGGGGCCAATACCTCTTAATGTCTTCACTAATTACCTGGATGATGGGGCAGAGGGCAGGGGGCTGCACACGTGTGCAGACGACACCAAATGGGTGTGCTGCCCCTCAGAGCGTCCCTGACTGACTGGAGGAACGGGCCAAGAGCCATCTCATGAAGTTCAACAAAGGGAAATGCAAAGTCCTGCACCTCAGAAGGTGGGAACAACCCCACCCACCAGTATACGCTGGGGGCCGACCAGCTGGAAAGCAGCTTTGCAGAGAAGCACCTGGGGGTGCTGACAGACACCAAGCTGAACATGAGCCAGCAATGTGCCCCTGCAGTAAAAAAGGCTGTCGGTGTCCTGGGCTGCATTAGGGACAGCATTGCCAGCAGGTCGAGGGAGGTGATCCTTCCTCTCTGCCCAGCACTGATGGGGCACACCTGGAGTACTGTGTCCAGTACTGGGCTCCCCAGTACAAGAGAAACAGGGACTTACTGGAGAGGCTCCAGTGAAGAGTCACAAAGATAATTAAGGTATTGGAACATCTGACACAGGAACAGAGACTGAGAGAGCTGGGACTGTTCAGCCTGGAGAAGAGAAGGTTCAAGGGCACTTCATGCCTGTATAAATACCTGACGGGGGAGTAAAGGAGATGGAGCCAGACTCTTCTCAGTGGTGCCCCTGACAGGACAAGAGGCAACGGGCACAAACTGAAACACAGGAAATTCAATCTGAATATACAAAATCCCTTGTTCGCTGTGAGGGTGACCAAGCCCTGGCACAGGTTGCCCAGAGAGGTGGTGGTGTCCCCATCCTTGGAGATATTAAAAACCTGACTGGACAATGTCCTGGGCACGCTGGTCTAGGTGGCCCTGCTTGAGTAGGGGAGAGGACCAGATGATCTCCAGATCAGAAGGGGTGCCTTCCCACCTCAACCATTCTGTGAGTCTGTGAATTCAGACTGTGGGGCACCAGCACAGACCTGCAATCGGCCAACAGCAAACGCCCCGATGAGAAAGCAATGACTTGTGTAAGCCCATTATGATGGGCCATTCCTTTTTGCTGGAGCTGCCCAGTGGCAGAGCTTTATGCAGAGAGTGCTTGACTTGGTAGACCTTCCTCCAGAGCTTTCAGCCAGTGTCCTCAAACCTTCTCTGGTGCACATGCAGCAAGCAAACAGTAACATATTCCTGCAGCACCATCAATGCCCAACTTTCCCTGCCAGCCCCCACCATTTCAGTATCAGCTTTCACTCCTTACTGCCTATGGTGCAGAGAACACTCAGGCATCAGGAACATTGCCAGCATCAGATGGCCACAATTCATGGGGACTGTGCTCTTTGGCCTGCAGAATTTAGCTTTTGCCCTCAGCTGCCCATCTCTTTACATGGATTAACACTGAACTTTCTCTGCTATCACACAGGTCGCTCATTTAGCTTGGCTAGTTTCCCTCTAGCTCTTCACTGTCCTCTCCAAGTTCAATGATGTCCCCTGAAACTTCATGTTTTCTGCACATCATTAATTCTCATTAATCACGGTGGTTTTCGTACAATTAGTAAATCTATTACGTGAAATGGGACCCTACTACAAAACACCTGAGTGTCAGTTATTAACCTTTTTCCAGAATGAAAACTGACAAGCTACTTCTACTCTTCAGTGCTGGTATTTTTTCTCTGTAAAACACGCCCAGACCAAAGCCTTACTTCTTGCTCTGAAAGAATTCCTCAGTATTAACAATCCCTCTCCTACGCCTCCAATGCCCAGCTCCTGAACCGCAGTCTGGAACAAGGACTGCTAACTTTGCTCCTGAGAGAGGGGCAGCTGGCAGGAGAGCACAAGCTTGCCTGCCAGGAGTGGCTTTCCTGAGGAGCGCTGAGTGTGGAACAAACACAGCGCCCTCGAGCCAAGCGTCTTCAGAGTCAGAGCACGCTCAAGTCTCATCGTGGTGGCTAGCCACTGATAAGACAACAAACCATGAACAATCCACTTGTAATTTTCTGTCTGGTGAAGGGAATGCGAAGGAACCCAAAGCACCCCTCACGCATCGCTGGAGGTGCTCAGCCACCATGCAGGCAGCACACCAAGACTTCAGTCCCCAGATGAGAGCAGACCTGCCAACACTGACAAAGTGGAAGGTACTCGAGGCGATGAAACAGTCTACAGAGGACAAACCTCCCTGCCTGACAGCATGTGTACCACTGACACTTCTCTGCCCCGGGGACTAGTTAGAGCCAGTGTCTCCTGCATCCACGTCACACCACGGTACAATGCAAACCTTTTCTTTTTGCAGAAAAAGGAGGGGAGAGATTTTAGTTTCTACATCTAAGAAGTGAAGTTCTTCTAGATTTCCTCAGTCTGCTCAGGATCTGACTTCCTTCTGTTTATTGCAAGAGCAGACAAGGAAAGAAGTTCAAGAACTAGCACAGACTCAGCATCCTCCTTGACTCCGGGGATGACAAAGAGATGGGAAAGCTGATTCCCACAGCTCAAGCAGCAAGTGCACATGTAGCAACCAACGGTGTGAATCAGATCAGCTCTGTGCTGCTATTTGGATGTTCAACTAGAGACCCTCATTTAATAATGCAAGTTTTTAATAAACCTTAATGCCAGATCATGTAGGACCAGCTAAGTTTGCAGATCACACTTAGGACTGCAGGACAGTAGCGCAGTGATGTGGCCAGAAGCTCCATGAGCACAGGAGCTACAAGTGGGAGAATGCAGAATACAGTACAGCTATAGACAACTTTTAAAAAACAGAATAACGTATAAAGTCACTTAAGTCGTGACTTCCTACATGCCATAGCACAGGGTGGTAACTTCTGAACTGCTGCCGGGCTGAGCTGCTATGGCTACACTGCACAGGCAGTGCCAGGCGGGCTTTCTGGCTGGGGTGGGCACTGGAAGCAGCCTGTGTGTGTTAGAGTCAGCTGTCGGGAGAACACCCACCACAGCAGATCCCAGCAGCACGGGTCGAACCCTGGTCTCACCTGCACAGCCGGCTCAGCTGGCCTGGCACATTGCAGGGGAAGGTTAGGAAGGGACTTGCCTGTGGTCAGCGAACACCATCACACACAGAAAACACCAGCGATGAAACACTCTGCACAGTCTAGCAGGGCCAGGAAAATGAACAAGTCCGTGGAAGCCAAAGGCAAGCAGACATGAATGGAAAATAAGGCACATGTCAAGTTGGAAGATGACGCGGACCCGACTGAGGCAACAAGGGAAGACCCGTCCGTTCCAGCTCTGGACGCCTTCAAAGCACAGCAGTCAGCGCTGGGTGCACTTCTGGGAAACGCCTGAAGAGACAAACAGTGGGGCCTGAAGCTCTTCTCACCTGAGGAGCATCTCGGACTGACCTGGAGGAAGCTGCACTAGATTTAATGAATGGTTTTCTGGATTCTTGTCTAATCACTTTAAGCAGAGTATAAAAATACACTCCAGAAAGCCGTGGCAATTGTCACTGTTTTACCTCATTATGGGAGGACAAAGCTGAAGATCTGCGCAATGGGATGGTGTCACTGATGAAACCATTGCTCCTGCTACTATTCATTTACCGCCTCGTAACAAATAACAGTTTTTCTCTTCTTCACTCTAACTAAATTCCTCCACATGGGAATAGAGCCCTGCAGGTGTGTCACTAATGGGAAAGGAGCTGAGACCTTGTGCCTTTTCCTTGAGCTGATGTGGGGAAGCAGTGTGTGTGTGTGTTGGGGGGAAGGACAACACGGGGAACCCCAGTTGGTGCCTGGATAACGGAAGGATGAAGCTGCTGCTCTGAGGCTTTGAGTTTTGTTGCAGTGCAAAGTGCAACTGAAGACCAAGTCCTGAACTGGTGTGATGCTGAAAGGACGACATTCACCTATGAACTCTCCACTACTCCAGGTCCTTCTACGAAAGCAGTGCCTTTCTTACAGAGAGTTCCCATATCAGCCTGTCACGGTCAGATGAGAGCAAATTGCACTTCTGCTGGGTTTGTTTATGTTTTTTGCTCTCCCAAACTGTGTATAAGACATTATCCCAATAAAATACAGAGCATGGATTTGGCAAAAAGCCAGCCAGCCATGAAAACCCTGGAGGTATATTCCCTTTTGTGGCTTCTCAATGTAATGCCTCCTTCCTGTTTCAAAACTGCCTTTTTTTCCTCTCACCTCATAATTTCCCTCTTCTCTCTGGTCACACTTCTGCAGCCAGAACAGTAGTCATTCTTGCTGTTCACTGTTAGAGCATTTTCCTCTCACCTCAAAAGACTAATTGACCTTCCTAGCTCACTGCACTGCCCTACAAACTTCAGCAGGACCTGTCTTTGGGGTCAGAACAGCCTGTTCTATCTTCTTCTGAGCTCCTGGCTCACAGTCACAGGCATCTGTCGTGGAGCAGAGTGCCTCTGTGCTCAGCAGCCTCTGCACAGAAGATGACGGGACGGTGAGAGCTGCTGGCATTTATGCCCAGTTGTCATTTAATGGGTCCCTGGTAGCACCTAAGGGCTCAGAAGTGAGGCCCTAGTCCAAAAAGGGCCTAGAAAAGAAGAACTCGGGACTTTTCCTATTTCTTGTTCTGTGCTGGACTCAGATAAGCTCGGGGAGGGCATGTTTGCGTTAGTTTTTCCATTCCCAATTTCCAGCACTGAGCCCCGAGAGCCAAGACAGAGCATCCCTTCTCCTGTCATCCCTGACGGTGGGCACCGTGCAGGCCATGTGAAGCCCTGGGGATGCCACCGCGTGCCCTGCACTGGAGCGTGCGTGGGAGAGCTGGGGAACACGGCTTCACGTGGCTTGCACGGTGCCTACTGCCGGGCGCTACCGGCAGGAAGAGAGCAGTGTATGTTGCTTGAGAAACCCCGGGCTTGCCTCTTGGTGCGCCAGAGCCCTGGGACAATCCCCTGAGCCTGGGGCAGGGCAGAGGCACCGCGGCTGGCCACACACGGAGGGTTCAGTCAAGCCATTTCATTGCTTTCCTTCAGATCCAGCTCACCTTGTGAAGCTCACCGACAACTAAAACCTGAGCCTGGGTTACAGGCTCCGCTTTCTGCCTGGTGCCAGCGCCGGGCTGGGCGTGGGGCCGAGCACCCCCTTGCCATGGCTCGTGCAGGGCAGCGCTGCCCGAGTCCCGGAGCCTGAGCTCCACCACGCGCGGAGGAAAGCAGGTCTGAAGTTTTACATTTTAGGTGACAAATTTTGTTGCAGGGGAAAACGACCACAGTCTGCAGTGAATGCCTGACCCTTTGTGCAACTAATGAGAGGGGATGCTGGCCCATCAGTGTTTTAACTGTGATGACAAAGAAGGTTAATCTACAGGGTCAGAAGACAGCTAATTGCGTACACAGAGCTAACCCCATGCCTCCAGCCAGCAGCAAGCACTCGTGCATCTGAACTGATGGTGCCTTAGATCTGTTGTAGAATTGAGCCTCCTTGCTTGTACACCCTAAAAATACCCTGGGTTTACAGCACCCTCCCTTCCAGGGAACTAAATGCAAAAACCTGTGCTAAGAAAATGTTAAAAGGTCTCAGCTAAGCAGGCACCTGTGAAAGACAGTATGGATTGCATATCCAGGTTCATCGCTGATCCTTTTGGACCAAGACAGCAGCTAACCCTAACCATAACCCTAACCTCTTCAGGCAGCAAATGGGAATAATGCCACTCGCGACGGGCCCTGGGCTGGGGCAGTGCCTGCTGTTCCCCTCTCCTGCTCGCGTTTACGCAGCCCGCTCGCACGCTGAGCACAGCTCCTGGCAAGGGCCCCCTCCGCCGCAGGGCAGCGCAGGTGGGTGCGGGGAGCGGTGGGGAGCGTGGGGGGCACGCAGCCCGCTGCAGCACCTTGAGCACGGGCATGGGGCTGCAGTCCGCAGGAAAGCACCAGCCAAGGCTCTGATGCGTTCACAGTTGCAGCCTCGGGCCCCTTGTCAGGCTGTGCTCAGGGCTCGCGGGGCCGGACAGGGTGGCTGCAGCTCACGCTCGGAGTCGGGCAGGGATGCTGGGCGTGGGCGAAACAATGTCCAAAGCTTTCACACAAAGAGGGCTGTGCAACAGAGAGGAAACATCAGCTGACAATCACCGTCAGTCAGATGGTGCTGGATGGGAGCAGGCACTGCCATTGTCTGAAACGCCGGCTCAGCGGAACGGGGACAAGCCGGCTCCCATTCAGCGCAGCCGGCCATCGTCCCTGAATGCTTTCTGACCAGCTGGTGCTGCTGCTGGGGCTGCTGGGCAGCGTCCTAATGACGTGGGGACAGAAGACCGACTGAGCAGACTAAATTCGCCCCGTCCTGCGCCAGACAGCACAAAGCTGAGGGATGAGCCAAGTGCCCACAGTGCTAATGCGGGTGGCAGATCTCCCCTGGGTGCAACCCCGAACACTCAGACGCTCTGCAACATCAGCAACAGGACTGAATGCATGAAGACATGGGCATATGCAATGACATGAGGACCCTCCCACCGCTGACCACGCGCAAACAAAGCAAGATGGGCTGTGCAGAACCTGAGGCACGAATCTCTTGCCCAGCTCCAGCCAGAGCAGCGCTCTGTCTCTGGCCAGACCTAGGGGCTCTTTTGCTCCACCAGAAGGACCGAAGTGGGCCAGATGGCTTCTGAGTCTCCCACACCTCTGCTTAAACCAGCCGTGTGTTACAGCCTGGGACTGGAGCAGAGCTGATCCCTGGGGAAGGCATCCGCGCGGCTGTCTGGAAAGGCATGGCAGCCACCGCCAGCCCAGTGGTGGTGCAGGGCATCTGGCAAGAGGAGTTTCCTAGCGCTGCCGTTCTGCTCTCCTGGGACTGGCCCTGTCCAGCTGGGCACCAGGAAGGGGATGCAGACTCGGAAATTCAGCACTTGGCAGAAAATGACAAGTAAAATCAAACATGAGACTGCCCAGAGCTCTGCGTAGGCTCTGGGGTTGCGTTCACACGTGGAAGCGACACAGATGTAGGCAGCTAGTTTCATACACACTACAGGTAAAAAAAACAGGACAGACAGACAAACACGGAAGAAGCACAACCAAGACCACACAGCTGGCCATGCGTACTGGGGAAATTCGCCTGGTGGGCACCCAGATCAGGGGCACGTGCCACAGCTCAACCCCTCCAGTGCCCACCCAGGCCTGCAGGTCACCTCCTGGTGAGGGAGAGGGATCCTGACACTCAGCCCAAGTGACCTCGTGCAGACAGGAATGGCCTCTCTCAGGGTCTCACTGCCCGGTCCAGCCTGGTGAATGCACACAGCTCATCAGCCATGGGCTTGAGACGGGATTCCAGCAGCTCTGGTAGCAACTGAGACCTGCTGGGGACATGGCCAAGGATCTCTACCAGCAAGGACACTGAGACCTGCTGGGGACATGGCCAAGGAGCTCTACCAGCAAGGACACTGAGACCTGCTGGGGTCATGGCCAAGGAGCTCTGCCAGCAAGGACTCCTCCAGTAGCAGTCATTAACCAGTTTGGGAGAAGGGGGGTGAGTTTTCTATACCCCGATTTCCCTACAGCTGTCTCAGGCAAACACTTATCCATGGTGTAAGTTTGTGCCAACAGTGACTTCCTTGGGGACACCCGCTGTGGGTCACCAGGCTGGAGCTCCTGCGGCTCTGGGGTGCCTGCCGGTCTCTTCCAGGTCCCCCCCCGTGCTGGTCAGTTGAAGCCCACGGCTGTATGATCTCAGGGTAGCAAGAGCGTAAGCTGCTGCCTCCTCTGCCTCATGGTATTTTTGCTCCAGAAGGTGACCTAGGGACCCCCCAGAACTGGGAAGTCATGAACCTGCAGGGAAGGGGGAGCCTTGTGCATCAGTTGCAGGGGGAGCTGCGGGGACTCAGAAAGGGGATGTTGCCTCCTGGGGCGGCAGCCGGCTCAGCCCCACCCTTGCTGGGGTCCCTCCCCATGGGGCTGAGTTGCGCCAAGGGGGCCCTGCCCCTGCACAGCCCTTGCTGGATGTCCCCCAGGCAGCCGCGACAGGGGCACACGGTCTCGTCCGGGCCACGGGACGAATCCCATGGAAGCCCGAGGGAATTTCCTCAGTCATCACCTACGAGCAGCAGCACATGACATCACAGCACAGGGACACGGACATGCTACCGGGGCACACCAGGGCAGGAGGGGGACACTCACATGCCAGAGCAAGCGCCGCTGCCCGCTCTCGGCCAGCCGGGGCGGCAGGAGAGTGGGGAGCGGGACCGGCACGGGCGTGGGGAGACGAGGTGAGTTTGCTATGGGATGAGAACATGCTCACTTACACAACTCGCCCACCCTCCGGAGGCCAGAGGCGGTTCTAGACAGAGCAGCGCGGACATGCAGATGGAGAGCAGGAAGAGAGGCAATGAGAGAGAATGTTAGCTCCGGTCCGGGGCAGCAACAAGACGGAGAAGAGCGAACGGACTTCATCACGCAGCCCGAGGCTGGCACGGGGCCGAGGCTGAGCGGCACTGCAGAGCCAGCCACGCCGCGAGGCCCGGGTGCCTCGGCAGGGCCTCCCACGCTCCGCGGGCCTGGGGGCTCCGGCAGCGGCGTGCACGGCACAGGGGTGCCCCACGCCAGGGACGGGGCAGGCCCCGCAGCGCCAGGAGCGCCGGGCAGAAAGGCTTCGCCGTCTGGGATGGGGTGATCCCGGGGGCAGCGAGGGGACCCAGGAAATGGCCGACACGGGCTTTTGGGGCCAGTGAAGGTCGGGACGTTCCACAGCGGCTGAGGTTACGTCCGTGTGTTTACTACAGGAAATGGGACATTCATAATTGCATGAACTCAACAGCCAAAGCCTGAAGGATTCGACAGTGCTATTTGTAAGAGCTGAGAGGAGAGGGAGGAGGAGGGGAAGAGACAGGGAAGGGACAGGACAGAGATCGGGGAAGGGCAGAAGAGGGAGGGGAAGGAAACAACATATGCATGAGAAAAAATGCCGCACAGCAAGAAGAAGAAAGAGCGGCAAATACAGTTCAACATCTTTTCTGACTTTACCCAACAGCTGTGTCAAGCGTTTTGCTTTCATTATTGTGAGAGTAACAGCTACAGCTAGAGGTCAATGGAATATTATTAGGGCCTTGCAAGTGAGTCAGTGTTTCCCAGCGGGGATAATCACAGTTCCTCTGGTACGGAAGTCTGCTTGAATCCCTTGCTGAGGTCTGTGCTGCGCCAGAGGACTTGCCCTGGGCTGGCAGAGGAAAAAATTCAACATTTGCTCTCCAGTGAGCAGGTGGGACACATCGCATCACCTCTCAGGGGCAAGAGAGACCTTGCACCCGCTGCCTGGGTGCTGGGCTGCTCCACTGAGCTTTCTGAA
Organism: Calonectris borealis; assembly: GCF_964195595.1. Taxonomy (NCBI): domain Eukaryota; kingdom Metazoa; phylum Chordata; class Aves; order Procellariiformes; family Procellariidae; genus Calonectris; species Calonectris borealis. The sequence goes on along the minus strand of NC_134312.1, from coordinate 478,161 downwards.
CTTTCTTTTTGTGCATTGCAAAATCCCTCAACTGTGGCTATCGGGAGGGCGCGAGCGGCCTCGCCTCACCCAGATGACATAGCCCCCTCCTCTGAGCAGAGACTCCTCATCTCCCTGATTTGCAGTGCCAGGCCCCTCGCTGTACCAGGGGCTGTCAGCAATGGCTGGGTTTGGCACAGTGCTACAAACATAAAATATCACTGCTTTCATTCAGAGTTTCGTCCCTTTTCTGCAGGTGAAGAGGCTGCACGCAGAATGGGAATAAATGGCCAGGAGCCGTGCAGAGAGCATGGCTGCCTCGGTCGGGCAGCGGTAGTGCTCCAGGCAGGGTTTGGCCAAACGGGACTGCAGGTGGAAAGCACTCTCGGGTAGCTGCTGCGGGTCACTAATAGCAGCGTCAAGTGAAGACCGTGCTGTTTCAGCTAGAGGATCTAGCCCAGTGCTGCGCAGCTCGCAGTGGAGGCATTCGGGCAGCCCCAGGGCAGGCTGGCCGGCCGAGAGGGATGTGTGGTTATCCCCTGGGGAACGGCAGGCACCTCCAGGGACGGTGTCCCGGCTGTGTCGTGGTGACCAACCTGCTACACTCGAGGAGTGATGTAGAAGAGCAAGAGGACTTCTAAACGCACTTTGATCGCTCTCCCTCTCATGCTTCTCCATCCAAGAGGGTCTTGGCCTTCAGCTATGCTTTTTCTTGGGCAGTTTTGCAGATGGTGCTGTAACGGGACTGCGAGTCTTTCAGCCATGAGCTCGCCTGCCTGTGCTCCGTCATGGAACAGGGAGAATCGGGAGCAAACCCGGGTGTCAGTAAACATTTTCAACAATGAGGTTCTGGCAGGGTCAGAGCACTACGGACGTAAGAGCTACTTATGCCTTAACTAAACATTATATCTCTCATTGCAAGCAAGCCTGCTTTGTCCTCCTCTGATCTCTTCTTTGTAGGAGAAGGAGATTTAGGGCTAGTACGCATAGGAGACTTCGTCTCCTCGTGTGCTGCCCCTGGGACTCTCCAAGCCAATCTCTTCCTAAGCTCTCACTGGAGAGTGTGCGCAACTGTGGCAGATTGCCTGCAGAACTGCTCCAAGGTAGCACGCAGGCCTCTTTCCACACGCTTGCTTTGCCTCCTGTTTGTTGACAAAAGAACTGAAATTTGAATGTCTCCCTTCGTACTTCTCCACACAAAAGGAAAAACCCTTTTTCTGTGATGTCCACTTCTAGTGCACTAAAGCCCTGAAAGGAACAGCCCTTACAGCACTTCTCCTGCGCTTGGGTGATAAACAACTGCATTGTGGGACCTTCCTGGAGCTAGAATCAGCAACAAGTGAACCCTGCAGGCTTTAACTCTTCCCTCTTTCGGGCCACTTCGGCACTGACACAGTCTTGGTGGGACCGAGAGCTCTTCTCACCGAGGTCTGGACAACCCCTCACTGCTCTTCCCAAGTCTCGCTCTGGACAAGCATGAGGCAGAGTCACGGTTTGCTCTTCTACTCACTCGGAGGGATGAGTGGATGAGCTGTGATTAGTAGATGTTAGTGACCAGATGAGGTGAAGCCAGCTGTGCTTGCTGTGACATGGACACATGCTGAGACTTGCTACCCACAATGCCCCTGTCTCCTTGTAGGCAATGCACGTCAACATCAAAAACAGATGCCCCGGCCACCAGTGGCAGGAAGCATTGAGCTGGTGTCAGATCGGTGGGTCACCTCGGATCGAGGGGCGCGCTTCCCTGCGGTAGGCGCTCTCTCAATTACTACATTTTCACAGCACCTTCTAGGAACTCTTGCTGTGTTTTCCAAGTACCCAGCCTCCACCAGCTTATCTCTAAACAGCCTGTGCTTTCCCACGCCCTTGCCGTCTGCAGAGCTACGTCTATGTGGAAAAGCCGCAGAGGTGGACCGGGCTCAGGAGTGCCCCATCCTCAGCCTGACATCCTGCGGTGAACGCTGGGAAAATGCCACGGCAACCAGGAGGGAAGAGCATCCTCCGGCACGCTGCTCTGAGTTGCCAGCAAAGCGCGTGGTGAGCCCCCCTGCCGCCTGGGAGCCCCCGCCGCAGTGCCGGCGGCCCCGCTGCAGTACACCTCCATGAGCAGAAGCCTCCTCCCACGGAAGGGGAGTCCATGGAGCGAAGGATGCATTTTTACAGTTACCTACAGAGGTGCATTAAGCATCTTTAAGCCCAGCTGCCGCAGGAAAGCAGGATGGAGACCTGCCAAGCCTCCGTCACGGGACTGCAGGTTTGCCTTCCTCTTCGGTGGCTGCACCGGACATGTGAGGAAAGGTGGGGTGCTCAGGGGCTCGCAGGAGAGCATGCTGCTGCGAGCACCAGCTGGGACTCGCGTGTCCAGAAGCCGCAGGCTTTGTGGCCGTTAGCAGCCCGGCTGTTCCAGGCAGGGCTGCGGGGACGACCTGCTTGACGTCGCCAAAGGCCGCTGCTGTCACCTGCCGAGGGGCTTCAGCCTCCCGGCACACGGAGGCCGGGAGCTGCTGCTGCCGGCACTCTGCCCGGGACTCTGCTGCTCAGCTGGAAGGCCACCTCCCCTCCAAACCTCAATGCAGCACAAATAACTTCCCGTATGCCCCAAACTCCCTCTAGGGAAGGCGCTGAGAAGCGCTGATCTCAGCTGGCTTCATCAGTGCCAATCTCCAGCTTTTCATCAGCTCTCCACGGACAATTCCCTTGACTGTGGAAAGAAAGCTCAGCTCTGCTTTGTGCATGAGTTTAGACACCATGAAGAGACAAAAAGCCTACAAGGAAACAGGGGGTTGTATCTGCAGCGGCTGAAAGCTTGCACCAGAAATGTTACACCATTTAACTGAAACAGAATTAATTGATGAGTTTATATAGAAAGAGGTAGCTTTACCCTAGGAGCTAAATGCCTAAAGGGCTTATTTTTCTTCTCTCTCTCTTTCAGATCTGTAGAAATACAAAGCAGTTGTGGGTTTCCAGAACAGCACCTGAAAAACTCAGTTTTGCATCTAAAATTCTGCTTCACATGATACATTTGGCATGTTCGGCTGTTGCTTAAAGATAAACAAACAAGCAAACATACAAACAAACAAAACCCTTTGCAAAGCACCCTCTAACCCAGGTTCTTGGCTGCATTAGCTGGAGCCCCAAACTGGAACCGTGTTGACGCTTCAGATGCTTCTGGCTTGAGTCAACGTGAGCTCACATTTAGCTTTAAGGGCTGGCCGATCAGCATCACGCCAGCCCCACCAGCAGAGGTGGGAGGTTGAGATCCAGGTGTGACTATGGGCAATGAGGAATGACACAAGCCTGATGAGGCTGGATGGCCAGTCACAGGACAGGGGGACACTGCACAAGAATGCCATCTCAACACAGGGTTTAACGTTGCACATTTAACGCGTGAGTCACCCTGAAGCGCATGAGTTCAGCCTCTGGTACTAATGCAGTTGCATCGCTAGCTATGACTCACTGGAGCACTAATCAGAAACGTACACCTCTCGTTAGTTAGCGTCAGCTTTATTGTCGTAATGGATGTCACACAATGAATCCATTTCAGCGTTCAGCAGCAGCTCTGAGCTGCGGGGTCCTCGCACTGCTCCTGCTCAGTGGAACGACTGCTTGGCATCTGCTGCTGCATGAGCTCTGTCCGGGGGTGGCTGGGAAGTTCAAGTCAGAGAGACGCCAAGACGTCTGGTCACTCTCCTGCAGCTCAGCTTAGCAAAGGCTACTGCGTGTTGGGCCACTGGATCTTCAAGGATCCCATTCATGTTAAACATGAAGATAGCTGCTGCTGGCCTCATGTCAGCCTTCAGAGACACGCTATGTCAAAGTAATGGTCAGGGTAGTTCCCAGCGGAGCAAAGTTCGTGTGTCCCCAACTCAAGGGTCACCGCTTATTCCCATGGGACAGTACGAATGGAAGTTGTCACTCTGCTCTGCTGTCACTGTCACCGCCGAACTACGGCGTCTCGGTGAGGGCTGTGCAGAAGGCTGTATCTCAGCAAGTGGGCACACTACTGCTTCGGGAGCAGAACCTTCCTCTGCCAGCACACAGTGCATGGGCACAGCAGAGCTTCCCTCACCACGCTCAGCCCTGGCCAGTCACACAGGGCCCGAGGAGCGGGGAGGATGGAATAAATATCGTCTCTATCGATTGCCTTAACTCTGACCTTATGTTCTCACTCTCAGTATTTCTTGGCCTCTTTCTCAGTCCCTCTTGTCAAACGTCCTCCTGTGGAAGACCGTCTTGGAAGGAAATACAGCCAGAGTTAGAGTTATGGAGAAAGCAGTTTGTGTCTTCTGTTCCTGGGGTCCCCAGCCAGGACCCTCACACACCTCTGCAAGAGAAACGCTCCAGGGACTGCGCTACAGCCACCACGTGCAAAGAGACGTTACCTGCTCTTAGATGTAACTACTGTAAATTCAGAATTCAATGTGCTTAGAAAGAAACTCCAGCAATGAAACCTGCCACCACAGGCAAGCTGCTCTGCCTGCTTCAGCAGCTCCTTGTAGCCCCTGGAGGGGCACCGGCAGCTTGTGGACGGCTCCTGCAAGGGCACCTCATCGTCCCCGAGTCCTGTGGAACTCTGGGTTCTAGGTAAGAGCTTCAGTTTGGCCCACGACCCTTTCTGGAGCAGAGCTAAAGGTAAGAATGACAGAAAAAGCTGGAGCAGAAGTCAGGCCACAGCCCTTTAGTCCTCCAAATGCCCCGTGGAAGGGCTCAAATGGGCTCTGGCTGCAGCATCACCTGGGCTTTCGTGAAGCCTGGCCAAAGGGGTGCAGCACCCTTCAGCCCCTGAAGGGATGCTCCAGGGCCATCCCTGCTGGCAGCGGCCATCACGCCAGCATGGTCCCACCGCACTCCTCCTCAGCAGCACTGCTGTGTTTAGGGGTGGCTCTTGTGGGAGGTTTAGGTAATACTGTCGTTCTCAGGGACTGGAAAACGTGTCCTGAAATGGGTCATCTAAGCTTATCTAACTGCTCTTTACATTATTTTCTGAATTTACAGCAATTTCATAAAAGAGAGGAATTTTCACAATGAAGGAGAGTGGCTGACAGCATTAAATATTCTATTTACAGCTGACTTCCTGGGAAATATTTCAAGTCTTTGACATCAACTGAGAGCATAAAAATTTCAGAGATGAAAGGCCATGACTTTCAGAAAAAGGAATGAGAACATTTAACTCTGCAGGACAGTTGAAAGTGCCAAACACTTGGTGGCAGAGTGGGTAAGGAGAGGAGGATGGACTGCACTTCCCCGGTGCAGGAGGACGAGCTCTCTACAGAAGGTGATATGCAGCAGTACCATGTCACGGGGTGGGAGCTTAGGCAGGGTCTGCTGCTCCGGGAGGGACGGGGGCGAGGGAAGCACACTGCCTGCTGGAAGCACAGGAATCAAAGGGAAGCAGTGGTGGACGACAAGAGGGGTTAAAGAGAGGCAGAGCGTGGAGAAGGGGTGTCCCCTAGAAACCGGGGGTGCTGGCACACCTCTGCCGGGAGGCTGCATGGGGAACAGCAGATCAGCTGTACACAGTGACCTGGACGGACACGGGAGGCCAGGGAAGGAAAGAGGACAGGCAGCGGGGGGGCTGCGTTCTGACACCACGTGGCAGTCACAGGTGCTTTTCGCTGCTGGCTCTGGGAGACCAAAGGGGCTGCAGGCAGATGACCCAGCAGCCCCTACACCAACCCCGCGTGAGGGAGGGCCAGCTGGGCCCCAAACCAGGTCTCAGCGAAGGGCCAATGCCCGGCATGGGTTAGCTGTTCGAGATGCCATGCCTGGTTGCCGTTAAAGGCTGGCAACATCCAAGTTCTCTAGCGTCACTGAAGATATGCACAGTCAGCGCTTTTTAGGAATATGAGGCATGGTGTGCCTGATTTCAGAAGGGTCCCCAAATGCAATTAAACTAAGCGCATTCAGCACAGGACCCTGTGGTTCCCGACTGAGCAGTGCCGGGAGAAGGGACCACGTGTGAGACACCGGTCTCCAGGGAACAGTCATAATGTGCACTTGGGGCTGAATCCAGAGAGATAGAACCGTGTAGCAGGGCAAGATCCAGAGATTTTATTCCACACTGTGGTCGTAACGACAAGTTTGGTACCTACCGAGAGGTGGATCACCAGTGCAGCAGGCTGGCGCTGCCAACAAGGCACTGGCAGGGAGACGTGAGCCAGCTGAAGGATGGAGCTACACGATCACTCCCCTGGGGCTATGTCAGGGTAGGAGACTTTGTCCCCCATGCTACAGTTTGAAACGTCACCAGCTGTGCTAGCACCACGTGGACTTGTAACCCATCACTGTGATGATCTGGTTAGAAAAGCCTTTCCAAAAGAAGGGTTCCCCTTAGCTCAGAGCTCCCTGCTGACCCCCAGCAACCACCCACCAGTGACGCTGGTGGGATCTGCTCAGTGTGGATTTGCTACTGTGGGAGGTGTTGTGTGGCCGCACCCTGAAAGGGTAGAGTGAGACTGGAGATTTTGGGTCACTTCCTGCTGTACCTTCAAATTTCAAAGCCTTGTAAGGGTTCGCTCTCAAATCTCGGGCTCTAATTTAGAGTTTTTTGGTTTAAGTTTAGTTTTATAGTTAGGTGGGGATGTTGGGGTAAAAGCGTGGGGCAAAGGGGCCACTGCTGCCACGGGGGCAGCAGGTCAGAACAAACGCCGGGTGCCGGCAGGTCGGTGGGTGGCCTGGCACGGAGGACACGCCGGGCAGGAGAGCAGCGCAGGGCAGCGCGAGGGACACGGAGAGGTCCGTGCCACTCGGGGAGCGTGACGGTCACAGCTCCAGCGTGGGAGAGAGAACCGGTGTCTCCTGAGTGCCGCGAGGGATGAGGGAACCCGAGTATGACTTTGAAAGAGAAAGAGGCTCCTGCGTGCCCTGGAGTCCCTCTGCTGTGACCTTTCAGATCTCCTGGGCCGGCTGAGCTCCGCGCAGGTCTGTGCATGGAGGAGGAGAACAAGGGGTGAGAGGATCTACCACGCTTAGGCGCTGCGTAGATACCTCTGAGCCAGCAGCCAACCCACCGGCCCACCGGCACAGAGACGTGTGTGACCCAGCGCTGCGCTCAGCAGGATACGGCCGCCGCGAGCACCCACGGGAGGGATGCCCGGCTGTATCCCCCTGCCCAGAGCCACGCATAACACCCCCCAGCTGCGCCCTGCCAAAACATCTCCCTGCAGGTCACCAGAGCTGGCTCGTTCCAGAAACGGCGCCGAGCTCTGCCTCAGCGAACAAAGGTTGGGCTGGTGCTGCTGTGTCCTAAGGGCTGTCACAGACCACCCTTGTGACGGCTCCCGCTCAGCAGTGACTGACCAGAGCTCTAATACGTAGTCTGACAACATTTGGAGATCCTTTGAAATGAAAAGCACTAGAGAAACACACATTGTTATTAATTGTTCAGAAGGAAACATTTAGAAGTGAAACCCACGACTAAATACAGCAGCTTAACAATAGCATCAAGACAGAGGAGGAACATGAAACAACAGGAAGGCAATTTAAAGGGAAAAAGCAACAGTGCGAGCTCGCTACGTGTGCGGTGCATAGAGAGGAGTCATGAACAAATCACACCAACTTCTGGAAAGCATGTCTCAGCATTGTCTCTCCCCGTGCAGCTGAGAAGTCCTGACATCTCTGAAATGCCCCTCGAAACACACCCTGGGTTACTCAGCACAGTTACGCTCTGCTTATGCTCCTCCCTGTCCCCCTGGGTGCCTAAGCCCTGCGCCCGCCCCCTCTCCTGGCCAGCGACCAGCATCTTACCGTGCCGCGACCACAGGTGACTTCTTCCCGGGATCTAACGTGGACCCGGCTGGTTCCTCCCCCAGTGATCGTGTATCCTTATTCAGTTGCTGTAGTCGGGAACTTAGCTCACTGATCACAGTTGGCTTGTCATCATCAGCCCCATGGATTGGCCTGCTCTCCATGGGGTCCCCCCATAGCTTGGACCTTCTCTGAAAGAGGTAGCGTGGCCGGCCAATGCTGGCTGATGCCAGAGTGGCCGCATGTTGCTGGGAGATGAGCTCGCTGTCCGAAGACTGCTTCAAAAGTGGGTCCCTGAAAGTAACTGGCCCCTTGCTGAGCTGGGACTTGAGTTTTGGCTTTGGAGGCACTGGTGGCTTCTCGAGTATAAAAGTTTGTCCATCCGCAAAGGAAGTGTATGTGTCAGTAGGCTCCCCGCTTTCTGAGGACAACGTAGACATGCTGGAGACCGTAGAGATGGTGCTTGTGGTCTCCAGGTGATGGTCACTTGAACTTCTGGTGTCCACCTCTTCCACTCCCGAGTCTGCAGCAGACTCTGGGGCTACGGGGGCATCAGAGGGCTTCCCTGAGGGTGTTCCGCCAGTGGTAGAAGGTGCTACTGCTGCCGCTGGTATGGATGGCGTGCTAGGCGTAGCCAGGTGGCTGACTGGTGTGCCAGGGGTGGTGACCAGTACCCCGTTTGCAAACTCATCTGGTGGAGGCACCAGCCCTATCTTGGCCAGCTCCTCCCTGGTCTCTTCGTCACTTGAAGACAACTGAGCTGGTGGGAGGGTAACCGTGTAGGGCTCCACTTCTTCCTCCGAACTCCCTTGTCCCAACGTCTTGTCAGAGGCTGGACTGACTGGAGGCTTTCCCACGGGACTGGGCTGGATCTCTGCTTTGGGGGACTCTGCTGGCTCCGTACATGCTTCAGGGACAGCTGGCTTCTCCTCTTTTATCTCAAGTCCTATCTCGTCTTGGCCATTACTTGTGGCATGAACCATGATGAGGCCAGCGGTCTTCTGCTGTGATGTATCCACTATGCTAATAATCATGGACTTCTTGTCTTCTTGTTTCTTCTCCTCCTTCCCAGGTGTTTCTGCTCTTGCCTCAGTTTCTTTTCTCAGTGTGGACGGAGTCCCCCACTGGCTCTTAGCAGGGGCCAAAGTCCCAGAGTCTGTTCCGATTGCCCCTTTGCCTCCAGGTGAGTACGCAGGGGACACTAAGCTCTCCAACTCCCCCCTCTCTGGTTCTTTGGTTTGGATGTCCACAAACAGGGGTGCTGCTCTGTCTGAGTCTGGGCTGTGGATTGGGGTGGGCGACCGGGATGGGACTTGAGTTGAGAGGGCCCGTTCCCTTGCGGCCAGCGCAAGCGCCAGTGGTGAGTTCGGATCCAAGGGCTTTCCTGTTAGGGGGTGGATGAACGTTGAGGATGAGCTGCTAATTAATGGCTTTAAAGCTGAGACAGGGGAAGGCAGTAGTACATCTCGGCTTCCTAACAACCGCTCATCAATAGACCTGGACTGCTGCAAGGATGGCATGTCGCTGCTGGGGGGGCTTCCTTCAATGGCCCCAACCGAGAGGAAGACAGTGGATTTCCGCCTCTCATCCAGACGACGGTCTCTGTCCTTCATGACTCCAGCAATGGCAGTGGCAAAGGGGATGCTTGTGGCTTCAACCTGAGCGATGCCGGTGTGGTGCTGATATTCCACTCCACTCAGGCGATGGCTCCTGCGGGTGGGAGAGGGCTCCCTTGTAAAGCCTCCGGTGATGGACAGTGCTGCTCTCTCCTGTGCATCCTCCACTTGTAACTGCTTAACAAGAGGACTCTTCTTCCTCTGTGGCTTGGTGGGAGCAAACAGGCTGACATTGAACTGACCCATGTTGGCATAAGGGTTGTCAATCACTCTCCCCTTCCTCTTCAGCTTCTCTGGCGGGGTTGCAGATGGGCCAGGCCGGGGGATCTCTGTCGGCTCCACGGGAAGATGAGAGGAATCCTGTAGGATTATCATGGATCGGGCCCTCTTCTGCCTTTCAGGGTAAGGAATGGAAGTCCTTGCCTGATCATACATCTCAGCTGCGCTAATGACCTGTGGGAGTCCATGGAGTTTAGCCTCCAGGCTTGGCTTAAAGCTTGATCTTATGGTATCATAAGCTCTTCCTGGGGGTGGAGGTGGTGAGAAGGATGGAGGGGGCCCTGTGTCAAAGTAATATGGAGAAGGAGGTGGGGGTGGGGCTGTTTGAGGTGGTGGTGGAATCCCATGTCCTTCCCTAACAGTGTCTTGCATCGATGTGCTCCGGGGAAACTTCCCATCTAGCAAAGAAGCAGCAAGTTTCTCGTCTTCACCTGGAAAGCAAGAAGAACAGTGAAGTCAGAGAGGATGTCTCTAGAGGATCCAGAGCGTGACAGTCGCCGCAAATTGGATATATGACACCCCTTTCTTCCCCCCACCCCGCTTTCTTTCTGAGGTGACTTTCCACTTCATCTTTTATTTGCTTGGTGCAAGCATTTGCAGTTTGGCCCTCTGCTCATGTTCACTTGGCACAGAAGGGTGGCCACAGACACTCACAATGTCTTACATTGTTTTAAATCCATCAGACGGTTGTGCCCAACACTTTCCAGACAGGCTGAACACTCTCCAGACCAATGCAACAGTGACAGAATTGAACACTTGCTCGATCAAACCTCCCAGCACCCAACTGCCAACGTGTGAGACAGCTGAGTGCAACCAGGTTGTGCAACTCTCAGCAAACAGTGCCATCTTCCATGTGCGGGTTCTCGCACTCTCCCGCTCGCTGTTCTCGTGTCACACTTCCCCCCTTTCCCCCGAGGGGTTACATATGCTTCAGTGTGCCAGACTGAATTCAGAAGCAGGGTCTAGCAGAAACTTAAGTTATGTATTCAAGAATTGCAAGTACCCAAGGAAGCCAGACTCTGCCATTCTTACTATAACTTACTACCTGGGTGCACAGCGAGAGCTTTTACAGGTACCTGTAATACTCAGTGAAGGAATATGAGAATCTTGCTAAGTAAAGTAATAGGAGGAAAAATCCATTCATATAGCAAGTACGGTGCAAGTACTTGCATGGATGCTAGCTAACCAGCCTAGCTTGCTCCAGCCCCCTGCATGAGCCTGCCCCTCGTTACCAAGTCCTGCTTTGCTATGCTCATCACTTACTTGCCATACCTCCTTCTTTACAGTCACAGTTCAGCTGTTTTCAAGGTTTCAAATTGCTCTTGAGAGAATGTTCAAGATGGCAGAAAGCCACGTCTTGGCACAGCAGCACGGTGACCACCTGCTTTTTTGGCTCTAAGGCTTCTTCTGTAATGTCCACCAGCTTTCCAAGTGCTTTGGCAACTGTGCCTTGTATCACATTAGCAATTTCCCCAAATGCCTGCAGATGCAGAGTCTGCTGGGGCAGAAAGGGAATATTTTGGCCAGTGAGCATTGAACTTTACATCTCATCATATTGATCAGACTATCACTGTGTTCAAAGCCATGCTATTTTTGTTGAACACAGTTTGGGGATTTTTAATACCAAGGTAGCACAATGAACTGGAAGCACGAAACAAGTTCAAAGACAGACTGGGCAAAGCCATGGAGGATGCACTTTTTGTGGGCTATTATGTGCACAGAAACCTCTGAACTGAAGACAGTAGCTGCCTGGGTGAGTATTCAGGAGAAATATCATATCCTTGCCCTTTTTTCACTCTTCCCTGGGCATCTGCTTAAGAGCAATGCTTAAGACAGGATCCTGCACTAGATGGAGCCATGCTCTGATTCAGTATAGACACTGCCATGTTCTTAACAGCATGAAGGCCCAAAAAAAAAGTCATGCCTTTATGCTTATTTCCACTTCTCACCTGGGAATGGCCAAGAGTTGAAACAAGGAAATTTATGCAGCACTGAGCTCTGTTACCATGCCCAGACTGTTACAGAACATGGTCTAGTGCCATTAGAGCTTGTCTTAGGGATGTGCTGACCATCCTGTGGATAGGTACTATTGTGTCAAGTACAGAGCTATTTCAGGAAATAAAACTGGAAAGCTGGTTCATCTTTCTCAAATTTCCTGATCTGCAAAGAGCAGGCTGGCCAAGTGGCTGCCAAGCCAGAGGAGATACTGACTACCAACAGTCACTGCCTGCTGCACATTCTTGGCTGTCCACCGTGAACAGTTGTAGGTGCGGTAGCCCCCGTTCTACCTGTGAGCTCACAGTCCCTGCTGTGAAGATCTTTTAATATGTTAAAAGCAAAGTATTTCAAGTGAAGGAAGGGCGAAGGGGACGGTTAGATAATCTAAACACATTCCTGGTGTGGGTATTAGTTGTTGTTTTATTTTACATACCTGCTTCTACAATTACTCATTTTATTCTCTCTGTTCCCCACTTGTTATATTTCTCTGCTGTAAGCATCTTTCTCCCGTTTTTTTTAATTTTATGGAAAATGATATCTGAAGCACTACCAAGTTCAATGACCAGCTAGACGTCTCAAAAGGACCTAGACAGACTAGAGGAATGGGCGAGCAGGAACTCCATAAATTTCAACAGGAGAGATGCAAAGTCCCGCACCTGAGAAAGAAGAACCCCTTGCAACTGGACAGGCTGAGGACTGGCTGGCTGGGAAGCAACTCTGGAAAAGAACTTGGGGGGCTTGGTATAAAGTGAGGTGAACATGGGCTGGCCCTCAGCAGCAAAGGCCAACAGCGTTCTGGGCTGCGTGAACAGGAGCAAAGTCAACAGATGGAGCAAAGAGGTTATCCCTCTCACTCCCACTTACGAGACACCACTACAATATTGCATCCAGTTTTGGGGTCCCCCATACAAGAAATACATCAACAAACTGAAGGGAGTTCAATGGACAGCCACCAAGACAGTCAGGGCTGGAGCTCTTGCTCTGTCTGGAGAGACTGACAGAGCTGGGCTTGTTCAGCCTGCAGAAGGAATGGCTTTTGGGGAGACCTAACAGCAGCCTTCTGGTACCTACAGAGAGGTTATCAAGAAGATAAAGCTAGGCTTTTCACAGTGGTGGGAATGGTGGGAGGACAAGAGGCAAAACTGCAATGAGAGGTTCTGGCTGGATAAAAGGGGAAATTTTATGAGGAGGGCAGTCAAGCAGCGGAAGAGACTGCCCAGAAAGGGTGTGCAGTCTCCATCCTTGGAGGTTTTTGAGACCAGACTGGATAAAACCCTGAGCAGCATGACCTGATCTCATAGCTGACCCTGCTTTGAGCTGAAGGTTGGACTAGAGACCTCCTCTTCCCAATCTGAATTATCCTTTGATCCTATGACAAAAGAATGGCTTCATTCCAGTTTTGGTTCCCAAGCTGACCATCTCTACAACCCCGCTCCTTGGAATAGCAGGAATAATGTCTGTTCCCTGTGAAAACAAACGTCTCCTATTGCTCCTCAGCAAGAAAATCAACACTCAGGAGATATCACTGATGGCAGATATCACTGATGGGAGAGATCACTGATGGGAGAGATGGGAGGAAAGCAAATTCTTGGCAGGCGCTTTCTTCCCTACCTGCAACTCACCATTTTGACGCAGCTCCTCTGCTCACTGTATCTGCATGCTTGCCATCCAAATCCTGCATAAACAACTACATCCATTTACTCATCTGCCTCTCCTCCTCTCCATGCAGCTTGCTCGCTCCCTATATTCTGTTGATGACACTGCCTCGATACTCCACTTCTCCATCTCTCCTCCAGTCTTGCAGATCAAAGGCTCATCTGGCCCAGTGTGCTGCCTGGCAGCGGCCGATAATAATTGCCTGAGGAAGCATGTAAGAACAGAGCAAGCATGCAGCGCGGCTTCGCCCCTCCCAAATACTCTGTCAGCTTCCAGCAATTTGCTGATCAACAGCTGGCTGAGTCAGACTGCCTCTGGGTTTAACCCTTGGCGGACCTTCTTCTTCCAGACACCTGGCAGTGCTCTTTGAACTCATGCAAATTTCTCGCACTCCCAATATCCTGCAGCAGTGAGCTCTGGGGCTTACCAGTGTGCAGAATTACCTCCTTTTCTTTCTTTTGAAACTCCACCTATCAGTTTAATTTGATGCCCATCCGCTCTGTAAAGACCTTTTACAAGGCTTTCTTTGAATTGTGTCGCTGTGTTATTATGTTCTCTTATTCAAATCCTTCACTACCCATACCTACTGCGATAGCAAATTTTGTAAAACACAGTCTTCATGATAGAAAGAAACTCCTCACTGATGTTTAAATGTGATCACACGGGCAAAATGAAACCTCTCCCTTAACACGGAGAAGCATCTGTTTATAGTTAAGCATGAGACTAATCATTGCTGAGTTTTATTTACTGAGTATGCAGGATATAGTTTTGCTCAGGGAGTCTCCGAAGTTGAGCAAAGGCAACCAGTAATCCCTTGGGAGCAGGCTTGAAACCTGATGTCTTGATTAACTATTGAATTTATGAATTGCGTTCAATTTTTGCAGAGCAGGCTGGACTCCGCACAGACCCCTGCAGAGGTAATGAGCGTACAGCCATACAGAAATCCCCCTGGTCACAGCAGTGCTGAGGACAAGGGTCCTCCTGAAAGGTGAGGGACCACCTCACAAGACTGGTGAAACCATCCTGGCTGTATCCAAGTTTATAACTTGAAATGGAGAGAGAAGCTATTTGAGTTTATCTAAAATACTGGTAGCTGAAAGCATGGTGCTCTTCTATCCGATTCCACTCCTACTGACTGAAATGTTAATAGTTAATTACTTGTCATAAATAATTTTTTCATTTTTATCTTAACACTTGCCTGTTGCTAAATGTTGCATCGAGCAATGAGCAGACCATAGCCCAGGGGACAGGCAGGTTGCAGGAGAAGGAGCCTGACCAACTCCTGCAGCATTTGGAGCCCTTCTACAAAACCCAGAGGTACCCAAGAAAGAGCAGGGCAGCTCTCCACCAACATGCGCCACCCACAGAAGAGGCTATCAGCCGACACGAAAAGTGTCCAGACTCTCTAACACGCAGCATGACACTGGGGGAAGGCAGTTCCTTTAAATTTGTAGCACCCGAACTAGATTGTCCTTTCATTCTGTCGGATCTCAACCCAGTAATTACCCACTTGCTGTTTGCTATTCCCCTGTGTCGCAGGAACACGCATGGCGTCTGCGCTCTGTTTCCCAGCACGCTCCGCTGCCAGTGACCGAGCGCTCCCGCCTCCTCCAGACCTCACCCCTCTACCACACACCGATGGGCTGCCGGATGAACATGAAACCTTGCGAGCTATTCCAAGTTCTCCAGAGGGATGGTGAGGTGGGGCTGACCTCTGAGAACAGAGAGCATCTGTCTGTCACAAATGGCGCGACCCTTTGTGTGCTGCCTGTGACCTCCCTCTGTGCCTGGTCCATCTTGTGTGTACATAACTGGAAGATTAAACTTCAATGACAAATAAACAAACCTGTCCCTTTGCTAACTGCCATCGAGATTTTGTCTCTCAGTTCTCTCCAAACAGCATATACTGTGTCTTCATCGTAGTGGGGCATATATGCTTCCTACAAAGAGCAACAAGACATCACCAGGATCAAACTACAAAGGTCGGCACATGCAGGGATAAAGAGCTTGAGTCAAAATGGAGCCCCCAGCGACCAGCAAGGACCAGCAAAGAACCCTGTCTCCGAGCACCCAGAGTAACTGGTCTGAAATGAGAATCACGCTCCCAGGTGCATGCCCAAAGCACAGCTTGGCAATGCCCCAAGCCTTATGGCAATCCCCCTCTGCAATTCACAGCATGCTCAATGCATTATTAATCTCCAAGGAAAACACAAAAATTCTCCACAATGCTTTTGGGCCTGTTGCCATAACAGCCTAAATCCCTGTGAGAATCTAACTCCGTGCATTAATTTGGGCTAGCTAATGAGGTGGCTCTCTCCAGAGCACACCCCACCGTTTCCAACCTTGCTTTCCCCGTGCAGGGATGGCAGAGCAGCTCCCAAAGCCACCCCGGAGCTAGAGCAGAAAGGTGCCAAGTGCCGTGGCTTCGCTCATGTCCAGAAGCTGAAAGCAGGTGAGCATCACCGACCTCGGGTGCATGGGGCTGGCATCAGCTCCAGGCCACAACAGAACTGACAGGAGGAAGAGGAGGAAAGCCCACTGCCCTTCAGAGAGCAGTGAAATAACAGTACTGTGCTGGCTGCTACGGCACAAAGCTTAAATCGCAGCTAGGGTGAACCTGAGAACCTGTTCAGAAGAGGGAAAGCATTGGGAGTTCACCCCGGGTCCGTACAGGGAAGGACGGTCCTGGAACGGGACTGGGGAGGGCTGCCAGCCTGGTGGCAGAGCTGCCCCCACCCTGCCAGACCTTCGTGCAGCCAAGTAAGGATGCACACTCACCTCCGAGCTGGCAGAGCAGGAGGAGCCTGGCATCCTCAACGTCTTTTGGAACACCAAGTCACCCCTTATTCCCTCCGCAGTGACGCTTAGTCAGTAAGGTGCATCTGCCACCTACAGCCAGCGCCTGCAGCCATCGTCTTCCCAACTGACATGGGGACACACGCTACTTCTGTCCATGCAAAACCACCGTCTACATCATCTTGAATTTGCTCAGGGGAGAGACTTAGCGAGTACCATGACAGTTTTACAGACTTTCAAGTGTTTTTAACTTCTGATGCTGGAGCAGATGGCGTGGTAGCTATCTTGGAAGTCTGACAGAGATTTTCTTTCCTATCAGCCTCCCCACTGCAATGCATTTCTTTTCTTCACATTTTCACTGAAATATTTCTTCCGTTCTGCTTTCTTTGTAGGCAGTCGAGGGTTAACTACCTTTGTCTCAATAAATTTTTAGATGCAAACACGAAATGCTTTGATCTTTTGTCACAAGTCCCTGGGAATCTAAACCAGCTGTGTAATATGCAAATAATTCAGAGAATTTCTTCAGCAAAAAACCAAACCAACCCCTGCTTATTTTTCATCTAGTTCCTTGCTTTTAGTAGTGATTTTTATCATGAAGTCAACTGACTGTACAGCGTATGAGCCTGTCATTGTGGGTGTGAAATGACAGCTCAAGAAGGACTTCTAAAACAAGCCGATTGCAACCCAATTTCTACTGTTTGGCTGTTTTCTATTTTAGCTTATCTGGAATTCCACAAAAATTAGCCGGTTTCTAAGAAGCACTGCTTTTGGTGTGTATTGTGGCAGGCAAACTGGAAACAAGAAGTTGCTGTCCCCTCCTCAACAGGAATTGTTCCCTTTCAGTGCGGACAGACGCAGGCCATTCTTGGGTCGAGCATAATTAAGAGCTACGTGTGATTTTTTCCTGCATTTATTGTTGGGTTGTGCTTGGATGCTGTGCTCATGACAGCTGCAGCCATTCCTGCTCAGAAACAGGGCACCTCCAGGTCTGCTTTTAATCTTCCCTGATGCAGATTAAATCTAGCGTGTCTAATCCCCTTGTTGCACGGTGTGTGTAGCTGTAATGGCTGGGAATCCCGTGCAAGGATCAGGGTCTCAATGCTTTAGGTGCTCAACAAAAAAGACATACGTGGGGCATTACGCTTTATGCTCATGAGCATATAAACCCTACACAACCCAACAAACCTTACAGTCATACAAACCCTACAAACTTTGCATGTCTCTTCTCACTGTTCTCAGCATACAGAGGTCCTTGACAGCATACCTCCACAACGAGCATCACACGAAGTATAGCTTTAGAGGGACCTCCTGAGTAATTGACTCTGCTTTCACAAGCAAAGAGGAGCTTCTTACAGGCAAGTATTTCGTGTTTAATGAATACTTTTCCAGTTTATGAGCCGTACACCTCAGTAGATACCCCTCACAGTCAATGCGCACTTGTGCAGGATTCACCTCTAAGATCAAGATATCAGAAAAATCATGCTAAAAGAGCCTATTTCCCTCTGGTCACTACAGATGGTTCCTGAGCACCTTACTTGGATGGAGATTTCTGCATTGTTAACATGTAAGGCTGGGTGAGATGAATCCCATCCTGCATGTGCTACTGATCATTTTTACCTTCATGAGAAAATTAACTGGTTGCTTCTACTCTAGCAAGTCCAGGGTCGGTGCTGTGGTGATCCTACGCACCAAGGCAGTCAGCTCTGCTCCTTTTCTACCATGTACATTAACAGTATTGCAACGCATGAGCAACTCGTTAATGCCTACATTCGCTTCCAACACTGCATCTCATCATCTGCTCAGCCCGGGTTCCAGTTCAGCTCTTCAGAGCTTTCTGCCTGTAGATTTCATGGCAGGACAGCAGCGTTATCAACATGGTGTATAAGTACACAGCAGGGCAGTCCATTAAACACCCACTCTTTTGTTTTTTTAAGATTATCTCTCCTAGTTTGTTTTTCAGGTTAATCACACACACATTTGATTATCTCTAGCTATCTACTACTCTCAGACCAGTCTCACATGGGACTACAGGTACCAGCTGCTCTCATACAAACACGAATGCGAGGCATGTATGCACAGCTATTCTGTGGCTCTGTGCATCAAGAACTACATTTTGAATACTAACCCTTGCATTTTTCAACTAATTTTTACATTCTTGCTGGGATTGCGTGGCTCTCAGCTGCAGCCTGAAGCAGAATTTACTTTCTATTCACTTATTTTGTGTGTTAAACATACAATCTGTTTTGGCATCACTGTTACTATCAAATGATGCTTTGGGGTTACTTAAAATTAGCCCTTGCCACACAGCACACCACCTTTCTCTCTGCCCCCTTTCCTCCTGCCCCTTAGCTTCTCTATGTAAGTGATAACGCGCGCTCCCCAGCTCCGACCTGCACAGCCCGCAGACCTTGCTAACACTGTGGCTTGGTGTTACCACCCGGGTGAAACCCACTGATACACAAAATCAAGAGAAGAAAACGAGACCCCCGTAGTGGCATTGTGCCACCGGTCCTCGGTTACTCTGCCTCATCCTCCCATCTCTCTCCTCCAGCACATTTTTGGTTTTAGTTGCACTGCAAACCATCTGGGACAGGGTCTAAAGATCCTGACATAGCCCATAGACGAGTGCCTGTTCCAGGCCCTGTCCTGTTTTTCTTTAAAAAAAATTCAGTTACCTCCATCATCTCAGTTTGTTACAGCTCATTGTTTTACTCCCAACCACCCACGTGTTCAGCACGCTGCACGCCCAGCCCAGCCACTACATGGTCCGACAGAAAATCACCCACAAGCCCTCATTTGCCAGCATGGAGGGTGGGAGAAACTCCGCTATCCCTGGCGGTGCCATGAAGAGATTGAGAGAGCAGGGGACCTCTGGAGGTCTCCAGTCCAACCTTCTGCTCAGAGCAGGACGACTGTCAGTGTTAGAACAGGTTTCTCAGGACACATGCAATCTTCAAAGTAGAAATCACATTAAACACCCCCTCTTCAAAGATCTTTAGTTAGAGTAGAGAGAGCTGAGCCTTTCCTCCTGGTTTCCATGCAGGCATGAACGCTCCACGGGGACAACCTTTCCTCTTTAGGAAGGGATTTCCCCCCAGTTTGCCTTACCTACAGATTTTGTCCGTGGAATTCCTTTGCGCAGTGAAACGTGGGGCTTGTCAGCTCCCGCAAGGACCCCCGAGTGTGCTGCCATACCCTGGCGTTCAAAGAGTGACTGGAAGAGAAAAAACCGAAATTTCCATTCTGGACATCAGCAGACTCAGCTGAAAGGACACAACACTTCATCTCAGTCCACTTGATCCTCTGACTGTGGGTGAAGCTGGGGCTCTACCCCCATGTCAGTCTGCACGCCAGACCCTGTCCCTGCCGCCTCGCACCTGCAGCCGGGACTGCCACAGCCCCAGGAGGGGAGGCTTCCCTGGGGACAAGGACGGACCCCTTCCTCACCTCTACCTTCAACAGTCCATCTGCCGTGCTGCCCCATCCAGCGTGTCTCCAAAACCTGTGCTATTGCCCTTTGAAGGGTTAACCCCCTCTCCAGCTTGTCTGCTCCCCCTGCCTGCCTGCTCCCCCTGCCTCCTGCTCCCCCTGCCTGCTCCCCCTGCCTCCTGCTCCCCCTGCCTCCTGCTCCCCCTGCCTCTATGCTCCCCCTGCCTGCTCCCCCTGCCTCCTGCTCCCCCTGCCTCTCTGCTCCCCCTGCCTCCTGCTCCCCCTGCCTCCTGCTCCCCCTGCCTGCCTGCTCCCCCTGCCTGCCTGCTCCCCCTGCCTCCTGCTCCCCCGGCCTCCTGCTCCCCCTGCCTCTCTGCTCCCCCTGCCTCCTGCTCCCCCTGCCTCTCTGCTCCCCCTGCCTCCTGCTCCCCCTGCCTCCTGCTCCCCCGGCCTCCTGCTCCCCCTGCCTCCTGCTCCCCCTGCCTGCCTGCTCCCCCTGCCTCCTGCTCCCCCTGCCTGCTCCCCCTGCCTCTCTGCTCCCCCTGCCTGCCTGCTCCCCCTGCCTCTCTGCTTCCCCTGCCTGCCTGCTCCCCCCGCCTCCTGCTCCCCCTGCCTGCCTGCTCCCCCTGCCTGCCTGCTCCCCCTGCCTCCTGCTCTCCCTGCCTGTCTGCTCCCCCTGCCTGCCCTCTCTCCCCTGCCTGCCTGCTCCCCCTGCCTCTCTGCTTCCCCTGTCTGCCTGCTCCCCCTGCCTGCTCGCTCCCCCCTGCCTGCCTGCTCCCCCTGCCTGTCCTCTCTCCCCTGCCTGCCTGCTCCCCCTGCCTCTCTGCTTCCCCTGTCTGCCTGCTCCCCCTGCCTGCCCGCTCCCCCCTGCCTGCCCGCTCCCCCTGCCTGCCTGCTCCCCCTGCCTGTCCTCTCTCCCCTGCCTGCCTGCTCCCCCTGCCTCTCTGCTTCCCCTGTCTGCCTGCTCCCCCTGCCTGCTCGCTCCCCCCTGCCTGCCCGCTCCCCCTGCCTGCCTGCTCCCCCTGCCTGTCCTCTCTCCCCTGCCTGCCTGCTCCCCCTGCCTGCCTGCTCCCCCCCCCGGCTCTCAGGCACTTTGGGCCCAGGGTGGGGTGGCACAGTGATGCCGACTCCAGCAGCAGCCTTCCTCCCGTGGGAAGGCTTAGCTCAGGCCAGTCTCTGCTCAGAAGCAGCCTGTCTCATTTTACCTCCTGCTCCAGAAGCTGCCTCCCACCGCCTGCAGCACTTTCACAATCCAGACAGCCTGGAGCTGGCATCCCCACTCCTACTCCATCCATGCTTCCCCTCAGAGATGGCGTTTTTCTCTTCTTTGATTCCTCCTAATTTCCAGCTTCACATCCAGAAAATTGCAGCCAGACTAAGCTCTCCGGCTCAGCTTTCCACACTCCTTCAGATCCGCTCTTACGTCCTCCCTGTGGCAATCCCGTACTGGTGAGCGAGTGCCAAACAGCCTGGGTCAGCTCCTCCACCACCTGCCCAGACTCTTGCTCTGTGTCTCCGTCTCCCCCCAGACTCTCTCCTTCCACTCCCCTGGGGAAACCCACTCCCCTACGCAAGTCTCAGGGCTGGCAGTCAGCGTCAACGATGTGCCCTTCCCTCTCCCACCGCGAGCCCTCCTCTCTCACACTGATTTCTGCTGGCGTGATGCGCCGGCTTGTTGGTCGCTGCTTCACAGTGGCTGCCCTAGAATCTGCTTCGACAATGTCTGCTCTCAGCGCGGGCTCGGCTGCTGCCAAAATCTCATCCAGTTTCTCTGAAATTTCAAACATAAAAGCAAACGGGTTAGCAAGGGCTGCCGTACCGAGGCAGGTCCCCTATGACAGGCCCATCCCCTGCAGCGTGGCTAAGCCGGGAGCGAATGTCCCGGTAGGAAGAGCGGTTCCTAGGCCTGTTGAGCACAGAGTTGTGGAAGCGGCCGCTCAGCTGTCTCCTCCCCAGCCAGCAGCTAACGAAGATTTTGGAGGTGTTTCTGGAGCTGCCCACCCACCATGATGCACAACCGGGCACTGGCCTGGCTCAGCTGGGGCACCTGCAGCCGACAGCCCGGCGCAGCAGCACCGCGCCGTGCCGCTCTCCCACCCCGGCTGCAGCCGGCACATGCGTGCCACCCGGGCACCCCTGACCAGCCTGCCTGATCTCTGGGGTCCGACCTGCCAGCTCCTGAGGTGGAGGGACCACTCCTAGCTGCGCCGCGCTTTGAAGAAGCCTCAATCCTTACATTAAAAGAGCAAATTTTTGCCCAGATATATTTTTGATATTCAGAATGTGACTGAGTCTCCCCCACCGAGTCATCACCCCGGAGGTATTTAAAAGACGTGTGGATGTGGCACTTAGGGACATGGTTTAGTGGTGGGCTTGGCAGTGCTGGGTTAGCGGTTGGACTCGATGATCTTAAAGGTCTTTTCCAACCTAAATGATTCTGTGATTCTGTGACTCTAACTGGGTGAAGCGGGGTGTGGGCAGCAGCTGCGCTACGGCAGGTAAGGGGAACCCAGGTGCCGCAGGGACCACAAGTGACACAGACGTCCGTGGGACGCCACGGGACTCAGTCCGGCTCCAGCACAACCAGTGTCACTCCAGTGTCTGTTTGGGACAAACTGGGACGTTTCCTCCCTGAGGGGACTCATGGGCCCCAACGGCCCTGACGGGAGTAACCCGGCCCCCACGCAGCCCACGTCCCTGGGCCCGGGAGCTCTGGGCAAGCGCAGGCCGGGGGTGCCAGCGCCCACCCGGGCTGTGTTGCAGCAGCACCATCTGCAGAGCCGTCACGGCCATGCCTGTGCCGCCACGGGCCTGACCCGCGCGCTGACTCCCAGGCCTGACCTCGCCACCACAGGCCTGCCTGCAGATCTCTGGGCTACACCCGACCCTGGTTAGCCGCACCAGGGCAGATCCCGACCCCGCTCCCAGCCTGACCTTGGCCCTGCCTCATCACTATGGACCGGCCCGAGGGGCTGGACTCGTGGTCGAAGGTGACAGACCTCGGTCTGCCCTGCCCAAGGTCCTCAGGGCAGTGGGGCCCGTCAGGCCCCCGGCCGTGCCACCACGTCTGTCCTTTGGGGAGCGGCCAGCCCTCGCTGCTCCCCCAGCCTGCAGAGCAGCCCTGGTCTGCAGCGCTCACGCCACTCGTGCCAGGAGGGCGTACCCACGCAGACACAGCACCAGCCCCGGCTGCCGCTGGGGTTTTGTCTGGGGCTGTAAAACGTCCTGAAACTCAGGACATCAGAAAGGGCAGCAGGCAGATGCTGGCCACCGTCACCACTGCCCCCTCTGAGCTCCCTCTGCGTGCAGCCAGACAGGTCCGGCAGAGCTGAGCTAACACAGGCTGCTGGGCTGGTGCTCAGCCCGGGCAGGGTCCGTTCAGGAGTGGCTGCCCCCGCTCCTACAGCTCCCTGGGCCAGGCAGGGTTGAGTCTGTGGGCTCCATGTCACAAATGGTGTCAGCTGGCACTGCAGTGCAGCCGTCACGCTGGCATGGCTTTGCTGCAGCTGATGGGCCTGCCTTGGCCTTCCTCAAGACTGGATGCCTCTACGACCATGCACAACCAATCCACTGTCCCAGTAAATTGCCCGGGAGAGGGGAGACCACGTGCAGTGTTCGTCCCACAAGGCTGGCAAGCTCTGCCTGCCTTCAGGTAAGGCTTGTAAACTTCTGGGCTCTTTCCAGCCTGGCTGTTGAACTTGGGACGGCAAAATGTCACTGCTGTGGTGCGGGAATTGCTGATCCTTGTGACCCAAGCGACCTAGAGAGCTCTGACCGTATTCCTACAAAACCCCGCCTGGGGCTGATATGACTCACGGGCCAGCTTCAGTACCTCTGCACACTGTGGTCACGGCAGCCGTCCATGTGGCAGTTTGTAAGCCAGCATTCCCGAGTTACAGAAACTAAAAATGGGCCCCAATATTTCAGAAGCCCAGTCTGTGGAGCAGCAAGCCCTACACCAACACAGACGCCAAGAGGTCTTTGCCAAGGGGACTTACGTGTCCTCTGAGGCCAGCACCCTTGGTGGCAGGTATCCACCAAGGCCCTGGGACTAAGGACCTGCACCTGCTCCAAAGAAACAGCTTAGGCCAGCTCCTGAACTTCCTTGGCACAAGACCTCCAGTAGCCAACCATCCTTGTCTCTGGGGGGCTTCATGGTTCCTCTTCCTCACTGCCGTGTCCCTTGCACGCTGTGCTCACCGCAAGAGGCGCGGGGCTGTTCAATCTGCCCAGAGGGGAGCTGGCTCATCCCTTGCGGCCAAACACCGCCGAGCGACTGCGTGGACCTCTAACAGCCAAGCCTCAGGAGGTCATGGGCTGATTCTAAAGACGACCGTGTGCTGGAAACCTGCCTGATCCGTGTCTCTGGAAACTGTTCTGGGCAGCCCTGTAGCGACATTAGTTTGGAGACCCCAGTGCTGCGAGAAGAGTAACAGCAACGCTCAGCCCCCTCCACCCACCTCCGCTTCTGGCTTTATTCCACTTTCCATCTCATAATGCCATTAGAGCGCAGGGAGACAAATCACCACTAACTGCACTTTGTATCTGCCATGCCTTTGCAGGAGTTGGAAGAGCATCCTGGAGTGAATCCTGCCTGCCTCCAGGCTGCTGGGGCAGGGGATGAGGCAGTGCTGGAGCCACCTTGAAAAGAGGGATCCCCCAGGAATGGGTGCACCCTGATGGCTCTGGCTGTCCAAAGCATCAAGAGTTCTCCACCACGCACTTGGAGACGGCCATCTTCAACGTCAGGACATCCCTGGTGACCCTCAGCTGATCATTCTCATCCATGGGACCTCTGCATTGCCTCCACCTCTGGGTACTGACAGATCTGCTCGGTATAGAGGAGGTCTGGGGAGGTCCTTCAGAGACCTCCCACTTGTAAGCCCTGCTCAGCTTCTTTCCTATGTCATAACTGATACGGTGGAAGACTTAGTCCCTTACATTTCCTGTTTCTTGGGAAACAGCTCTCTAGCTTCACATTACCAGTACAGAGAGAGTTTTGCTTCTGAAAGGCTAAGAACTGGGGTCAGGTCTCCAGGCTCCCTCTCTCTACCCTGTGCCTGTGCAGGAGAAATGCAGAGCTGTGTGCTGGCATGGGACGAGCCTTCTTGCTCCATTCAGGATTGTCCATTACTGGCTCTCAGCCCTGGCCAGAACCTCCTGTCTTTGTACCATTCCTCACACGATGTCCATGCAGACACTGCGTAGTGCAACTGTCATGTGTGGAGCTCTGCTGCAACCAGCTTCACGCCAGCCAGCTTGGGCACCGATAACACAGCCTTCATCGTGGACGGCCCTCCCCACCCAGAGCTCGGACAATACTAACCAAACTAGCTCTCCCCCAGCTAACTCGGGTATGCCCTTGGAGCTGCCACCAAACCCTGCCTGCAGCACAGCTACGCCCTCAGGTGCTTCCTCGCGGGACCGCCGGAAGCAGCAGGACAGCCTGCACGGGGGCAGAAGCAGCGGCAGCACCTGCACTGCTGGGCACGGCAGAGAGTGTGGCTGCCACTTCCTCTGACTGAGCTCCAGAGGCCTGACCCGGGGGCTGAAGGAGGCTGTACTTTAGGACCTCGCATGCAGGGGACATTCCTGTGGAAGGCATTTTCACCGTGGAGCAAACACAAAGCAAGTACAACACCCGGGGAAGTCAGACCTGGAGATTCATGGGGCCCGACTGGCAAACAGGCATTCCTGCCTGTGCCCAACGGGAGCCCAACGGGAGCCCAACACGACTGCACCAATTTCGGCCTTTCTGCTGCCCCGCCAGAGCTGCATGTGGTGGCTGCTCACTGCAGCGGCGGTGCCGGGCAGGAGGCTGACGCGCGGGGCTCCTGCTCCCTTTGGGCTGAACGTTCCCATGACAACTAGGGGACGGTGACCTGGGCCAGTCCCTTGGGGTGCACCGTGAGTGCCTGTGTGGTGCGACTGGGTGCTGGCTGGGAGGCTGACGGGGAAGGGTGGAGCCCCAGGATGTGCGGTTTCACTCACCCCCTTTTCTTCTCCTCATGGAGGCTTGGAATCAAGAAACAAAAGACAACATGAATGGCATGCACAGTTCCTGCTTTCATTCCCAGCTCCAGCCTCGCTGCCTGCCTGCTGTGCCTCTTCCCCGCACGCTCTCCTGCCTCCCAGCATGCTGGCAGGATCAGGCCCTGACAGTGGAGTGCGTGCCTGCCTCACCGGCAGCTCTTGGGAGGAAGGCTCAGGCAGGGCAGGGGGTGCAGCACCTTGTGCATCCTCCTCGGCGCTGCTGCCGCTCCGTGGGAAGGCCAGCAGCCGTCCTGGCCCCGTGGGCGGGCAGGGACCAACACAGGCTGGGCTCTCTGCCAGTCCCACCGCTGGGACCAGCCCTCCGCTGAGCCCTCCTCTTCACTCAGACCAGGAAAGCAGAGGGAAGGTGCAATGTCAGAAGGAAGTGAGACCAGAAGCAGCTCTGGATGGCATTTAATGCCCGAGCCATGGAGAAACTCTTTTAAAAGCTTCTAATCCCTCCCTGCTCACTGAGGAGACACAGCAGTCTGCATGTCTCCCAGAGCAGTTTCCTCTGCATCCAGCAAATGCCAGGACTGCAGGACAGGAGTGCTTTGTTAGCAGCTTGCTGGGAATCTGCTTTTCCAAGGGGACTGGCACAATATGCAGCAAGAAAATGTTAAGGTATGGCTATGGGCACACGGGATGTTCTGCAAGCTGCAGGACAAGGACAGGCTTCAAGGAAAAAGGGGCAGGGACCATCCGACAAAGCTCCCTTTAAGAAGCTGAAGGTAGAAATGTCCCTTTCACTAACACCACCGTCCCCTCAGAAAAGGAGATCGGGCTCTAAACTTACAGACTGCTGAGGCGTGGGGATCCTGACCTGCACGAAAACTCCCCCTTCGCAGTAAAAGCTGGAGGATCAACCACCAGATGATAAAATGCGGGAGGAGGAATGATCCCCCATTTTCCCTGTGCCATGCTCCCTGGGGATGCATGGCAGGACTGGCTACAGCATACTCCCTGATCCACAGGACATGAAGTAGGGACTAACCACTACAATTTCCTGGCATGACCAGTCCCTGTCTACAAATCCCTCTCCCGGGAGACCCTAGTCCCTCTCCAGGTAGAAGAGAGGCAGCGTCTAGATGCAAAATCCTCAGGGAGACCTAGAGGACTCATCTTTAATATATTCGCTGGCAGAGCTATTTCTCTGCTTTTCGTGACTTCCCTTTCCACGAGCTTGCTCTCCTCCCCCTCGAGCCCAGCAGCTCTGCTTGCCAAAACACATGCAAATGGGCACCCTTCCCTCACACCACTGCAGGTTTCCACGGTGCAGGTTGTCCCGTGGCCATGTCCCACACCCCACTCGGCACTCGCAAGGCCAAGTGCCGTGGTTGGGGTGCCCGTCCCTCTGCAAAGGCGCCTGCACAACATGGGCCAGGCTTCGACTCGGGCATGATGTTCACCAAAGGCACATGCAGCTAGGGAACATGTTCTCACAGAGGCAACATGCTGCCTGTGCGTGCAAGCAGGCACCCTCACACCCACTAGGAACAACTTTCAGGACCAGCAACTGAGAGTAAAAATGGGGTCTGTGCAGTATCAGTGCAAAGGGAAGAGCAAAAACTGGGAGAAATGGGCTATTCTGAATCCTCTCCTAATGGCTGCTAGTAAACGCAGCGCCTTCAGGTTTAGTAATAAAGGTCTGGAGAAGTGGGGAACAGGCTAGGGTGAAAACCAACGTAGCGGGCTCAGCATAAAATAAATCACTGTGGCTATCAACCAGCTGATGCAAGCCCTTAAATGCTGAGATTTGTCCCTTCAAAGCCACGTTTGAGCGTGAGCCCGAACCCTCAAGGTCTACTCCTTTCAGGAGAATCCCGCAGGGTTATAAAGCCTGGACGTGCATGTAGGACAGGGAGCAGAGCAGAGTGAGAACGGTCATGGACCTTCCTTCAACACCCTGAAAAAGAGAGGGTGTGGTGGGTTCTCTGCCTAGGTTCCTGCCTCTCGGGTGGGTCTTCTCCCAGCCAGGACAGGGGTCTGCCACGCGCAGCCTCTGCGCCATGGCCAGCAAGCACATCTGTACACATCACCACATTTTCGCACAGCAAAAACATAAATACAGATAGCGGAAGTGCGAGCCAGGGCAGTAGGCAGTGCTGGGAGCGGCTCCCTCTCGCTCTGCCGATGCTCTCGGTGAGGTCTCGCAGCACATCCGACTCCTGCCCTGTGTCAGCCCTGAACAGCCCGTCTCGGCAGAGCCCACCTTGTGTGCACCAGAGCTGCACGTCGGAGCATGGCTGCCCCGAAGGCTCCCCCAGGAGGGCTCCCTCCGCACCTCCTGTGCCCGGCAGGCCGCGAGGGCTGCGTGGCCGCTGTTCAGCTAGCCAGCCTCCCCGGCACTGCCACTGCCAGCAGAGCTCTGCTCAGCCGCCCTGCGGCCTCTGCAGCGCACCGGGGACAACGCGCGGCAAAATGGGCAAATCATTCTGTGCAGAGGGAAGGGACTGCTCTTCGGAGGGTGTGTGAACACCGGCACCCCTACGGCCCTCAGCTGGTAGGATGCTACTGGGGGGAGCTCGGCGCATTGGGAAGGTGTGGGCTCAACGAGGTTGCCAGAATAGATGGGAAGACTGAGGGGCTTCGGCACAGGGTACCTGGAAGCAAGGACGGGGTGGGTGTGGAGAGGCTTTGAGAGAATATAGGAAAACATGTAGATGCAAGCTGGGATACCAAAGCATCTGGAAACGTGGGTAGGCTCTGTAGTGACAGCAGAACGTGTGAGTGTGTGTGCATATGCATGTGTGTGTGTAAGGGGGGAGGGCAGCCCATGGGGATGCCAGCTAATCTGGCAGCATGTGCTATCTGCCTGGAGGGAGAGGAAAATAAAAACAAGGGGCTGTTTGGAGTGCGGGAGGAGCAGGGTGCCTGATGGATGGGGCGCGGGGGCGGCGAGCCTCTCCGCAAGCACACGGAGGCACCCAGCGTCCTTCCCCCAGGCCGCCTCTCTGGGGAGGCAGCACTGAAGGGGTGGACTGGCTCTACGGGGGGCTCCCGCACCCCTACGGCGGTGGCGGCAGGCTCTTAGCCCCCTGTGCCCCACACGCTGCTAAGCACAATGGAAGCTTCACCACAGGAGGTGCGCGTGTCGCCTCGCGCTCATGCTCATGCACCCCTCTGGAAAATGGTTGGGTGAGCGTGCTGCCTGCTCCGGCCACGGCCCCACATGCTCCTCATGCACCCCTGCATGCACGCGCGAGCCCCTGCTGCCGCTTACCCAGCTCTTCTAGCTCGGCCGTCATGGACTTGGAACGCAGCGTCAGGGTGGTGCTGGGCGCTCTCTTGGGAGGCGGCGGAGCTGAAAGGAAGAGAGACGGCATTTTGCATTTCTTGTCCAGGAACTTACGAGGAGTAGCCAGATGCAGATGCCACTTCTTCTCCACAGCCTGGATCTCCTCGTACTCGCGGGATGAGGAGTCGCACTGCTGCAGGATCTTATTGAGGCTGCGTGTGGAAGCAAACTTCTTCATGGTCTTGATAGCACAGTCCCGGGGCACGGGGCAGGCCCCGGCGCGGAGGGGCTGGTGGCTCCCGCAGGCACGTGCACGCTGCCCAGGCTCTCACAGCCCTCAGCGGAGGAGAGTCCAAGTCATGTCCCCCGGCTGCGCCTGCCCCCCTGCAACTACCGGAGATGCTATGGCTATGAAAACCTCTCGCGAATTAAATCTGTCTCAGGCAGCTGGCTGCCTGCCTGTGGGACTCAGCAAACAGCTTTGATGGCTGCTTCCCCTCCGCACACGCCATGGGTGGAGGGTAGGAGGGAGAAACAAGTCCAGCAGGCCTGATCTCAGTCTCTCATTCCCGCCTCGGCGCGGCGCAGCCCCCAGCGAAACACAGCCCACCCACCCTCC
Source organism: Calonectris borealis (assembly GCF_964195595.1). Classification (NCBI taxonomy): domain Eukaryota; kingdom Metazoa; phylum Chordata; class Aves; order Procellariiformes; family Procellariidae; genus Calonectris; species Calonectris borealis. The sequence continues at coordinate 448,772 of NC_134312.1, read as the reverse complement.
TCTGCCGGCTCGGCGGTATCCAGGACGGGGTGAGGCTCCCGCGGCCCTAGCGAAGCGCTGGAGGCGGCCGGCTCCGCGCTGGGCAGCGGAGGCACATGGCCGGCACAGGGCAGCGCGGTGCTGTGCTGGGGCGCGGGGCTGCCCCGAGGGGCTGCCTAGCCGGGCCGGCCCGCGGGGCTGCCCCGGAGGCGCTGCATGCCATGAGCCCACCGGAGCGGGGACGAGTTGAAGGCTCTTCCTCTTCACTTGGGGTGCCTCCTCCTCCTCGCGCTCGCTCGCTGACAATGCTGGATTCAACGCTCAGGCATTGCCATGGCAACCGAAGCTTCAGGCTTTGCTGGCGCTGCCTGCATCAGAGACCCCAACAGGGGCGGATTCAGCCAGAAAACGCCAGTCCCACACAGGCCTCCATCACCCCCAGGAAGAGGCGAGCCCCAGCCGGGGGCGGGGACGGGAGCCTGGCCCCCCCGGCCGTGCTGCAGCCAGGGTCCCGCAGAGGGGACTCAGCTCCGGTCCCCGCACCCCGTGCTGGAAGAGTGGCCGCCCAGCTCTGTGGGCTCAGGTCATGGGCAGCAGGCAGCGACAGGCAGCAACGGGCAGCTGCTCACCGGCTGCAGGGCTGGAAGCACCAGGAGAAGCGGCAAGCGGCACTGGCGGTTGGTCCCAGCACTGACTCCCGAGCCTCAGCCTTTCCCACGACTTGTGCTTTTGTGCCATGACAATATAATTACAGCTCTTAGTGTCAGCGCGCAGAGCTGCCTCCCTCCCCCACGCCCCGTGTGCTGCGCTGGGAGCGCCCCGCTCCCGTCCCCCCCGCGCCTCCCATCCCCCTGCGCCAGGCTCCCAGCCGCGCTCCCCCGGAAAACGCTCCTGCCCCACAGCCTGCCTCCCCGCACACGGCCCAGGGCGGGGGCGGACAGGGACAGCCTGCCCCATGCTGCTGGCTGCTGCCAGATGTGCCCCTGCCTTCCGCAGCTGGTTGCCTGTGGATTGAGGTCCTATCCTCCACAGACAGCTGCTGCCAGATGTGCCCCTGCCCTCCACCGCCGGCTGCTCCCAGATGTGCCCCTGCCTTCCACTGCCAGGCCCTGCCCTCCACCTCTCGCTGCCCCTGGATGAGGTCCTACCCTCCACAGCCAGCTGCTCCCAGATCTGCCTCCAGCTTCCCTAGCTGGCTGTCCTCAGGTGTGCCCCTGCCCTCCTCAGTTGGATGCCATGGTGTGGGTGCCCTGTGCACAGCTAGCTGACCCCATCCAGCTGCCCTCCAGACGTGCCCCTGCCCTCCTCAGCTGGATGCCATGGTGTGTGTGCCCTGTGCACAGCTAGCTGCCCCCCATCCAGCTGCCCTCCAGATGCGCCCCTGCCCTCCTCAGCTGGATGCCATGGTGTGTGTGCCCTGTGCACAGCTAGCTGCCCCCCATCCAGCTGCCCTCAGACGTGCCCCTGCCCTCCTCAGCTGGATGCCATGGTGTGGGTGCCCTGTACACAGCTAGCTGCCCCCCATCCAGCTGCCCTCCAGATGCGCCCCTGCCCTCCTCCGCTGGATGCCCCCTACCCCGAGGGCTGCCCTGCCCCGCTGGCCGTGAGCGCATCAGCCCACCACCAAACTCCCCCTCAGGACACACCCCTGGCCGAGGGTCTCGGCTCTGCCCTTGGCACCCGGGGGCGATGGGGCAAAGGCCCAGAGCCTTCTGGGGGCCTCACGGCCGCTTGCCCTCCCCTGAGCAAGGGCAAGTCCCACACATGGCCAGCAGCCCCAGGACTGGCTGTGCCCCCAGGAGCTCCCAGCGGATGGGGCAGTTCCCAGTCTCGGCATTCCCGAGAGAGGACTGGCTCTACCCTGGCACCCCCCACCGCCACGGGGCTGTCCTCCACCCTGGCACCCCCTGCACTCCTGTAGGCACCATCCTCCGCCCTGACACCCCCCGCATCCCCACAGTTCTCCACCCTGACAGCCCCACACTCAGCAGGGGCAGCCCTCCACCGCAACCCCCCTCACACAGCAGGGCCGGTTCCCCACCGCAACACCCCCATGCGCCCTGAAGCAGGGCCAGTTCCCCCACCACGACCCCCCTCGGGGCAGGGGGCGTCTCTGCTCTCCAGCACAGCCTGCCGCTAGCACCACGGGCCGCCAGCACCAGAAGCAGCTCTGTTCCTGAGGAGGAGCCGGCTCCAACCTTTGCTGAGCACACACAGCTCCGGTGTGAGAACAGAGCTGCTGGTGTCCTGCAGCCTGGCCGCGGATGCAGGAGGCCTGGCCGGCAGCCGCCGGCTGTGCCTGGCTTCCCCAGCGGCACTGGCAGTGCTCGGCCACAGCCCCTCCACCCGACCACCGCCCTCGGCCCCCCCTGCACATCCTGGCGTGGCAGGCGCGCAGGTTGCTGTGCCGGGACGGGCCAGTCTGCCCCTCGCAGTGCCCTCCTTCCTCACCAGCTGCAGCTCGGCAGCCTCACGGCCGTCCACCCATGCCGGGCGCCTCCCGGCAGACCCACAGGTTTCTGCGCGCCTGCTCACATTTAGGCAACGCAACCCCCTGTTCAGAGAACCACGAGACTCCATACCTACCCTTCTTCCGAACAACTTCTTCTGATTCTGGCTTGCGGCTGACGGAAACAACCTTCATCACCAGGTGGTTCCCCCCTTGCCGGATCAAAGAGACCACCTGCTTGTGCCCCACCTTCACCACGTTGACACCGTTCACCTAGGTCACAAACAAAAAGAGAGCAGTGTAAAAGCTGGCTGTCACAAAGAGAGCGGGCAGAGGGCAAGACCGATGGGTGTCAAGCCACAAAACCAGATGGTTTTGCATCTCTGCATTTGATTTTACAGCCTAGCACAGTTCTTAAGCTGTCCCTGCAGGATGTCACCTAACAGTGACCTCAACCTTCTGGAGAAGCTGAGGAACCTGCAACAGGTCAGTGCAAACCAGTGCACACCAGGGCTGCAGCCAGGTGGCAAGAGCTAGACCTCCCTCTTCCTACTGGGCCGTCAAGGCAGATCACTAAAAATTGGGCATTTCCTAGTTCTGCCTGGGTATTTGGCAACCACAGCAGAGGCTCCTGGATCTGCAAGTCTTGAGCTGTGCCACAGGTCCGCAAGAGGCGCTGGAAGAGCACAGGCACCTGTGCAGAGCGGCGTGCAGGGGATCGCCCCGAACAACTCAGCCGCCTGTCCCCACCAGCAGCAACCCATGCTGTACAGGCGGAGACACTTATCTGCTCCCCTGGCTGTCGACACGGTGATCGACTCCTGCCAGGGGTCTGCAGGACACATGCTGAAGCCCACTCCCGTCGTCATTTTTAGCGCTAGCATAACCTATTAGTGTCTTGGACAACAAGCACTGGGCTGTGATGGCAGGCTAGGCAATCTCTAAGACACAAAACCAAGAAGTAAACTGGAAAATGAAACCTCAGTATCTGGGTATCTATCAAGTAGCCACGAACACAAGGTTCTCCATGGGGCATTAATAGATGGACTCTCACTTTGGGTAACTGGGGTTGAGGTGTAGCAAGGATGAGGATACCACAGTTTAGATGCCTCACGGCTGGAAAAACTGGTTTCAACTTTTGTGGCTTAGTTACCCACTTTGTAAAAAAACCAGATGTGTTTGCACACTTTGGCGTTCACTTTGGAAATGTGCTGTGTACTCCAGGACCGGTGCTACCCTAGGTGTAAGAGAATAACTGACGGCAAAGAAGAGACAACCCATCAACTATGGGCAAAAAATACAGAATCACTATGTTAATATTTACATTAATATTTATGTTTCCAGAAATGGAACACTCGAAAGACGAGTAATGACAGGATTTGGTTGTTCATGCAACATTAATTTCGTCACCCTAAGTTCAAGACCAGAAGCATTATAGCTAAGCTGTTGCATGCCACCGGCTTCAGGTCTCAAACACACCGGGAGATGGAGAATTCATCCTTTCCTCTGCAGGAGGAAACGTTTAGTAAGTCCCACCACTTAAAAAAACCCCCAAACATTCCTATATTACTATCAAGAAATCAATTTTCAATCACAGGCTCTTGTGCTACCCTTCCTTACACACAGTCCCACCGCCCTCACTACTGGCATCGTCCCTGCGCCACAGGGCGTGGGATCTCAGGAACAACAGACTGAAAGGCAGAATTGTCCTGGATGCTGGAAACTTTGGCATTTCAAGAATGTTTGGGTTTTATGTGTTTCTACTCCAGCCGGAGATGTTTCGTCTTAGACTGAAGTCTAAAGTGGTTTTATTAATACTAATTCAGGATAGACTGAACTGCTGTTTAAATAATTAAAAGTATGTAGGTTATAACATTTGCAATACATGAGTCATAGTGCTGTTTCCTATGAAAAACTGTAAAAATATAAAAATGAAAAAAGTCATTGAACTAAATTCTGAAATGGAACATCAATATTTCCTAAGATGCAAAGCTTTTGAAATAATAATTTTATTTCAAATATTCAATTATCCAATTGATTCAATTTGGATTATAATTGATTCAATTGTTATTCAATTTTCATGAAAACACACGTTTTCCTCAGAAAATTTGATTTTGATTAAATTACCAGTCTATTCTAGGTAAATCACCTCTTAATCTTTTTTTTTGGACGAAGTGGATGGAATGGATTGCATCCCGGAGCACGGTTATCCTGTATTTTCTCCTGATCTTAAACCACTTCAGCAGTTTGTCTTTGCAAGCCCTTTAGTTCCCCAAAGCACCGCCGCACAGCAGAGCCCAGGGCTGCGTGGCATATCCCCAGCACCACAGCCTGCACATCTATTATTTATCAGCCGTGATTTCAGGTTCATTTCCAGAACGTATATGAAATCACCGAGTAGCATCAGGTCCTGAGCTAAGTCCTGAGAGACCCACTAGGAACCCCAGCCAGCGACGGTTCCTCGCTGACAAGTACTGGCCAAGACCCGTCATCTGGCAAATTTGTGAACCATTTCCCAGGCGCTCCACTGGTTTTTTACACCGCTGCTCTTGTAATAGGAATGTTCTACAGTGGTAAACAAAATCTATTACATCTAAACAGTTATCTTCATCAAACAAACCTGACACCTCAAGTAATGAAAGGAAATTTGTTTTGTGAGGTTTTCTGCTGGTAATTACATTCTGCTCTTTAACTCTTTGTCAACTGCCTACAGTATCTGATTGTTTATTTTTTGCTAGCAACTGATATCAGACTCACCGGTTTATAATTAACTGGATCATCCCCTTGCCCCTTCCAAACGGCAGCGCTCTGCCAGTCTCCTGGCATTGCCCCAGCATCATACCATTACAAAATGCAAATCCTGAAAAATTACCACCTGGAAGATGCTTACAGCTTCAATTACTAATGGCTTGGAAAGCGTTTCATCATCTGCATGTGATACATGACCGTCACCCTGCTCCCTTCCAAATAAAGAACAGAAATACTGACAGAACATGCCTGTGCTTTCTGTTTCATTTTTAATCATCCAAACTTGTCCACCCAAATGGGCAGCAGTTCAGATTTTTTAGGTTACTTGAATACAGAGAAGCAGGAGTGGGAGGTTTTCACCCTGCAGGCTGGAAAGGTGAGACCTCCCTCTGCTCCATCCTGGCGCAGCACTGGTGGCACAAGCCAGGGTACATGGTCTCCAGGAGAGAGAGCACCCACTGCTGTGGCACCCGCCGCCTGGCAGAAGCATGACCTGAGCACTGTGCCCTGTTGGTGTTCTGGCAGAACGTTGAATTTTTGCCAACAGTCAAGTGACAGATGGAAAATGTTGATTTTCAATTGTTTATAACTCCATGAGATCAGGGATGAGGAAAAGGTACCAACGTGGTCAGACAGCTTTTTGCCCAACGTGTTTCAAATGTGCCCATAGATGGACAACTACAAAAGCTGTAAGACACCAACTTAGCCTGTATTGTGCAACTTCATCCACCGCTGGGCACTCCTTGACTGTCTGGAGCACGAAAAAGCAGCCGCAGGGAGAGCAACACCAGCTTTACAAAGCACACTAAGGGTCATCCATGAAAGACAAGAAGAACATGACACTGGCCAGTAAGTACAGAGAGTCTCAGTGCCACGCTTGCCTGGGAACGCTGACTTGACCCTGTGACTCTCTAGAACACCCTTGGCCAGAAGGACATCAACCCAAAGCCACAACCAAACCGGCCAGAAACGTGCCAGAGCTGGGTCAGGTGACAAAGTCTGCAAAGCAAAGCTTGGTCGCTGGAGTTTGAATGTGAATAATTTGGCCTATGGGAAAAAATAACGTCTCTGCTGCTGTTTAAAATGAAGGGAACGGCACACTAAAGGTCTGTCAGTGACCTCAAAATATGGGTCTCACGTTGCCAGGCCTTTTCTGTGAAAGATGGAGTAAAACCAAGCAGGTGCTCAAAACCCAGGAAACTGCAGCTCAACCTGACCAGCAGGAACGGCATCTTGCAGAAAGCAGATAAGAAAAGCAGTCAAGAGGCTAAAATAACACAGGAGGTTGAGAATGAATGTTATACAGTAAAGCTGACCACAGGGGAGACTGGCCAGACAGTTGCTTGTACTATGCAAGAATGCCTGGGAAAATAAACAATTTCTGAAAAATACGAAATCCTGATTCACCCCCGGTTCCTGGTGATACCCAAGAAGGCGAACTACAGAACTCTGCAACTGCAAACAACTTTGGCTAAACACTCATCTGAACAAAGTTTCTCTAACAGTTGTTCTTGAAAAATTCAAAATACAAACAGAAGAACACGCCTGATAAACAGGTTAGCTCACCGAGAAGATGGCCTGAAGATTTTCAGTTCTTTTTCAGCTTCAAAGCTGGGCTGACTCAATACGGCATGATAAACCGCGTGTACTGAGATCAGAGAGGCTGGCACCGAGGCTGGTTTTATAACCTGTAGGGAGGTGAGCTCTCATCAACAGCTCAAGGTGCCGTTCCACAGCGGGAAGGGAGACCCGACACCAGCCAGCACGTGCAGCCCACCGACAGGCTGCCAGGTGAAGCCACAACAGCCAGAGACCCCGGGCGTAAGGTGCCCGAGAGGGAACAGGGGCTGCGGCTCGACGATGTTGCTGATCCGCCGAACTGGGAGAGGATCTCAGCCAAGCCATCCCCCACCTTCAGCAGTAACGAAACGTCAGAACTGCGCTCTCAGGAGCACAATACCATCTCCCACAGGAGGAAGAAAAGCACTTAGACATAAAAAGAGGAGGCAGCAAAATGAACAAAGCAAACTGTTTCATCTCTCTGAGCAGACCCATGCACGGAGGATCCCTGTCACGCAGACAGCCTGGGGCTGTCTGACGATGTTCGAGCAACACAGGGGAATTGCCTGAGACACACACACACAAACCAGTTTTTGGTCCCAGCCTGTGAAGTGCAGAGATGAATCTTCAAGAAGACCAGCGGCTGGGAGTCCTGCCCATTGAATTAAACACTCCAAACGATTGCTGGCCCTCAAACGGGGAGGTGTTGGAATGAGAAAGATCAGACAGGCAGTGGTGGAAGCGTGACTAGTTTTGATCTGGCCATAAAGAAAAACTTCCAGTTTCTTGGACACAACTGCCTAATGAGGATGCCCTGCTCTTGGAGATATGCTTTTGGCCTGGAAGAAGACAATAGATCAAGAGTCAAATCATGCAGAAAGTGTCTACAAAACATAAAAGAATACACATAGAAATGTGAAGACACTATGTCAAAGTCTGGGCATTATAAACTGCTGCAACTATCTTCTGAGTAGCCACATGATAGAACAATGCTGATGAGCTCCAGAAGGACTCCCAAACTGAGAATGCAAAAGGTGGCAGATGGGCCACCACGTAGACACATGCAAAGCAATGCTTCTAGGGAAGAGCCAGCTGAACATGCTACATGATGCTGAACGTGGACCTGGTGGGTGCTGCTCCAGATAGGCCTTGGCGCTGATACTGACAGCCCTCAAAATCATGGGTTCAGTGCACAACAGCAGCCAAAAAAGCCAGCAAAATGTATCAGGGAAGAGATGGAAAGCAAGGTGAGCAATGTCATTTGGGACTACGCTGATCCTGCACATGCACACCTTCAGTGCTGTGCAGGTCTGGTTCAGCATCTCAAGGAGGAAGCGGTGGAGCTAGAGAAGGGCCAGAGAAAGGCAACTAAAATGGTCTAGGGGATGGAGCAACTGCCCTGTGAAGACAGACTGAGAAGGCTGGGACTCTCCAGTTTGGAGAAGAGAAGGCTCAGGCAGATGCATGGCCAAGGCTTAGAAAACTCCCCAAGGCAGTGGACACAGTGAAGGCAGAGCTGCTGTTCACCAAATCCTGCAGCATTAGAAGGAGCGGGCTCTCAATGAGACCAGTGGCAGAGCAGATGAAACCAGACAAAAGCAAGAGTTCTTTATGCAGCAGGCAATGGTCGTCTGGAGCTGGCTGCCATGGGACGCCATGGAGGTGGTCAGTACTGGCAGGTTCAGAGGGAGGTTAGACAAATTCCTGGAGAGCAGGTCCTTGCACAGATTGTAGCAGGACTGAACAGGGTCATTCCTGCTAACGTCCCCAGTATGATGACACTGGATGCTGGAAGGCGCAAGGGGAATGGACCACCCAAAATGGCCAGGCACAGGTGCTCTCCTTAATTAATAGCATCTTGTAATGCCTCTGTCAAGGACAGGGAACTGGGCTAACTGACCATCAGTCTGGCCCTGTGGGACATTTCATACACTGTCTGATCCCTCCCAGCAAGCTGATAAGGATATAGCCGTCATCACAGGAGATGATGTCCCCATTCTCCTGATCATCTCAGTAGCTTTTCTATGCTCCTGTTCCAGCCTGAATCCATCTTTCTTGAACACAGATTTCTAGGGTGGTGGATATTATTCCAGATGAGCTCCTATGTGACTTGAGTAATAGCACTAATACTCCCCTCGTGACTGACCAATGAGCCCCTACAGCAGAAGAAAGCTCTGAAAAGACAGGCAAGGGCTATGTGCTCTTGAAGCTCAGGGAAAAACGTAGGGAGTGATTGACCAGAGCTGATGCAATGAAAGCTGAATCAATCTCAACACCAAGGCGACCAGAGGGCAGTCTTTGTTTTAGATCAACTGGCTACAGCAGCTGAGTGGATCATGCAGCTGTGTCAGGTGAGTGGATCAACTGGCTGCACCAGCTGAGTGGGTCAACCGGCTCTGTAACTTCATCCTTGAATTAATGGGAAGAGCGCAAAAGTCTTCCTGAGTTAGCAAGACCAGAATGGCGAGAAGGAATGTATAAGTGGATTAGCCTGACAAGAGAATATAAAAACTGAACAACAAACAGAAAGAACTCAAAGACAGCAACGGGCTTGAGCTGGTGTCAACCCACTTATGCCTTTGAGGTGACTGGGGACAGCCAGTGTTGTGACGGTGGGCAGATTATAGAGACTGGTAACAAGAATCACATCTGTATGGTGATTCAGCTGTGTATTGCATCTGCTATACTCTGCTAAGTGTTATTTATATTTGCATTTAATTTAAGTACATTGCTGTACCACTCTGCTAAATCAAAATCCCATGTAATGTCAAATAACTTAAAATAAATGAATTTGGTACGAAACACTGAACCCGCCACATGTGGAATATCTAAAAGCAGCTGGTCAGAGTACTGGACTGTGACCTGGATTCAGCACATCTGGCTATTCTAAAGCATGAGAAAACTTCCTCCTCAAGGAGATGCCACCTATGTGGAGATCAATGGTACATTCATGCAGTCCCTAGCATGGTGCCAGCAGTGCTGGGACAAACAAAAAGTTCCCAGCTAAAGTCAGGCTGTGGGAAAAAGAGAACAGAAACCTCCGTCCCCGTGCAAGGAAGGAATCCTTTAACGGCAACAGGTATCCAAAGCTATGACAATGCAGCGTTTGATTGGCCAAGGAGAACAAAGGTACTACCCCTGCAGCTTCAGCAAGCATGCTGTGGTCCATTCTGGACACTTCATTACCCAAATGATGTTAACCAGTGACAAGCAGCTTTGAGAAATGCACAGTATGATCAGAAAATTAGAACGGCTGAGTTCTGAGGAAAGACCTCAGTCTCAGCATCTGTCCATACCTTCATTACATGGTATCTGTCTGTACATAAGAAGCCTGACCTGACAGTGAATCACCTGAATCACGCACATTCCCAGGAATAAGAAGTTACTTAGAGGAATGTAAGCTCTGAAGCCTGAAATAAGTTTGTTCTGCTCCAGAGCTCTGTTACGGACATCTACCAGGAGAACAATGGGTCCATCAACCAGGATATGCACAGACCACTCGGCAAAACTCAGGGGGTTTGAGGATAAATCTTCACCAACAGGAACGAACCCGTACATCACTCCAGAGAGTGGAGCTGTCTTGCTTTCTGATTGCCAACTTCACCCTTTCAGCACCTCAAAGCACTCAAACTGGAGAAAGGCTGCAAGATTATCCAGATCCTGGATGCTCCTTTGGAGAACTTGAGCTCTAAACTCTCTTTCCCACCTCTCCCAGGCAATCTCATTCGCTGGGCATAGGCCATACTGGTGCAGAAATGTTTGAAATGGGATTTCACTAAAATCTGTGACTGTGGTTATCCAGGGGCTCTTCTGTACAGGCACCGAGATCTGCAACAAGCTGTCTCCCTCCAAGCCGGGCGATGGAGTTAAATACCCACACACCAGCGCTATCGCCCTCATCAGCCCTGCTTCAATACGCTGAGCAAGATGGACTCCTTAAGCCCCAAACATTTTTTCAGCTCGTGAATCATTCTGAGGCCCTTTTAGAATTCCACTCAGTAACACCAGATTCATCCTGCGGTGTGAATGTCTGACTTGCACAAAGTGATGTTTTAGTGATCTTCCAAAGCTGCAACCAGAATATACAAGTTCACATAACTCTGAAGTTCGTCCTTTACATACACAAAATCTCTCTGCCACATCCTACGCAATCAACTAACATTAACACAATTATCTTGGAGAAACCCGTGTCCTTTGCTGAATTACATTTTTTCAGGGTAATTTCATATCCTGTAACCTACATTCTTTGCTTGCAGACACGTCATCTTGCACGGTCTGCTGGAACATGGCTGCTTCAGCAGGAAAGCCAGCTCATTCCCCAGCAGTTACTGTTAGCTATTCCCCCACTGTTTGTGATACCTGCAATCCTACAAACACGGTTTTTGTCACTGTTTTGAAACACTGATAGAAGAGTTGAGCTGTGGGGATCAAAAACTGTAAAGAAACCTTGCTGGTGATGGCCCCACGCACTGGTACCTTCCCCTTAGCAGCTGCTTTCTGAAATGTGCCCCTGCATGACTTTGCAATGCTTCTAAGCCACGTTCGTTCTGTTAATTCCATTTATTGTAAGGTTATTTATACACAAATCACATGGTTATTAAGGAAGTCAAAACATACTATGTAAACACAGCCCTCACTTTAACCAGTCCTATGATGCTGTCAAGAAAAGACAGCAGGTTTGTTTCCACCTCCCATGGAACCAGACTGCATGATATTAATTGTATTTTCATTCTCTAATTTTTTGTCGATTGTGCTCCAAATTAATTGCTTCATTATTTTACCCAGCATTGATGCTGAGCTAAACAAGCTATAGTTTCCTGAATCACCTATTTTATACCCTCAGAATATTAGAATAGCAACAGCCCTCTACCAACTCTTCGAAATTTCATAGATTAGCAAGATTTGAGGTATTAACATCAGTGGTTCAGACAACTCCTCAGCTAGGCTCTTTTAGACACTTGGGTATATGTTATTCAAGCTTGTTAATTTGAGTATGTTTATTTTTAGCAAATACTATCTCACTTTCTCCTTGGTTACAGCTGGGAAACTTTCTGTTCCAAGCACATCATATGGATAGATACATCCTTCTGATTTGTTCCAAACTCAGAACAGAACATTTCTGCCTTTTTTTTTTTGCACCAGAATATACAATTTTATCATTTACATACAGAAATGGATCTCTACCAGACTTTTTTATTTTTTCTTCTAATGCTCTAAAATTTCTTATTATCTTTACATATTGGCCTTTGATATTTCCTTTGGCTCCCCTTATCAACCTCCTACACACTTTAGCTCAAATTAACTGCATTTCCTTTTCCTTTACTTGCTAACCTTTCCAGTAAGAAGGGGATACATGTGTCTGTAAGTAATATTTAACTGCTCCTTCATTATCTCACTGAAGTGGGTGATGTCTTGCCCAGCAGATTCCCCCCCCCCCCCCGATTTTTGGATTGCTTTTAGCAGCGTGTCCTCAAAGAACCCTTAGATTTTGTTAATTATGTAAAATTTATGTTCCCAAATATCAAAAACTCTGAGGTTCAGAAAAATGGCACTCTTCCCTCCCCAGGAGACACTCACAGGTTGCTGACATGCTCTGCACATGGTAAGCACAGCCAGAGCCTGACCATCAGATCTGCTGCTATACCTGCATGTTTTTACTGGAGACATCAATTCTTTTTTTTAACCTGTCAAATGAAATTAATACTAGATGACATTATCTCACAGCAACAATATTTCACTAGAAGCAGAAGAGACATTCAGAAAACGTTCCCCTGTTGAACTAACCTCTGCCGTAGCAGGTTTTCTCCTGACCCACAGGGAAAAGTGACCGGTGGGGTCTCTTCAGCACCAATGCAGACACCGCCCCAGAAGCTTCTCACTGGCCTACGCACCCCACTGTTTTGGCAGTGAGATCCCAGGTCGCTTGTTAATTGCAATTTTCTTCTAACAATGCTTTTGTATGACTATATAATACAGACCTAAATAATGAAAAAATCCACAAATTTATATCCATATCTGTATTTTCTGTCTATAAGTCCTGTGTGTATATGCACACATGCTCAATGTATGTATAGAATGGAAGTTTACGTACAAAGGCTGTTGTCTGCATCACTAGTTACAGGCTCCTCAAGGAAAAAAATCAAGGATCTAAAACCTGCCAGGCTCAGAGGAAGATACAAGGCTAGACACTACAGACCGTGCTCTTGAGTCCTGGTCAGTTAAAGTAGGATTTTCAAAACCCCATGTCCCCATAGGTCTAATCTAGTCCTAAACTGTGGCACTTTCACAGCCTGGCGCTGTCCCACTGACTCCAGTGAGCTGGGTGAGCACTAATTGCGTAATGGTGTAATTGTCTGCATGTCAGTCTCACCTCTGTGCCCAGCAAGATCACGGAGCAGATCCTCCTGGAAACTATGCTAAGGCACATGGAAAATGAGGAGGTGATTGGTGACAGCCAACATGGCTTCACTAAGGGCGAATCGTGCCTGACGAATTTAGTGGCCTTCTACGACGGGGTTACAGCGTTGTGGATAAGGGAAGAGCAACTGACGTCATCTACCTGGACTTGTGCAAAGCATTTGACACTGTCCTGCAGGACATCCTTGTCTCTAGATTGGAGAGACATGGATTTGATGGATGGACCACTCGGTGGATAAGGAACTGGCTGGATGGTTGCACTCAAAGAGTTGCAGTCAACAGCTCGATGTCCAAGTGGAGACCAGGGACGAGTGGCGTTCCTCAGGGGTCGGAGGAACTGTGTCGGCGACATGGACAGTGGGATTGAATGCATCCTCAGCAAGTTCGCTGATGACACCAAGCTGAGTGGTGTGGTTGACACGCTGGAGGGAAAGGATGCCATCCAGAGGGACCTTGACAGGCTTGAGAGGTAGGCCCATGTGAACCTCATGAAGTTCAACAAGGCCAAGTGCAAGGTCCGGCACATGGGTCAGGGCAATCCCAAACACAAATACAGGCTGGGTGGAGAATGGACTGAGAGCAGCTCTGAGGAGAGGGACTTGGGAGTATTGGTTGATGAGAAGCTCAACGTGACCCAGCAATGGGCGCTTGCACCCCAGAAAGCCAACCGTATCCTGGGCTGCATCAAAAGAAGCGTGACCAGCAGGTCGAGGGAGGTGATTCTCCCCCTCTACTCCGCTCTGGTGAGACCCCACCTGGAGTACTGCATTCAGCTCTGGAACCCTCAGCACAAGAAAGACATGGACCTGTTGGAGCGAGTCCAGAGGAGGGCCACGAAGATGATCAGAGGGCTGGAACATCTCTCCTATGAAGACAGGCTGAGAGAGTTGGGGTTGTTGGGCCTGGAGAAGAGAAGGCTCTGGGGAGACCTTATAGCAGCCTTCCAGTACCTGAAGGGGGGTTACAAGAAAGCTGGAGAGGGACTTTTTACAAGGGCATGCAGTGATAGGTCAAGGGGCAATGGCTTTAAACTGAAAGAGGGTAGATTTAGATTAGATATAAGGAAGAAATTCTTCCCTATGAGGGTGGTGAGGCACTGGAACAGGTTGCCCAGAGAAGTTATGGATGACTCATCTCTGGAAGTGTTTTCAAGGCCAGGCTGGATAGGGCTCTGAGCAACTTGGTCTAGTGGAAGGTGTCCCTGCCCATGGCAGGGGGGTTGGAACTAGATGATCTTTAAGGTCCCTTCCAATCTAAACCATCCTGTGATTCTATGATTCTATTTTGTTCTGCTGCCAGGCATGGAGAGGCAGTCACCCGGTTACCCTCCACAGCCGCTACCAGATTCAAATTCCACTTCTTTTAAAGGTATCTCAATAAAGCCCACTGATGAACTCTGCATGGCTGCCTAAATTTTTGCAGTTTGAAACCTTCCCTCAAGAAACACCACATCTTTGTGCTACCGCATTTCCTCCAGCTACATGACATTGTAACAGTCATTTCCACTTCCCCTGCCTTTTAAAGATTACCTACCCGTAAGTAGAGCATCTTCACGATGCACTGCCCACAAGCACTTTCAAACTCTGGTTGAGTATCCATCCCAGGACTCAAGCACAGACACTCTTTGCCTTAGCAGTAGCTGTAGGATTTGCTGACCCAGGCTGTCTGAATGTAGTATGAAAGGTAAACCTGCTTCTATAGTTCTGCCAAACCTTTCAGTTCTGAGTGAAAGAGCCCAGAAGATGTGACTCTGCGCTGGATGCCGAATTCCTAGGAATTACGCAGTTACCTTCTTTTCTTTTTCAATTCACTTACCTATGTGCATCCTCACTCAATGGTTCATGCCACACAGCAAGACCGAAGCGAAGAGGTGACAACAGCAGGCCGAGTTCCTAGCCGGGGAGGTGACAGCACTGCTCTCCCCAACCCTGTGTCCCACCTGAAGGTTGCAGCACGGGCAATAACGTTAAGTGTGGTACGCACTGAACTCAAGAATGGAGACACTTCCCAAAGGCACCCTGGAGGACACCTGAGCCCTACTGAAATACGCCTGGAGAGTTGCTGGCAGCTCCACCTCAGCTACCACACAAAGTCCTGCCCTGCGCTGCTCTCCAGCAAGACAGTCTCTGCCCTCGGATATGGCCTCCTCAAACACCTCTGCTGCAGAACGTGAGAGATGCAGGGGTCTTCCTAACAGATTTTGTCAAACGGATAAACAACAAAAAAATGCATTTAAAATGGAGAGGGAGCTCTGCCTTGGAAGAACAAAGCTCAATAAAGAAAACATACAATTCAGAGGCCACCTTGGCTAATAACTTTTACTGTTTCTGCTAGGTGACTTTGTGCCAGAAGAGAGTGAGGAACCTTATTTTCCTCATAACCCTAGCCCATGTTATTGTCACGGGGAAGGCTGTCACCAGACATGGGACAAAGATACCATGTACCAGCCAGAACTACTGTCCTGGAAGGTTTGCTGCCTGTCCCAGGGCCTGGATTGGCGGTGTTGCGGAAAGATTTTGGGAGTCCTCTGCCCTTCTGATTACTACTCCTTTTTGCTCATCCAGGCGGGTAACAGTGATACATCCAGCAAAAACCTTGAGCAGCTCAAAGGTGACTGCAGGGCTTGGGGTCAAGAGTGATGGAGACACAGTGAGAGCATATTCCAGCTGTGTTCTCAACAGAGTCTGTCCCCAAAAACTCTGCTGGCTGAAGGAAAGACCCACCGAGAAGTGCACACTTCTGCCAGATCGATGCCTGGCTGTGCAGCTGATGCTGCCAGCTACGATTCAGCTTCCTTGATCCTGATGCCTCACTGGAGGATGATGGAAGACTACCAAGAAGGGAAAGACCCTCTGTAACTACAAGAGGGAAGAACACCTTTGCAACAGCGCTTGCTGGCGTGGAGAGAAGGGTTTTAAACTAGGTTCATCAGAGAACAGGGCCCTAAGCCCAGAGATAAGACAGAAAGGTATGGAGGACATATGCCAGTAAAGGTCCACAGGGGGACATTCATTTTCTTGCCCAGAGGACTGGCATTCGGAGGCTTTCCTCAGGTTCATAGCGTGTGGACAGCAAACACGAAGAACTGCAAGTCCTGCTGCGGTCGCAGGGCTATGATGTGGTCAGACTCAGAGACTTGGGACAGCATGTGTTGATCAGGACGTGGCCACAGCTGCCTACAGGCTGTTCAGGAAGGGCAGGCAGGGAAGGAAGGTGTCTCCATGTGCTGGAGCTCCCAACCGCACAGAGCTGCAGCGTGGGAGCACAGATATGCCTTCTGAGAGTCTCTAGGTCTAGGCTAGAGCAGAAGGGACACTGGGTCTGTTACCACTGCCCGAGAGGAGGTGGTGGGTGAGGTTGTCCATAAATAACTAGTGGACGTCTCGCAAACCATCATCCTCTCTGGACATTTCGACTGTCCAGACATCTGCTGGGAAGGCAATGGGTCACTGGCAAGGGAATTCAGGAGGCTCCCAGACCGCTGGTGACAATTTCCTAACACAAACTCGGGAGAGGGCTGCTGCCCCTAGGTCTAGAGAGGTCTAGAGAGAGACCTTCTGCTTGACTTGCTGCTCACCAACAGGGAAAAACTGGTGGTGAATGTGGTCACAGAGCAGCTCAGGCTGCAGCAACTGTGAGATAGCTGCATTGAACATCTGGAGGAAGGCTTGAAAGGTGAGTAGCAGGGCTAGGATCCTGAAGTTCAGGACAGACTTCAGCTTCCTGAGAAGCAGCCCAAAGGGAAGGGGGTGCTGGTTTTCGAAGAAAAATTTTTGAGATCTCAGGAACAACCCACTAATCCTGTCGTTCAGGAAGACAGGATATTTTTGCAGAAGGCTTGCTCGATAAGGTAGCAAGCTTCTCAATGAAGTAAAATGCAAAGAGCACACGCAAGAAGGAGAAACACTGACAGGCATCAAAAGAATAAAAACGTTGCTCAAGTGCTAGGGACAATATCAGGAAGGCCAAAGCCCAGCTGGAGCACAGGCTATCAAAAGACATTAAGCAGAACAAGGACATCTTGTAGTGGCACACTGGGACCAAAAAGAAGTTCAGGGAAAACGTGAGTCTGCTGATGAAAAATCAGCCATGGACAGTACAGAAATGACCAAAGTGCTTAACTTTGTTTTATGTCTTGGTGTTCAGGGACAAAGCGTGCTCCCAGACCTTGGAATGTGGCGGACAATATAAGATGGGCAGGCAGTAGGGGGGAAGCAACAGGTTAGGGACTTCTTAGAAGAGCTGCTGCATCCAGGTCCACAGGCCCCGTGGGATTCAGCAGAGGGGGCTGAGGGAGCTGCTGAAGCCATCGCGAGGCTGCTCTCTATTCCTTAGGAGAAATCATGGTGATTTGGAAGGTCCCTGCCAACTGGTCCCAAATCATAGAATCATAGAATCATTAAGGTTGGAAAAGATCTCTAAGATCATCGAGTCCAACCGTCAACCCAACACCACCATGCCCACTTAACCATGTCCCTAAGCGCCTCATCTACACGTCTTTTAAATACCTCCAGGGATGGTGACTCAACCACTTCCCTGGGCAGCCTGTTCCAAGGCCTGACCACTCTTTCAGTAAAGAAATTTCTCCTAATGTCCAGTCTAAACCTCCCTTGGCGCAACTTGAGGCCATTTCCTCTCGTCCTATCGCAAGTGACACTCACCTTTGAGAAGGGAAGGAGAGTCAGTCCTTCCTCAGCCTTGGTAAGGCCATGGAGCATGTTCTCTTCATGCACAAACATTTGAAGGACAAGAAGGCAAACAGGAACAGTCAATATGGATTTCCCAACAGCAGTGTTTAACCAATATAATATGACTGTTTTCTGTGGGCAAGGGGGGAGTGGTGAATGTGACTCCAGCAAGGCTTCTGACACCAACTCCCACAGATTCTCATTTGGAAACTGAGGAGCTATGGACCAGATGTATGGACAGCTATGTGGGCTGA
The DNA here is from genome assembly GCF_964195595.1 of Calonectris borealis. Classification (NCBI taxonomy): domain Eukaryota; kingdom Metazoa; phylum Chordata; class Aves; order Procellariiformes; family Procellariidae; genus Calonectris; species Calonectris borealis. Next base: position 430,677 of record NC_134312.1, on the reverse strand, counting down.
GAATTGAGTGGACCGCTGCATGAAAAGGTAGTGATTATTGACTAGGCAGCTGGCAATGAGCAGAGTGCTCTAGAGGCCAGTCCTGGGGCCCATCTTGTTCAACACCCTCATCAACAACAGAGATGACACAAAGGACACCCTCGGTAAAAGTACAGATGATACTAAATTAGGGGGAGTGTCTGACACAGTGAAATGCAGAGGTTCAAACCAGAGGGGCCTTGGGAAATCTGAGGACCAGGCTAACAGAAACCTCATGAAGTTCAACAATGGGAAGAAGAAAGGTGTGCATCTGGGGTGGACCAACCCAACACACTGGTCCAGGCTCAGGAGAGACTGCCCGAGTAGCAGCTCGTTCAAGAGGCTGAAAAGGGATTTACAATGACTGCCAGGCTGAGTATGAGCCCGTAACACACTCTCACAGAGAATAAGGCAAGCTGCATACTGGGCTACATCACAAGCAGCCCGGCCAGCAGATTGAGGGGGGTTATTGCCCTTTTTACTCAGCAGTGGTGAGCTTGCACCTGGAATATTGTGTTCAGTTTTTGGCCATTGAGTTCAAGAGAGACAGGGAAAAGCTGAAGAGGGTCCAGACCCAGACTAAATGACAAGAAAAGCAAGCAGCCTACAACTGCTTGCAGGGCACTTACAAAGATGATCGAGCGAAACTCTTCCTGGAAGTAGCAGATGATGTAATTAATGTGGCCAGCAGCCACAAACTGTGGTTTGGGAGATTCAGGTTGGACCTGGATTTTAACAAAAAAAAAATTTCCCAGGAGGGCGGTACAGCCCCAGAAGAGCACCAGAAAGACTGCAGCACCACCATCCTGCAGATGGTTTCCTGCAGAAGGTTTCTAAGGCTTGGCTGGACAGAGCCACAGCTGACCTAACATAGTCCTTCTCAGAGCAGGATCTCAGAGAACCCTTCCAACCAGCACTTCTATGACTGTTTGCCTTCTTGTCCTTCAAATGTTTGTGCATGAAGAGCACATGCTCCGTGGCCTTACCAAGGACAGCACATACAGCTGTGGGTTCAAAAGCTGGCTCAGGAGGAAGATCAGCTCAAACTCATGGTTTCACTGTAAAACAAAGTAATTAGTTGATGGAAAAACCCTCAAAGATTCCCAGAGAGCTCTGACAAGGAGCGATGGGACAATATTCTCTCCACTTTCCCACTAAAAGATATTTGGAAATGGTACTGAGACACATGCTCAGGGAACTAAGAGAAAATCCCTCTATTTTAGGAGGATGTGTAGACTCGTGTGACTGAGACAAAAAAACTCATGTGTAACTGGGACACAAGTTTCTACAATGGATAAGGATTTGACCATATCTCAGGCTGAAAATACGGTCCACCAAGCCACAAACATGCATCTGTTAATTGTCTGTCTGTTATTAAAAGGAGTATTTCTCACAGGAAATGAACAGTCTTCAGAGCCATCTGACGTCCAGGCCTCTGAGTGAAAAGCTGTAGTTTCCAGAGACAGCTAAGAAAAAACATCTGGGAGACTGGAGATGCTGCAGAAGTGCACTCAGCAGCCAAAGAGAGGTAGTTGCAGTGATAGGGGGAGTAAAAAAAAATGCATATCCTTGGCAGAGACTGGTCACATCCTGCACTGTTGAAGATACAGCTGATGGAGGCACCTCTAGCAACATGGCCACGCTATGGCTTTCAGGACTATACATAAATAAACCCAGGCCTACATGCATAACACAGGGTCTGGGGTAGGGTATAACACTCTTGCCTACTCCATATGGCTCAACACACCTGGACGTGATGCCTCTGCAGTGGTGAACTTGAGGGAAGCCTTAGAGCTGTGATGAAACCTTGTGCTATTGAAGGTCTTGGCCCACCATGAACTGGAGATGACTTCTGTGAGACAGATGGACTGCAATGAGAAAGCGAGCACCCTGGAGATGGGGGAAATGAACCAAATCTCTTCTTGAGGCAATGGCAATATCATGCTCAGAATCACGTTCAAAGACTGAATCTCTAAATGACAGCATTGTGTCCAGGAAGGGTTTCCTTCTTCTATGTCTGCTGTGGGAGGACGGCAAACAGGACAAACTCACCACAATCTCAGTGTTACTTCTGAGTCTCCAGGTCAGCACCTCAGAGCATATGGACGCCACAAAGTTCTCTGACTTCATGTTGGAGAGGCATCGCTGGTTTGTTGTCAAGGCTTTGCCACCCCTAAACCTGAGGAGTACCAGTGGCAATTGCACATCCAGCTATGTCCATAGTGTCGACAGCACTCAGACTCTAGCAGTTCCTCTGAGAGAAACCCCTGACAGCACAGAGAACAAAACCCAAATGCTCCAAGGACCTGTTCCATGTTTGGTATTTCTCACCCGCGGTGCTACAGAATAATGTGCTTTTTGCCAAGAGACCGCAGTGCTGGGATTCACCTGACAGAACGTGCTGTCCATAAAATGGGCACCTATCCTGGAAGAAGTTGTCCTGGGATCCCTGTCCGGTCAGGGGAGAGCTAGTCAGTGACTCCACCAGATCCTGCGCATGATTTCTCACATCCTAAGGCAGACTTCAGACTAGGTCAGATGAATTAATTGCTCCCTGAATTCCATCTCCACATTTATCTGGTCTCCACAGGCAGAACTGGCAGACTAGACAAGGCAGGCAGGTGCAGGCACGCAGGTAACTGAAGCCTGAGTGAGGTGAGATGAATCCCACCATAGCTCTCTACCAAAGGCCACGTACTGAGATATCTGCGTCTGTGTTGTTGCAGCAGCCCGGTGGGTTGTAGGACCACAGTGGTATTTAGGAAATTAGAGTGTCCCACGGATAGCTGGCGCCTGGACGTTGAAATGTGAACAAGAACACTGACAAGCTGGTATTAGCCAAACCAACCAGAGAAGAGCAGCCACTTGGCTTCACGTTAGAGCTGTCCTCCAATCACTCTACTTGGAGCGCGTATGATGGAAGTGCAGCTAAAAGAGAAGCTGAGTAACTGAGGTTACTTATCAAGCTATTTCTATACATAGAAATACTGTGGGAGAGAAGGTGAGGGGTGGTGATCTCAGCGCTCAAGATCAACGGCAGAGCTTGATGCCCCTGATTCGTCTGCCCTAAGCAAGCAGAAGCCCTGGGAATTTTCTGTCCCTTCTCATTCCTGGCGCAGCCCATGTCAACCAACACAAGAGGCTGGTGTGCCCGTGGCTGATCTGAGTCACACTCACCACAGCCAGGGAAGGCTAGTCACTAGGAAGAAAGGGCGGCCTTCTCATTGGCGATGAACCGACAATCTTTCTTTAGAAGACCTGGTGATAGAACATAACTTAGCTTGGTTCATGTATTTGTGTTAGCATAAGAAACTGCAAAATGCAGCCTTTCAGTACTTGAAGGGGGCTTATGAGAAAGATGGCAACAAACTTTTTAGCAGGGCCTGTTGTGACAGGACAAGGGGGAATGGTTTTAAACTAAAAGAGGGAACGTTTAGACTAGATATAAGGAAGAAATTTTTTACAATGAGGGTGGTGAGACACTGGCACAGGTTTCCCAGAGAGGTGGTAGATGCCCCATACCTGGAAACATTCAAAGTCAGGTTGGACGGGGCTCTGAGCAACCTGATCAAGATGAAGATGTCCCTGCCCACGGCAGGGGGGTTGGACTAGATGGCCTTGAAAGGTCTCTTCCAACCCAAACCATTCTGTGATTCTAAAATAGGATTCTTTGGTTGCTGGATCAACAGGTAACAAAGATGCTGAGCAGTTACTGCTGGAGTTTCACCTGGACGGCTTTTCTTGAAACCTGGGCAGATGCATATTTTGGAGGTCTCTGGGCTTTTGCTAAGTAAATGAACGAAGCAGTGAGCATGCCCATCTGAAAGTCCAACCAGATGTGCAGTTTGAGCCCGACAGCGTAGCCATGGAGGGGTCAAGGAAAGGAAATGGAGAGACAGGGCTTGTGAAGTAAACAAAGGGGTTATGAAGTAAATGAAAAACTAAGACCAAGAGTGAGCAGCAGCTCATGGGAAAATGCTGAAGGATTGCAAGACAAATGCAAGAGACTTGGCTGGATCCCCTGGCAGACTGCAGGGGCTGCCAATCTTCTGCCCATTTTCTGCCTTCAGCCAGCCTGAGGCACAGCAGTTAGGCAGGAAGCCTCTGACCAGGCTCCTAATGGAGACAGGCACGCAGAGGAAGGCAGTGCGGGATGCATCCCTCTGCCCTGCTTGTGTGATACGCAAAATGATCTGTGCATGCCCCCTGTCTTGCAGGCTTTATTCTCCTCGAGGCAGAATTTCCTCCCTGTGAGCATGGCACTAAATGGGTCAGGACAATCAGGTCCAGGCATCTGACAGTTCCCCTACAAGCCTACAATCTAGACAGTGGGTAAAATCTTAAGTAGTTACAAAATTGGGATCAGATTCCCACCCAAAATACAGCACGCAGGGGCTGAGTCAACCCAAAAAGCAGGAGGTTTAGCACTTGTGACCACTCCACATAGAATCATAGAATCATTTAGTTTGGAAAAGATCTTTAAGATCATCGAGTCCAACCCTAAACATGGTTTGCTGGGATTAAAAAATGAACCTGTTCACTCCAATACGAAGAGAAGGCTTAAGTGTCTAGACCTCCTGAGAGAGGACTTGAAGCACAACAAAGGAGAGCAGAAAAAGCAACAAGCCCAGAAGGCAAGGAAAAAAGAGACAGTATCTCTCTATGGAAGGAGAGCAAGGGCCAGATATTCCAGTCTATTATGGTACTTTAAAGCTGCAAATACTTGGAAGACCGAGGACTCAGCTGGTGTAAGGGCCTCAGCATAAGCTGTGAGGGCAAAATTTTAAACACGCTTCTTGTGATGATTGAATTTCTGTTGATAGGTGGCATTGCAGGATTGAGGTTATGTCTCTCCACAGCTCCGGGCTCCCTCTGCCACAGCTCAGAGCCAGAAGACGATCCGAGGTGGAGAAGCGTAAGGGAGCTGGGCAGCCTCGCAGCAGACGCTTCTGTTAAAACTGGGATCAGCAGGAGATAAATTCCACCAGAGAGGGGCGAGCAGGCAGCATACATGACTACGTACAGACTGCAGAGGGGATGATGGGTTGTACTGTTGGATTACATGATCAAAGGCTAATCACCACAGTCATAATGGAGCAGAGGAACAATGACAGCTGGAGGAACCCCAATGACCTGACCAGTGGAGCACCCCAGCTCAGCCACCCCCAGGGCCACCACAGGGGAAGGTTCAGCCCCCAGTCTGCGCTCAAGACCCATGGGATGAATCGATGGGAGACGCTCTTTCCAAGCCACCCTGCGGACCAAGGGGAACCACTGCCTGCGGAGGTACGGGACTCATTACGGGATGCCAGGAAGCGCATTCTGGGATTGTGTCAGACCTACCGAGATGCTCAGTGAAAGGACCAAAGGCAGGAAAAGGGAGGGATGATGGTGGATCAGGCAGGAACAAGCACGGGAGAAGAAAGGAAGAAGGGTGTGGAAGAGGCCGGTTGAGTGTACCAGGTTGCTGGTCAGTCCGCTTGTCTGGCCATGCCCCGCGCTGGGCACCACCGCCTGCCGCGTCTTGTCACTGCACTACTTCTAGCCATTTTTCTGGGTGAGGGTGTGCTCCATATTGTGCACCTCTGTGTGTGTGTGCATGAAGGTACAGCTGCCAGCAACTGGGGAAGGGGCTGTGGGTGGTAGGGCCCACAAGTGCTGGGGTGCCAGCAACCAGAGACTGGGCTGCATGCATATTGTATGACGATGCACATGTAGGTGCATTTAATTTGCTAGGAATCGTCAAGATGGATTGGCCAGTGAGTAGGATAAGAGGCTTGGAGCCAGGGATCAGAGAGGCCATAGACCTGGGGCAGATACTGGAGAGACTGGGGGTCTGGGAATTTGCTACTGGACGGACCAGACTGACCAGTGGGTTTGAGAGTCAGCTACTGGTAAGGCCCCGTGTCTGCAGCAGCTGCCAGGGAGACTGGTTTGTGTTTGTGCACGCCTGTGCATTAGGCAGCTGGGGAGACCAGGGGACTGGAGACCAGCTGCTGGATAGACCAAGTGTCTAAGGTCTGGGGAATCCAGTGCACATGTGTGTGCACGTGTGAGCACGCGTGTGTGCATGCATGTCAAGAGATCTGAGTACCAGCAAGTGGGTCTCAGGGGTTCACATGCTCAGGTGCCAGCAACTGCGGAGACTGGGGAAGCTAGGGCCCAGTTACTGGGCAGACTGGAGGCCCAATGCCAGCTACTAAAGGGATCCATATTGTATATACATATATATGTATGTACATATTCTGTTCTCATCATTCTTATCAGTCAGGGAGGAACAGGGTTAGGCCATTTGTGCTATTTGTATTTGCATAATGCTGTGTGTTTTCTGATCTATGTGGGGGGCTGTGCGCTTACGTGTATATTGTGCATATATGTGTATACGTCCCCATCGGGAATGCACACTCAGCCTGGCTCCTGATCGAATTGGGGAACGTGGAGCTGCAGCAGCCTTGCATCTATTGAGCAACTGGACGTAAAGCTCCCGACAGTTACCAGGCAGCTCTCACTTCCCATCTTCAAGATTGTCTGCTCCTCCTGGAGGGTTCTGGTGAAATTTTCCACCTTCACAAAATTAGGCAAAGGTTTCCTAGTTAAACGTGAACAGAGACCAGTCTTATTGAAGAAAGTATCGGGTGAGGACACCAACGCTCATCAAACAAGTATCCTAAACTCCATACAGCCATCCCATGGATCTCACTGACAAAGCCAGGATCAACGCACCCCCGCTGGCCAACCAAACAGGCTTCAGCCTGTCGTGTTGGTCCAGGCCAGTCATGGCCCTCCATTCGTACGGAAGGTGCTGGTGAGAAATGAAAGGCTGAAAAGGTGGGGAAGCAGTGTGACACAGCAGGATTGACCAGAGGACAAGGACACTGCAGTTTAAACACGGTACAAGTCAGGTCCTGCACTACAGTTGTTGTAGGCTGGTATTAATCAATCAAAAAGCCTCAGTGCTAAACACTGAATTTCCCTGAAACTCTGCTCCCACTTCAGGGGCAGATTCCCCTCTGCCCACCTCCTTCTCTGGACGGTCTTTGCTGCCTCTTTCAAGTCACCATCAGTTGGGCTCCCAGGCATAACCTGTCGGGCAGCTCTGCTGGCTCCTCGTGCCAGCGCCCCACAGAAACACATCTCCTCCCCCCGAAGGGCAGCCTCGCGGAGGAACTGCTGGAGCATCCACTGGACTGCCTCCAGCATCCACGGCCAGCCGCCCCTCTCCCACCTTCAGAAGCGGATTTAATTGCTGAATTAGTGTGAGGAAGACTAGGGCAGGTCAGGGCTTGCTTGGAGCTGTAAGCAGTGTCCCTGCCACCTGGTCCTTGCATGAAAGAGTCATTTTGTGGTACCAGAGGAGCTGTTCCCCATCATTGGGCAAGGTCAGCTCTCATGTGGAGACTGTCACTGCCACCAAACACTCCTCTGCCTGCAAACACTTCTCAGGACTTCCCACCTGCACTTCTTTATTCGAATTTGCTAACTCCAACGTGAAAGCACCTTATATGTATCTGGCTGTCTAGCACTGATCTTCAATACTCAGAAAGCTTTAAAGCTAAAAGACTAAAGATTAATTTCAGCAAGAGATGGTTTCAGGCTACAAGTTACAAGGCTAGAAACGAAGTCTCATACTTAAAATGCCCATGCACCTTCCATCTAAATTTAGAATCATAGAATCATAGAATCATTAAGGTTGGAAAAGACCTCTAAGATCATCGAGCACAACCGTCAACCCAACACCACCATGCCCACTACACCATGTCCCTAAGCGCCTCATCTACACGTCTTTTAAATACCTCCAGGGATGGTGACTCCACCACTTCCCTGGGCAGCCTGTTCCAAGGCCTGACCACTCTTTCAGTAAAGAAATTTCTCCTAATGTCCAGTCTAAACCTCCCCTGGCGCAACTTGAGGCCATTTCCTCTCGTCCTATCGCTTGTTCCTTGGGAGAAGAGACCAACCCCCACCTCGCTACAACCTCCTTTCAGGTAGCTGTAGAGCGCGATAAGGTCTCCCCTCAGCCTCCTCTTCTCCAGGCTAAACACCCCCAGTTCCCTCAGCCGCTCCCCATCAGACTTGTGCTCCAGGCCCTTCACCAGCTTCGTTGCCCTCCTCTGGACACGCTCCAGCACCTCCATGTCCTTCTTGCAGTGAGGGGCCCAAAACTGAACACAGGATTCGAGGTGCGGCCTCACCAGTGCCGAGTACAGGGGCACGATCACCTCCCTGCTCCTGCTGGCCACACTAGTTCTGATAGAGGCCAGGATGCCGTTGGTCTTCTTGGCCACCTGGGCACACTGCTGGCTCATGTTCTGCCAGCTGTTGACCAGCACCCCCAGGTCCTTTTCCTCCGGGCACTTTCCAGCCACTCTTCCCCAAGCCTGCAGCGTTGCCTGGGGTTGTTGTGGCCCAAGTGCAGGACCCGGCACTTGGCCTTGTTGAACCTCATACATTGGCCTCGGCCCATCGATCCAGCCTGTCCAGGTCCCTCTGCAGAGCCTTCCCACCCTCCAGCAGATCAACGCTCCCGCCCAGCTTGGTGTCATCTGCAAACTTACTGAGGGAGCACTCGATCTCCTCGTCCAGATCGTTGATAAAGATATTGAACAGGACCGGCCCCAGTACTGAGCCCTGGGGAACACCGCTCGTGACCGGCCGCCAACTGGATTTAACTCCATTCACCACAACTCTCTGGGCTCGGCCGTCCAGCCCGTTTTTTACCCAGCGAAGAGTGCACTTGTCTAGGCCGTGAGCCGCCAGCTTCTCTAGGAGAATGCTGTGGGAGACAGTGTCAAAGGCTTCACTGAAGTCCAGGTAGACCACATCCACAGCCTTTCCCTCATCCACTAGGCGGGTCACCTGGTCATAGAAGGAGATCAGGTTGGTCAAGCAGGACCTGCCTTCCATGAAGCCGTGCTGGCTGGGCCTGATCCCCTGGTTGTCCTGCACATGGCTCGTGAGCGCCCTCAAAACAAACTGCTCCATGATCTTCCCCGGCACCGAGGTCAGGCTGACCAGCCTGTACTTCCCCGGATCCTCCCTCCGGCCCTTCTTGTAGATGGGCGTCACACTGGCAAGCCTCCAGTCGTCCGGGACCTCCCCAGTTAACCAGGACTGCTGGTAAATGATGGAGAGCGGCTCGGCAAGCTCCTCCGCCAGCTCCCTCGGTACCCTCGGGTGGATCCCATCCGGCCCCATAGACCTGTGAGCGTCCAGGTGGCGCAGCAGGTCATTAACTTCTTCCTCTTGGATTATGGGGGGTTTATCCTGCTCGCCATCCCTGTCTTCCAGCTCAGGGGAACATCTCTAACACATCTCTAATCCATACACTTTGACACGTTGATGAAGATAGTCCCAGAGACCTGTACAAGGCTTCAAGCTGTATCACAACATCTCCTTTTCTGAATATTGCCCTCGGGATGTGGCTTTACATTGCGGCAAAGTTGCTGTGCTCATTCTAAACCCACCTCCAGCTTCCCCTCCCAGGGCAACCACACATGCTTATCGCTCCACTTGCCATAGATTTAATGATCACGTAGCCACAGGGGAGGTCAGCTCAGCTGGCTGATCCAAAGGAAACGGTAACCCACTGAGGACAGGTTACCAGCTAAATACATTTATTCTGCAGCTGAACATCCAAACTGGGAGGGAGGGAAGAGGGACTGCGAGTCTCAGCTGGGATGAAGCTGCTCTACTGCAGCACTAACCTCCTCCTCCCACCCCACGTGGCTTTATACGCATTTGAAATTCCTCCTTGCTTTGTCATGTTTCTAATACTACATATCAGAAAAAGTATCAGCTCTATAACGATTTTGTCAGGTTTATGATAATTGGTACTTCACTGGCATTCTTTAGAGACTGCAGAAGACACACCAACAATGCAGATGACATTGTTGGCAGAGGCTATTTGGGTCACGCAGACTTTGCCAGCACCCTCTGCTCACAGCTTTCGGGGGACTTTCCGGCTGCAAGAACCGTGCCCACACACAGGACGGACAGCACAAAGGGCCCCACCGGGAGCTGCTCTCCAGAAGGTTTGGTGCAAATACGGAGGGCAAATCTGGGCCCCACTAACAGCAGAAAGGAGAGCAGAGGAGAGGTGTGCTCTTCCCACTGGAGGCAAGGCCAAGCGCCAACCTGCACCTCTGCTGAGAGGTCCCCAAGCCTGGCTCCTCTCTCCCCTTCCCCCTGTGGTCCACCAGCCGCGGGATTCCCTGTGCTCCTGGCAGCACACGGCTCCACGTCCCCGCACGTTGGCTGTCAGTCCTGCGGCCTGCCCTGCAGCAGCACCACGCGCGTGGGCACGGCACCACCCCTGGGACTCCCCGTTTGGACAAAGGGCACAACACACGCAGCACCTCGGCACGGACACGTCACAGCCAGTCCCTGCTCTGGGCACAGGCTTTCCATCAGCTACGCATTCAACGTCAAGTTCATCACTGTGTCTGAGGTCCTCGTTCTGGAAAAGTATTGCTAGAAAGATCCCACAGAGCACTGACAGGAGCTGCAGGGTGCATCGACCAACTGCCCTGGGACAGAGGTGATGACCACCCCTGGAAAAGGGAGCATTTTTCAGCATAAGCTTCAGACTGCAGAGTGAATCGCAGCAGCTGAGCTGAGCAAAGCTTCATCACCCGCCTCCCCAGTCCCAGGAGCACTTCCACAACCATACAACTTCACATGTCCACCTGCCAGAAGCATGCAGCTCTGCATGCCTTACACCACGCGCAACCACTGTGTCGGATCAATGCAGATTTCATATACTGCATTTCCGGGTTTAAAGCCTTATGATTTTTGCATGGAAAGATGCGAGAAAGCAAAATCCCACAGGATGCCAGCCCTTCCTCTGACCGTATGGACTGCCTGTCTGGTGTATGCTCCTCAGCACTTGCTGTGAGTAGGCTTGCAGCGAAGCCTGATCATGCCACCCACCTCAAACCTTCACACAAAGTTCCCCTTCCCATCCCACCTAATGCATGGTTGTTTCACAGACTTGGTGTCAATTTGGCCTCACTCCACCTCTTCTGCTGCCTTGGAAGGGGCAGGATTCACCTCGCATCTCTTCCTGCACTGGCAGTGTATACATCTCCGTTTGAAACAAATTCTCTGGGACCCCTTTACAATATGAGTGATTCATAAACACTTTAATCATTTCTCAATTGCCGTATTGTAACAGCCTTTTCTCTGCTTTAAGAAATGCAGACTTGGCCTATTCATACCATACCCATTTGGCACGGATTCTGAACATAATTTTCCCTTGCAAGTACCACAGTAATGTCTCCTACACTTTCCTCCTATAGCAAGGAGAGTCCCTATAAACATTAACAAATTCATGTTATCACTCTTTTTTAAATCACTCCTTAAAACTATCCTCTGCTGCGTTCACCACAAGATGAAGCAGCCAATACGCCAGGACTGCTCCTTGCAGCGTTACCGCACCGTCCAGAGGCAGCGAGCACCAGCACGGGAGCACCCCCGTCGTCCGTGTGCTGGGACACAGCCATCACCACCCGTACTGCGCAGATGCCGCACACCATACAGCACCTACCACGATGTTTCCCTGACCTGTCGCTGAGGTTCTGGGCATATGCTAATACAAACAATAACAAAATAATAATAATGCCAAGCTGCGGGAGCAAGCAAGGGCTGTCACTGCTGGAAACCTGCCAGCCAGCTTCAGAACCCTACCCTGGTTTTCTCCTAAGTCTCCTGCCTGTGCCCCGGAGAGACTGCACCTCTATTTCACCTCGCTGTCCTTGCTGCTGAGCCCTCGAGCCACTTGTTTAATGTGAAGTTGCCAGTGGCTCTAATCCTTGCTTTCCTTTGTTTTAAATGCAATCGGGAAGATCCAGTTGGCTGTGGCCTCGCAGCAGAGTGAAGGCAGTACACAGCCTCCAACATCGCCTTCTCGAGAAAGGGAAAGGGCAAGGGCCAAGGGGGAGACACAAAAGCAGAGCCCTACGTACGGTCAGTCTAATTCTTCTCTATAGACCCCAATACTTGTACCACACTGGGCAAAGCTGTAATAAATATCAGTACAAAACAACCCTGATGGGCCTCCAGAGAGGGCATCTAATGAGTCTCTTCTCCAACCTCCATTTTCCCCGTAATTTCAGTTAGCAGAAGGGAACCTGTAAGCTCATCTTCTAGCACAGAGAACATGTATCTACTTGAATTATTGTACCTGAAGTACATTTTTTCATCAAGACATCCAGGCAGCAGGCATTTCACTAACAATTATTACGCAGCTCTCAAAACACCTTGTAAAGGAAAATACTTTTATACAAGACGTAGGCCCTTGTCCTGCAGAGGAAGATGCTGCTGGCAGCCATCGGTCACTCTCCCTGCTGCGTCCGGGCTCACCTCAATTAGAAAGTCTCCCGTGCGAAGCCCTGCTCTCCAAGCGACACCTTCCACATCCACTGATTCCAGGTACTGGAGCGCTGGGAAGGCTGGGGTTGGGGTGAACTCCTCAATTGGGGTTTCAGCTACAAAATACAAAGAGAGAGAGATTGAGACAGTGTGGCAAAAAGCAAGCAGAAGGTGGCCAAGAATGTCCAGGAGCCTAGGAAAATCTATATATATGTCCAGAAAGAACATGTATGCAAGGCTCAGCTTGACTTCAACGCAGGAGCCAGAGCTAATGCTACATGTCTACAGTGTTCATCAGCTTAGACCTTGAGATGGCCTCAGAGCGTCCCGGACATGTGTGACTCCCAGAGTCAACATAGCTTCCCACAAGGGCCCTAAAGCCTCATCCATCTCCCAGTACCACTCCTTCTATGTCTACATCTGCGTTAGCAGCTTCCAGGCCTCTTTCATCGTCGGCAGAGAAAAAAAAATCATGTGCCCCATTCACCTGTGCTATTGCAGACACCTGCTTTCAGTGCCCCAGGGTGCTGCCTCTCTCATACTGGTCCTAAGGAGACCATTAGCTCAGGAGCAGAGGGCCACTTGCCGATGGACTTCTGCATTAGTCAAATTATCTCCATTCTTCATCAGTGAGGTTTTTCCTGGTTGGAAAACCTGCTCCTGCCCCCAAAAGAACACCATATCCAGGCAAGGGACCTTCTCAGATGGACCCAGGCAGTGCACTTACATCATCCAGCTCCAGCCCATCTTGCTTCACTGCCCATCCAGGCTGAAGGAATTTTGCACGGGGGATGCCCAACTTAGAGCAGAGAGGAGCTTGTGACATCTGTGCTACCTCATGTGATGTGACAAAGGAACAAGCTTCCTTTGTCTGTTTATCAAGAGGACACCGTTGCATCAGATCCATTAAAGAAATGAAGCAGAAAGGCCACAGCTACTCTTTACACATCTGGCCAGACTCCGGTCACCTGAAACTACCAGATGGGTTGCTGTCCCCAGCACAGAGTGTATCAACTGTGGCTGTTTCAGGGACTGGCCGTGATTCTCCGGGAAGATTTTTATTTTCCCCTTTGTGTATTGCGAACAGACGTGTGAACAGAGGGGATTCTTGTCTTGCTACACAAGACCATAGCATTGGATCAGTGAGGACTTCTTCACTAGGCCTTATATGACCGGGAACACCTGAAGCGGATCCAGGAGAAGCTCCAGACATCCCTTTTCTACTGGCATGCAATCTCATTACTGGCTTTCACGTGTTACCAGACAGACGGCCGTTCCTAATAGCCTGTGCCACAGATGAGGAAAGAGAGAAGTTACCTCTCCAAGAAAAGTGCTGCTTCTCGGCACTATGATACCTGGCCGCTTGTTCGCACAGCCTTCCAGGGAGCAGTATCTATAGGGTCGTTCCAGCCCTACCTCCACTTAGTGGTAGTCCCAGGACTAGAAGGGGATTGTGCCACCTCCAGTGAACTGCGCTACACTGGTTTTGGAGCTGTTCTCCGCTGGTAGCAGCCTCAAAGATGAAGCTGAAGATGGGCTCCCAGATACAGGAGTACTCAGCAAGTGGTGGGGCAGGGGGGTGAAGGTGCGAGCTTAAAACCACCTGTGCCAGCTGTTTTCCCTGCCTGCAGAAACAGGACACATCATCTGACTGTCACGGACAAAGAAAATTACTGACACCTAAGGAATAAGGGGCTGAAAACCCCCGACACTCTCTGACAGATCTGCACTCCTCTGAAAGTGTGATATACATTGGACAGTCAGCGAGTGGGTTTCATTCCTCCTCTACCTGGGACAGCCACTTTGCTCAAGGCTAGCTGTCAAATAACAGATCGCAGTTATACGGTGGAAGTCTCCTCCTGCAACAGCTGTATAGCAGTCATTCTGCTGAGTAGCTCTTGAACATACTTAAATCACCAGGAGCAGATGGGGCTAACAAGCCATTGTTTTGCCTAATGATGCAGCGTATGTCATGCACCAAAAGATATTTGTGCCTGAAACGTCTACATTTTGGCTGCTGACCAGTGGCTGGCCAACAGCATGGCACCGCCACTCGCACAGGGTCAGTTTGAAAGTGTGATGCACAGCTGCTGGCACTGATGTTGATGCAGATTATCTCAGTCCACTGCTCTCTACAAGTAGTAAGTCTGGGTCTAGTGGTCTTGACTGGGGTGCGTACAGATTCTTGGCAGATGGCATATTTGACGTTGCAATGAATTACTTTGCATTACTTTCTCTGAAGGGTAATTAATACAGGAGTGTGAAGAAGGGCTTGCAAACCAGCACCAAGACCAGCACAAGAGACTCTCAGAGCTCGGCTGCGATGGCTCGTACTGTCCTCCCCTCGAGCAGAGTAATTCTCACATGTGTAGGAGAGAAGCTGGTTAGTAAGAAATGCAGCAGCGAGGCCACAGTTGCATGAAACAGCTGGCTCAAACACATGCAGAGCCTAGGAGTTCAAAACAGAGACACGCTCCCCAAACCCTGGCCAGGCTGGCAATTTTGGGGCCAGGTGAACTGAAGGCCCTCACAGCTTTTCAGTGGACTGATGGAGGTGTCTTCTTCTCACATGAATCTTCAGTCCATGCAGGATTCACTGTCTCATCTTCATTCGGAAGAGCCAGTGGTAAAAGGACACTCTTAGCTGGTGTAGGGACAGCTCTGAGCACGATGCACTGAAGGATCCAGGCTAACTTTCTAAGAAACCAAACACCAAATGTCTTCTTTAGTGGCTGATGATGCTTGAACAAACCATTTGCCTTAGAGTCAGAAAAAACATGATTATCTAGTCTGATATCATGCATGACAAGGGCCAGAGCCTTCAACAAAGGTCCCTGTAGGTCCATCTCTCACTTCAGCTGATGTATGCAGAAAGCATGGTTTATTTTTGTTAGCAATATAGATAAAGACATATTGTATCAACAGGCCTAGATAAGCTATCCATCGCTCTAAGTCTATTATCAAAACAATGTATTTTTTAAGAGCTGTGTCAAAACCCTAATGAAGCAGTAGATTTAATAACAGTCAGTGGATGATCTTGTGCATACATCTCCTTTGATGTCAGGTCACTCCAGTAAATGTGACCTACATTCTCCTTCATTTGTGTAAAATGTATAGGCACTGATTTTATACAGATAAAAATATTTCCATAATTTACCATACTACTTCTTTATTATTTTATTTACATTTTTTATGCAAGATTTTTTCTGCTAACTCAGATAGCCATCAGCTAGCACCAGACAAAGACAAAGTTTGCCTGACAAGATGTTAATATGCTGAATGATCTGATTATGCTTAGATGTTTCTTATCAGCAGCTTTCCATGACTTCCTTCCTTTGATGGAAGCTAGCTTAAGTGGCAAACAGTTGTCAAGTCATCCTACCTATTTTTAGAAATGCCAATGTAACATTTGATTTCTCCAAACCCTTCAGGACTTCCCCAGTGTTAAATTCAACTCTTCAGATCAGTGTTGACCAGCAAGTTCTTTCAATAGTCTGAAGTTCAAAGAACCACAAACATGACCTTGCTGCAGACTGTAGCTGTAAAACTAGGTGCCCATTAACGTATGCTAGGTGCGGGCCCAGAAGGATATCAGGTTTAAGGTGAGAAAGACCTTGTATATTGCCTGAACCTCTGAAAACGAGAAACGGGGAAACTCAGGCTCTCGGAATGTCAAGTATATTATCTATATAATGATAATGAGACATAAGGTCTCTGAAGAATACCAACACTGTACTTCACAAAACGGGAGCATCAGCATGACATACCAGTACTGCCCTCTCATCATACATGCATCATAATCAAGTCATGAAAAGGTTAAGTGGAAGTCCTGATCTCCGGGGAGGATAGAGTTGGACAGATGACAATTTAATTGGTTTCTTAGCCAGGAGAAGGAGCCTGACGTGAGCAAAGCATGTTTCACAGCGGCTTCAGATACACCCATCCCATCAGGCTTACCCCCGCTGCGATCCCACAGCTGCACAATTCAGAAGCACTGCCCCACAATTCCCCACCACGGGGCTGACAACGGCCCGCGGATGGCAGAGAAATCCTAAATTATATCTGAGGGATGGTTCAAGGATGTGTTTTTCTTATTGGTAATCAAAGATATAAACTGATAGGGAATACAGATAAAATTAACCTAGGAAACCCAGCCTTATAGCCAATTTTGTCACCTGCATTATTGATGTGTACACGAGGACTCCAGGCACACCGCTTCCCGTGGGCTGGAAGCCATATATCTACAGTAACTGCATGCTGTGATACACAATTGGTGAAGTGTCACTAGTGCCTTAAAGATTCAGTAAACAAGAAAATGCATCCTGAAGTCAGAACTGTATCCTTATGAAACAAATACTAGAAGCATAATTTAATACAGGAGGGGGAAAAACGTAGACAGAGGAAGCAACCAGCTCTCCCTTGCTACTGCCTGAAGTCCCAGCACTCCGTTAAGGGAACAAGAAAGAAGCTCTAGTAATGGACAAGTAAACATATAAAATAAACCACCCCTTTTCCATGCAGAGGATGAGGTCTGCAGGGCTAACTGCTCCAGGTGTCTCCAACGGCCACATCAGGCAGTGGATGGAGGAGTTGTGACCTCCAGGTGTAGGTGCAATCCAGCACTGGATTTCCCATCTGCCTCCATTAACTCAGAGACTCAGGCAATAGAGGGGAAACCTACTGTTTACTGGAGTCTGCAACTGTGCTTCCTTGTTACAGACCTTTCCCTTACAGCTGCTTTTAGTTATTGTTCAGTCAAATATATCAGTGCTGTGCTTACACCTGGTCAGTACGGAGACTGCTCTATACTTTACTGCAAAGGACCTGCAAAGGGAGAAAATTCTCCTGCAGTACACAGCAATTAAAACTTCCTGGGTAAGTGCCAGAAAAGTTGTAAAATCACCAGCTTACCACCTGAAAGCCCAACCCTGCCTTATTTGTTAAGCTGATGGGTACTGGGTACATTGTTTTCTCGTAACAGAACAGAACTAAAGGAAACATACGTTGACAGCAACCCTACAGAGCACCCGCAAACCACATCACGTGCAGGAGACCTTGGTGGTGGGGATATCTCCTTCCAAACCACCAGAGTCTGCAGAAAGGGGCAGAAGCACCTCTGGAGAATACTGCTCTGGCAAAGGCAAGGAGCAAACAGAAAACCCACTGCTATGGGAGAAGCCCTGACTGCCACCCCTCTGTCCCCGTGGCAGTCTGTCCAGCCCACAGGCCCGATGTGGAAAACCCGTGCTCCTCTGGGTCACAGGAGATGGAGCCCTGCACGGGATGCGCTGCTGCACACGCTGCCCGAGCATGGCCGCACGCAGACATCCAGGCACTGGCTGCAGACAGCACGCCCTTTAGAACACCCCGGAGTCAGCACTGGCCACGGTGAAGTGATGGCTCAGAGCAAACCTCAGGAGCGCTCCCCGCCTGCTCTTCCCTAAAAGCCGGACATTCGGAGGTGGTGGACTGATGCCAATGCTGACAGGCCTGGAGCAGGCACCAACCCGGCACCAAGATGTTCGATCCATCTGTAGGGCTGTTCTGCTGACAGCCAGGGACCAAGGAGCAGGTTGGACACCAGGGGATGGTCAGAAGAACAGATTTGGTTTATTGCCCTGATCTGGGCTGTGGTGATCAAGCACAGAGCTGCCCAGCAGAAACCCCTGCCAAACAGCCCCGGTCACATCATTCATGTACCTTTGTAAGCTTTTTTCTGGTTCCTGACACCCCTTTTTGCTGCCCCAGTTTCCTCCCAAACGAACAATCTGTCTCTAGCTACTTTTACCCCACTCACCCCAGTTCTGCTACATCTGCACTCAAATCGGGTATTTCCAATACCATTACCGAGGTAATCTTGGCCTTACCTGGTATCACCGAGAGGTTACCCCCAAAGGTCTCCAGTATTCCCTGCCAGTTATCTGTGAAGTGCAGCCACTTCTAGCATCACTCCCCCTCACACAGACGAAATCCAGCCATTCCGCCAAAGCGCTGTCTGAGACGTCGTCAGCTCCCTCACCGCTAACTGTCACGTCCAACCTCTCACGTCACATCCCGTCGTTCTCTGCCTCCTGTTCAGCTAGCTTAATCTCGGCCTCGCCAGCAGCCCAGCCATTCGCCTACAGCCCCAACACCAACGAAACAAGAAATATTAACCAGAACAACACACAGTGTTCAGAGCTGGTTGTAGCCCCAGTGATGGAGGAGGCTTCCTGGTGACCTCGCTCTTCCAGGGCCTACCCAGGAAGGAAATAAAATCTTATCCAAATGGCAAAGGCAAAACTAAATCAAAAAGTTTGGAATTAAATTACAGAAATTTTCGTGGGTAATGAGGTAAAATTTCCTAACAAGGAGGTCTACTGTTCATTGCAAAAGCTCATGACTTCAAATCTCAGGAAGTATAATTCGTACCTCTCAAGGAACTATCACATTAACACTACAGCTTCGGTCGTGCAATTTGATCACTGCGGCCATTTCCTGGTCTTAAAAATCCAGTGTTCGGGCTGTCTCAGACCAGGGACACCAGCTTCAGCTGCGCCTGGCAGGCAGGAGAAGCCCTGGTGCATCAAACACAGCACAGCCCGCCGGTCAAGAGAGGCGATTATCCCGCTGTCTTTAGCGTTGCTCCGGCCTCACCTTGAATACTGTGTGCAGCACTGGGCCCCGCCATTTGAGAAGGTCCTCGAATGTGTCCAGAGGAGGGCAACAAAGCTGGTGAAGGGCTGGAAGGCATGTCCTATGAGGAGCGGCTGAGGACTCTGGGTTTGTCTCGTTTGGAGAAAAGGAGGCTGAGGAGCGACCTCATTGCTCTCTGCAGCTTCCTGAGGAGGGGACATGGAGAGGGAGGTGCTGAGCTCTTCTCCCTGGGATCCAGGCACAAGACACCTGGGCATGGTTCAAAGCTGCATCAGGGGAGGTTTAGACTGGACATTAGGAAGCATTTCTTTACCGGAGGGTGGTCAAACCCTGGAACAGGCTTCCTGGAGAGGTGGTCAATGCCCCAAGCCTGTCAGTGTTTAAGAGGCATTTGGACAATGCCCTTAATAACATGCTTTAACTTTTGGTGAGCCCTGAAGTGGTCAGGCAGTTGGACTAGATGATCGTTGTAGGTCCCTTCCAACTGAAAATATTCTATTCTTTGCAAATACTGCTTTTCTTGGACAGGTTACTTTTATGACTAGCCAAGCTTAGCAGTGAAAAATATTACAAGTTAATTCAAGCAGAGCAAATTGTTAAGATCCCAGTTACTTCACCGGAAACACATTTAGAGAGTGAAAAATAAAATAATGCCGTTGCTGCCTTGGCACTTCTCACCTAAAATCCTGAAGGCATGTCTCAGTTTAAGGCTGGGGCGGAAGCCACCCACCACTGTTCTGACACCGAAACAGAGCACTGGAGCAGCAGGTACCTGCTTGCAGCTGGGTGGTCAACAGTTAACAGGCACTACTGGAGTATGCGTATTTGGGGGCAGGGAGAAAAGGGGTACTACAACAGTTTATTTAAAATAAGCTCCTGAATTTTCAAGTTTCCAAGACTACTATAAAAGGTGTGTCATAAGTAGCGTTTGCCATATCTAGACTCTGACGGGCCTTGTTTGTAGTTTTCCATTAGATCTCCATAACGAAGACATCACCCTTAACAACACAGATGACAGACCTGGTGTTTGATGTGCTCTGTCTGAACACCTCCAGTCCCAACTTCTGTTCACCCTGAGGGTCACAAAGTGTCACAGCACTCCTCTGCACAAGAACCAAGTTCTGAAAACCATCAGTGAGCTCCTCCATTTCCATGAAACTTTATGATACCAGCATTGCATCCCAAAACTTGCTGCAGGGCTTTAGGACAACCTCCCCTCTGCCCCAGACCAAGAGCGCGATCCTCAAGCTTTGACTGTACTTCCCTAACCATAGCCCTCCTCGTGCCCCCAGGGCTGTGCAGGGCAGGAGCTGCGGCTGTCAGAAATCCTCGTCAGGTCAATGAGACCCAGCCCCAGGCACTTCACAGCACCAAAACTCAGCTTGCAGAAGCTTCTGAGCCTGAGGTCTTCACACCAAGTGCTGGACAGGAAACGAAACTAGAACTCCCTCAAATGATCCACTGATTGCTACGCTTGGGCGGCTGGATCACTGAATTCACCCAGGGAGATCTGAGTCAGTAACTGCGATACCAGTTGCTCTGGCTGGTCTTTACACAGAGAGATGCAAACAGAAACATCTGATGCTGAACATCAAACTTCAACCTTCCTGCGGAGAAAACGCAGCAAAGAACAAACGGGAGTTTGTGAAGTCAGCAGATGACATCCATGCAGAGATCCTTCCCAGCCCTGAGCTCTCTGCGCTTCCCCTCGCAGAGCCCGTGCGGCCGGAACTCGGGCTCGACCATGGCACCGAGTCACTGGCAAACGGCGCGCGTGCACCGCTGGAGGAGGAACACGGCCTGCCGTGCATGAGCTCGCCCCATGGCAAGGCGCAGCCAAATGGGCGCTGGCAACGGCTGCACGGGCTTCCAAGCGCAGGACTGGAAGCTGCGAGGTCACAGTGCCCAATTTTCGCGTGAAGCTGAACATAACAAGACGCTCCCAGGGAGTGCTCTGGAGCGACCACGGCGCTGGGGACAGCAGTGGCTCCCCCGGGGCCCTGCTGCAGCCCAGCCGGGAGGGACGGGGCTGGGGTACAGACCGACCCTCCCCGTCGGCGAGTCCCACGGATTGGCACTTTGGTCACAAGCTGTGACCCGCTGGTTTTACAAGTGCTCCTTGACGGTCCAGCTCAAATGCAAGGACCAACACTGGACACAGGAGGGGCACTGAGGGGCAGAGAGGCTGTGGCGGGCGGAGGAGAGCAGGAGGGTCCGGAGCTGGCGGGAAGGCCATTGCGGGCAGAGGAGAGCAGGAATGCCTGGGGCTGCGGGAGAGGCCATTGCGGGCAGAGGAGAGCAGGAATGCCTGGGGCTGCGGGAGAGGCCATGGCGGGCAGAGGAGAGCAGGAGGGCCCGGAGCTGGCGGGAAGGCCATTGCGGGCAGAGGAGAGCAGGAATGCCTGGGGCTGCGGGAGAGGCCATTGCGGGCAGAGGAGAGCAGGAATGCCTGCGGCTGCGGGAGAGGCCATGGCGGGCAGAGGAGAGCAGGAGGGCCCGGGGCTGGCAGGGCCATGGTGGGCAGAGGAGAGCAGAAGGGCCCGGGGCTGGCAGGGCCATGGCGGGCAGAGGAGAGCAGGAGGGCCCAGGGAGGCCACAGCAGGCAGATGAACACCAGGAGGGCCCAGGGCTCTGGGGAGGCCAGGAATGCCTGCGGCTGGC
Source organism: Calonectris borealis (assembly GCF_964195595.1). Taxonomy (NCBI): domain Eukaryota; kingdom Metazoa; phylum Chordata; class Aves; order Procellariiformes; family Procellariidae; genus Calonectris; species Calonectris borealis. The sequence continues at coordinate 408,993 of NC_134312.1, read as the reverse complement.
AGGGCCATGGCGGGCAGAGGAGAGCAGGAGGGCCCGGGGCTGGCAGGGCCATGGTGGGCAGAGGAGAGCAGAAGGGCCCGGGGCTGGCAGGGCCATGGCGGGCAGAGGAGAGCAGGAGGGCCCAGGGAGGCCACAGCAGGCAGATGAACACCAGGAGGGCCCGGGGCTCTGGGGAGGCCATGGCACTGGGGCAGGCAGAGTGACAAGGGCACTTGATCCAGCCAGCAGCGAGAGCTGGGAGGTGCGGTGAGCTGGGCAGAAACCTGGAAAGCAGGTCCGCGTTCTGCATCAAGGCAGGTGAACGTGGTAAAGCAGGTGAAGTGTTTGCTTGGCTGGAGAACTGGGGGATGGGTTGGGGGAATAAAAAATTGACATCATTTTGGAAAGAAGCAGGAGCAAACCGAGCCCCACAGTGGATCCGTACAGCATCGTCTCCCCAACAGTATATGGGATCAGCTGCCCCGGGAGATACGCAAATCACGGGAAGCAATCACCTCGGGTAACTTCTTGAACAACCTGCCCTGCCTGGCAGCTTCTCCCCAGACTAAGTAGACAAAAGACAAAAGAAAGCTCGCACCCTGAAGCAAGGACTTAGAGCCAGCTCCTTTTCTTTTTTCAACACATCATTTGTATTATTGGCAATATCCTTGCTATTCATATTATGTACTCCTTTCCTAGAGAGTAAATTCCCAAGTTAGGGACTGCATGTCCCTCTACCGCTTCCACAGAACCCACCATAACCAGGTGCCAATGCATTACCTGGCCCAGGAACAATATTCCTCTGCCCAGGGAACTGGTAGCAGGGATTTGCTGAGACCATGTGAGGTGCAGTCACTGTATCAGCTGTAACAACCACTGTTTACAGGGATGGCCCCAGGGAAGTGTGTATGAACACTTTATGAATCATATTACTAAACAGATAGTGCCTGATCTATGGTCAGGTTAGCCAGGAAGAGGGGAGGTTGCTCTAGTCCAGGCACAGAAGACTGGTTGAGTTCAGGATATTACAAGCCAAGAAATACCATCTTTCAGCATTTTGAGCACAGGTCTATCATTTGTGTATATGAAAGATAGGGATGGTCTCTCTGGGCCAAGAAATGAAGAAGTGAATCCACCTGCTTATCACTTTCTGTCACAGTGCTGAGTGAAGGGGCTGCGACACCCCTTCCCATCTGCTCCAAATGATTCTCTAAGGCAATGGCTGCAGGCAAGTCCCATGTCCGAAAGCTGCAGCTCGTCTCCTGCAGGGACCAGGATAAAACAACCTTTGTCCAAACATTCAGTTGGTTTGATTGGGACATCACCTTCTCCCAGTACTGGACAGAGGTGGAGACGGGATGGGCTGGGAAGGACTGGCTCTCTGGGGTGGTGGACAGCGTTCTCTGCCTGAGGTGCAGCTGATGGGGCAGCTCACAGAGATGGGCAAATTTGGGCTTGGGAAGGAATCAACCCTCAGCAAGACTGGCAGAAGCCATGCAAGATTTTCACCATCCTCTGCAGCATGAAGTGCAGTTTCCTTTGAGGATCATCCAGCTGAGTCTCACTTAATAACCAGCTCCCTCCCTCTGCAGGGACTTTGCTGATGCTCTGGTCCCTCCCGTTTTCAGACCCCTTCTCCAGTTCACCCCACAAGGCCTGAAGTGTTTCACACAGAGTATCTAAATGAAGCGTGAGCGGTGGTGACACCGATGTGGCCAAGACAGAGAGTCTCAGTGCTCCTTCCGGCTTAAACCCCCTGGCAGCACAAAGCACGAGGCTGAGTGGCTGGGAAATATGGGGGTGACGGGGAGCTACCACATTCACCTCTCAGTCAAGAGGATGCTGCTCCCCAAGGGGCATCAGCAGACTCACCAACACCCCTGTCCCAGATGGTAGCACGACAGACCATGCCCACCCTGCAAGGGCTTCCAAGCCACGACCCTGTGCAGCCACACGCTGCTCAGTGCCCCCTGCAGCAATGCCAGGCTGCGAATCCGTAAGCCATACCCAAGTCCCACACACCCACCGTTTAATCCGCTTCAAGTCCTCTCTTTCAGCCTCAGCAGACAAAGGAAAATAAAGAGCCTATAAATGTTAGGAAGGCAAACAAGAAAAAAGAAAGAAAAAAGGAAACAGGACAAAATTTATCCCATTTTTCCTAACACAACAGCTGCAAGTCTGATCTGGCAAAAAAATGGATGCCATTTTGAGCCCTGAAGTTTCACTTCATGTTACACAGACTGATGTGAGCAGCACACGGACAGACATGTATGTCACATATATAGGGAAGGGGAAAGAGAAGGGAGGAAGAGACAGCAACCATATTCTGAACGCAAACACACCCACTGGCACACGAGCCCTTTTGCAATACGGACAGAACAAAGACAATTCAGGAATCCCCACCCAAGATTGAAGCCCAAATCACAATGATCTTCAGCCACACTGAGGTCCAGGAAAGGAGCAGTACTACCAAACGAGCTGGCAGCCACTGGTTTAATCTTTCCCTCCTGCATCCTGCACCCTTCACGCAAGGAAGGGATGGAAGCATGCACCGCTGTGCCTCTGCTTTCAGCAGCTGCATTTCTGAGACCCCTGTGCCTCTCCCCAGCCTTCCGTCTGGAACTGCTGGAGGACCCTCCAGCCAGGGGTGGACCTGCCTCCCGAGCACAGGGGCTGAAGCCTGCTTCCTATGTGAATATGAGCACCCTCATTTCCAGTCCCCAAGGGACTCTCTTTTTTTGCAGCAAAAAGATTGGTTTCTGGTAAGAGGAGCCACAGTAACAACCTGGTCCACGGTACCGGCTGCATGAGCACAGGTGCTCCAGGGCTGCGCAGGGAATGCGTGCCCCAGGCACGAGCAGAAGCCCTCTGGCAGCACAGGGTGGAAGGTATGGTGGCAGCTGCAGGACAGACAACTCCTGGTTTGCCCTCATGCTGGGGCTGAACCCCAACACAGCCAGGGCTCCCAGGAGAAGGACCCCCAACTCTACACAGTCAAAGTATAGTGAAATACTTCAAGCATTAAAAAAAAAAAAAGCCACGGAGGACACAGGCCCTGCCCCATGGGGCTTACACCTGCATCTGAAACATGAAACAGAGTACATGCACTTTATACACCCAGTAAATAGGCAGAAGTGAAAACTCTTGCAAATGCAAAGCTACGAATACCAACATCTGTACCAGAGAAACACCCCAGAACGTGCGAGAGATGCACATTTGTCATGAATGGTATTTTCTGTACAATGCGTGTAACCAGAGATAAGCTACACTCACACTGCCTAGCCGTCGGAGAAGGAGGAGAGAGTCCCCTAAGAGACCCCGAAGCACAGGGGCTCACGGGCTGCTCGGTGCAGCCAGGGAAATGGGGTCCTGAGCACCAGCCAAAGTGAGGAGAAGGAGCTTTCCCTCCCAGCCCCAGGACCAAGCGAAAGAAGCAGCCCTTACCTTTGGCCCCTCGCAACACAAACCCGAATCCCTCATGCTCCCTCTTCTGCAGCACGGCCGTCTTCTCCTCAATGATGTAGTCACTGGGCAGGAAAGAGCACAAGAGAATGATGCTAGGGTTAGATTTCAGCACCATGCTGCCAGGCGGAGGTGGCCTTTGTGCCTGTGACAAGGAGACCTCTTCTCATCAACCGTTTCATGTCAGCAAGGAGTTGGGCACAATCTGCTTCCCTCCCTCCCTTGCCCAAAGTCAGAACAAAAAGACGAAAGCTACTTTCCCTCAACGTGTAGGTGGAGGAAAGCCCCGGCTGCCTGGATCACCCTTCTGCCCACCGGTCCCCTTCTCAGTCACCTGCATACGCATGCAGGGAGCTTACTGATCCCACTTTGGGCTTCCCTTTAAATGATGCCCTTAGCATATAATTGAAGAGTGGAGCGCCTGAGCAGAGGAGGTGCTGGGGGAGGCAGCCATCCATCCATCAGGGAAGCAGCTCTCTGAGACTTTCCGGTTGCCTCTTGTATGAAAAAATTAGACGCTTGACAAAAGGAGAGGTGCCTCTTTGGTAAGTTCCCTGGGAAGGAGAACAGCAGAGTTTATATCCTCATCCCGGCGCTCTGATCTTCTCTTAAAATCCCCCCCTGCGTTGCTAAGTAACCGTTTGTCATTAGCAGAGGGGGGATGCATTGCATTGTCCTAGTTTAACAAAGCTGCTCTCCCTGCCCTCCGCCGTGGCCAGACGAGAAGAACAGGGAAAATCCAGTGGTGGAGAGAGAGGAACGGACGCGCAGCTCCATGCAGACCCCGGCCGCCAGCGACCCTTCCAACAAACCACCTCTATATGCGCTGGGAGGGGCGGGGGGCGCGTGGGGAGGGGAGACGGGAGAGGGATTCTCTCAGCAAACGGGAGCTTAAATGCAGCCCTGCAAATCCCTCCCAGCAGAGCCGCATGTCTGACATCAGAGTGGAATTAATCAGGGACCTCGGTCCTTCTCGGCAGCGTGGGGAATGAGCTTTCCACACCAAACCAAAACCGAGAGAGGCAGAGAGGGAGTGATGGCACGGGCCGGCCCCCAGACCTGGGCACGTGCAGCCAGTGATGCGGTGTGCCCAGCGCGCAGCAGCGGGGAACAAAGACCCGCGTACCACCGCACTGCACAGAAACACGCTGCCAAGGAGCAGGTACAGTGGCGGGCGTGCAGGCAGGCGTGCTCGCAGGAGGGAGGAGACAGCTGTAGACAGGCGCTGGCACAGAGCAGGCTGGGTTCGCACACTGCGGTATGAGGTGCGCGGTACCGCCGCTGCAGGCAGGCACACGCCCCACCAGCACAGGCATGCCGCGCCACGCCGCGCCGCGCCTGCCGCCTCCTGCCCCTTGCTGCAGGGAAGGGGTCACCTGCCGAGGCTCAGGCTGCACCCCGGCGTCACCCCGCCGGGACCCTGCCGAACATGGCAGGGTTGGGGAGGGGGCGGGTGTTTCTGGATGGAAGGCGATGGGCTCACAGTGCTGCTGCATGGACTGGGTTGGCAACCCACATTTTTGTGGGTACTTTCTAGCAGCCATGGACTGCGACCGACAAGCACCAGGACAGGACACACCTCTCTGCATCCTGTCCATCTGTAGCCTCATCTGCCAGGGCTGCATTTATAGGCATCACAATCCCTTTTTGGGTAGGTAGTTCTGTGATTCAGCACAACAGTATCTAGCTCCTAGCAGGATGCATAGAAATATTGTTTTCCAGACCAAGGGAAGGTGATCACAAAAGTCAATACAGGCAACGCGTGCAGGTACCGAGGCACTCCAGAAGATGTACAACAGACATCGTCCACGGAAACTAACACAAGGCACAAGTCTGAATTCCTTGGACTTCTCTGGTAGTTCACTTTGCACTATAATTTTGGACATGCGTAGGCATTATCCATGAAAAAATAGGTATCTATAAAAGTAGTGACTTCATGCAACAACCTACCTAGAAGTGGATAAACTTCAACAAAACTATGTGAACCGCTTTAAAGGAGGTGGCTGCTGTCATAGAGTCATCCCTTTATGTCACATTTTCAACACATTGCCTGTCTTTCAAAAGCAGAGCTGGTTATGCATATGTTCCGCAATATGCATAAAACTCTCCCCTCTACAATGAAATCCTCTCTTCCAAGTGTAGAACGTCCTACTGGAAACAGATTCATTATGCAGACGAGGTCATTACGGTAATACCGTGGATATTACCCATCATTGTGGATGCCCCATCATTGGATGCCCCATCATTGGAAGTGTTCAAGGTCAGGTTGGATGGGGCTTTGAACAACCTGATCTAGTGAAAGATGTCCCTGCCCATCGGAAGGAGGTTGGACGAGATAATCTTGGAAAGTCCCTTCCAATCCAAACCATCCTGTGATTCTGCGATAAGCCTTTATCTTCTATTTGAACTATGACTTACCATTTAGGAGGAGAGCTAGACTTAACACATTTCGCATCCACGGAATGGATCCACGCCAGATCTTAACCCCATACCAAGAGCAACTTCTGCCACCTCTACAAGAATGTGTTTGTGTATGTGTATATGCAAGAGAAAGAGAGAAGGAAAGGGAAACAAATGCTTATGTATAAAATAATGATTTCTATTTATCTGGTGGTGGGCTGAAGTGCCCAATTAGTCCTGCTGTGATTGCTTTGTCAATGAGAAAGTGATGAAAGAAAATTCTGTACCTCTAATTCTTCCCACAGGACCTCTGTGGTTGCTTCATCCACATGATAAACTGAAGAAACTCTTGACAAAACTGCTTGTACTCTGCGTAAGTACAATTTCACCCAGCCTCCCCCACCAATCCTCATGTGCCAAGATTTCCTGTAATAATCATAGAATCATAGAATCATAAAGGTTGGAAAAGACCTCTAAGATCATCGAGTCCAACCGTCAACCCAACGCCACCATGCCCACTTAACCATGTCCCTAAGCGCCTCATCTACACGTCTTTTAAATACTTCCAGGGATGGTGACTCCACCACTTCCCTGGGCAGCCTGTTCCAAGGCCTGACCACTCTTTCAGTAAAGAAATTTCTCCTAATGTCCAATCTAAACCTCCCTTGGCACAACTTGAGGCCATTTCCTCTCGTCCTGGCCTTCTTGGCCACCTGGGCACACTGCCGGCTCATGTTCAGCCGGCTGTCAACCAGCACCCTCAGATCCTTTTCCTCCGGGCAGCTTTCCAGCCACTCTTCCCCAAGCCTGTAGCGTTGCCTGGGGTTGTTGTGACCCAAGTGCAGGACCCGGCACTTGGCCTTGTTGAACCTCACACATTGGCCTTGGCCCATTGATCCAGCCTGTCCAGGTCCCTCTGCAGAGCCTTCCTGCCCTCCAGCAGATCAACACTCCCGCCCAGCTTGGTGTCATCTGCAAACTGACTGAGGGAGCACTCGATCCCCTCGTCCAGATCGTTGATAAAGAGATTGAACAGGACCGGCCCCAGTACTGAGCCCTGGGGAACACCGCTCGTGACCGGCCGCCAACTGGATTTAACTCCGTTCACCACAACTCTCTGGGCTCGGCCGTCCAGCCCGTTTTTTACCCAGCGAAGAGTGGACCTGTCTAGGCCGTGAGCCGCCAGCTTCTCTAGGAGAATGCTGTGGGAGACAGTGTCAAAGGCCTTACTGAAGTCCAGGTAGACCACATCCACAGCCTTTCCCTCATCCACGAGGCGGGTCACCTGCTCATAGTAGGAGATCAGGTTGGTCAAGCAGGACCTGCCTTCCATGAACCCGTGCTGGCTGGGCCTGATCCCCTGGTTGTCCCAGACATGGCTCGTGAGCGCCCTCAAAACAAACTGCTCCATGATCTTCCCCGGCACCGAGGTCAGGCTGACCAGCCTGTACTTCCCCGGATCCTCCCTCTGGCCCTTCTTGTAGATGGGCGACACATTGGCGAGCCTCCAGTCGTCCGGGACCTCCCCAGTTAACCAGGACTGCTGGTAAATGATGGAGAGCGGCTTGGCAAGCTCCTCCGCCAGCTCCCTCCGCACCCCTGGGTGGATCCCATCCGGCCCCATAGACTTGTGAGCGTCCAGGTGGCGCAGCAGGTCGTTAACTTCTTCCTCTTGGATTATGGGGGGTTTATCCTGCTCGCCGTCCCCGTCTTCCAGCTCAGGGGGCTGAGTACCCTGAGGATAACTGCTCTGACTATTAAAGACTGAGGCAAAGAAGGCGTAAGTACCTCAGCCTTATCCTCGTCCTTGGTGGCAACGTTCCCCCCCGCATCCAATAGAGGATGGAGATTCTCCTTGGCTCTCCTTTTGTCATTAATATACTTGTAAAAGCATTTTTTGTTGTCTCTCATGACAGCGGCCAGGTTGAGTTCTAGCTGGGCTTTTGCCTTTCTAATTTCTACTCTGCACGACCTAACGAGATCCCTGTACTCTTCTTGAGTTGCCTGCCCCTTCTTCCAAAGGTGATAAACTCTCCTTTTTTTCCTGAGTCCCAGCCAGAGCTCCCCGTTCAGCCAGGCCGGTCACCTTCCCCGCCCGTTCTTCTTGTAAGCCTTTAAATAAGTTCAGCCTGCTGCTCTTTACCCAAAGTTACTCTGCACAAAGAATATTTGATTCTTTCTGCCACCTCTAAATTACTCCTCCTCCTACAAATAAACTGGCAAGAAGTACCTTAATTCAAAACCCTAAACTTGTCAGAAACAATAGGAAAACTCTCCCCACACTACTTTCTGTTCCTGAACACTCCAAAAGTACGTATGTAGAGCTACCTGTGGGATTTTTAGAAATGTTGGGTGTTTATTTGTTTTAGCTCACTCTCTTCCACTGTGTTGTCCACAGAGGGATTTATGAAGTTAGACTTGCAAGAGGGGTCTTGCAAAAGCACTCCCAGTTTAAGTCCCTCCAGAACCTGCAAATCCTTTGCTTATTGCCATCTAGCTCTACAGGCACCTAAAAATCCTCAGGTTCGTAACTGACTACAGTAAGATCTATTGGACACCTTCACGTTTGGATATAACCACACTAATTAGTTCCATAGATAGATGTATATAAAAAGTGAAATTAAAAGTCCCTACATTTTTGTGAACTAGAATTGTGGGGGAGTAGAGAGACACCCGAGATGCCACTGATCGGCCCTGCTGGAGCTCCGAGGGCTGGAAAAAGCAATAAAAACCAGCCTGGAGAAGGAGATGAAGCAGTGTAATCAAAGATCTGTGATAGTGTCATACTGAAAAAAAACCCAGAATTACTCATTTTTTTTATTTTTGTATACATAAAAATAGGAACTTTCAAAAATAAGATGTAGTAGGGAGTTATTTTAAGGTATCAGAGAAAGATTAAGCAAAATAATGATTTAATACTCTTGTGACATAAACGTTTAAATAAAGTTATGATACCCAATGGAAAACAGCACCTCAAGTTCACTGCCAGATTACTGTGCCCTACATATAACTGGTAAATGAATAAACAGACGAGCTAATGTAACGATAGAGAGGCATCAGAGCATGGCTCTTCAGAGCTGCTCCTCAAGATGACACAAGGTCTACCGGACCATCTCAATTCTGCAGGTTTGAGTGTCAGACCGTCTGCTGGTTTGTCTTTTCTTGAAACCAAATTAAAGACAGTTAATGCACATGATGCTTGACTAGGGCAAATTATTTTAGTAACTTTGTGACTCTTTAAAGGGACAAACCTAACCGATCTATCAAATGAACAATTCAAAAAATAGCATGGTTATGGCTGTACTACAGTTAACTCCTGGTAACACCATAACAGCAAAGATTAGCTCTGACCCTTGTGTGAAGAAACAGCAGTTAGAAGAATTAGAATTTTTTTCAATTGTCTGGGCCTGGTGAAATTCACTGAAAGTGCCTAGGCAGCCAGCGGAAAGTATCTGACATCTATGATGGGTTGTCTCTGAGAGCTTGCATAGGATGCACGACACTCCAGAAGATCTGAAAAAGGGATGATGCTCATCTTTAAAAACAGGCAGTAGAAAGATCAAAGGAAGTATAAAATGAAGCAACTTGTCTTTAATTCCCAGGAAAATCCTCTAACAAACAACACAACGGTTTAATAAAACATCTAGAAGAAAAGAAGGTGATAAATATCAGGTGGCATGGATTTGAAAGAACTGATAGTTCTAAATGAACCTAATTTCTCTTTGAACATAATAGGTCTCATGAACACAGGAAAGGCAGTTCTGTGATATGTATCTTGATGACCGTTAGGCATTCTGAATGCTCTCACAAGGCATTCTCATAAAAAACAAGGGGAACATAAACTACTGCAAGGTGAGTAAACAGCTGGTTTGACACAGTTTTCACTGTTGAACTGGAAGGATGTATCAAGTGCGATTTCACAGGGGTCTGTCTTAGGACAAGCTCAATGTTTTCACCAATGACTAGGATGTAACAGAGAGTAAACTTAACAAATTTGCAGAAGATCCCATCTGAGAGGGCAGGAGCATGTTGGAAGCGCGGACTTGGACTCACATGCTACTTTCTATGGAGAAATGGTCTGAAAAATACCAGAGGAAAAAAGGAAAAAAGAAAAGTGCAAGGTACTACAGTCAGGAACTATGAAAAGAAGAACACAAGATGGAGGAGGACTGGCTGGGCAGCCAGCTGGCAGGAGAGGCCATGAATACCATCCTAGACTCATAAACGTCAGCAGCAGTGTCACACTTTTGTGACTGGAGATATATAAACGGGAGTGCTGTCTAAGACTTGAAATAATCCTTCTGCCCTACCCCATGATGCAGTAGCCTAGGGAGTCATCTAGTTAAATGTGGGCATATATAAAACAAGCACCTACAGTGAGCAAGTCGCTCTGGGCTTCTTTTAGACTCAATGGAGAGCTATTCAGTGAAGTCAATGGAACTGTGATTCATCCCATGCTGAAATGACCGCCTACATTTTGTCAGATGAATGGCACCCCTGGCTCCACTGACTGCACACATCTGTATCGACTCCCAGGGTGAGCCAGGGCGATGAGCTCAGACACCTACACGGTAGACACCTACAATGAAGTGACGTGAATCACATTACTAAAGTTAGATAACACTCCAGTTGCCCAGTTCTTAGCACCACACTTCCAGAAGGATGTGGGTCAAGAGGAGAGGGTCTCGAGGAGGACACTTGGAGGATAAAAGGCCCAGGAGGAAAGACCTGGTTTGACTAATTGGCTTGATAATTCCCATGAGAAAATGCTTAGAAGGTGTCACACAACTTCTCAGTAGTAATATCGCCGAAGCATGGGAATGGGGTGGTGATGGATGGAAGGCCACTCACTGGGAACTTCTAGATAAATCTCCCTCAAGAAAAACTTAGGTTCAACTGATGTTAGTGGAAGGATGGACCATTTCAGGCCTCTCCCAGCAGAAACCTCACTCACACACTGTGGTGTTCCACAGTCAGGCAGTGCGAGGGGTTTAATTCTGCTCAGCTACCTTGAGCAGAAAACATCTCCCACAACAGAAGGGTGACTTGACAGTAATAGTAAATAAGCGGGGCACAGACCATGCTCTGGCCCCAAGAGCATGTGGTGCACTCTGAGTCTTTATGGACAAACTTCCTCCTCTCCCCAAAAAAATCAAAGCCATAACACAGGGTAGCTCTTTCCAAACTGCATTCTAGAAATTGCCTCTGGCTAGGGCTGGCCTTGCGCTATGGCTGGACTTGTCCAGGAGAGTGCAAGTTGGCCCGGATCAAATTTATCCCATGGAGCAAGCTAGCAATGAAACAGCATGGACGATAACGAGGCACGCACATCTGCTTCCTACCCTATCTCACTTCACAGAGCAGATGAAGTTTTAGGGAGAGAGATCACAGATCACCCTTGGATTTATATACCAAACAGTTAAGCTTCTAGCAGAAATCAACAGGGAACAGGCATGTCCTGGAGATTTGGCATCAGCTGGGCACATTGCTATCGAACGGTTTGCTGAGCACAGCACCCCTCGCAGCAATGGAGCCTGGAGAGACCTACCCAGACCCGAGCACTCTGCAGAGGCTGCTGTCACACAGTCCTGCTCTTCTGCCGTGCGGATGCCAGCCAAAGCACAACACAGCTGTATTTCTTGGCTCTATTTGAATACGAGAGAGAAAGAATGACCACAGCGGGTCAGATCAGGTGTCTCGTCTCGAACTTTTACTGACAGCAGCAGCCTGGAGAAGAGGAAAGGAGCAGGTCTGAAGTGCACTACTGATGTCCCAGAAGAGCTCCCAACTCAGAGACTGGCAGCCAGGGGACATCAGCAGCAACATCAGAAGTGAAACTGGGAAAAGCCCTATCCCAAATGGAAAAATAAACCACTTAAATCTCCACTGTAGATGAGGAAATCTCTGGGAACGCAGGTGACAGTGGTGCTTCTGCATCGAAAGCAAAGAACAGCAGGAAATGGAGAGGCTAGGAAGGAGCCTATTTATGCTCCTAACTGGTCCTGAAGCACTGATTATCATCAGTAAGATTTTCTGTTTAATTCAGTCAGGAGGCAGCTCATCAAGGCACTAATTATGAACTACGTCAAAAGCAAACTGACAGATGAAAAGCAACTCTAACTCCAGAAGAAACCATCGTCCAGCCACACACACACACACGTGATTTGAAAGCGCAGCAAGCCCCCAGGAAAGATGTGTTTTTGAGATCACATTGCCTCCAGCACTGGTCAAACGCATTTCAGACACCAGTTAAAAACCCAAAGCCATCGCTGCTCAGTCCCAGATGAAATGCGGGCTGTGAGTACCAGAGAAATTCTAAAGATCAGATATTGCAGAAAGTGAGGAAGACCATTAGTGAAAGGCACTGAAAAGCAGCATCTTCCCCATTCAAACACAGGCAGTTTTCACAGAAAATTTTCAGTACTGGATTCGTTTCATTTAAACACACCAAGCTGGAAACTTCAAGGGCATTAACCAAAACAGTAAAATAAGACAGCTCATTAAGAGAAGAGAGTCTAAGAAGAAGTCTAAGAAAGCCCAAGACATGTTTTGCCTGGACTCCAAACTAGCAGTGATGCTGAGAAAGCTGTTAAGACCTTGCTGTGAACGCCAAAAAGCAGTCAAGGAAAAGATGCCATTGCAGAGACGCACAAAAGATAAGCCCCTGGAATAATCAGGCTCATATTTATTCTGGCAGAAGGAAGCTTTTTGCCCTGGATTTTTATCCTCACTTGCCAAAAGAGGCATTGCAGCTGCATAGGTGATGCTATCCAGCTCCTTCTCCCTGGATATGCTCTCTACCAGACAGGCTAAACCTGACACTGACTGACAACGGACCGCCGATGAGCAAATGTGGTCTCAGGACCTCAGGTCCATCGTTCATAGCCTCCCATTATCACTTCTTTAGCAAATGGTGCAAAATGGTGTCTACTAAAACAGGAGGCAAAGGCAGCCTCTGATCCGCGCTTAGCGCTGCCAGATTACCGGTGTCACCTGTGGGAATTCTGCTCCACAGAAACAGCATTGTTCAAAGCTGACGTCGGAGCCATTTGGCTGCGCAGGTGCACAGAGAGACACATAAAGTAACACGCAACAGCATCTCAAATCTTAGAATGTCTCACTAGCTCATGAAATTCATACTGCATGTATTTAACAGGGAAAACGGTCACAAACAGGGGGATGTTACAGGAGTTAGTCCCACCACAGTTGTCAGATGTACCGGGAAAGGACAGATGACACCTAAAATCTCCCTTTGCTTGAACGAAAGGAGATTAAAGAACATTATGTCTGCCTCTTGCCCAATACGCGTTCGAGAAAGAACAATGCATATTTCTATAAATAACAAAAACAAGTCCTAGAAAATCCAAATTCTACAATGTGGATTTATTCCATCCTCAGCAAAGGAAACAGATGGAGACCATGTAAGGACACTGTGCTGGAGACACAGTACAAATACATGCCACAGATTGAGAAAGAACAGAAAGAAGCTGGCATGGCTAAACAGCAGGGAAATGGAGGGTATTAAAACCATGAAAACATTCTTCATAAAGCTGAAACCATATCCAAATGAGGAACACAGAAAGGATCGTGATCTCTTGCAGGTTAAATGTAAAAACACAGTATGACAGGCCAAATATGAGTCTGCGGAACAATTTGCAAAGGATTTCAAAACCAATACTAAACCAGTTTTCAAGCGCATACGGAGCAGTAAGCCTACCAGAGCATCTTTGGGGTCAGATGATCGTGGTGTCAAAGCAGCACTCAGAGAAGGTAAGGCCTTAACAGAGAAACAAAATGCAATTTTTGCTTCCCTGTTGTGCGGAGGTTTCCGCTTCAGAAGCGCAGAGACTTGTAGGCAGACAGATCCGAAATGGAAGCATCTCTACAAGAGGTTTTGGAACAAAAAGGAGAGGCACAAGCCACCAAGACCAGACAGTAGACAACCAAGTGTCTAGAGTACCTTGTGGGTGACAGAGCTGTGCCACTCATGCTGCGTAGGCTGTGGTGAGAAGCACTGTGGCATCTGGGGCCAGGACGGTGGGCATGTGGTGCCTGTTTTTACAGGGGTGCCAGCAGAGAAGGAAGGCGCTGCAGGGTCCATCATCCTGATGCCTCCCTGGGAAAGGCTCTAGCAACTGGAACAAGCAGAGAGCCAGCCAACACATGGATAAATATCACACTTGGGAAAGCTAACATGGCATTTTAAGTGAATGTCTTGCCTCATAAACTCCAGTAACGAGTGGTGTCCCTCAAGGGTCCATACTGGGACCATCATAATACCTTCATTAACGACATAGTGGGATTGAGTGCACCCTCAGCAAGCTTGTAGACACCAAGCTGAGTGGTGCAGTTGATTCGCCAAAGGGAAGGGATGCCATCCAGAGGGACCTTGACAGGCTTGAGGAGCGGGCCCGTGCAAACCTCATGAAGTTCAATAAGGCCAAGTGCAAGGTCCGGCACATGGGTCGAAGCAATCCCCAGTATCAATACAGACTGGGGGATGAATTGATTGAGAGCAGCCCTGAGGAGAAGGACTTAGGGATACTGGTGAATGAAAAATTGGACGTAAGCCAGCAATGTGCACTCGCAGCCCAGAAAGCCAACCCTATCCTGGGCTGCATCAAAAGAAGCGTGACCAGCAGGTCAAGGGAGGTGATTCTCCCCCTCTGCTCTCATGAGACCCCACCTGCAGTACTGCGTCCAGCTCTGGAATCCTCAGCACAAGAAAGGCATGGACCTGTTGGAGTGGGTCCAGAGGAGGGCCACGAAGATGATCAGGGAGCTGGAGCACCCCTCGCGTGAAGAAAGGCTGAGAGAGTTGGGGTTGTTCAGCCTGGAGAAGAGAAGGCTCCGGGGAGACCTTATTGCAGCCTTTCAATACTTAAAGGAGGCTGATAAGAAATATGGAGAAAGACTTTTTACCAAGGCGTGCAGTGACAGAAGAAGGGGCAACAGTTTTAAACTGAAAGAGGACAGGTTTAGACTGGACATAAGGAAGAAATGTTTTATGCTGAGGGTGCTCAACACTGGAACAATAGATTGCCCAGAGAAGCTGTGGATGCCCCATCACTGGAAGCGTTCAAGGCCAGGTTGGACGGGGCTTTGAGCAACCTGATCTAGTGAAAGATGTCCCTGCCCATGGCAGGGGGGTTGGACTAGATGATCTTTAAAGGTCCCTTCCAACCCAAACCATCCTGTGATTGTATGATAAAGCACATACAGATGCAGGTAAGGGGGGTCCCTCCCCACCCCTGCAATTCTAGGATTCTGTAGACAGTGCGGAAAAACCCAACCTACAACGCTACCATCAGCCACGTCAGGAAGCACTCTCGGTCCCCAAAACCAAGCAGTGCAGAAGGGCTTGTGTCGACATCGCCCGGGCACTCTCCCTGAGTGCAGCACCTGCGCTCACGCTGCCCAGCGCTGCTCGGGGGTCCCCTGGGAACAAACACACCACCTTTTTTTAAGGTGCTTTTGGTTCATAATTCTCAAACAACCTGAGGACTGTGAGTACCTGATGAAGCAGCGTTTCACAACATGGTGCTAAGGGGGAGCACCACACGAGCATGGCACAGGGACAGGCAATGGTGTTTGAGGGTACAGGTCCTGCCAGGATTATACTGGAGGATCATGCAGGGAGGAGACAGCCGAACTCAACAGTCTCTTAGCAAGTGCTCACTAGAATTAAATATCCCCAGAACCACAACCAGGTTTTGTTCCAGAGATGCAATGTGCCAACACCAGAACAGAGCAAGGGGTGAACTGGGACACAGCCAGAGAGAACCGATGGGAAAAAAAGCAGACATCCAAGTTATTTGACAACAAAAACTTAACTAAAGTCTTCTTAGATTTCCAAAAGCATTTGACAAGGTCTTTCATTAAAATCTCTTGAGGAAGCTAAGAAGCCATGGGATAAAAAGGAAGGTTTTTACATATGAAATTTTTTAAAAGGTTTAAAATAAAAGTGAATGATTGGATTTCACATCAGAAGAAAGGTCAGCAGCGGAGTCTCACGGGGATCGGTGCCAGGACTTGCGCTGTTCAACATAGCCCTAGATCATTTATGAGAGAGGAATGAAAGAGAGGTAACAAGGTTTGCTGATAATGCTAAATTATTCAGGATAATAAAGAGGAGGAAAACTGTGAGGAACTGTAGAAAGTTCTTAAAATGTAAGGTGAAACGTAACGTGGAGAAAAACTGATGCACATGGGAAAAAATAATTCTCTCCTCATACATAAAATCACAGGCTCTGAGCTGATTACCAGTATTAAGAACCTGGGGACATGACAGACAGTTCGCGAAGGGTGTCAGCATAATGTCCGACAATGGCCAGCAACAATGAGCAAAGAAAAGTGAGTTGGACAGAGGAACATTATACCATTGGCACAGCCAAAGTGCCCCCACATCTTAAATGCTTGCAGTAACTCCCATTTGGAAAAGAATACAACGAAACTTGGATAAAAAGAAAGGTGACATGGACTGTCCAAAGTATGGAAAGATTTTCTGTACAAGGAACGGTGCTGCTTAGTACCACTTAACCTGAAAGAAACACAAGCCAGGGGAAATAGTTCTACCAAATCCTGAGTGCTATGGAGGGGCCAAAGGTGGTGGCCTACCTATTGCCTCCTCCAGCACAAGGACTAGGCCACATCAAATGAAACCTAGAAGATAATGTTTCAAATAAACTGCAATTTCACATGACGTTAAGTTCTTGCGTGTCTCCTGGTTTTGTCATTTGGCAAAACCAAACTATATTTTGGACAGATCTTTTAGACCCTGTAGGAGTCAACAGTTATTATGACATGATTCTTGTCCTGAATCTTTCTTGCTTCCTCCTTTTCAATCCTAGCAAGGCTGCTGACAGCTACCTTTTCTTTCCTCATTTGGGGTATGTAGTGGCTACAGTCTGTCTTCCTGCTGGATCGAAAGGTTGAGGAATGGTACACGCAGTGTACGGTGATGTTGTCGCCATCCTCCCGTTATCAAAGTCCAGGTGGTCTGCCGACGAGTCATCTGTGCGGTGGCATTATCAGCACGCACGACTTCTACCTAACCAGCATCTGCACTGTGGGCAGCCCAGGTCAGCAACACAGCCTTCAGTGCTGACCTGCTTTACTGCTGATTGTGTTTGGGGTTGTCAGTACAGGCCGTGCCTTTGATCCCCGATCTACGGCCTCTCTTGGTGCCTTCTCATACAGACATTACCATTGATACTTTAATCATACCACCCTTTGTACTTCTCTTACACAATCTCCACACCAGGACTCACCTGGTGTCTGGGAGTCCCGTCCTCACGGCGGTGATGCCGGCACCTCTCACAGGCTGTGGTACTGGTTATGCCGACCAGCTCCATCTGTGGCGTCGGTCACACTCGCTTTGATGAAATACTCAGTGCTGGAGGGCAGCAACTCACCCAGGGTCACCAGATGTCAGGTTTTCTTGACACGCACTTGTCTAACGAGCTGATCATCCTCAGGCAGTGCTTCAGTCCTGTAACAGTGGAAGCTGCTGCACTCTGCAGATCGTCTCCAGACTTTCTCTTTGAGTTATTTAATGGTACTGATGGCTATGTGGCCCAAGATAGGGGCACTGTTTCTTCAAGTCACACCAGTTTGCATTAAAGGTAAATGCAGCTCCTTGTGATAGCTGCAATACGTTCTGACATCATCCTCATGAAGCTCAAAGGTAGGTCCCAAAATCACTGAGAACAACTGTCTTACTGTCTTTTGAAAGATCTTAGATTCACAGGATATTCAAAACAGTAAGGAAAGAAGCTCACGTCCCCTAAATGGAACAGTGAAAGCAATGAGAAAATGTTTTTGCTGAAGTTGCACTGGGGTCCAACTTGCTGAGCAGTTCAACACCTCGCAGCCTGCGGAAGGAGCGCCTGGGTTTCACACAGCTGCTGGGTATTGGAGTTTCCCACTCTTGCTGAAATATCAGCGCATAAGCACACGACCTCAGAGAGCCTTGTTCCGAGGACCAAAACCTCATCAACTGATGCAGGAACTTGCTTGAGGGTCGTATGTTGGAACTGATTTTCAACAGTCTTCATCAGTGGAGGTGGTACTCAGTGAGGCATCACTTTACCCTTGCTGTTTTACAAATTATTTTAATTTACCAGGTGTACTGCTGCAACTCAAGATTTGACCAATTTAGTCCTAATTCTCTAAGAGCTCAATAGCAATTATTTAATTTCTCCAAGAGAGCAGATGTCATCTATGCAGCATCTTACGCTGCAGCTGCTCCCTTGCTGTTCTGGCAATCCAAAGAGATGACTTCTAGTGCCAGCAGACTCTTGTCATCGGCTGGTTCATGAGATGAGTCAGAGGGGACCTTTATAATTTCTTGGTGATGCCATGAATGGCTGTGCCCACCTTGAAGCAGCTTTGTATGTGTCAGAATATAAAATGCCCATGTCTCAGTTCCAATCATCAGAGTGTGCCCCTGGACAGCACTCCCACCATCATCATCAGCTGCGAGCTCTGAGGTAAGGCTTTTCCCCTGACTGCACACATGCATGCACTGATCCTTTCCATGACGTTTGCAACGAGAAATACCCTTAGCACGTAGGCATGTCCAGATCAGGTGTACACTGCAACTGCAGCTGCTCCAGACTCAGCATAAGCAGTGTAGTCACTATTGATCAACACATCCTTTATGGTCTTAACTGACAGTTCCTGTCTCTTTAATAAATGACTTAGCACCTTCAGAATGAGAAAAAACCTGAATGACGTTTTTTGGTTTTATGTCTTCAGTTGCCTAGCTGAACTGCTTTCTCATGAATCAAACCAGGTAGGAGCTGCAACGTCTCTGACCCGTGACGGTCCCTCTACAAGGAGCAGCGTGACTGCGCATCGCTCCGGCCAGGGCTGCACGCAGAGCCCTGATTAAATCCCCACCTCTCACACTGGCTTGGCTGAGAGACACCGCTGACAGCTCACACAGGCCTAGCTCGGCTTCCTGGCTCAGTTTAAGGGGCAGCATCGTGCAAAGATCATTTCACAAATGTACCCATCTGATGAAAATAACTTATCTCACAGTACTGGATGGGTCCACCTCGCAAAACCACGCTGCAGTGTTCTGTGACAGGAAGCGGCCAGGTGGAACATCTCCCTGGTCATCCCCACACAGCAGCCTCCGTCACTGTGTTTTCTTCCTGGACTCAACATTTCCACGTTGTACTCACGATATCCAGTAATTTGCACAATTCTCATTTTAATACAATGGCTGTTTCCCTTGGGTCTGACACATTTCCTCTGTAATAATTATCATTAACTTTTTACTGTAATTAGGAATAACTTTAAGTTAACACACTCTGGCTCTCACAATATATTTTATCATCTCTGTTTAGAACATGAACACCCAGAAACAAAACCTCTTTTTTAGTCTTCCTATGCTGGTAATTTAACATTCAGTGCTTATAGTGGGTTTCCAACCAGCAAAGACATCATGTGAAAAACAATTAATTCACTAAGCCGCCTCTTGTGTTTATCAGCTACTTCTACTGACATTAGTGACAAAGACATCTATTCCACTGACAGAGCTAGAAGCAGCATTAGCGAAATTCTGTTTGCACAACCCTAATGCTGCCAATATTCAACACCAGTGCTCCTTTGCTCCCAGTCCAGCTAGATGTGGAAAGTAACCTCTCCAACTTAACAAACAGAGTGATGTAGATGTGAATCATCAAGAGTCTGTCACCGTCTGGCATGAGCCACTTTTCCATACGTTACTGAATTTTAGTTAATAATCACTTCCCCTTTCTTCCCCGTCCTCCCTTACTCACTGTCACATACACACAAAATGGACTGCGGACAAAACCCAAATCTCTCTTTCAGGAACCTGTTCCAGAAACATATTTGTTCCTTTAAATTTGTACTGATAATACTACATGCTGGTTGTCCAGAGCCCCAGGTGTTCTCCCACCCATAAAAAAGCACCTAGAAACGACACGTACTGCTGTGAAAGACCATCCTAGACCTGTCTCTGAACAGGAACGTCACCACAGCAAAACACAGCCCACCTGAAAAGCAAGCGGGGTCATTCCCCCAGCCAAGGGCTCGCTCCTCGGGGCACTAGGCCCCCATGCTCCACCAACGCATCCCAAGGCCTGTCAGCCAAAACCCTCAGCTGGGTTTTACAATGGAAGAGTTCACGCTGATTTTTTAGAGAGCCTTGTTCACCACCGATGCTCCGAATTGGAAATCAATGCAGCGCGTACATAACGTGCTTAGCCCAGCTTTTCTTGCTGCTAAGCAAGCTTTTTGCTTTTTGTCACAGCATTAAGGTTACAAGCAGTCTTCAGAAAATGAAAAGGCCAGTATGACCACGACACAGGCATGTAATGTTGTGGTAAGGATTGTATGGGAGAAAGTAATGATCTGCTGAAAAACCAAATGTGGAAAATAGTTTTCAGGCATGGTTGCTACTCAAGGAAGCAGAAGAACATATGGATCCGAAACCTTGCATTTCTGTGGTTGTCTAAAAAAAATGAAAGCCGATCAGATCACCTACCGAGGCAGCGGACACCACGATGCATATTGCACCAGCAGCTCTGCAGCCACCAACCATCACCTCAGCCTTGGTGACTCCAGGTTTCATCTTGCTCTGACTCAAACTCTTAACAAGTGCGAGCTCGGAGCACAGGAGTAATACGCCAGAGGCTTCTCTTAACACCATGGGATGGTTAAGTAGAAAAAAGATCACATTTATTAGCGATGTAATGCTTTTGACTTCTTGACTTCTTATACAATGTATTCATTAGTCCACTTCAACTTAAACAATGAGGAAATGAAAAAGTATTTGTATATGAAGGCCACATCATGAAAAAACCCAAGACAGTAACAGGAATGGAAATACTTTGATAATTAATACTTGCACCATGGGAACACGTATAGCAACACTGACAACCATTCCTGAAAAGACAGAAAAGAACATAAATGTAGCAGAAACTTAAGGAAAGCAAACAGAATACTACTTTTTTAAAAAAAGATAAGTGATCCAAGTAGTCACCAGCCTGAAAGTTAATTAGCATTCCTAACAAAACAAACATTACAAGAAAATCACCCTCACAAACATTCACAAGCAGCAGCAGCAGCGTACCAGCACCCTCGACTGCTTCGAAACCAGCGCTGCAGTCAGCGTACGGAGGAAGAGGGACAGGTTTATGGTTTGATTCTCTTCTGCCCTGCAGGTCGAGTAGTAATTTACACCCACGCAAAATAATTATAAAACCTATTGTGATTTGCTAGTATGTTATTCCTGCTGTGCACATGACTGTTAGTATTCATACATGCAAATATATGCAGCTAACATACGGGTAGCTCTACACACTCTCCTCTGGGCTGACGCGAGCATTGCTTGTCTGAGGATGCTGAGATCCCGCACTCAGCAGGAGGGCGAGTGGCTGCATCGGCTCTAGCAAACTGAGAAGGTCCTGCTCGGGCTCCGTGCCACACAAATGACAGCTGGAGGTAACTCGTGTCTGGCAAGAAAGCAGTGGTGACAGACTTATCTTCTGCATGCCCTAATAGTGCCGTTGAAAGATGCCCTTCACAAGCATGGCAGAAGGGACTGCAGGGCAAAGTAAAGGCTTTTTTCCCCTGTAGCATCAGTTACGAAGCTGAAGCTGATAATTATACTGGGGGATAATTAGCATTCAGGCCTGCTACTGACAGGCTTAACCCATTATTTATAGACAGGAACTATGACAAGTGCAGTCCCAGAGACAGAAAGATGGGTGGAGAGGAAGTTTCAAGACTGTCAATTTTGCTTGCTCAAACCCTGTTATGTTGTACCAATACAACACACCACGGCTTCCGTTGCTCTCTGCCATTACCTCTACCTATGGTTTGCACTGAGTGGTGTTTCTGTGCCTTTTTCCAAAGCGCCCTTCCTAGGGAAGTGCTGTCAGTTTTGCACACTGCTGCTCACAGCAGTTTTGAAAAATGCCCCAAACAGGCAGTTTGTTGGTGCATCTCCACACACACCTAGAGCTAATCTGATTCATATGCAACCAAAACACTTTTCTTTAGACTGCTAAGCACTGCAGGTTACTGTCACACATTTATTTCTTCTGTCTTCATCTGTAACATGAAGCTTTGTCTGCTGTTGGGGTCATTTCAGCAGTTTAACGCTCATGCATAGTTCGGAAAGCAGCAGCACCTCATTTGTACTCAGCACTGGTGAGGCCGCACCTCGAATCCTGCGTTCAGTTCTGGGCCCCTCACTACAAGAAGGACATGGAGGTGCTGGAGTGTGTCCAGAGAAGGGCAACGAAGCTGGTGAAGGGCCTGGAGCACAAGTCTGATGGGGAGCGGCTGAGGGAACTGGGGTTGCTTAGTCTGGAGAAGAGGAGGCTGAGGGGAGACCTCATCGCGCTCTACAGCTCCCTGAAAGGAGGTTGTAGTGAGGTGGGGGTTGGTCTCTTCTCCCAAGTAACAGCGATAGGACGAGAGGAAATGGCTTCAAGTTGCGCCAAGGAAGGGTTAGATTGGACATTAGGAGAAATTTCTTTACTGAAAGAGTGGTCAGGCCTTGGAACAGGCTGCCCAGGGAAGTGGTGGAGTCACCATCCCTGGAAGGATTTAAAAGACGGGTAGATGAGGCGCTTAGGGACATGGTGTAGTGGTGGACTTGGCAGTGCTAGGTTAACGGTTGGACTCCAACTGTTGGTCTTTTCCAACCTAAAGGATTCTGTGATTCTATGATTCCCCAAGTCAGCTGCCTCCAAGATCTGCGGTTCAACCTTCTCTTGCCACAAGATCTATGAAACCCACTGGAGAAAGCAAGATATTTAATTTCATGAGGATGAAAACAGCTCTTCCAGAACACCAGCGGGACCCATTATTAAATGACATCTCTGACTGAAACATCCAGTTTCCCATTTGGTGATTGAATTTTCCCTCACCCTACTGAAACCCTACTTGGCCTTTACGCGAAGTGCCAGAACCAGCTATAATCATTCCTCTGGAATGAATCTTCTCTTCCTCAGCATCTCCTACAGAAGATGGGCCAAGAAGCTAATTTCAAATCCCCATAACTGATGTCAGCATATTAAATGTTGTACTAACTGGATTAAATTAAAATCACAGAACAAAGACCCATTATTACCGTTGTTTGAACTCCAGGGGTACCTACACCCTGAGCGGGTCATGGCCTTTGGCAGGAGCTGCCCACCTGGCCAAGGCACCCATGACCAGCAGGGTGAGGAGGCTGGGGCACACCTGGGAGCCAGGACACGGCAGTGCCCAGCTCCACCCCACCCGGCAGCCTCAGTGGGCAGCCTCTGGACCAGCTCTGCCAGCCATGCACCACTCCCAAGCTCCCTGGCCTGCCCCCTCCCCAGTCAGGGCATGTCTCACCGGCATCTCACCAGTGGGCTCCGCAGGGAGGGATGGACACGGCAGCGAAGGGGTCGGGGGTGGGCTGCCTGCAGGCAGGTGGTGACCGGGGACCCACTCTGCTCCTGGCACCCCTCGCCTCCGGAGGTGATGGTGGAGCTCGGGCACTGGGGCAGGAACCCAGGTCTGCTCAGCACACACCGCCACAGCAGCCTCCCGCAGAGCACAGCTCCTCCACAGCCCCTCCAGCCCCACCCGGCTGCCCCCAGCGCCCCGTTTCAGCCCTGTCCAGCGCTGAGGATGCAGCCAGCGTAGCAGACGCTGGACAACCACAGACACCCCTGGCTCCACCAGCTTACGCTGAAACAACCACCCATGGCACGAGAAGAGTCAGTACTGACGTGATCTGGTCCTGGCCAGGTGGCCCCAGACCTCTGCCCCGACACGTCCTGGTGCTGCTCGCACTCGCCCCGCGCTCTCCAGGTGGGCACAGCAGCGCTCGCCTCTGGCACCCGCGGCAACGGCGGCACGAGGTCCGGAGACCAGCATGGGGCATTCGCTGCGGCAGTCCCGTTCACTAGTCAGCCCCAACCCCCTGCCTCGAGGAAGGTGGCTTTTCACCAGAGTCTTCACCAAGGACAGCTTCCCGTAAAGAGCAGGCTGCAGATTTTCACCGTGTCTGTCCTGCTCAGATGCACGTCTGCCCAGCGCTGACGGGTTACCCCACAGAGGGGAGTCCGCCATATTCTTCAGCCGTTTAACAATAAATTACACTCACTGTTAAAAGCGTTTGCATTATTACCAAAGTGGCGGTATTCAGCCCCAGCCAGCCCCCCAGCCCCCAGCCTGCCTGTGTCTGCCGGCTGCAGGACATGACCCGTAGGCACGAGGGGCATCTCCCCGGCCCCGCACGGCTCCCGTGTCGTGATCAGACCAAGCTCGCATGGGTGAGTGAGCAGTAAAACAGCGATCACAGCATTTTTGTTCTGACCAGATGATTTGCATCACATTTTTAGTTCTTGTTCTTACAAAGCGTGTTTCTAGCAGATGTATCACAAGGGTCTGAATTACCCTTCTCTGTAATCTTAGCACAAGTCACGAGTTACTTCACTGAAGAGTTACAGGCAGCTGAACTCCAGGCATGTGATCTGAGAGAAAATGCCACCACAAACCAAGAACACGTGCTGCATTTGATCTTCAGGACACCACTGGCATAAAGATCTTGGCAAACATTTGCCCGAGATCAAGACAGTTAAAAACAAACAAGCTAACAAACCTGTAGTAGAAACCTCTCTTATTTTAACCGAGTACAAGGGATGCTGAAGATCCTGCTTTGTCTGGAAACTTAATATGAGTCTGGTTGAAATAATCTGGTCCCACAAAGCTCTTTAGTGAGGTGAATCTGCACAGAGTACAGGGGGCAAAATACATTTTTTTCACTTGCTGAGTGTCAAGATTCATGATTTCTCTTGAAGCGTCTTACTCCTTCAAGAGCATTTACGATCTGTAGTATGCACCAACTACTGTTTCAACATGTATTCGTCATAGCTCCTAAAGCATCGCCATTGCAAAAAGAGATTGCCCACAAGTCAGATGTGGCTCAAGTATAAGACCAGCATTGAGGTGGGTGAGGAAATGTGAACTGTAACATAGGAAAGACAGAAATGTCCAGTAGGTACTTTAGTGTTGAATTTGGAACAGATGAGGGCACTGTCATCATCTACTAGGACGATGTGGGTGCAATAGAAAACTTGTCACCTCCTCGGGGAGCATGAGGCAGTGTCCGTTAAAATAAAGCATTTTCAAATCCAGAAGCCAGAATGCTTTACATTGAAGAGCTTTAGAGAAATCAGCTAAGGCACCATCTCAGTAACAAATGTCAGTATTTAAGAAATTCTGGAAACTTGGGAAATTCCAGACCGTGGAAGGACTGCCAGGAATGACACAAGAACTATAAACTATCAGCCTGACTCCAATCCTAAGTAAATTAACAGAATGCTTTATTTAGAAGATTGAATAGGAAATCTCATTGGTGTGGTTAATGTGAGGTCAAGCATCTTGTCAAGATCCCAATAGAATTGATGATGGCAACCACAAGGTTGCCATGTACTGTGGCTTAAGGGTTTGGTGCCACTGCACATGAATTAACTCCATACACTGCAAGCTTCTCATAGGACATATTAATATACTAAAAGTGCACTCACCAAAAGGTCAAAAAATGTAATCAAAAGCGTGCAGACACCGTGTGGGCAGCTGTCTCCAGTTAGCACCATAAGGACCAGTCCTAATCCATATTGCAATCGGGGGTCTATACCGGAGCTGTCCAACCTTTGCACTGTCAGAGTTGTGTCCCACTTCATTGTGGTCACATGAGCGTGGTGGCAGCAGTCGCAGGGCTGACCACACAAGTATCAGGAAACATCCCAAATACTTTTAGAGATTGGACGGACTCTTTGAATAAGCCAGATGCAGTTTGTGAATAACAATATAAACCCCTGATTTAGAAACTCAAGATCTTCATGTTTGAAGTTTGAAGAGGATACAAAGAATGCTGCCATAGCAGAGAATCATAGAATCATTAAGGTTGGAAAAGACCTCTAAGATCATTGAGTCCAACTGTCAACCCAACACCACCATGCCCAATGTTTAACCACTCTTTCAGTAAAGAAATTTTTCCTAATATCCAATCTAAACCTCCCCTCGCGCAACTTGAGGCCATTTCCTCTCGTCCTATCGCTTGTTACTTGGCAGAAGAGACCAACCCCCACCTCGCTACAACCTCCTTTCAGGGAGCTGTAGAGCGCGATGAGGTCTCCCCTCAGCCTCCTCTTCTCCAGACTAAACACCCCCAGTTCCCTCAGCCGCTCCTCATCAGACTTGTGCTCCAGGCCCTTCACCAGCTTCGTTGCCCTCCTCTGGACACACTCCAGCCCCTCCATGTCCTTCTTGTGGTGAGGGGCCCAAAACTGAACACAGGATTCGAGGTGCGGCCTAACCAGTGCCAAATACAGGGGCACGATCACCTCCCTGCTCCTGCTGGCCACACTAGTTCTGATACAGGCCAGGATGCCGTTGGTCTTCTTGGCCATCTGGGCACACTGCCGGCTCATGTTCAGCCGGCTGTCGACCAGCACCCCCAGGTCCTTTTCCTCCGGGCACTTTCCAGCCACTCTTCCCCAAGCCTGCAGCGTTGCCTGGGGTTGTTGTGGCCCAAGTGCAGGACCCGGCACTTGGCCTTGTTGAACCTCATACATTGGCCTCAGCCCATCGATCCAGCCTGTCCAGGTCCCTCTGCAGAGCCTTCCTACCCTCCAGCAGATCAATACTCCCGCCCAACTTGGTGTCATCTGCAAACTGACTGAGGGAGCACTCGATCTCCTCGTCCAGATCGTTGATAAAGAGATTGAACAGGACCGGCCCCAGTACTGAGCCCTGGGGAACACCGCTCGTGACCGGCCGCCAACTGGATTTAACTCCGTTCACCACAACTCTCTGGGCTCGGCCGTCCAGCCAGTTTTTTACCCTGCGAAGAGTGGACCTGTCTAGGCCGTGAGCCGCCACGAAGTGATTGTCAGAGCAATCCGGCCTGCGTCACTAAATACTCAGGACAAAAAAGTTTTTAATACAGGTAAATGCAAAATATCAAAAATAGAAGCTCTGTTTCCAAGATAAGAGACATTCTTGGAAAGCAACAATTCCAAAAGGATATACCGCCACAACATTAGCTCTCACTGCAATCAAGTGAAGAAAGGCAATCTCTGGAAGTGAAGAAAGGCAACCTCTGGACTTATGAAAATGATACAGTGGAAAAAAAACGCTCTTCCCTCTGTACACGACTTTACCAGAATAGTCCAGCTGGTGTCTTCAAGAATGACGTGAAAACATTTGAGACCACAAGGCAACGCACAAAGAATCCCAGGAGTAGAAAAGGAAGTCTTACAATGTGAAATTCAGCTTGATTTATTCCTATCAAAGAGAAGGCCAAGAGGCATCTACATCGCTATACAGAGGTACGTACTGAAAGAAGAATACTTTCCACGTTTTAGAGTTTTCAAACAATGCTGAGAAAAAAGATCAGATTTCAAGATGTGACTCAAGAGCCTTGAAATAAGGCAGAATTCCCACTAGAGAGAGCAACTGAACATTGAACACCGCGTCAAGAAAGTGGGGGACTCTTGCTTCTCCAAATTATGTATGGGAGAGGACTAGGCTGTTTGGAAGCTGTGATTGCTTCTGATCTTGAAATCTGTGATGCTCTCCCCCCCACCTTCTCCTTTCCGCTCCCTCCCTTTGCGGATGCTGCTTCAGGAGAAGGTGAAACACAAAAACTGGTCAGAACAGGATAAATGACAACGGATGGGGCGAGCCAGTTCTCTGAGGTTGTGCAAGGATGCTTGCATGCTCTGAGACAAACAATTACTGTATTTGAAGAGGGATACAAATAATCTCCCAAATTAGACTGGTAAAAAATCCAGGAGTTTTCACTTCCTTTGCATCCTGTGATGCTTGTCCTCTGCTGGAAAACTGTATCTGTTAAATCCCCTCACTGTGGAAGGGCTTTTAAGGCAAAGAACAGTTTAGTCTTGTGAATATACTGTTTTAGTCTACCAAAAGTCTTTGCAATCAAATACAATATCTAGGTAAAATTTAATGGACTGTTATACACAGGAAGTCAAATTAAATGTAATTGCCCCTTCTGACTCATATTTTATCAAAACAGAAAACATTTTTGGTAATTCTTACCTATTTAATTGAACTACTGCGAGTTGAAGAAGTGTTAGAGGAAAGAACATTTGACACCATTTTTTTTATTTCATTTGTTTATAATGATCTGATTATCTTCTGCCTGGAAGAACAAGAACCAGCAGACTCTAATCAAAAGAAAAATCCACCAAAATTCACTAAGAAGATATTGTAAGAATCTGCAGTATTTCTCATAGTTCTAGTTTCTGCAGATAATGACACAGCTCAGAGAAATATGACAATCTGCTTTTAATTGCTTTCTGGAAATAAGTACAAATAACTTACAATTGGTCAAGTTGAAGAAATACTTTTGTTTCCCTTTCCTCATGACACTCAAAGAATAGCTACCAAGGCTTGCAGCGACACACGCAGCCTGAAGCCCCATCTATCAGGAGTGGAACACTTGATGAAGGACTGTCGACATTTAGCAAAGGAATGATAATAAAAATCACAGAAACCCCAGTCTGCAAGTGATTTCAAGAAGGCTTGCCCCAATGCAGAATCAATTATACCAAAACATTCCTAAGATATGTTTGTCTAAAATGTTCTTTATTTTCCAATGAGAGACCTTTAAATAACTACCTAGACAATCTTTTCTAATGTTATCCTATCCTTATAATTAGAAATTTTCTCCTAGTGCCTAGCTAAAATTTTGTTTGCTGTGATTGTTGCTGATTACCTCTTGTCCTATTCAAAAAGGCACGGTGCAGAGTTTATTCCCACCTCTGCAGTTTAAATTATGCATTTGAAGGCTGTTACCATGCACTCACCCAGCACAGCACCTCAATTTATTCTGTACAGTGCTAAGCTAAGGAGATTGTTTGCTGGACTTCTGTTTGAATATCCCATTATCTTTGGTTTTTACAACATTTTGATATTGCTAATTATTGTTCAGCTTAGGATTCACTGTAACTTCTGAACTTTTTCTCCATTCTTCTCTTTCCTGCATTTGTGCAGCTGATTACTTTTCTGCAACTGTGGTAATTTGCATTTCTCCTTACTGAATTGCATCTAAGCGTTTGCAAACAATAGTTTCTATCCGTCAAGATGATTCTGAATTCTCATCCTGTCTACAAATTTGCAGTATTTGCAGTGACTCACTGAGGGCATTTGCCACGTCTTCTGTCCCTCATCAACTTCTGTCCCTCATCAACTTCTGTCCCTCATCAAGCAACCATTCTTGTCCAGAAAAGGGGAAGATGATGCCTGCCCCAATGCTTGAACACTTTGGGGAGCTAAAGTTAACAGAGGGGCTGTGGGTTTCTCTTCTGGTCCTTCAGGTCTCCAAGGCAGTAAACAACAATAACGATGCTGAAGACATTCACAGTACTGGGGCACAACACAGGGGAAGGGACCACCGCAGCAGCAAGTCTTGGTGCAACGAGGGGAAAGGTACTGATTGCAGGGGATGCATCATGTCGCGTTAGGGAATGTATCTGAAGTCAGATAAATTTTGCTGTGGAAGACCCTATTTTTCTGCATCAAACCACCGGGTTTAACTGGGTAGTTAAATGAAGACCTTTTGTTGCCAACACCTAGAGTAGGATGCATCTTGCCTAAGTTTTGACAGTGATGGTGTACACGTCTCCATGTGCACTAGTACTCCCGTGGTTCCCTCGTAACCTATGGAGCGGAAGATGCACAACGAGATCATGATTCATCTGACTTAAACGAATGGTTTAGATGGAAATTAATTGCACTCCGCAAGTCCCCTTTTGCTACTGCATACTATAAAGAGGACCCTGACGATAAGATCAGGTAGACAGGTACTGAACTGTCTGAAGTTACACAAGATGAATTTCTCCACTAACAACAGATGACAAAAGCCCCTCCTCTCCCTCATTCAGTAGATGGGAGAAAAACATTACACAAAGTGCAGCATCACAGAAAACATCTACACCTTGCTCAAAGACACCAAATGGTTGGTAGGAAAATAAAGTTTTCAAAGACCAGCCGAAGAACTGCACCATGGAAGAAAAACAAGTTTAATGGTTGTAAAACATTCAAAGAATCAAGTCAGTCTTTCATCTCTAAAGGTGGCTGAGAAGAAATTAAAAGGCTTCAACATGGTCTAACTTGTTTTATTCTCCCACCTAGCATGAAGGAAAAAGAAAATACCCTCTACGGAATTTGTGACTTTTTGTGGTTGGTAGTTTGTTGGTTTTTTAAAAGTTAGTATTGAGTGTTCAATTGCACTCAATGTTGAAGCACAGAGGGAGGCTGATTCCTTCCACCTGATGTCCTTTTGTAAACCAGAATACAAGGACAGGGGCACTGCAGAAGACTAGGGGTTTGGTCACACCAGCATCCTTCCGTGAGTAACGGTCAGCAACAAACAGCAAAAGAAAGAGTATAAGAAACAGAATAAAAGACCAGTGATCCACCCATGTGATACCTTCCCCGCATCTGAAAGCCAGTAACCGCATTCCTCATCTCAAGCCCCTGAACAGGTCACAGTGTCTCTTGGTCACAAATTTACTCCAGTAATTTTGTACTCTCATTTCAAATCCATTTATATTTTTGGCCTCCACAACATGCAATAGGAATAAATTCTATAATTTAATCACATGCAGTGTGACAAAGTACTTTGTTTTATTTTAATCTTGCTGCTTGCTAATTCCACAGAGTGCCACCTCATTCCTTTGTACTGAGAAATCACTATTGTTCCATATTCACCTTCTCCTTGCCTACTCATGATTTCGTAAAACCCTGTCAAGTCTTCCTCGGGCACCTCTTCCCTGAGCTGAAGAGTTCCAGGCTATTTAACCTTTCCTCAAATGAAAAGTGGTCCATGGTTTGGGTCACCCTTGTTGGTTGCCTCTGAACCTTTCATAATTCTTCTTATTCAGATGGATAAACTACAACTGCAAGTAAGAGACTGTCAAACTGTGATTTTACATAGAAGTATAACGCTATTTTTAGTAGACTTTCTATTTCTTTCCTATTTCCTAACATCCTATACGTGTCATCAGCTGCTGCCCAGCTGATGCTTGCTGAGAACTACCCACATGACTCCAAAACCTCTCAGAGTAAAATGCCTTACAGTAATCCATTGCTAAGCAGGTATGTGCTTCAAAGACTTGCAACACGACAGAGAGCAGCAGCCAGAAAGACTTTATTCTCAGACAAGCTGTTTAGTGGCCAACAGCTCTACCAGTTGTCACCTCTTTCAAGCTCTGGCTGTGTTCTATCTATTACCTGACCAAAACTTATTGCAAATACACTGCAGATACAGGACTCCTTTGACCAAGTCTCCTGACAAATACCGAGGACAGTGCACGCCATCCCTCCCACCATCCCACCATAAGTCCTTTGCTCCAGCATTTCACCTACAGCGACATTCATGGCAATGACATTGGGCACGGCATCCTTTGCTTAGCTGCAAAAAGAAAGGAAAAACTAAAGGGAAACCCCACTAACTTTTCTGCACCTGGCAAATAATTTTTGGACAGATTGTTCGTATAGTTTCCCGGGATCTGCTTTTCAAACTGCTAACCAGTTTTCCTGAATATTTTTTTAAATAAGAGAATGAGTGGGGTTTAGTAAACAGTACCCCCTTCCAACGCTCCTTTCATCATTAATAGGCAGCTCTGAAGGCTGGAGCTGTTCTGCTTGGGCACCTTTCTTAACAGCTCATGCTGGCTGGCTGCACTCTGCTTCAATCAGCTCATTATACCATTACCTGGTCCTATTTCTCGTATAAAACAGGCCACAAAACCTTGTACTACCCACGAATTCTGAAATTCTAAATTTCAGAAAAAGCTGAGCAGTCTGGCGCAGGACCTGAGCACGAGGACTGCTGAGGGAAAGCACGGGGTTGGGGGGAGTTCACTTTTTACCATTTCATGTTCTTGAAACTCTCTGTGAAAGAGGTAAGTGGTCCCAAAAGATACTGTTCACCAAAAGATCTTAAAAGACTATTCTGAAGGCACGTTAATTTGACAAGTGGGATTACACAGAAGCCTTTTCAAGAAGAGATTTAATTTTCTCCCTCTGCACTTTTGTTGCTATAGAAATGAAGTCTGCACTAGCCCAGTGCAAATTACCTTTTCCAACTAGATGGGCTTGCCGCTATAAAACCCCATTTCCTGCAATACACCAAAAGCAGGGACCTCTCCGGATCAGCTGCCGCCATCGGACCAGCAGCTCGAGTTGCACAATACATTTATCAAAGATTCATTCCCCCTCTCCGTTTCTAAGCATGAAACTCCTTTTGCAGGGGTATTTTCGATGCCTCGCCCTGCAAGGCCATTATCTAGGCCTCTTCCACGCTCCTTGCTGAGCCCTGCCTGTAACACAGCTTCTCTCCGGACTTGCTAATTAGTCACAACTTGACAGAGTGACAGAAAAAGCCGATGCAATTTCCAACTCCCTGCCTGCTGCTTGCCTCCCAGACGATAACTCGCAGGAGCAGAAATCGGGGAGGGTTCCACCCGCCCAGCACGCTTTAATACCAGTCCTAAACTAACAGCACGTTGGGGACTGACGAGGCAGGAACAGCCGATAAATAAGCTGCAGAATGGAAAAGACCAAAGGAAGTTGTCTCAGAGCCACACACAGCCGTGAAACAGCGCAAGGAAATCCAGAGCGACTCCTTTTACTTGGTCCTCTCTGGAAGACTGCTCGTACATCCCCACCGCCTGCACCGCCCTGGCCGCCCCGGAGGCACGCACAGCCTCAAAAAACCAATGTACAGAGGAGGCGCTCAGGAGATGGGAGATCCCCGTGCCTGACGCAGGCAAAGATGCCGGTATCGATGGGGGAGTACGAGCTACGATCACACTGCCAGAGGGATGACCCCTGAAGAGGGCCTAGAGACGGAAATGGCAGCCGCTGATCGGCACCTGTGCGGGCAAGCACGGGTACCGCTTTCTTGCATGTCAGGGGAAAGGAGAAATAGCAAGTTATTGGTGCAGTCCCAACGATTTCTAGGTGATTTACCAATCCCTTATACTACTAATTTGCTCACTCGGTCCACCTGAGTAGATGGGGGCTAAAGCGTACAAGGGGAGGCTGAGAGCGCTGGCCTTTCTCAGCTTGGAGGAGAGATGGTGGACGCCTCCCTGCCACCTGCAACTACCTCATGGGAGGCTGTACAGAAGAGAGAAGACGACTCTTGGAGGCGCACAGGGGTGGGACAAGAGGCGACAGACACAAACTGAAGCACAAGAAATTATAATGAGATATACAGAAAACGTCTTCACCCTGGAAACAAAGACTGGGACATGGGCCCTAAAGGGCTGTGGGACCTCCAGCCTTGGAGACATGCAAAGCAACCTGATCTAGCTGGCCCTGCTCTGAGCAACCGGTTGTGCTAGAAACCTCCAGACACCCCTTCCAATCTAAATTATTCTGTAATTCTGTGTATTGACATATTTGGCCAGTTTCAGCATCTACGGGCACAGAAATGCCTGCTTAGAGACTTCTTCATGTTTTTCCTCTCTTCTAAGGGGAGGCCCATCCAGATGGCTTGTGAATACTGACAGTTGTAATCTCTCTCCCTGGTCAACTAATCCCCGTGTCTGAATAATAATAAAAAAAAATCCTAAATTGTCTATTGCTCCCAAATCTTTTCCTCCACAGCTGTGCCATGTAGAATGTGGGCTCTTAATTTTATAGAGTTAATTTCGAATCACTTTAATCTCTTCCCTTAACACAGTTCATCAGAGAAGTCAATTCCCCTTGTGATTGCCTCCTTCTGATAAGAACAAGCTCAGACTTCTCTTCCTGTTTGCCTTATTCCTATTTCAGACCAGATTAGGTTTGCTGAGCCCTGTCCCGCGCTCCTCATCCTCAGAGGCCTGGGGAAGGCTCTCATCGCCCTCTGGTGACCTTGGGTGCACCCCAGCACACCTCGACTCCGGAGCAGCCTCGTGCTTTCTTCTTTCTTTAACTACAGTCATGTTTCAAAGTGATATCAATGAGAGGTGGGGAACCCGCCCCAGAGCAGTCTCTCACCCTCGGCCAAGGCAGACCTCATCCCTACCGTCTGTTGCTGGCAAAGTGCTAGTGAAGTTACAACTTGGAAACACCGCCTCCCCAGAGGCTGATTCCACAAAAGAAAATATTTTTATTCAGTATACAGCCTAGTATCTTCTCATGTTCTCATGTATACCCCTCCATATATTCATAGCTTTCTTTTCTACCTTATTAAGCAAAAAAGAGTAAATTACATACCCTACCCAAATCTGCAATTCAGCCATGTGAATGCTGTCCCCTGCTCCACTGCAGAGGGCATCCATTCAAACCTGCAACTATTTCACAGGCTTTTCCTGAAATCTAAAGTCACTTGTGTGTAGTTTTCTCAAGTAGTTTTAAGTTGTTCCTCAAACATTGTCATTATGTTAATCTTCTCCCACGTTTGAGACCTCCAGTGAAGTCAGAGATGATGGAATAAGCACTCTCCTGCAAATCGTGTTAATCGATCTGCTGCAGTGATCTTACAGAAGCTTAGTTAGTTCTTAATGTCTGCTCTCAAGGAGTCTATTGGCCCAAATGTTTAATATTTTAAAAAATGGGAAAAAAATCCATTTTGTTTATCCTATTTATTAAGGTGATGCTAAAATCACTCTGTGAATCCTCATACCACACTCCTGACTACCACCCCATGTCCAGAAGCTGCCTGCTATCGACTCCAAACCCCACTTCCGTCCCGTAATGCTGACAAAACGCACCCTCGCACCCCTGACCGCTCCGCTCCCTGGTACTCAGTCCCATGCTGCAAGCCTGGTCACCAACGCCATCTCTGTGCTTTAGCAATAGCCACATTTTGAACTCCAGCAAACAGAGCAGAGCAGCTTCCGCTGAAATGGTGCTTCTGCAGCCGCCTGGTGCCTCTGTCGTGGGACGCCTTTTGCTGGTCGGATGGCTGATGGCTCCAGCAGCGCTGCTCAACCACCCACCCCGCAGACAGGGCGGTGGGTGCTGCACAGGTTCTGGAAAGGCCAGCGCCTCAAGGAAGGTAACAAATGCAGCCACTTGTTTTACCTCGCACCGGTTTTCCCTAACTAAACGGTGAGGCTATGTTTCACTTTTGTGCTCAGAGCAACCTATGAATGAGTGACAAGCATATATATGCTTTAAGAAACTTCTTTCTCATTTCCTGTCACCACACTGTAAGTATTTTGACACAGCAGGAGCAGAAGACACAGGTACCCCACTGTTCAACACCACCACTATCTCACCATCTCCACCAAAGCCAACCCCAGCTCCTTCTCCATTTCAGGAGAGAGAGTGAAAGCACTCGAGTTGCATGTCATTGGGCAAATTAACAGAACAACAATCCATTGAAGGCTATTAAATACAAAGACATTGCCTCTGGCTCAGGAAGACCCTGAACAGAAAAATGCTGCAGGCAGAAATAATATTTTGGGTTGCTTATTCCGTTCTCATAACTGCATGAAGCACCTGCCATTGCCCACTGTGCAACACACAATATTGGCTTGGAGGACCTGTAGTGTGCTCCAGAGTGGCCGTCCTCATGCTTTGACGTTGCGTGCCCACGCACCGTACTATGGGGATGCAGGTAAAATCCTCCAATCTTTTCCAACTCAACCCACCAAAATCTGTCCAAATGCCAAGTTTTCACAGCCAGTGTCAGCATTGTTACTGTGATCCCAGCAGATCCCAGTCATACTTTAGCAGAGCAGTCCAGTTTACCAGTAATTTGCATGCATCAACTGCCTAGGAATGCCAAGACCAACTGGACTATGATCTGCGAGAAGCCATATATGATTGGGTCCAGAAGAGGTTTACATCCTCCTGACACGTAGCCCTGGGGGACTTCAGGGTGGAAAGATGTGGTCTTCCTCTTGGCTAAGGGTGCAGCTAAAGGCACGTGCGTACACACGATCTCCTTCCCCCCCTCTGCCAGTCGATTCTGGGGAAATGGGGCCACTCTGAGCAAAACTGCCCCCGGCAGAACAAGCCATGCACTTTGCTCCCAGGTGCCCTCTTCCCTGAGGGTCCCTGGAGACCAAGTTGTAAGACAGATGGGACAGCTGCTTACTCACCCGTGGGAGACAACTCCATTCCACCATCCTTCCCAGCACCATCCTCCACGACACAGGCTCTTTATACAGACAGATACTTCTGTGGCACGCGTATGGCAGTGGACGGGATTTCCCTTGGATTAGAGGGAAAACAGGAACAAGCCAGAGCCAAATGTGTTGCTCTGCAGCAACACACGACCCACAGACCGTAGGGCGAGCACCTTTCCCGAAGTTGGAAAACAAACTGGCCTGGAGGAAAGGGTCTGAGCAAGAGGCCTGAGCCGGCAAGGGACTCTGGGAGCATGCATCGCCAGATTCAACTCCAGGTGGGCTTTGGCTTTCCCGACTCCACCCCTGCAGGGTTGGGCAGTGTCTCTATATGTCTCCAGGTCACTTCCTTCTTGTGCCTGAGCTTAGCGAGGAGCTCCCTGTGCATCCCCGCAGGCCTCCTGCTGCCCCTGCCCGATCTCGTACTTGTCAGGATGGGCCATTCCTGCGCTTGGAGGAGCTTGTCCCGGAATATCAACTAGTTCTCTTGGACACTTCTCCCCAGGATGGTATCCCATGGGATTATGCCATGCAGATATCTGAAGAGGCTAAAGTCTGCCCTCGAGACATTCAGGTCAGATGCCCAGGCTTCCTCCATCATGGAGTGTAAGAGTTCAGAGCCCAGGAATAGGACCACTGTTGGCCAAGTGCCTGACCACAGAGCCTTTCCAGCGGCTACAGAAGATCTCAAGGAGAAGGCCATGCCTTTAAATCTGCTCCTTGTAGGGCTGGAAAACCTCGCTTTGGGCGTCAGGGAAAAGCCCACCTCGCCCACAGCTCACAGCAGCAGCTGTACTGGGGCAGGCCAGCCGTCCTCCTGACTTCCCAGCAACAGCCGATAACGGGAACACGACGAGGAAAGAAGAGCAGAGCGAGAACGCAGCGATGCTTCCCCACCACGCGCTCCTGATCTCCGCTGCTGGATGATAAGCGAGTCCCTGAGTCGGAGCTGGTCTCTTCATACTCAGAAGCCTGCAAACGATTTTTCTTCCTCG
This sequence comes from Calonectris borealis, assembly GCF_964195595.1. Taxonomy (NCBI): domain Eukaryota; kingdom Metazoa; phylum Chordata; class Aves; order Procellariiformes; family Procellariidae; genus Calonectris; species Calonectris borealis. The sequence continues at coordinate 372,029 of NC_134312.1, read as the reverse complement.
GATTTGTCCCACTGCTTTCTGAACCCCTGTCAGTTTTTAGCCCTCAGAGTGTCACTTAGCCAGGAGTCACACAGGTTAGTTGTACGTTAGATGAAGAACCACAAACTTGTTTCGTTCAGTACCTCATGTTCTTGCACAGGAAGAGACAAAGATCCACTACCTCTGGTTCACCTTTTCCACATCACTCATTTATGGACTTCTACCAAACCCCTTCTCCTTCAGCATCATTTTCCAAGCTTGAGAGTTTCAGTCCATTCAGTCTCACCTCTTATGGAAGATGTTTCACAGTTTTGAGCACCTGTTAGTTTTCTCTGCCAACTTTTCAAGTATTACTTTTTAAGTCTGAAAGACCAAAACTGCATGCAGGTTTCAAGATGTGGGTATAGTACAGATTTATACAAAGATATTAATAATTATGTTTTCCATTTTGTTCTTTTTTTCCTTTCCTAACAATTCCAAAAATTCAATTTTTTTTTCAGGTTTGGACTGGAATCAAAGCAAGACCCAAATCTTGTTCCTGAGCAGAAGTCAGTCCACCATCTTCACTGAATATGAAATACTACTACTGTTTTTTTTCCCCATATACATTACTTCTTGTTTTTCTGTGTTGGTGTTCAGCTGCTGTTTGACCATCCAGTACCCAGTGTCACCAGTGACCCTCCTTCATGCCTCCTTTAGTTGTATTTTCTGACCTACTCTTTTGTCTGGTTTTTTTGAATGCCTCAGTGCTAAAGAAGATGTTTTCACTGTGATGTCACAGTGATGTCAGATCTTTATTCCTAAGCAATTATGAAGAGCTGAAAAATCTTCAATGGGCGAGAGTATCTCACAGTGTTTCTTCTGGTGTGTGTTATCTTGCATGTGCCAAAATAAATTTATTTTACTATCACACTGTTTATCAACCCAGCTTGATGCAATCCCATCCACCTACTCTTCTTTTGCTTAAGGAATGTGATTTTGACTCATCTGCAAATTTTGACCTACTTCCTGCCCTTTAAGGCCAAGAGCACCCAGTGCCCCCAGCACAGACCTCCTGGGGGTTCCCTGTAGCATTCGGCCATGGTGGAAATGGACCATTTTCCTCCTCTGTTTTATTTCTTTACTGTTTTCTGAGTCATAGCAGCATTTTGTCTTTCACCGCATGATCAGTTACGAATATAAACAGCCCTGAAGAAGCATGTCACAGGATTTTTGAAAATCAAAACAAGTTACACACATAACTTTGAGTAAAAAGTGCTCAGACCCACGGAGACAGATTTGGGATAAGAAGCTCAGTAAACCAAACACATTCACTGCTTTGTTGTTGAGCTGCAAGAAGACTTCAGGATAACGTAGTTTTTGTATAATGAATTCACACAATTTGCTCTTGTCATGTCATAAGCAATAACGCCCATCTAATTACTTTAATGACCAATAGTTTTTAAGAGCACTAAAGCTTGACTGCAAACAGAGATCGTATTCCACAGAGTAACCCTACATTTATCCCTCAAACACAGAAACCCAGTGCCAAAAGCGTATTCCTGAATCCAACCAGCAGACCCATTCCTACAGCCCAGCCTCCCACGATCATGTCCACCAGCCACATGCGCTCAAGACCAAGCACAAACCAGCAGCTTCTCCCTGCTTTCACGATTGATCCCCTATCCAGTTTGACCACCTTCCCAAAGGTCAGTCTCCATGCCGAGGCGAGTACGCTCGATTGTCATGTACCAGAACAGCGCTGGTGAACGCCCCTGTAGTCCAGGCAGCACACTCAGTCCTGCCGACAGGCTGGAGTGACAGCTGTCTTCATGCACCCCCGGCACAACAGCATCCTCCTCTTCTTCCCCTCCAGAGCAACCTATAACTCTGCACCTGCATCCAACGCATGGATGCTTCAGTTCCTGGAGCACACCAAAAATTCTCCAGAACGTTTGTTCCTCAACTGAGACATGAGCCAGACTGCCCTGCAGCTTCAACGCTTTATTCAACTAAGCCTTATCTAGGACTTGTAATTTAGACTATAACTGACTTGACCAAAACAACCAGAAAAGCTTCCTTCCCATGAAATTAAAACAACGTATACTGCTCTGTCAGGAAAAGGAGATACTTTTTCCATGGAAATGAATCTACTCGCAATCACAAATCAAAGATGTTGATGCTTACCTGTGAGAGGTGAAATTGTCATAAGAGCCCACGGTATAATGTCGGAAGAGACGCTTTGTTCTGTCTTCTCTGGTTTCTACAAGAAAAAAGACACATCACAAAGCTGAGAGTTAAAGGAACACTTCTCCGTTGTCTCCGTTTCCCCTCCATGTATACAAACAGAGTGAATCCTGCTTTCATGCAAGCTTTTATTAATAAACAAGTAATAATCTGTGTGCAGGTGTCAGTGTGATCATTCCCATGCATGCTTGTGTACAGTCCCACATGCACACAAACAGCTTCTGTGAATATAAGATCTCTTCACTAGAACTTCTAAACCACATCAAGACGTCAAATTTCACCAAGACTCTGAAGTAGAGCCAAAGAGGAGAATCAGCGCCAGTAAGGCAAACACACACTCCATGTCCCAGGGCAGCAGCCACATGCCTTCCCCTTGTTCTGTTTGGCCACATCAATCTTGCACATCTTAAGGCAGAGGGATGCAATTCCCACAGAAGAGATGGAAACAGTCCTGGTTAGCCTTTCTTCTCACCTGGTGGTCACCGAGCTCTCCAGGCGCACAGGAGTTACGAGGAAGGAAAGCCGGGAACCCAGAGAGACTTCTGTCACCACTTGTCCATTAACCATCCCCGACAGCGCTTTGGCCAAAGTACTTGTTGGACCAAATCTCCCCTTTAGGGTGTAACAACTCAGGAGTCTACTCGCCTGCCTCAGAAGTGTGAAAAAGCCAGAGAACCTGCCAGCCTGATCTGTGAAGCCGACAACAAAAGAGATGCCAAGGCCTCCAGGCTGCTGGATGGTGAAGGCAGGCAGCCTGACTCATGGCGAAGTGGACAGAGATGTCACTGCAGACATGCAAAACACACTCTGCAGCTAATGGCTTAAGAGAAGACACGACAGAGATGGGAAAGAATTTAAGCTACCATTCTCCTAACACAGAAGGAATTTGCATCACACTACCAAAACCGAATTTATTGCACGACCCAGGATTAGTACGTAAACTCCCCCTGCAGAAAGCAACTGGGTCCTCGTGCTAACCCAACCGAGTACGTTACATCGAACCAACTCATCCACGGCTACAGTGGGGTGATGGGACTCCAAACAATCAGGTAACTCCACTCCTCTACTTTGTCACCACTTTCTTGTGAAGCCCTCGGTGCTGCTCACTGCAGCAAAACCAGGTAGGCTGTTGGTCTGATTTAAATCCAGCAGGTATTTAAGCATGCTAACTAGGGCAGTCAGACAGAAGGAATGAATAAAGGGGATGAATAAGAGAGGAAATAAAGGGCAAAGTATAGATGAGACTCACCTTTTTTCTTCAGTAGGGACACAAACTGTTTGCACCCAAAGCAGTAACAAAGCAAAATAAACCTTTGGTTTTACCTGCGTTGGAATTCAGAATGGCAACAGCCAGTGGGAAGGGGCTGCAAAAGCAGAGGAGCAGTTTTTGCTGTTATTACAGCACTGTCGATCCAACGCACTTTGTTTTAAGCTCAGGACAGGATGCGCTTTCAAACCTTTCATTCCGATCTCACGATCACACGAAACCCTCACTGCTGGCAGAGGGAAATGCTGCCACAGCAGCCACAACACCAGTTGCCCACCCTGGGGACAGACGACAGCCCTTGAGGCAGCAGCAGCAGCCGTGTCACCCCGCCAACACGCTGTCCTGCCTCTCGCACGTCCCCAACAGGCACTGGCTAGCCTCCGCTACCAGACACCGCTTCCAGAGACTTGGCTGTAGCCTCTCCGATCCCAAAGGGGCCTCTGCATGGGGTACAAGGTATACTTCAGCACAGATGTCCTGCCCTTGGGGAACCTCACCCTCAGCACGCACCTCCATTTCACACGCAAAGCATGCTTACTATTGGCAAGGTTGAAAGAACAATTAACTTCACCAAAGTTTAGAAATAAAATCACCAAATACAATACTTGTTTATACTACTGAAAACACAACGTTGCCTTTCCCCCCTCCCCCCCGATTCTTGTTTTTCCGCTCCTTTTGCATGTTTGTGAGGTTTGTTTAGCTTTTTCCTTTCTTTCTCAGAAGAGCTGAAGAACAGCCCTAGCATCCTGGCACTTGGTCCCCCCAGAATAATGCCCCGCGCCACGTGGTTCTGGCTTTCCTTCCTGCCAAGTCCGACAGCCTCCTATGGCAGCGGTCTCCAAAGTGGGGCACGCAAGGCAGCCCACTGGGGCGCAGGAAGAAAACATTTTTTTGTACCGTTAATAAAATTTTAAAATATTTTTTAAATGGTGTTTCTTCTATCTTTATCTCACTATTTTTTAGTTTCTATTTTTGCATGCACTTTACAGTGCACATTGTATATGAGCAGAGTAGTACAGGTATATAATTCATAAGTAAACGTATGTGTACAGGAGGGTGCATGCCCAAAAATTTTTTTTTACTGAGGGGCACATGATCAAACCGGTGATATCCCAAGGCATGGGACACGCAGCATCCCAGAGATTAACGCAGGTGCTCTGGCAATCCCCCCAAAAAAGAAGCGAGTGCACAGCAACCCCCCAGCCAGCCCACGCAGACAGCGAGGACAAGGATGCCATGCGCTAGGTGAGGTGCAGCCCAGCCCTCGCAGTGCCACGGCTTAGGGGCATTTAGGGGACGTGACCGTGCAGGGAGCAGTCCCCGGTGATCCAACGTGCTATTCCAGCCCCGCCACTGTGCATCACCTAATGTGTTTACCTAATCCAGAGGGAGATTTCTTGGAGCCTGATGGTACAAGGCGGGGCTGATGGCTCCCCGTGAATCTTCCAATTAGGTGGTCGTCTACCAAGCCCCGTCCTTGCAGTCCTGGGAAAAACTCTCTCAAAGAACCAAGGAATTAATCTTACTGGCAAAAAGACACGCTACGCCGAGAAACGGAGATGTTAAGGACTGATCAGCGCAGCAACATGCTGCAAAGAGTTAAAGGAGGTAACCCTTTCACCGGGATCATCTGAGGCAGCCTCTCACCTTGCTTACCATGCTCCGTGGAGGAGAGCGTTCTCAGCTCCGAGTCAGGCGGGGATACCGGACTCTACCCCTGGCAAGCACAACCAAAGCACGCTGCGGCCATAAGGAAAAGGAGGCACCACGTGTTCTCAAGGGGGCTGTCGTGCTGTCGGGGAAGTACCTGCACCGCGCGCCGCCTCCTTCCCCGCTGCTGCAGGAGGGCCCAGACAAGGGCAGCAGGGAGCAACCTCCCGCTCCAGTTTTGCCTGCACGCCATGCACACAGCTGGGATCCCACAATGCTTTCCGCTGAGGAATGCGGCAAGACAGCAGAGGCCTAAAATATACCTAAAACATCAGGACAAGCCTTGTGTGTCGTGCCTGTGAACACGTTGGCACCCGCAACTCTTTACAACTTGACACAGATGTAGGAAAAATGGGAGGGGGGGGTGGGAGAGGGAAGGAAGGCTCCCATGGAGGCGCTGGCATGGCATAGCCCGAGCAGGTCACAATAGTGATGGTGAGCACATCCATCCTCTCTGCCTCATGGCATGCAAAGACACTCTTCAGGGAGAGACATCGCACCCTTAGACCCCGTCGAGGGAGGGAGCGTGCTGCTGCTGCGGCACAGCAAACCTGTTCAGACAGGCACCCCCTCCTCCCCTCGCTCCTGCCTTTGGGAAGTCCTGCTTCCCCCAGCCCCATGCGCCTGTCCTTCAGTCCCTTCTCCTCCCTCTTCCCCACCCTACTCTGCCTCCTCCTCTTCATCCCCTGCCTGCCTCCACGCATGTACAGACATGTGTACCTCATCTGCAAACACCTCTATCGATCTCATTCCAGATAAAAGAATGGTGATTTGGTGATAGGAGCTGGATTTATGGGCTGTCCGCAGCCCAAAGGCTCGTTCTCTTCCTGACTCCTAAATATAGCTGCTGCCGAGCGCGTGTTTAATGGAGCCGTCACGGAGGCACCAGGGACTGAGGCTGATGGATGGAGAGGAGTGAATCGCTTGGAGATAGGTGTAGAGAGGGAGGCTCTATATTTAGACAGGAGGGAGCAAGAGGACAGCAGGGCAGCCCGGTGGGACGGGCTGTGCCCACGAGGTGGCAGGGGCTCATCCAGACGCACGCAGCAGCACAGGCAGCCCGCAAAGGACAGGCACCAGCAGGGAAACAGGAACAGGGAATACAGAACGCTGGAAAGCTACGGCCTGGAAACCAGGAGGACCATGTGGACAGGCGCAGGCTGCTCTTGAGCTGCTCTGCACACTGCCAGGAAAGTGCTTTTGTAAAGTTTTTAAGACACAATTCTTTCTAGGTAAGTCTGCCTAATACATTAGATAAACATACAGGAATATTAACATCCCTTGGCTGGCCAAGAGCAGTCTGGACGTGCCAGAGAAAAGGTTCTGGGAGAGAAGCAGCTCTCAGACAAACAGACTGAACAGAGAGCCCTGCTGGGCCAGGGCGGACTGACAAGAAGCTTGGGTGCCAATCCCATGCATCCTCCACACCTGGATTGTCCCAATCCTCTCTTCTCTCACGCACCAACATTGGGTTGCAAACAGAAAAAATAACTCTTTTGGAATGTGAAAATATACCTTTTTGTTTCTACAGAATGTTGGAATTACATTTCTAAATACTATTTAGAATTTAATTTAATTCAGTTTAATCTTATTAAATGCAAGATTTATGCACCTCTAATTATTGGCAGCAATTTCTCTTTCATCATCTATTTTTGACCAACTGCTCCTGCATCACAACAAGCACCTTAACAGCAGGCATTCTCAGAGGTGAACAGGCAGAAGCACCCCACGCCAGCCAAAGAAAGGATTGCACCTTGCAGCCAACATGCCCCAACAAGCACCTTCCCTGATGGTCACCGGCTGTATGCCCTTTGGGCCAGCACAACACAGATGCCTGCACCGCAGGAATGGGTGAAGAGTGACAAGTCATTTTTTGGAAACTGATCTCTTTAATCATTTGATGCAGCAGCAGGGACGTTACGGTTATCACCCAAGAGCTACATCAAGCCACCTGAGAGGTCAAGGTCACGGCAAACCATAGAGCCATCAGGCAGATACGGAATGGAGGAAGGGAGATACCAGTTAGACTCTGTGCTAGTCGAGAAGGAGGGGTTAAAACAGATTCTATCTTCTAAGTTGAAATGACAACTAAAAGCAGCAACATGCAAGTCAGAGGAGATGTGGTCTCAGGAACGGAGAAGGCTGGGGTCCATATTTGTGCCTTCTCAAGTACATGGACGCTTCGTGTGCCAACACACCCACGGAGGAGGCTCGCAGATGCCCTGTCTCAGTTTCAGCGATCCCTTATGGGAGTACTGATTCATTGCTTTTTGAACTGTCTCATCACCCTGGAAGAGACACCATATTCAGCTGATGCTCTCAGCGAAGACAAGTGGTGGGTAGCCTCATCCTCTTGCAGCTGCTGGACCACAAGCCTGGCTGACGCTGTCCTCCATGCCAAGGGAGAGCTGTGCTGCTCTGCGGGTACAGCCAGTGCTGGGACGGCAGGCAGATGAACCCTCCAAAGCTGGGGAGGGTTTCGGTGGGAGAGCTGTGGTGCCACAGCACGTCCGAGAAGCAGCGTCTCAGCCCTGGAGCAAGCGAAGCGCTGCAGCCCCCTCCCCGCTGCCCCCCCGGCGCAGGCAGCCGGAGCACTGCTGCCCATTGTGGATTTCACCCACGCGTCCCAAACCGTGCTCTCGAGCACCTGACTCGGAGTAGGCTGATGAGCAGATGCCACCACAATTAAAGCCTCTTCCAGGCTCTGTGCCAGGCAGCCAATCTGGCTGGGGTGGCTTCAGAGCGCCGGTGACGAAGAGAAAGGGAATTATTTCAGAAGAAGAAATGCTGAACTCTGCTGAGGGGTGGGAGGACATGCAGTGCCTGAGACCAGAGAGCAGCCTGATGCTCCTCCACACAGAGGAGGAGTCGGGACAGGGGAGACGCTGGAGCGCATCACCTCTGTCGCCAGCTGCGGCGACCACTGGCGAGTGCTCCCAGGGCAGCAGCGGGTCCCGTTCCGGCAGGGGCTCTGCCTGCCGCAGCCATGAGCCTTATTGCAGGTGCAAGCAAGCATGGAAACCCGTAAGTACGACTCTTCCCCTTCTCACAGGGCTGCCAGGAGAACGAACTAACTCATGTCCCTGCGGCACCTGCAGGACCTGCTGACTGAAAACAGAGAAAAGCCCGAGAAGGTGTTTACTTAGTCATTTGTGGTATTACTGTATTTTATGCAGAACGGTTAACTAATTTATGCTTTCCCCATGACTGATCTTTACCCTATGAAGTTCAAATACAACTTTTCTCCGAAACGGAATACTTTTAGAAGCCTTGCTGTACCAATCTTAGTTTCATACAACGATTTACGTACAAGATGCGACACACTTGGTGAAACTTTAGCCTGCGTTACACGAATGCACAGAGGAGATGATTGTATTAGTCCCTCTTGCCCTTAATTTATGAGTTATACCTGCAATACAATTATGCTTGTTAGAGTTTTCAGCTTATCTGTAACTGGAAAAAATGCAAATAAAATGAAAGTCTACTCTCAAATAACTATGAGTCAGAGAGCAGCATCTGTGCATTACCTCTCACGGGGACTTAACGGCCAGGCTGTCAGCCCGAGAGGAACGGGGAGATCAGCTAAAGCCACAACGCCAAACCAACAAACGTAGCAGAGCAGGACCTGGGAGGTTATGTCCAGCAGAAGGTCTCCACAGCTATTCCATGTGGATTTATCCACATTTCTGCCACAAAGATATTTCCAGAAGTGCCATCGAGGCAGCTGTAGTCGTTTCTGACTGAGCGCTACGCCCGCACGGAGGGGACTCTGTCTGCCTTCGCCTTCCTCCAGCGCGGTGCTGGCAGGCAGGCAGTCCTCGTCCGCAGCCTCCCCGGAGGCCACAACGCGTCGGGGCAAGCACTAGCTGCAGCTCCCCAAGCAAACTGCTCGCTCTAGAGACGCTGCCCCCATGAACTCAGCAGCAGCACCAGGGGACGGGGGACGACAACACAACCCCAGTATGGATTTTTTTTCTTCTGGTTTGCTGTTTTGTTTGGTGTTTTTTTTTTTTTTTTAAATAGATATAAAACAAGTCTATGAGGATCAGGAACTCCCACAAGCTACTTAGTTACCTCCTGGGAAGATCATTTGTGCCAATGGCTTCCACAGCCAAATCCTAGGGTAAAGCCTGCCAGTCCAGCACCAACACCTCCGTGCTAGGACAGACGGCGACCTGAGCAACGCCATCTCCTTGCTGTGCAGAAGGCCAGCAGCAGGAGGCCTCAGAGCCACAACCCAGCGCGGGTGGGGGTTGCTGACCCCGGACCACACACAGCAAATGGGGGGCTCGGAAGCACAAGGACCCTACCCGAGTGTGAAGACCCATGCAAATACCTTCAGAACTGACAGCCTGGGTTACTTTGCCGTGTCTCCACCTACGGCCTGGCACACGTCACCTCCCTCCAGACCGCTCTCCCCTCCAGGGAGAGGAGCCATCCGCGTGGCACACGAGCCCCAGGAGTCCCCGTTATGGAGACCATGGCTCTGTTGATGCCGGAGGGGACCGAATTCCTCAGCACAGCTCGGGACATGCGTTGTCGCTCTGAACGCTTGCACAAGTTACTGTCGCACCATTACAGGGACACTGCTGTTGCGAGCAATGGAAACTGGGCAAAGCTCCTCAGAGGCAGCAGCGGGCAGGCATGGCACGCACTCGCTATGCTCCTTCTCCACCGAGCAGCATTTTGTTTACACATTCACATGTTTTTCCCACCTTCCCAGATCTCTAGGGTTCAGCAAACAGCACGGCAGTGCTTGACGCTGCTTCATCCTTTTACCATCTTGGCCTTCAACACTCTGCACAACAGGGTGACGTGGCCCAAGGGTCGCACAAGCCCTGAAGTTCTGCGTATGACAGCACTGAGACAGAGAGGGGCTTCCTTCTCCTGTGTCTGAACAACAAGCTAGAATAAAAGCATCCCCACTGAGACCAGTGAAACCTGCTCCAGGTGAAGCAGAAGAGAGAGGTGTCCATCCATTAGAGCATTGAGGAGACACCTGCCATGAGAGCAAGAAGGCCCTGCTGGCCATTGGGCTTTGCCTAGAGCCGAGGAGGATACAGCTTCAGGAGGATGTAACAGCTGTCTCCCCGGACACATGAGAAGCTTATTGAGAAGACAGAGCAAAGCTCTTCACCAAGGTGTATGGCAGGAGCTATCCTCCAGAGATGCAACATTTCCCTTTTACACCACTGATCCCACACCAAAACCCTTTATGCCAAATGCACAACCATCTCCACGCCTGCCAACTGCATCACTCTTATGGGACAAAAGCACTTCAGTCATATTTATGCTTCTCATCCTTGCCCTCTGCAGACAGAACCAATGTCCCCATGTCACACCAAAAACTGGGTGTTTCTAGTAGAGTAAGGGCTCCAAAGTCAAAAGGATCACACTGAAGATATGACTGTGGCCAGCCTGTGGACATTTTAGTGCCCAAAACCCTCAGGGCATCTTGCACTGAAATTCTGGCTATGAGCTGGATCTTAACCAAAGCCTGTAATGTCCTTTCTGGAGCTCAGAGTACGTGGATGCAGACACAGCTAAAGTTATCTGCAGGTGGCATACCTTACAAACGAAGTGTGCCTGGTCATTGAGGTGCTGGAGCGTGTCCAGAGAAGGGCAACGAAGCTGGTGAAGCATCTACAGAACAAGTCTTATGAGGAGTGGCTGAGGGAACTGGGGTTGTTTAGCCTGGAGAAGAGGAGGCTGAGGGGAGACCTCATCGCGCTCTACAACTACCTGAAAGGAGGTTGTAGCGAGGTGGGGGTTGGTCTCGTCTCCCAAGGAACAAGCGATAGGATAAGAAGAAATGGCCTCAAGTTGCACCAGGGGAGGTTTAGATTGGACATTAGGAGAAATTTCTTTACTGAAAGAGTGGTCTGGCCTTGGACCAGGCTGCCCAGGGAAGTGGTGGAGTCACCATCCCTGGAGGTATTTAAAAGACGTGTAGATGAGGCGCTTAGGGACATGGCTTAGTGGGCATGGTGGTGTTGGGTTGACGGTTGTGCTCGATGATCTTAGAGGTCTTTTCCAACCTTAATGATTCTATGATTCTATCTGGCAAAACGAAAAACAGGAATACCTCTGCAGTATGCTCTTTTGCCCACAGCATCTAATTTTCTTGGGTTCCGACCTAAAGGCTTAGCTTAACTAGACCTTCAAGTAGTAGTCAGGACCATCAGAGTCAAAGAAAGGTACATAATGAGAATGCAAGTTCTTTCTTGGACTCCGGTACTAGGTCTATTTTTAGAGGTGCAGTCTTTAGCAGGGGTAGGGAAGTGCCAGATGGCCATAGCAGGGTCTGTTATGACCTCACTGATGGACAGGGTCACTTTAACAGAAGCTATATGGAGACAGACATCCAAGAGCACATATGTTCACACTGCTCAGAGTGTGCAAAGATGCAAGAAAACTGACATCCTGCTGAAGAGGCCCTGAAATGATATTCAGTAGTCCCCACCGAGCGTGGAGAGCAGTCTTCCCATGAGGGAATCGCGCCTCTGTGCCAAGCTGCTCTTTGAGAAGTGCTGTCCCAACACCCAGCCAAGAGAGGGGATCACAAAAGAGTAAAGAGGGGAAGCTGGCAAGTGAGATTTATCCCCCTGCAAAAGCTCATTGCCAAGCTAGGAAGCCCACTGACAGCACAACCAACCTGGAACTTGGTGCCAGCCATGGAGAATGGAGATTCTGGAGGCAGGGTCACCCTCTGGGCCACGGAGGGTGGTGACGCTGCAAGTAGTACAGTAATTACAACCAAAGCAAGTCTGGGGAGGACCATTTGTGTTTCTGCGTGTCGATCCTCAAACATCACACTCCTGCTGCAGAAGGAGAATTGAGATTGGCACCAAAGATTGGGGCACGCTCATTCTCCACAGTGACTTAAAAGACTTCCCAGACAGGAAGGGTTTGGAGGGAGACCCTTCAGGAGGATGGTTTCGGGGAGGCTTTGCATGCTGGCAAACAGCAGTGGTCAGTGCAGACGCTCTGAACAAAGAATGTGCTAGAAAAGGCTTCATTTTTCCCCCCTCAGCAGCAGGAGTATCAGAATCATTACTCTACTAAACCTAAGGAACACAACCTCCATAGGTTTACCTAACCTCCTTTTGGAGCCTTTAATCTGGACTAACTGCGTCAATGAGATCCACAACTGCACGCTGTGTGGAAACAGTTCATTTTGTGGCGTTAACCTTGCTGTCTTAACTGTCCCTTAATTCTCACATTTAGACAAAGAATAGATCACTCACCTTCTCCATACTTTCTCAGACTCCCATTGTATTCTCCAGAAAATCTCCCCACACTTGCCTCTTCTTTTAATTCAGTCTCTCCTTATCTGGAAAGTCTTGTGGCCCACCACCAGCAATCTCCATCTGCTGTAGAACCTGCCTGCTTATTTGTATCCTTCACTTTTCATCTTTCAACCATTTTTTTTTTTTTTTACAGCAGACTTTGGGAAAACCTACTTAACAGCTTTTTGAAAGCCCTGGTACACTATATCAATCTTTGTCCCAGTGCTTGTTGGCTACTTCAAAGACTTGTAGGACATCTAGTGGATTCCTCCCTAAAATGGTTTTAAAATGAGGAAGAATCAATAAAATATTGCTTTATTCTAGTTTTCACTAATTTACAAGATGCAAAAAAAAAAAAAAAAAAAAAAAAATCAGACTTACTGGTCTTGATATGACCAGGTGACCCACCTCGTGGATGAGGGAAAGGCTGTGGATGTGGTCTCCCTGGACTTCAGTAAGGCCTTTGACACTGTCTCCCACGGCATTCTCCTAGAGAAGCTGGCGGCTCACGGCCTAGACAGGTCCACTCTTCGCTGGGTAAAAAACGGGCTGGACGGCCGAGCCCAGAGAGTTGTGGTGAACGGAGTTAAATCCAGTTGGCGGCCGGTCACGAGCGGTGTTCCCCAGGGCTCAGTACTGGGGCCGGTCCTGTTCAATCTCTTTATCAATGATCTGGATGAGGGGATCGAGTGCTCCCTCAGTCAGTTTGCAGATGACACCAAGTTGGGCGGGAGTGTTGATCTGCTGGAGGGCAGGAAGGCTCTGCAGAGGGACCTGGACAGGCTGGATCGATGGGCCGAGGCCAATGTATGAGGTTCAACAAGGCCAAGTGCCGGGTCCTGCACTTGGGCCACAACAACCCCAGGCAACGCTACAGGCTTGGGGAAGAGTGGCTGGAAAGCTGCCCAGAGGAAAAGGACCTGGGGGTGCTGGTCAACAGCGGCTGAACATGAGCCAGCAGTGTGCCCAGGTGGCCAAGAAGGCCAACGGCATCCTGGCCTCTATCAGAAATAGTGTGGCCAGCAGGAGCAGGGAGGTGATCGTCCCCCTGTACTGGGCACTGGTGAGGCCGCACCTCGAATCCTGTGTTCAGTTTTGGGCCCCTCACCACAAGAAGGACATGGAGGTGCTGGAGCGTGTCCAGAGAAGGGCAACGAAGCTGGTGAAGGGCCTGGAGCACAAGTCTGATGGGGAGCAGCTGAGGGAAATGGGGGTGTTCAGCCTGGAGAAGAGGAGGCTGAGGGGAGACCTCATCACGCTCTACAACTACCTGAAAGGAGGTTGTAGCGAGGTGGGGGTTGGTCTCGTCTCCCAAGGAACAAGCGATAGGATAAGAAGAAATGGCCTCAAGCCTCCACGGGGAGGTTTAGATTGGATATTAGGAAAAATTTCTTCATCAAAAGGGTTGTCAAGCATTGGAACAGGCTGCCCAGGGAAGTGGTGGAGTCACCATCCCTGGAAGGATTTAAAAGACGTGTAGATGAGGCGCTTAGGGACATGGTTTAGTGGTGGACTTGGCAGTGCTGGGTTAGCGGTTGGACTCCATGATCTTAAGGGTCTTTTCCAACCTAAAGGATTCTGTGATTCTATGATTCAATAATTTGATTCGGTCGCTAATTTTGGTATTACTCAAATGGGTCACCTGGAACTTAACAGCCATGCTGCATCCTGTTTTACCTTTGGAGCATGTATCACAAACCAATTACAAAGTGACAGAGCACATCTAGGTTGCCTAAGGGAAACCTAACCTTGACCAATGCTCCGCACTTCACGGTGAAATACCCGGCCCCAGCAGGACCACCCACACTACCCGGGTTCCCTGCGTGGTTAATGGCAAGACAAGCACTACTGAAGGCCTCCGGACTCGGACCACTCTAATTTGAATTTGAGCTGCCTGAACCAAAAAGCTTCCTGGAGCAAACTTCAAGGGCGTTTTCACACACACAGACGTTGGGATTCAGATTGTCCAGCCAGCTCTGAGGACAGGCACCTAATTAAGAGGCCTCTACCACTCATCAGCTGCCCAGCAGTCTGAAGCTGGGCAAACACTTGTTGTAAGCTCCAGAAGATAAGAAATGAAAAAGTTAGCTGAGAAAAGCAGGGAACTAGATATAGAAAGGATTTGTATCCATTTCTTTTAAGACTGTTGAGCTACCGAAACAACGGGAAGTGCATAGTACAAAAGAGCGCCAGAAGACATTAGCAACTAATAATGATATAGTTGCTTAAAAAAAGACAGAAATTCTAACTCCCTGTCTGAGCTAGTATCAAACACAATGCCAGAAATGAATAAAACATAAATCAGCCTGAAACAAAAATAATCAGAAGACACCAACTACAGCAACTTGCATAGCATCAACAGACCAGCAGAAAATTTGCGGAGCTGGAAACAACCAGCCTGTAGTCAAGCATTCAGATGGCAATAAAAAGGACTGACTTCTGTCAAAAATTCTGGAACAAGGTACAGAGAAGCCCGAGTCCACCATGTGCTTTGCTGAAACAAGAGAGATGCAGAATTCAGAATTATTCCATTTAGAGCCTACAGCCAGCATCTCCTGTCCTCCCAGGCTACCAGAAGCAGCAGTGCCAATCTTTGTTCCAGGGAGCCTCTTGTTCTTTATGCTCTGTAATGCCAATAAAACTATTCTGCTGAGTCCAAATTCTTTCTGCAGGAGGCCAAATAGCCATGATGTGGTGGGTTTTTTTTAAATTAAGTAATGCTACAGGCTTTTTTTTTTCTTTTACAGACCTAAACAAAACAGGCCAGGAGAAACCACTTTAAGCAACTGCTTTTTTTGTATTTCAAATTCCCTTGCATTCTGAGCAGTTCAAATGTCAGCCTAAGAGTGCTTTAAGACAACCACATCCTTACTCCTTGGAGACATAGTGCAAGTGAGATAAACAGGCTGAGAGCGCCAAGGCATCGATAAGAGGTTCATACGTAACTCACACAGGAAATCTCGGTACTTTGTACTGTTCCTTGATACTCCCTGCTTGACCTCAGTACTCTTACACCCATCACTTTAAGGAACATGGGTGTTCAGTTCATGCCCAGAACATTTGCAGTACCTAAACCTGACCACTGAACTACGCATGATACCTGTATGGTTTTGTTGCGAAGTGGTCAAAACAGTATGAAGTGTTCTGTTACCAGAAATCTAAAGGAAAAGCGAATCTGGAAAGAATCTAGTGTCAAAACTTTTAAGTTCCTACTTTGAGAAGGGGAACAAATCAGCAAATCTAATAGATATTAGCTTTAAAACCTAAGCAGCACCTTGGGATATTCATAGCACTGACCTTTATTCTTGACCACAAGAGGAAGCTGCCAGCAGAGCAGCAGATTAATTAAGGCAGGAGGAAAGTTCAGAGAAACAAAGGGGATCAAGGTTAAAGGCAGCACAGCCAGAGAGAAAGCCTAAGATAAGCAACAATATAATGGAGACAGGATCAGGCTTGGAAGGAAGTCAGAAAAGTGAAAGAGAAATCAAGAGGATTTTTAAAATGAAGAAGAAGTAGCCAGAGGACTCGTTCCCACCTCGTGCATGACAAGTGATGCTTGTTGGAGGAGAAAGCAGCTCTGCTTGGAAGGCTGGACAGTGCACCAGGCCCGGGGGAGATGAGAGGTTATCTGAGCTCTTGGAAGATGGATTTAATTTGCATGCTTGTTCAGCGGCAGCTGGCTGGCCGTGTCAATCACTGCTCCATAATCTACAGCTCTATTGTTAGCAGGTCTTCAGCCCTTTCTGCACATGCTCCCGTGTGTTCATGTGCTGCATGCGTAACTCCAGCCAGGACAGCAGTCAGCTGCAGGAAGTTCAACACGCACTTTCTAGCTGCAGATGAGGAAATTCCGATTTCCCGTTCTGTCAGGGAATTGTCACCTTACAAGTAGCCAAATGGGAAGAGTCACCTCTCTCCAGCCAAGAGACCGTGGTAAAAGCAGACACATTTCTTCGACTGTTGACAAGGAAGCTATTTAGGCTGCAGATCTACTCCTACCACCAGTCTTCATGTGGAAGTAAACAGCTATAAGGATAATAAGGAGATTGTGTCAAAGGCTTTGATAAAAGCCAAGGTGCACAACAACCACCGGCCTCTCCTTGTGCACAGAGCCAGCCATCCCAATGCAGAAGGCCATCAGGCACGCCAGGCACGATTTGTCCATGGTAAATCCACGCTGGTCATTCCATGCTTTTGCTCCCCTCCTCCTCACTCCTCCTGTCCCAAGCTCGGAGCTTTCTTCAGGTTGCCTGTCTACCTGGGCGAAGTCTGAGCAATGAATGCACGCTGGCTGGGTCACGCACGATGACTTGGTGCCCAGCAGGCCAAGAAGGGTTCCAGCTCAGTTCATGCTGAAGTCTTTCCCCAGGACCGTTAAGTGTACAGACTAAAGAACTCAAAGTCAGAAGGTGAAACGCAGAGTCACAGCAGGGCACTTTACAGCACTTGCGTTGCTCCCCAGCTGCGCCAGTGTGCGAGCTGTCACTCGGTATCCTCTGAGAAAAGCCACCTCCGAGCTTGTCACCAAGCACACACGCTCATCACGCAGCACTGAGGTGCAGATCCGCTCCCCAGCACAGCTGCAGTGAAGTGTTTGCATCTCCATCTTCTCGCTGATCGTTCTGCAAGGCCACATCGAAGAGCTGGAAAAGTAAAAGAGGGACCTTCCTTCCCACAGGGGCTCTCGGGACGGTGCTCCAGCTCCTGAGGCTGGCCTTGCACCGCTTGGACTCCCAACCTGCTGCTCTGACTGTTGCTCCGAGGCAGATGCCTCCTAAGGAGCTCCTTCCCCCCAACGCAGGGACCCTCAGAGAACCCGCTCAGAAAAGCCGTAGTGTGCGGACTCGGCGCTCGCTGCTCAGCCAGGGCTTCTCCTTTCCAGCCCTTAGAAGTTTAGCCGACTGAATTTTTTCATTTCCTGCTGCCCGTAGTTCCTCTTCTAGTGCAGTCTTTCTTCAAAAAGCAAGGTATTTGTCAAAAGCAATGATTGTTAAGTTACAAGGTACATGGGTGCTACATGCAAACCCCTACAACCAACAAGATCCAACCCATACAAATGGCCACAGGGGACACCAACAGCATCTCAGCAGCAGGACTACAACTCCATCCCATTGCTCTACACACCATCCAGTCTCCCTGTGGATGAGGCTATATCCCCCGTTAGTTCAGTACCACCCCAGGCTCGCTTTAGGATGAAGTTCTCCAGAGAAGGATCACCATCAGTCGAGGCAGACTCCATAACATACCAAGAAAACAAAAGCGAAGGTGGAAGAGATAACTTTTCCCTTCACATGCAAGACACACAGAGATAAAATTATGAAATGGGTACCATAACAAAACAAGCCGACCCCCCCAAAGGCTGGTGCAGACCTCCAAGAGGAAGATGATCAACTCACTGCAGGAAATCAGGGAGCTGTATTTCATTAAGGTACCAAAATCCTCCACAATCCTCCTCCTCCTCTGCAACCTACGCATTTGCATCACCTGAGGATGGCATCAGAGACAAGTGAAGAACAACAGTGCCCTCTACCAAAAGAAACAGCCAACGACTTCTGCAACCTCCCGTCCTGAGCCCAAGCAGCCGGGACAGAAACAGCCCTGCTCTCCAAAGGAAGGTAGGCTCAGGCTGGGCTCTGGACGACGCAGTCTGGGTTCAGACCACTGGGGCCAAGCATGCGCACCAACACTTCATCTTCCTCAGTGGTGACGTGCTCCGGTGCCTCTGATGTACCAGCTGGAAAATGCTTCTGACTCTCTTACACAACATAGGAATGGATGATTCAGGAACAGCAATAGTAACCATTTTTTTAAAAATCCCTTTGTTATATTGTCTGCTCTTCCAATATCTACACTGGCCACTAGGAGAGACAGTGAGGGGACAGGCCCAGCCAGCAAGATGCTCTCACTGTTAGACTTGTAAATAATTTGAAGTACCCAATCATTGTTATTTCAATTTCAAAACATTTCTTACATAAGAAATTCGTTTCTTGATCAAAAGGTGGTTCAAGCTCCTAGTTCTTTCTTCAAAAAGCCTTTCCACAATGGGAGGAAGTGGTAACACTTCCACCACCTCCACTGCTACCCACAGGTACCGAGGAAGTAACCAAATGCATCCCCGTCATACGACGGTGGTGTATTCCACCCTTAAAATTATTTTTCTTTTCTCAGAAAAAGAAGAAATGTCAAAGCCTAAGTCCACTAGGAACTTGGTTAACATGGCTTCATGAAATAGTAATTTAGATGCTATGATGATGGAAAACAACTGGAAATCTTGCCACAAACAGATGGGCAGACAAGGAGCAGTAAGGAGAGAGGTGTCTGCTATGCAAAACAGACAGTTCCCTGGACACCACTGACTCACACATCCTTCCACAGGAATCAAAGCGAGATAAAAAGGGAAAGATCTGATAAAGAAGATACTCGTGCCACGGCTATTGCACACCCAGGATCAGCCGCAGCTCTTAGTCACTCCCAGCCTCCCACAACAGGCTCTCCACAGCCCCGACCACAGCCGGCGTCGGCGCCTTCCCAGTCTGCGCAGCTGCACCCCTGCATCTCCCAGTGCCGAAGACCTGCCCATCCTTCGGCAACCCCTACCCCGGAGAGCAGGCGTATCTGCAGCGCACCCACTTCTGGTCCTGTAGCCATCTGAAGCAGGGCACTGCCAGAGCATCCCAGGTCTCAGCTGCTTCAGAGGGAGGAGACAGCTGTACGTCCCTGAACGGTGGGGACGCAGCCGCAGGAGAACCCAGACCCCGTATGTCTGCAAGTGCTCTTCAGCCCACCAGTTCAGATGCAGCCTGATTAAGTTTGCAAAGAGCTTCCCTACACTTCTCTCCACAAAGGCAGATTTGTACACGGAAGCAGATAAACAGCACAGAATGCTTCCGAGAGGAGACGGTACAGCATCTCTCCACACACACACAACTTGAGAGAGGCAAATAGTAGCAAGGTGATACCCAACAGTCTTGGATTTCTACCAAGGCCAGGTTCCAGGCTTGCAGTGCATGGGGGAGCTTATGCTGCATTCTCACACCTTCTCTCAGTCCACGGACGAGTTACTGTGACAACAGACTGCTCGCACATATGCGTCGAAGCATTTGGCACATTCCGTTTCACACACCCCAACTTGTCCTTTAATTTCTGGGTGTCGCTTCCTGAGAGATCAGTGAGCTCTGTACGGCAGGTGAGGTCTGTTCCACCACTGAAATCCTGTGGGAGAGACAGTCAGGATCTGCCGCAAAAGGTCAGGGGAGAGAGAGACGATAGCTCAGGGTGAAATGAGCCCAAATTGGACGCTGACACTGCCATAGGACTGCCACATTTCAAGGTACAATACGTAAATGCACATTTTACAGCGCCTGCAACCTATCCCAAACAGCTATTTTGTCTTAACTACAGTTACCAAATGTTCCTCTGCAATTTTAACCAAAGCTGCAGGTCGTTCTCCCAACATTTCCCTGGACCACAGACTCAGGACTACTCTGTAATTCACCCAAAGCAAGAACGAGTTGTGTTCAAAGTGGAGGCGCAGCCATTCCAGTGCCAACTTCAGCAGAACGTTGTCCAACAACTGACAAACAAGGTCCTGAAAAATTAATACTCATATTTAATTTCATATATTGCAAATACTCCCTAATGATATTACTGAGATTTGTGTGTGCAAGCTTAGCGTGTACAGAGTCCCAGCCCTACGAGCCATTACTCAATTCCCATCCAAGAAGGGATCCCACCATCGAGGCTTCGGTTCCTCGCCGAGCACACGGAGGCTGCCCACATTTTGAATTTCTCTTTTTAGAGCAGCACAGCTCCCGACAGCAAGTGGATGCACACAAGGAGAACAAGACCAATGTGAATCCAGTTTCCTGCGGACACTGATCACAATGACAATCAATTCCAGATCAGATGTTAACAGCTCCCCGTGCCGTGGCACTAACGCCTCCCACATGCTGGAATTGCCTTGTACGAGACACCCCAGGCTCACGTCTGCCTCGTTCACAGACACATGAGCTACAGTCATCTCCTGAACCACTAATATGCCTCCTCTGGTTGTTTCAAGAAACAAAACGTTAGCTTGCAGCTACCGAGATGATCTTCTGTTAAGTGCAAGATCCTGCATTTTATCCTACTGAATCTCCTCCTACTTCTGTTACACCAACTCATCCAGCTCTGAAAGTAAAATGTTCTCACCTCATGAGACGTCACAAGGAAACATTAGCAACACATTTCAGTTTTCTTTGGCCACAGCTATTAGTGGAAGCATTCGATAGGTGAAATTGTTGATCAGCTAGTGACAGGTGACAAATTTCCAGTGCTCCCCCACATTTCCTCCAACTTTACTAATAATTTCCCACATGACACTGTCCTGAAATCCAAGCAAGTTGGAACAGTGGCATTTCCTTAGCCAACACCGTCAATCAATCTCCTTTAGCACAAAAACATTCCTGGGTAAACACTGTTCTGTCCTACCCCTTTTCCCATCTTCCCCCATCTCTCTCTTCCTTCAAAATCTGTTTTAAACACTTTTGTACCAGTGAACTTGAAGCACCTTAACTGGGGTTGCCCAGAATGCTCACACACACGAGGTTCACCGTAACCTCATTGAAATCTTTGCTAATGTGTCAGTAATTTTCCCTATTATTTTTTCGGAATGCTGGTGTCATTTGTTTGTTGGGGGCTGCAAGGGCAGGGCTGCCCCCAAAGGGAGGTGGGCCAGGAACCCAGGACACCCCACAGCCAGCACGGCAGGGGCCTCGCTGGCCACGACTCAAGCAAGGCCAGCAGGACAGACCCAGAGATGGTGGTCAGGTCCAACCAGGAGTCCAGCTCATAAAGCAGTAACACAGCGATGGGGCAGGTTCTCAAGACAAGCCAATCTGCAGGTCAGGGTTAAAGCCAGGTCTAACGATCACTGCACAGGTCCTCGGATATGAGGCAGGTCTGAGGTCAAGCTGAGAAATCAGTCCACGGGTCAGGGTCTGGACCAAGAGGGTCCATGGCCAGCCATGGACATGACTATGACTGAGCTGGAGACCAGGACTCCTCCAACATAGTTCAAGCAGGGATTGAAAGCTTAAATAGACCTCCTGGGACCAGTGCTGCAGGAGGAGACCCCAGGTGAAGCTGGTCAGGGACATTAAGACATATTAGCACCCTCAGGGCCCTGACATCGTTCTCCCCAGCTGGCAGTATCAGTCCCACCATAGCCCACGCATCCAACATCGTGCCTGTTTTGACAGGGAAGTGTTCGAACTGTTCTGGTAGATTTGGACCTTTATCTAATTAGCTTTGATCTTATCTCATTCTTGTTGCTTAATAGCTCTACATCCACTTCCTTACTCTTTTATTTGTACAGCTGAAGAATCTACTATTACTCCTTTTAACATTCTCAAGGTCTAGCTCAGCTGAGTTTTCGGCAAGTTACATCTTACATTTATGATTTCAGATCCCCCGATACAGATTTTTTTTTGCAGATGAATCTTAAGTCTTTGTTCTTTGAGAGCTTTGCTTATTCCTAGAGGCCTAGGGACAATCGCATTTGGATTCCCTACCTGCAAGATTTCTCTTTTGCCAGGAATACATGTTAGGGCGGGTTTTTGTAGCTTTGACTTAAAATATTCACTCAAAATTCCACCTCTATTTTAACTCACTGAGGACAGTAAATTCCATTTACTTCACTACATTTTTCTTCTTTATCAAATATAAAAATCTAGACTCTATTCTTATTACCAGGATATCTTACACCATCATTTTCCAAAGCAATGTAAAGGTATATGTTTTTCTCCTGTCTTTGTTCCTGCACAGTCCATGTATCACACACACCTCCTACCCTTAGCTTTATCATTACGTCTACCTTTCCTCAAAGCACACGTGTTGCTCCGGCCTGTCCTCACCCATAACAGCTGTTGTACTGACCAAACCACTTGGCCCAGCTTCTTCCCCTCCACACTCATGAGCTGGCATTTGTATTCCAAATACCTCAGCCTTATCTTACCACCATTAATTCCACCGGCAGAGAAGACAGCCCCTTCTCAGAGCAGTCTGCCTGCTTTGCTGTTGCTTTGACCTGTCTACTCACCTCCTCTCTCGTGTTCCTTTAGGCAAAGATATGTCAATGTCTACCTGATTTTCCTCCTCTTGCACTAAAACTAGCAATGCAGATAGCAGCCTATCCAAGTCAGCTCCCCTCGTTTCTTGGTTTAAAGCCACTTTGATTTCTGAGGGCCCAGATGCTTGGGCAGAGTCTTTTCACCGAGCGCTCCTTCTCTCAATGCTTTCAGTGGCTGAATAGCAGGTGACTTACCAGCACTGGGAACCACCACTCGCCTGTGCCTGGGGCATCACCACTCCAGGCAAAGGGCTTTAGCTCTAGCACGAGCCACAGGAGCACGTGCCTCCTTCCCTCGTTGATGATGCACATCAGGCAGCTCATCTCAGTGACCTGGTGCTCTCTAAACCCTGAGCTACATGGTCCTTGAGGACACGCTGAGGAGGAGAGGTAGGAGAACGGGCGCTAGACGTACATATGGGCTGGACACGCTGAAAAACAGTCACTGACAAACAACCTCTTTTTCTGTTTCATTTTAGTCAGAGCCCTACACGCATTCACACCATGAAAGACCATCTTCCTACATCACTTGGAGAAAGATCTGCAGTCTCTCAGGTACTTGCACAAGTGCTGCACACCCATGGTACCTGTCACGTCCCCTGGTGACAATCCGCAGCATCTCTGCAAGCGTGAATGAAGCTCCAAATGGCTGCTCGACAAGCAGTAGTGGGAGTGCAGTCCCTCCGGCCCCAAGCTCCACCAGTGCCCCCACTCAGGGAGGCATTCTTGTGCAGAATCACAAGATGCATACTGAGACCTGAGGGGAGGCACGCCCATTGCCCAAAGGCAGGTCTACACGCCATAGTCTCATAACGGATCCAGAGACAGGGAGATTTGACTAGCCGGTGTTTGCATGCAGGTTCTTACACCCACAGATCTCGGACTACCACAGCTGTGAGGACCACCTGATGAGCTTGATCCTGTACTGGCAGTAAGACAAGGCCTGTTTCAACCACATGGAAGGCACAAAAATATTAATTCCCTGAATCCAACAGAAATGTCACACCACTTTAAGTAGAATATAGGGTATGGTGTTAGAGGAGGTGCAGACAGGAATAAAAGTGTGTAACAAAGTGATGGGTTTGATAACTAGAACTTGAATCTCCTCTCGGGATGTCAGGATGATACAAGAAGGATCACCTCTATGGGAAGGCGGGCAAAAGCAGAGATCTCCAACTCAGTAGGGCCATAAGAAATACATTTAGAACTTACAGAAAGTTTGAGTTATTTACCAAAGAAACTCTGTTTAGGCCCCAAAGGATTTCAGTTCCACAAACAGGAGATATCTAAGGAGACCCTCACTGGGAAGTGAGAAACTTAAGTTTCTGCCTTGGGCCCTGTAACAGAGGTGGGTAACAGGACATCTTCCTTCAGAGTCAACAAGCACTGCAGCATCTACAAACTGGGACCTGGGAGGGAAGTGCTGACCCAGAGGCACCCTTAGAGAAAAACTTGGCTCATTTAGGTAGATCAATATGCAGCTCATGGCCTTTTCCTTCAAAGCATGAAAATACATGCAGGTTAAAGGAACATCCTAATACCATCTCCAAAATGTCAATCCTGAAAGTTGCTCTCTCTGAATTTCAATGAAGATCACAATGAATTTCCTGAGCTGCTCTCATCCTTGTCACAGCCATCTTCAATCTGTTCCAACAAGAGTCTAGTCAGGTATCCTCCACGCAACCCTGCTACTTTCCTCAATCAATAAACACAGTTGGAGATGTCCGCAAGTCTGATGTGGCTTTGTTCCCCAGCAAAGTATATTCAGGCCAAAACAGTGCACAGCCCAATCAGCTGTTAGGCTATACTTAAACTCCTAAGATAGACACTTCTCTTTCTTTGATCTTGATGAGAAGTGGCAGAGCAACATCATGTCCATGCAACTAAACTTCCTTCTGTGCACAAACATCATGGCCTTATTCAAACTATCTTCTGCAAACAATCTGTACCTGAAAACCGTGCCCAAGCTTTGTCTGGAAAAGTAGAAGTCGGCAAAAGCCAAAACCATGCCGGGCGACATGCCAACAACTAAACAGTATGGACAACTGGAGGAAAATGCTCATACCTCTGCTCCAGCTTTAGTGTCTAAACACCATCTGCTTTTCACATTTCGCTACACAATTTCAATTTAACCCAAACACATAACATTCTCCAAGAAAGCACCCAGCAAACATGAACTCCTAGATACAGGAAGGGCTTATAAACCACATCGATTAGTCTACTCTCTTTTTGATTCAACGTCACAAAAGGACGGGGCAAACAGCCCCAGCACGCTGAAATGGCTCCAGAGTAGAGCTCCAAAGCAGCACGAGAGGGCGGGAGGTGGAACCTCCTCAGTGGAAGTCTCAACTCATCAGCCCTAATCACCCCTGAAAAAGGAGGAATACCCCATTCAAGTCTTCACTGCCATCAAGCGCTTCCCATCAGCACACCAGAAACACATCTGCTTCACCTCTAATGGGCCCAGAGCACAGCTGAGTTCACCACACCGCGCTCAGTCAGCAGCCTTCTCTGGCCAGGAGAGTGCAAAGGCAGGGGTGACCAGCGCAGTAAGCAGCAGCACAGACAAAGATAATTTTAAGAACACGAATGAGCATTGGGAACACAAGCTGGAACTGCAGACTGGAGAGCTAACAGCTGAACCAAATCAGAGGCGGGGCAGGGGGGAAAGCGTTGCTGATTAGACCCTGCAGCGTGCAGGTCCGTGGTGCTACCGCTGGAGTTCCACTCCCACTACACCCTCCATGGCCACAAGACCAGGTCCCAAAGGCACCTGACACTTTATCCACAGGGGCTGACGTGCAAGTGTCCCAGAGGACACGCGACCTGCCCTATACTGGTCACAGCACACACAGAGTTATGGCTCACTTATGGAATCCAAGCATCCTGGTAAGGAGATGTCTGAGGGTGCAAATATATACATTTAAACCCTCAGGAAGGACTGGGATTAGAGCAAAGAAAATACTTTATAAGTAGGTTCAGGCTTCCAGAAACTAATTAAAACTAGTTGTTGTGCAAAACAGAGAACTGTATTTTATTGATTTTCTTTCCTGTTCTACAACTTTGTTTCCAACTTTGCAATCAAGGTTTAACTCTCATTTATGAGAATCCAGCTGTGTGAATTTTAAAGCTCATTTAATACACAAAGAGAACTTTCCCGAATCTGTCAAATCAGGACCACTTCTCCCATCTCCTAAGTAATACACTGAAAAAAAACCCCAAACATCCAGATGTTCTCTTCAGTTGCTTTACACTGGGACAAGTTCAGGCTTGCCAGAAGAGTTTCGCGCCCAGTCCTCAGGCTGGGAGAGGAGCACTGCCCGGGCAGCTGTCAGTGACGGGGTAAGCTGTGGTGGTGCACCCCACAACAGCAGGGAACCCATTAAGTCACGGTGACCTCCAAGAACACCGTACTGTTTGGCACATGCAATCTGCAGCTCCTCCTGACACCGCTGTCCTCCAGGAACAGCAAATGCCTGTTAGGTGGTGGCTGGCACTGGAGACGGAGGGTCAGGAGTGCCAGGGCTGAGTCACAGCCATTTTTCATATTTTCTATTGGACTAGAACAAACACATGTAAATTACTCAGGATCCATCTACTGCTTTCTTTTGAAGTTTCCAGCAGCGTAATGTGGGGTTGGAGGTTCAGATTAAGTCACACTCTTGCTCCATCCCCCACTGTTGCCTGCAGAAGACCCTGCTACTGCAGCAATCTCCGCAAAAGGGACCGATGGCTGCTGTCCTCATGACAGTACCACACACTTACCATGGATCAGCGTGTCTATTACTCTTTTACTATTGGATGCTAATGCACTCAATAACTCAGTAATTGCCTTGAGCGATACAATTCTTCAGATGCATCCGTTGCCCATTGCAAAGAATGGGCAAACTCAGAGACTGCTAGAAATTTAAAACGAATACTTCTGAATTGCCAGGGCTGTTCAGTGTGTCTGCTGAGAGACACTCAGGTCTAAGAAAACAGCTTACCTTGCCGTGGATCATACTGTCGCATCTGCACCTCCTCCACACATTCTGCCGGGAACCAGCCAGTCCTTCCTTTCACAGTTCCTTCCCAAAAGCCACCTTCGCCAATACTCAGCACTGTGGGAAGAAACAAACAGGTACATGAGAATGAGCAGGGCTCCCAGAAAAAGGGAAGGCCAGAATGACCATCGTATAGTGTTAATGCAGCAGAAACACGAAAGGGCAGAGCACAGAAAATCGGGGGTCAGGAGTGGTCTGGAGGAAGAAAGCGCCTCAAGAAGCCTTCAAAAGCTTCTTTCACCCATGTCCAGAAGAGAGACAGTGTAGACAACGGCCTTCATGCAGCCAGTGCTGCGAAAATTAAACAGCGAACTGGTAGGACCTGTCTTTGTAACAAGGATTGTTGATGTGGGACCCAGACATGACATGGGCTTTGATAAAACCACTTCCCGGAAACATGCTATCTACTGTAACTTCCGACATCCTCAGAGCAACAGACAAATCACAGCTCCATAGGAAACTGAGATGGGGAGAGGAAAAGAAATTGGCCAAGGTGACAACACAAGTCACTCTGAGAACTGGGGTGTCCTGACTGGCTCAAAAAACCAAGAGCTGTTTCACTCTAAATGGCACAGCAAACAGGGAGGTGCTTCACTGTCACAGCACAATTCTCTCAACTCATTAAACCTTGTTTTTACTTGCTCAAACCTTAGAGAAACAGAAAGGAAATCTTGAAATGTGCTCTGAAGATTAAATGAATTCAGAGTCAAGGAGATTTTAACAGAGAATCACATCAGGAGTGTCCCCGTTACACCAGGGAACTACCAGCTTGAACTCCTCACCAACTGCCCACTGAAAAGGATGGCTTTCAGGTAGCCAAGATACAACTACTGAAGAGCTACGGACAAAACCAGCACTTCTTATTACACCTGAAGAATGAACTGTGGTCCAAAGCAGACTAGCCAGCACAGTCTGAGGTCACAAAACAGTTTGAGGTTTCTGCTACGAAAACCATTGCCACCAAATGTACGTTTGATGTCAGCTGTCATCTCCTAGCTCCCTGCAACTGGATCCCCCCCAACTTATGCTAGCAGGCTCTGCAAGGAAGATCTGGATTGTTTCAGGACATTTGAAAATGCATCAGATGTGACCATCACATTTCATATAGCCACAGAGTAAATGATTCTCATTCCCAGAGCACCTAAGAGAACAAAAATGTGCACAATGCAAGAGAGAAAAAAGGCAGGTGAGAATCGTTACCAACCTTTCTGGGTGTTCCCCATCTATACACTACATCCAGAGTGCCCAGACACTACCCCTATTTTATCCAGAAAATGGCTGATGTGCGCCTCACTTGAATTCAAGCACTTACAAGGCCAATTAATTGCACCATCCTGATCCAAGAAAGTGGAAAAGGAGAGCAGTTACATGTGTTTTCAGGTTACCGTGGCTCACAATGCTTTCCTAACTCTTTGTAACACAGTGGTCTCTAGAACAGGTTGTGAATTAATGTGTTAGACGTCGTCTATAAAATGCTATAGATCAAGAGAAACTGCTGCACATCACCTGAAAGTGATAAGCTTTTGATACATCCTTTGGAAAACATTCATAATGTCATTTCACAAACGAATTCATCCAGACAAAAAAATAAACAGAAAAGTCAGCATCCTGGGGTCCCTGCTGTCAGAATGAAATCTCAAACGATCTCAGAAGTATTCCCTCAGCATTATCTGGATAACAAGTTCTTAAAAACAAGCCCACCACAACAAGAGATCCCCTTGATTAGCACCGAGACGTAGGGTTTCTTGGGACTTGCTTTGAAACTTCAGGAGCTGTTATAAAACGCCCTCATACAAAAAGGGGACACTAAACTGGCTTCTTAAGCTCCTCAACAAATCCCTGGACAACAGGTGAAGAAAAAGGCTGACGTCAGATCTATTTTAAACTTGCATCATCTTATCTTATGCTTTTTTCCTATGGCTGTTTCTCCAACTTTGGAATCATAATTTAACCTTGTGGCTTTGATAGCAGAAACTTCATCTTCATTTTGAGCTTGCCTATGATCTGAAACATACTCAGGTGAATTTGGCAGTTAGAGAGAGCTGCCTCTCCAGAGGTAGAGACCGCAGGCTTGCAGACAAGTGTCGGGACCTGACCCAGCACAAAGGCAGTGACCTTGGAGACTGCCGGATGCTCCCTCCAACCATCAGGCAGGCCCCATAAAAGATGAGGAATCTCCTGTGGCTGATTGCTGAAAAGGCCCTTTGGCGACAGGATGACAGTGATGAGGCAACCAGCAAGCCCAGGGAAACCTTACTGTCTCGTTCTCCTAAGGCTGCGCTGCAACCAGGCAGAATGAACAGAGCTGATCAGTTGTTCAGCTATAGATGCAAGAAACCACCAAGCAAATGAGACCACTGGTACGACATGGCCCCCAGCAACCGGATCTTCAATCCTCAGTAGGAATAGCTCTCGAGATAAACTCTTTGATAATATAAAATTCGTACCACTATGCAAGTATCCTATGGCTGTGCATGGTGTCACACAAACAGCAGTTACTGCTCATCTTCTCCACAGCACAAGGATTCTGCACAATTCCCAGTATCCCATTGCTCCTTGCTTTTTTACCTATCAGCTCAGAATGGGCTGGGCACTCTGCAGAATGCACAAAGATGCCCCACTCCCAAAAAGCCATCCTCTCAGATTACCTTCCCATGAAGACACTTCCACCTACAGCTGAAACCTGGTGAGGCATCTGTCCTGAAGGCCATAAAGGGCCGTGGAGGCTAGCACGCTCGACTCCTCTCTCCTGGATGTCTCTGCTTCACTGTAGCATGGGGAGGCAGGAGCACTGTGCTCAAATGACCACACTGCTGCCTGTCACCGCTGTGTCATCCTGCTGTCCTCCACCACCCCCCGGGTCCCTCCACGCAGACCATGCAGAAGTCCTTGCGCTCTTGGTACGTCCGTCGGGGCCAACACCTCTGGGGAACTCGCTCCTGCTGCTCATGGGTGCTCACCACCAGCCCCGAGCGATGCGCAGGGCTGGAAGGGAAAGCCGTCCTTCCCAGGTAAGGCAGACAAGTGCTAGTGGAGGGAATGCAACATAAGGCTTAACTCCCAGTTGGCAGATTTAGGGGACTTTCAGCTCAGGAAAGAAGAGCGTGCAATTACGCACATGGCAGCACACCTTACCCCCAACATGGACCACGGTCCTACTG
This sequence comes from Calonectris borealis, assembly GCF_964195595.1. Taxonomy (NCBI): domain Eukaryota; kingdom Metazoa; phylum Chordata; class Aves; order Procellariiformes; family Procellariidae; genus Calonectris; species Calonectris borealis. Next base: position 342,246 of record NC_134312.1, on the reverse strand, counting down.
CCAGGCTGGGATTTCTGTTGCTGGTAACTGAGTGGACAACTCTTTTTTTTTTTTAATTAGTTAGCAAATAAACACCTGAATTGCTATGGTATTTGATATCCCGACTGGCAGAAGCACAGACACATCCGCGCTCTACCATGTGCTGCTACCTTTCCAATTCAGCTCCCTCCTAACACTTCACAGACAGCACTACCAGATTTATTCCTGCACCCATCACCATAATGCCCACGTGTCATTCATAGCTAAACCCAAACACCAGAGTTATTAATAAATTAAGCACTGCTCCATGCCAGCCAAAGCAAATTCCCCAAGGAAGAGGAACTTCACGATTGCCTGTATCTAGGCATTAGTCCTATAGGAAGCAAGGGAAAAACAAACAAACAAAGCAAGCCTGATTTACAAGCCAAACAGCAGACTCATTTCAGCCTCTTCTCTAGATCTTTTCTTGAGATGCAAATGCTCCTGCTCTCCAGAGGTTATGATGTTGTCACAATTTGGAATAGACCCAAATCCCTTACCTTATTTCCCACTGCTCTCCATGTCCATGCTTTAGCAGCTCTGCTAACACTTCCCAACGGAAAATTTCCCTTTTCTAGTACTTTGTATTTCTAACTTCCAAACCAGCCCTTCGTGGAGGAAAGCTCATCCAGCTCTCCAGAGCCTTCTGTTCTTGTATTGTTATGCTTGGCTCTTCAAGCACATAGTACTCCTTTTTAAGATTTGCTACTTCTTGAGGGTTGGAAGGACTGAAGTTTCAGCCTGCCTGGCATCAAGCTGAACACAGATTTTAAGGTGACAGCAAACGAAGTCTATTCTAATGAAAGGAAAAAGTCAAACTTGTCCATATTTCACCAGTTTGTCTCTGAGGATGTTACATGAGGTACATGTTACATAAAAACCTTGCTCAAATCAAGATAAAAAGCATCCACTGCTCTCCCCTCATCCAACAAGCTAGTCACCTCACTGTAGAAGGCGATCAGCTTGGTTAAGCAGGATTTCCTCTTCCCAAATCCAGGCTGGCCACTCCCAATCACCATCTTGCCCTTCATGTGTTTGGAAATGGCTTCCAGAGGTAGTTGCTCCACCACCTTCCCAGGGATCAAGACTGACCAGCCTGGAGTTCCCCACACCCTTTGCCTTGCTCTTCCTGAAAACAGGAGTGACATTTGCTTTCTTCCAGTCATCAGGAACCTCTCCTGACCACCGTGACCTTTCCAAGATGATGAAGAGTGGCCTGGCAAAGCCATCAGCCAGCTCCCTCAGCACTCACCGGTGCATCTCATCAGGCCCCATGGACTGGCGTATGTCCAGTTCGTTTGAATGTTCCCTAACTTGATCCTCCTCCGCTGAGGGTATGCCTACCTTGCCATGGACTATCCCTCTGGTCTCAGGGACCTGGGATTGCTGAAGCCTGGTCTTATCAGTGACGGCTGAGGTGAAGAAGGCAGGTACCTCAGCCTCAGTCAGCTCATTCAAACTTTTCTTGCTGTATAAACATGCAACTTCTTCAGATATGAGGTACAGAGAACATGAGCGTTGGGCTGGCAGGGAGAGGAGCAGATGGGTGCCAAGGAGCTCTGAAGTTACAGCAATTCATGCCTGGCACACCGAAAGGACACTGCTCAAAGCAGCAGCTTGGATTCAGCTGGACTTCCGCAGGGCCTGACTTGACAGGTGGATGCCATCTCTCAGCAGTCTCTCCTGACAAGTCACTCCAAGAGCCTGTTCCATTTTCTTCTGCAAAGTCAGGCCAGGCTCAGAACTGCCTGTGAGCCCAACTCAGCTGTGACAGCTCTCCTCTCCCATGGGGGCCCTGGAGCGAGTGGGCAATACCACAGCGGTCAAGAAAAAGCTGACGCTGACAGAAGAGGAGAAATAAATGGTCTACTGAGGCCTACAAATCATCGATGCAAGCTGGGCGACTCATACACACAACCATCAGCTCTGAAGGTCACTGGTAATTTGAATAGCTATAAACATGGTAATGAGGCATATACCGAGTCATGTTGGGATGCGCACATGAAATGCTTAAATACGCTTTGAAGAAGTTAACAAACAAGACATAGTGGGAAAAAATTTCTTTAATGGAGGAAGTCATAGCTAATCAACTCTGGATCCCAGACCCCGGCCCGTCAAGTCCCACGGCCATTTCCCAGTGTCGTGCTATACTGCTGCTTGCTCCACGGCCTGCACAAAGAAGCCCAAGTGACTGCCACATTCTCGAGTTGGGTTCGCCTAGAAGGATCCTTTAACCTGCTGCTGCAGGACCCTGGAGGAAAAGCCCACAGCAGCTGCTGAAATCATCTTGGCTTTCTCTCAACCACTCCTGAGGGTTCTCTCACTGGCTCCCTCTCCACTCTCATACCAAATGCAGACATTCCTACCTTCCCCTTTCAGGCACCAATCCACCTTCCACTGCTGTTCTACCATGGACCCCTATTTTCCCCCACCCCATTCGCAGCCCTTACTCATCTCCAAACATGCCTTTCAGATCATTTTATGCTGCCTCCTACACACTCCACTGTACCTGCAAACTTCTCCCTAGATCCACCGTAGTATCCTCCAGATCTTGTGGAAAATTCCCTACTGAAGTGATGCTTATGGACCCCAGCCAGGTGCAAATGACAAGGCAGTGGTCTTGACCAAAGACTACATTTTTTCCCCTGTGTTCCTTCCATTCATTTCTATCCCATTTAACCCTTAAAGCCTATGTATGGAACCAGCTCAGCAGCGTCAGCTCTTTAATACCACCTCTTCGCACCCCATATTTGCATTGCCAGCTGTTCTACTGTTTGACTGTACAACCTGCAGGTCCAGGCTCTGGTCCCACCTCTTCTCTGTTGCACAGCACAAAGCGCGTCTCCAACCTGACAGGACTCTAGATGCTACCAAGATATGCCTTTCACATGGGCTAGCAACATCACAGGCGGCTGGGACTGCGAAACTCTTTACTTTGTTCCTACCGCCTCTGTTCCTCTGGAAGCTCCCATCTTCCTTTGCTTCACAGGTTCCAAGACCAAAAGAAAAGGAAAAAAAAGAAAGAAAAAAACCAATACATAGTGGCCATGGGTTTTCCCTTTCCTGAGACCCCTACACACACTGATACGTGATTGCTCCTTTCCAGAGTAATCCCAGAAGTTGCCTTCTCGCACAGTCTCTCAGAAATAGACTTGCTTTTCTTTGTTATTGTTTCCTCCCTATTAGAAATGTCACTCCTAGCACCCAAGCTGCTCATTTATTCATGAGGCTGGGCTCAGGCCAACCTTCATCTCACTCACTGCTCAAGCAGAATCTTCCTCCTCTCTTCTGTCTCACAAGACAATTTCCCCCTCCTGCTCTATTAGCGCAGAGATCCCTCTGGCACGTGCTGGGGATGCACTGGCCCAGTTCCCGTAGCGTTCGCTCGTGAGGCATGGTCCCCATCTTGCTCTGAGGAAGACAGGATCTCTCTTCAGCATCAGAGGTTTTCCCACAAAAGGGGTGCACCGCGATACTCCTCCTCCTACCTTCTCTGGGGTGAGTCCCGAGGATGGCACCGTGCCTGGAGCGCAGCACAGCCCGCAGAGCGCTCCGATTCCAAGTCTTGCTTGAGAAGCTGCATGACCCAGCCACCTGCATCTGCACAGGCTCAGCTTGAACCTGGGCTGCCTACAGACCCTTTTGGCCTTTGCAGTCGGTGGTATCTTTTAAGAAATGTTTTGGTTGTTATTCCTGCCTAGAGCCATTACTACAAGGAGAGATGAGAGCTGGAAGAGTAGGACCCACCGGTGCTGCAAGGAATCTGCTCTAGAAAGGCTTCCCCCAAGGCTACCTGTGGAGTCACCATGAGCCGTATGGGGAGGTCTCCTCCCGGCAGGCAGCTGTCAGAGACGCAAGCACAGCCGGAGCCTCTACGCTTAGAGCACTGGTGCCACAGTAGTTTTCTACAAGACACCCATCAATTTATGACCTCTGTTCCCAGATGAAGACGCAAGATGGGTGGGAACAGAGTTGCTGACCAATTCCGCGAACCGGCCAGCTCTCGCGTCGGGAGGTCCCATTGGCACTCTTTCCGTCTGTCACCCCTGAGCTAATAACACAGACTCAGAAGTTCATAATACACTGCACCCGTCATCTATTCCAGGATATTAAAATCAAACAAACAAGCGATTTCACAGCCAAGCACACTCACAGCGCTGCGAAGTCCCTGACGAGGGGAGAAGCTGAAAGGACCCCGGCTATTCCAATGCAGCTACTGCAGTATGCAAACACGACTTCCAGTTCAGATTCTGCTGTGCTGGGGACAAGTTAATGCATGAAGACAGAGAGCAACTCAGAGGGCCACAAGGAAAACTCTGCAGGCCCTGCCTCCCAGTGTGTAACACCCTTAATTTCATTTTTCGCAGGCCTCCTCACATCAATCCTTACCCGAAGCTCTGCTCATCTTCCCTTCGGACTCCCACACTGAACTCTGCTGAGGTCCCTCAGGCTTAACTCACCGCCATGGCTTCCCACTCGCTCTAATGATGTCGTCAAATCCTGACCCCTCGGCAGAGCCCGGGGGGGCCTTGCTCTTTCCAGCATTCCTCTGCCAAGTGGCGCAGGCAGCGTTTGAGGACAGTCCTGGTACTCCCTGTGCCTTCCCTAATGCTCCAACACAAACCTGCTTATCACGGCCCTCTCCAGGCCGCTCCGGCACCGCTCAGACTTGCCCTTTCCTTCGCTGACCCGGGGACTGCGAGACACCGGACCCCGCTGCGTTCCCTTCGATTCCGACCCCCTGCAGCTCCCCGTCAGCCTCGCTCAGGCACTGCGCCTGGATCTCACCCACGGCCATGTTTGCGGGTTTTCACGTCCTTGGGAGCTGTCACGGTCCCATTGCTGGATAACAAGTTAATTTAGTTTCAGCCCCCTGAGGGGCAGAAAAACATCGTAATTCACATCTTATCTACTGAGCTACAAACAAGTGACACAGCCATTCTGCTTGTTTTATCTATTAAATGACTGTCAGGAAGCCATTTGGGGGACAGATACAGAATCTGAATCCAGAGACTTTCAAACCTCGTGATAACCTCAGAAACCCCGAGGCGTCATACCGCACCTTTGCGACAGGCAGCACTAAGGCGTGCGCTGATGCCCAGAGAGGGGTATCAGACCCAAGTTTCAGAGACCTTCCCTGACCTCTCCGATGGGAAGGACATCCTGAAGCCACCCTGACCATGGAAGATGCCCTCACCGGTGAGGTAGAAAGGCTGACGCAGTGTTCTGTGTTTCTCTCCAACCTGACACGACTCCACGTGGCATATCTGCAGTGCTCGGTAATCCATGATGATCACCTGGGACCCTCGTGCTAATAGCACTATGGCTGTCCACATGGCACAGGACTTCGGGGCTTCCTAAATCCCCAGGCATGCAGGATTACTTGCAGTTCCAGATTAGCTACAATATGCAGCTGCCCAAGCGTGGCTGAAGCTGTAAACTTGCCTGCATTGCTAAGATCTTGTTCCAGTCTATATCCAGCCCTACCCCAGCAGAGTTGGTCCCTGGAAGATGTGTTACAAGCAAAGAAAGCTCCAGAAGGCTACAAAATGAAAAGAAGTTGAACGGGTACCCTGACCTCACTCGAAGACGAGATGTACATCACATCACTACATACCTGTAATCCCAGATCAAGTCAAGAGTAAATGAGTGCTTCTGTCGTACACAAGTCTCTAGGCAGTTTTATTCCAAAATAATTTCCCAGCAAACAAGCAAACATTGCCTCGACTTGCGCAACAACTCCAGATCCAGGACAATCTCTCACGTAACCTGGGTATTATACAGAGCACCCAAATCTGTTTGAGAGGCTAACACGGAGATGACATGGCTGCTCAACAACACTCCTCACCTTCAAGTTTTTCACTTCTGAGCCACTGCCATACGAGGGACCCAGAAAAAGGGAAGCTGCCAGAACCATGCCGACAGCACAGTTTTGCTCAATGTCAGCTGTAAATTACTGTTGCTGAGCTCTGAAAAATCATCAGCAACTGACCCATTTTTTGGCCAAGTCCCTCATCTGAGCAGCAGCATTGGGCTGCGACCTTCACTGAGTTGCAGAGGTTGTCCGGCTCCGAGTGTCTTCCTATTATTGTTTTCCCACACTAGGAAAGGTTTCTCCTCCTTCCCACTTAATTTGCCTGTGTCTATACTGAGACATAGTCAAAACTGGAAGTAAGCCAAGCACTGTAAAGTTTCACATGGCTTCAAATCCTTTGCTCTGAGCCCTGTTAACTCCCAGCTGAACTTCAACACCCGAGCACACTGCCCAAGGGTATGCACACAATCTAGTAAGCCTGAACACATACCGCACGCACAGGCTGCATGCCCTCCAGCGCACAATTACTCACGCTCTTGATACCCAAATCCCAGGAGTGTTTGTGAACCAACACTAGCAGTATCCTCCTTCCAGAAGAAGCCCACCTGTTGTGCCATGCAGGTCTCGGGAATGTTAGACCTGGGAAGGTGCAGTCTCTAGTACCAGCACAACAAGGCTACAGTCTTCCTAAGTCCCAGAACTGGGGGACTCTCAAACCCCATTATCCGATGAAGTTCACAGATACTTGATGGGTCAAGCTGTAAAACACAAGGCATTTCTAGAGACAGTGAGCCCCTGGTATACGCCACAATAGCCCAACTTTTCACTCTGCACAGCTGCTTTATTTGTTATGAAATTAAAATGCAGTTATAAAAGCTGATTTTAAATGCCCCGTCAAATTAATAAACTGACTGCATACAATCCATCTGGCAGATGTTGCAGGGTCCTTTCATCGTAGCAACAGATTTCACTTGGGTTTATTAATAAAAACCAAGGGAGAGACAAGTTGGCAGTTAAAGAAATTAGGGAAAATAGGAAAGACTCATATGGGGTCCCCAGATGAACAGAAAAAATCATTTGTCCACCAGCCTCATAACCTTCCAGTGAAATGCCCTGGGGAAGCTTTTGATCCTGGTTACACTGAACAAGCCTTCATTAGACACCACTTGCTCTTTTATTGACAACAGATGGGAAGCCAGAGTTTGCATGCAACATGGAAATGAAGTCCTCCTGTCAGTTAGGCATGGATATAGATGTCTTTCAGTCCAAAGACGCATCCACCATCCCACTGAATACACCTGCATTGACACAGACCTCAAAACACACTACAGAACTATGCGTGGACAATGATCCATTCCCACATTGCCCATGAGCAGAAGCACACTCCAGTGCAATAACAGAAGCACACCCAAGTGCAATTTCGGTTCGTCAAGGAAAGTATTTTGCTCTCTGATGGAAAGTTCTACATATATCCTAAGGCTGGACCCTCTCCCAGCCTTTCATATGTGCATAATTCTCCCTAACAAAGGTACTCCACACTTCTCCCTGCTGTAGACCCTGCTGCAGAAGAGTTACCTGCCTTAGAGGCTGTACACCGCTGGGGCGGGAACTTCCACCCAGGTCTTGCCTCGACCTAACCTGCTTTCCACAGCCAGACTCTTCCTCAGCACTCCCCTGGGGCTGTCCTACGCTTGGTGTTCAGAGCAGCTTACCACACCAACAGTTCAGCAGCTCAAATGCAGGAGCACCTGCCCCTGGTTAGCTGGGCCACTACTAGGTTACACCAGGACGTAAGTGCACGTGAAGCTTCCTACAACAGCCTCCAGTCATTCCCACCCAAACAGGCGTCGTGTGACTGCTCCTCCATGAGGGCCACTTGGCATCCTTCAACCACAGCTATCTCCCCTACCTATATTACTTCATGGTAAAACATAGTCTCAAAACAAAATAAATGGATGTCTCTCACTCAAAGTTTACATGGTTTCTTTAGAATATTAAAAAAATTACTCCAGAAAGAAATCCAGCACTGGAAGTTCAGAAGGGGCGAGTCTTCAGACATTCTGCCATGAAAACATCAGTTCTCCACATAGGTAGAAAGACAGCCAATGGGCTCTCTAGTCACTTATTCCCCTCTCTTGAGTTTGCAGGTGCTCTCTATAACCAGAGACAGGTTAATCTTGGTGGCTAATGGAGATCTTGGCCAAAAACCCATCAGTGAAAATGATCGGTTAAAGGAGAGCTTCAAAGCCTACTCTGCAAGTTTACTCTTGCAGCAGAATAATGTTTCCCCCTCAAATAAAGAAGACAAATTAATAAAGACTGAAGAATTCCTGTCTCTTCAAACTTCTCCTTCCTTGAATCACAGTAGGGGCTAAGATAGCAAGTAAGAGTACAAATATTCAGACCATACAGAAAAGACCTAAAATCCCCTTCTGAATTTTCTCACTAAGGATTTTAAGAGTTGAAAACTACCATCGTACCAGAGCAGGTTTTAAGATGGTTTTAGTCCTGGGCACAGAAAGTCTTAGTGTAGTGTATCAAATACCTGACAACTTACAGCCTTTACCTTGGCTTGCTCAAACTGAGCCTCCAGTGATCCCATGAAATTGTTGGTATGATTTATAGTTATCAGTGGATGAAAAAAGTGAATACTGCAGCTGCATGTGCTGGCATAAGTCCAGGCTGCAGCCCACCACGCTGAACTGAACGAGCAGAGGTGACTACCTGATCAAGTGCGTGGCCCTTGAGGAAAGGCTGCTCTTGAGGCATCTTCAGCATAGCAAAGCCAGCAGAACTGGTGTTAAAGCCAAGCAACTGTGGCAGCAATTCAGCATGCCAGATCATAGACTTCCAAGTCAGGCAGAAAATGCAAATCATCTCAAGAGGAAGGGACAAAGAAGACCCCCAAACTACAGCTAACTCTGAGGACAGGGCATTTTGATCTGCTTCCTATACAGGAAGAGGCCAAGATGATGGACGTGACTTTTTTTGGTACCCTACTATTTGCGCTAATGGTACTTTACGTCTAAACAATTTTTAAAACAGAGAAGGATGAAAAGAAAGAAAACCTTCATTGCTGTATTAGAAATAGAAGAAGGGGGGTGGGGTGTGTTTCCTCACTGTTCCTGAAGAAATCCTGGTGGTCCAAAGAATCAGCCGAGTAACCTGCAGCAGCCACCTGCCCCGGCGGTACATGCAGCTGGGCTTGAAGCTGAGGACAGTAAGGTTGTGCTGGGTTCTTGCTGCAAGAGTTTCTTCTGCAAGCTTGGACCAGCTCTGTCCACAAAAAGAGAAGCGCTGCCTTTGCTGGGGACTACGCTGTGTGCCTGAGGAGCAGAAATCACCACTCATCTTGTTCCCAGGAGCTCAGGCCCACCAGCGCAGGCAAGGGACCAGCATGCTGTTAAGCCCAGTTCAGAAGAACACAAACCAAACAGGCCTTGAAAGTCTGGCAGAGGTTTGCACGTACTGGTTCCCCACAGCCTTTCACATCGGACAGTCCAGGCACAGGTTTGTGTTGGCAGCTCTGCACCTCCCTCTGTCTCGGAGGCCGTGGAAGGGGCACCCTGCAAGCAGAGCAGCTCCGCAGACTTGCACTCTCCCCTGTGCGGCGGCGAAGCACGGCAGTGCTGATGACGAGTGACAGTGTTCAGTCCCTCCTCGCAGCTCCTGCCCACAGGCACAACCTGTGCTTGAACGCTTCCAGCCAGAGACCCGGTGCTTCCCACCTAGGACCGCTAGAACATCTTCTGCTACAAACACATAACCTGCATTTTGATGGATGTAGCCTATTTTAGAGGCACACAGCTCTAGACAAAAAGAAACAAAAAGGACTTCTCTCAGCGTCTGTTGCTACCATTGCTTCATCAGTGCACACCTAAATAGCTTGCAACTTTTTTTAAAACTGGCCTTGAACATCATATTAAGTGTTTATGCTTTGTTAAACTTGCAACCTTCAGCTTCTCACACAGACTACCCTGACCCAGGCACGGCACAAGTAACAGTCTGGGGTGATGGGCACTTTCTAAATTGCCTCTTCTGTATCTTGTTAAGTTTGGGGCTCCAGCTACCGTAGAGGAACTGAGGCACAGCTGGGTCCAAATGAGATCTGAGGTGGTACAGAGCTCAAATATAGCAGGGGAGGAAATGAGATCATTATGAATGAATGGGGACGTGACCTGAAGAACGGGCACAAAGAGGGAACTGGCACGGCAGAGAGAAAGCTCAGACCACCCTTGCCTGCACCATCTGTCACCGACTATATTGCAACTTTCCTGGCACCTTCAGATGCAGGCAGGTAAAAACAATTAAGCTCAAGGCCTGAGGACCTGAAAAGTCTCCAGGAGCAGATGGGATCCACCTGAGTGCCATTAGAAGGGAAGGGCAGGAGCCCATACAGAAGCAGTAAGACCAGAACACACCGCCCTTGGCCCCACACAGTCCTGCAGCACAGCACATGGTCCAACAGAAGACAAGCCACAGGCTCTGCAGGGGTTTGTCACGCTCCCTCTTCTGGGTCATTTCTGCTCTATTCAAGTTTCATATCATGCTCATCAGTGCTTTAAGGACACACAACAAAGGCTGGCTGATGCACCCAACTGTCACGTTTCATGCCCACCACTCCCAAGATCTGCATGAGCAGGGAGCGAGCTGGTGACTGGGTAGAGAAGGACCACACGTGCACGCTAGCAGAGGTGGCCCGGCGAGGAGCAGCGGTGCTCGGAGCAGGAGGCAGTGAGGCTAGGAGGGGGGCCTGGTGAGCTCTCAGCAAGCTGTCCCTAAACTGGCATGTCTCACGCTGGCTGGGCACAGTGCCACTGTGCCTGAGGAGCAATGCGTCAGTCATGGCCTTAGCCCAGAGCTTCAGGTTCCTTGTGCTGGACCGGACCGCGGTGCACCCTGCAGATAAGGACCCAGACCTTGAACTTGGCTTGCCTGTCTGTGGGACTCGGAGCCCAGCAGAGACCTGAGGCTGCAGCTGGTGCCGATGCAGAAATGCATTAGTTTTGTAGCTTCCTTCGTGAGCTCTGCCCCTCATCTGCGGTAATCCCAGTAGCAGGCAGCAACGGCACATCTGCCTTTCCCCCCACCTACTGCTGGTTTAGGCTGAAATTCCTTAAGGCAGAAGGTATTTCTGCAGTGAATCTCTGTACAGCGCTCAGAACGAGGGGGCCATGGGCTGGGTGTCCGTGAGTGCAATGGCAACAGAGATGCTGCATATAATCAACTTGCAAGCACAGCCTCCACAGCACCACCGCACTGATTTCTGCTCTGAGCTATTCCAGCCCTGCAGCCTCCAGCTGCTAAGCTGATTTTTATAATCATCTTGCTTTTAATACAATCATTATACAGTCATTATGCCTTTAATTAAGCATTTATTGTAAAAAATAGTGCCAATCAAAGTCAGCAGGTTGGAATAGGAAAGGAAGGGAATTAACGTATTCCCAAAATGTTAACGAGGACTTTTCAGCCTAAGCAGAGCTTCAGGATCTGGTACCCACTAAGTACATTCAAAACGTGATATGCGAAGCTTGAGCAGGGTGGCCCTGACCCAGATGGCCAGAGCTGAAAGGCGGCTGCTGCAGTTCTCTTCCGCCGTCCCTGCTTAGCCCCCTCCTCTCCCCGCACCGGCTGATCTTTTCCCCTTTCCCTTCCCTGCCTCCTGGGGACATTAACCCCACCTAGGCTGCTCACAGCAGCAGTATTTCCGCACTGCGAGTGGATTTCCCAGGGACCCAGGCCCCCTGCCCCTTCCGCGGCTGTCGCAGACCAACCGGAGCAGGCATGCGCTGCTTGGGATTTCAGACAGCCTGGCACTGCAGAGCCCCGGCCCCGGCAGCTCCCCCAGCATTAGCAGCCGGCCTGACAAGCAGTCTTCAGGGAGAGGTCTCAGGACGCTGGGCCTGTCAAATCTTCCCTAAAGCCAAGTCTGCCCTGGAAAACTCAGGTGAATCACGGCACAAGTTACTGCACCCGGCGTCCCAGTGCATGCACCCCCAGCAACTTGTTACAACAGTTTTCTGTCTCAGGGGGCTGAGATCTCTTTACCCCCGAGGTATCCCAACTTCCCAGGGGAAGCCCCAGCAGGGTAGGGGCCGCGGGACCGGCAGCCAAAGACCTGTCCCGAGGGCACGTTCCTGCTGGCCACCACGCGTGGGCCACTGGAAGGGCTCAGGCTGCTCTGCTGCACCAGACAAACTGGCATGGCTCACCCTCAAAATCTGCCATTCGCACACACCAGGATAAAGGGGAGGTTCCCCCAATCCCAGCTCCTGCTACAGCCACGGTGTAGGGAAACCCGAGGCAACGCGTGTGACCATGCCTTTCCTTCTCAGGCCTTGCAAAAGCACGCACGGGAACAACAGAGCAGCGTGAAGACAGTACATCCAATCTTCAGCGACAACGGGAGCCGTAGCAGCCGTTCTCCCAGACACCCCTTCCACACGCACGCTCGTGCCATGAATATTCACACAGCCCTGCCGCCAGTCAGGGCTACCAAGGCTGCAGGCTGGCACTCGGGGAGACGTGCAGCAGAGCACCTTCGACCCCCCTCCAGGCTCAGAGCTTCTCTGAGTCTGGCACTGCGTGGTAACACTCCGTGCTGCTAGGGAAAAGCGAGAGCTTTCACAAAAACCTGTCATGAAGACCCGGCTGGGCCCACGACCCCTCTGCGATGCGGGCGGCCCCTTACAGGACGCCGGCTGCTGCCAACGGCTGGGAACATGGGGAGGATCCCGTCCGCCCCTGCAGCAGGACAGGCCGGGGCTCAGCCGCTCAGGAAGGTCCGGAGGCGCCGGCGCTCACATCAGCCCCCCGGCAGACCGGGAAGGTGCCTGGCTGGAAGCGCTCCAGGGGAGAAGAGCCAGACCACGGACACGGCTCCTAGCGCTTACAGCGTGCGACTCCGAGCAAAGGGGCAAGAAAGGGACAGGTCAAATCGAATACGGGCAAATGTGCCCTGGCTGCGTATGAGCAGAAGTAACTAAGACCGCATATACGATGCTGGGCTCTGACCTATTGCCCCTTAGGAATGAGGTTTTGATTTAGATCTTTGTGTGAGAACAGCTCAGTGGCTGACAGCAGCAAAAACCTAAGCAAGTGTTAGGGATGATCAGGAAAGGGAGAGTAACTTAAACACCATGTGCAGCTCAGCTCCCTCAGCCCAGACAGGTCACAGCACGACTGGGAAAGACATGGAAAAGGGTGACCAGGACAGTGAAGTAATGGCTCCCGGACAAGGAACATAGCCGGGAAGCAAAGGACTAAGACAGAAGTGTACAAAGTTAAGAGCAGCACTGCATGAACAGGGATCCCCTGCTCACTGCTTCTTTCACTGAAAATTTAGGGGTCATCAAGTAAAACCAGCAGATAGCAGGCCAAAAAAGCCTCAAAAGAAATGGCTTTTCACACAATGCACAGTTCAGCTGCTGTAGCTGCCAAGTATTTGTATGGGCTAAAAGAGCAAAGAGACAAGATCCCTCCAAAAGCCCCAACAAGTACTGTTAGGGACTATGAACACAGATGAAGAGCTCTGAGCCTCATATGCTTCCCAATCTCACCCTCTTCCCCAGGCACCTGGTGCTGGCCACTGCTGAGGACAGGCTGATGGGGCTGCTCCTATCCCATTCCCAGCAGGCAGGATCACGCCAAGGACTAACGGGCTTCTCCTAAAGACGTTCTGCAGCTTCTGGTCCCTCGTGAATGCACGGCTCGTAGCTGCAGCACATCAGCTGCATCACGCAGGTGCTGCCCCGGTGCCGGAGGCGCTGGCTGTGAGCGCCGGTGAAGGGAAGGAGAAGTGCAGGCATCTGCATCCCTGCTGCTGGGCCCCTGCACGGGCCAAACCGAACGTTGGCTGGCTGGCTCTCTCTCCAAAAGCCATAAACAACAACCTGCCAGAGGAGACTTTTTAGAAAGTATTCCAAGTTTCCAGCAAAGGAGGAGAATACAGTGCTGCCAGAGGAGTCTGCTCATGATGCGGCCCTTCTCCCCCGCGTGCCCGGGAGGAAGAGCCCTGGGCATGCAGTACCTTACAGGCACAGGCAGGCAACACGCGCTTCCCCGCCTGTGCTTCCCCAAGGCTCGCTGATATGCACACTCACAGGAGAACAGAGCCTTCAGCCAAAAGGGCAAACTTTGGATAAAAGCAGGTTGGAGAGAACCAGTCTGAGGAAGCACCACCAGCAACAGCAACCCCCATCGCAGTCTCCCCTCCAGCTAGTGCCAACTCACTCCCCTTCCCCCCCTCCACAGAGGGCCAACACATCCAGCCTTTCCAGCTTGCTCACATTCATCCATCCCTTTCCTAGGTCTCCAGAGAAACTCCTTCACCCCCCAAAGAGATCCCACCAGGACCGACCTAAGACTGTCCCAGAGACACATCTCCCTGTTACTGGGTGCAGCTGGCACCCTACCACAGCCCGGCATCCTATCCTGGCTCTAAAGCTTCTTGTTTGTATGTGTTCAGCCCCCTTTCATTTCAAGGTGGCATAACAGACCTGATGGGAAAACCTTTGGGAGTTCTCCCGGTGCTGCATACTTCAATCGGATTCATCACAGCTCCTCACCCGTTCCCTGCATGGCTGATCGCATCGAGACAGAGGGAGGGAGGGAGAAGCCCAGACTCCATTCCTCCGGCATTCTGAAAGTGCCCCAAAGAAAGCTGGTTTGAACTGAAAACCAGTCCCATTGATGTTCTTCACTTCACATACCAGAAATACGCACAGTTCAGCCTGCAACACTTCCACTCCGTCTCTTCCTCCCCCGTGCTCGTCAGCATCTGCCTCACAACATGGAAAGACTTTTGGGAAAGCATGGGTGGGCACGTCAGACACATCCAAATCCAGCTGCAGGTTACAGGCACCGTGGGGTTATCCTGTGCCAGCAAGCACAGATGTGAGCAGCGAGCACACCAGGGCAGCTCGGGCACAGCAGTTGTTCAACACGTGCCAAGAGGAGCGTGGGTGGAGGATTCACATGTGTGTGCAAACAAAGGTATAGACAGCAGGCATATCCAGCACTTTCTGTACACAAGATGTCAATATATGCACAAAGCACAAAGTAAGTTGATTTTAAGGAGCCCTGATTAGAACACAAAGTTGGTAATTAGATAGCAATAGATCCACTCCCTTAATAACTAGCTGTTGATGTGCTGGACTGAAGGTGAGGTACGGTGGTACCTGCAAGCAGGTGGGCTCAGAGATCACCCGTGATAAAAAGCAGCATCTAGGGATTGTCCGAGCCTCAGAGGCACAGCGAGAACAATGCTGGGAGTGACGCAGCAGTGCAGACAGCTGTTTATAATGCTCTTCCTTGCTTTTTCTTTCTTTCCGTTACAGAGGAATGACTATGGAGGCATTCCAGGTAAATAAAAAGGAGAAAAAAAAGGGTGAAGTGCTGTGCAATACGTACACCCCCCCCACTCATTCCCTCTTCCTCCAATCTGCCAGCAACAGACGGTAACGCAACAGCAGTCATATCTGACAGTCTCTGGATCTGGACAAACCAACCAAAAGGATGATGTCTGAGGATGAGCTGAAGGCTACAGAAGTGTCTACCTCAGAAGGATAAAGTGGAAACTAGTCAACAATACCTGGCCAGAAACAGTTATAAAAGCAGGAAACAGAAATCCAGGAAATAGCCCACTTCTACCTTTTCTGGTGATTAGGTACCCAAGATGGCAATCTGCAATTCCTAAATCTCAGAAGTTCCTGCTGCGGTGAACACACCCCACCTGAACCCCAGGGCAGTCTTGACCCTATGCTGTATGCTCCAATTCAGCTGTCCCAAACTCTCACTTGTCCACCCATCACGCTGGTCACAAAAAGGAGAGCTCAGCCCCTCTAAAGCCCATGTTTATCTTGGCTAACGTGGTTACCTAACCGAAGCACCCGCTGGAGCAAGTGTTAGGTGATGAGCCTCAGCTAGGAGCCGCGGTGCCAGTACGGTGCATGGACAGAGACAAAGGGCAGCCGAGCCCACACACCATCGTATGCTCTGGCACCTCCCTTCTCCCCCCAACTTGGGGGGCACCGTCAGAGCCAGGCGATTCAGCTTGGTACCTAAAGTAACGGGAGGTGCAGCTGGGCCCCAACCACTGAACATCAACCACATCTACGGACAGTCTGCACAGTGCCCATGCACACCCCGACTGCCTGCTGTGCAACCACAAGTACCAGCGGGAGTGGTGCCGGCAGGCTGGGAACAGGCGGGAGGAGCAGGTGAAGCATCCCAGGCACAAGCCAGAACTTCCACGGGCTAAACCTCTCTGCAGAGGCAGGGCCATTGGAAGCAGAGATTGCTGCTCGCAGTCAACAGCACCACAATGTGCTGCTCAGGGTGCTGGCAAGCGAGGAGGAACACGGGCATCATGCAGCTCCCTGAGCAGAACTTCATCTAACGTACTCTCCTGTCTGTGAAAGGAGAAAGAGGCAGATGTTTGAGGGAAGGAGCAAAGTTCCTTCTAACAGACTGAACAGAATCATTTGCCTTGGGGAAGGACGGGATACAGGGGGGCGGAGGGGTGTGTGTGTCTTCCCAAATCTTTCAGAAGAGCTGGTTTGTACCTGAAGCAGAAGTTTTTATATGCTTGTGACTTCCGTCCCATGCAGGCAGTTGCAGGAATGTCCTCACTAACACACATGCCCAGGAGCTGGCTCAAGGTGTCAGGGCAGCACGCGAGCCAGCTCTGCCAGGGACCAGGCAGATGTCCCATCCACAGCATTTGGTAACGGGGACAGTTACCCTCCAGGAGGGCAGGCACGTACCCGCTGCCTGCTCATTCAGAGAGAAACAAGGCCAGAAAAGATGGGACGACAATGGCTGTGGGAGCCTCTGTTTTGAAACCATCCTGTCTGCACAAACCAGAAACCAAGCTTCAACAGCCGATGCTGTTCACAGTGAGATGAACAGATGACAAACAAGATAGAGTCCATGGGCTTCGCTAAATATGAAGTTTCTGACAGCTTCTGAACAGGGACTAGCAGCACGACTCCAGCGATCCCATCCTGGTCGCCTTTGCTCTCCCTGCCACGCAATCTCTCGCTGAGCCATAAGTGAGGCAGAAACATAGGTAAAGCATCTACACTAAGCTCAATCCAAATAAGATGAGCCACTGGAAATTAACCACCAGTCAGCAGGAAACCAGAGCCAAGGCTGGACAGGATTTTGTGCTGACCAGAGCTTCCAGCGCTCAGAGGAGGTTGGAGAGAAGCTCCCAGTGACAGCTCTCAGCTGGTGGGGCACACCAGGGTCGCTGTCCTCGACTTTACCGCTGGGGTCTCAAAAAGTGTCAGCTGCAAAATCCAAATGCTTGTCTCCTCCTCCATCCCCCTCTGCCGCCCACTGATGGTTTCAGGATACACATGGGCCTGTGTCTTCAGGCTGCAGGTCCCAGCAGGGACTTTACGAACAGCTACTGCCTGGAAGAGTCTCACGTTGCATCCAGTCAATTCCCCTCATCCCCAGGAAGCTCCCACAGCCACGGGCACTCTACTCAGGCAGGTCTTGGAGCAAGCCAAATCCAACATGCTCAAGGATACGGGGCTTTGTGAGTTCGTGTTTTTTGAGGATGGAGGAAACTGCGGTATTAATCTTGCTTTGCCAATTACCAGAATCTCTGCATCCTACCCATTACTCTGTCTGTATTAGAACAAGTGTTTTAGAAAGAAACACCAAATTTTTCTTTAACTTCAGGGGATGGCAAATCCGCCACATCCCATCTTCAGTGTCCCAAGAGTTCACTGACTCTAAGGCCAGAGCGGAGCCTAAGGCAGGGAATCCACTTCAGCCCTTGGTAAGTTACTCCAGTGGTTAAATAGCCCCAAGATTTAAAAAACAAAACAAAACCAAACCCCACAACACAACACTCAGCTCTTGTAGGCTGAAGTTTTTGTTTCAGCTTCTACCATCCTGTTTCCTTCTGTGCTACATTACAGTCCCTTCTATAAGCTGCCTCCTTCCATAAAGCTGTTGTGTAAGCTTTCCAGAGTCAGATCCCTTTCCTAAGATCTCCTCTGCACTTCTTCTAATTTGCTAACATCTCCCCCAAAGTACAGACATCAGATAGACTCAGGAGACATGATCGGCAGACACAGAATTACAAACGGGTTGCCCAGATGAGAAGGACTAAAGGTCACTGAAATCTCCTGTCAGCGCATAAAAGTTTTAACGGCCAGCACAGTCATCTCTGGATGACCGCTTAATTCTAGTCCATCTGCACCCTGCAGGTCTCCTGGTCCTCAGACATCTCCTGCCAAGGGAAGGACACGCAGAGGGCAGAGAGTTTGGGAAGGACCGGAACTCCTCCCATCTGTGCAGAGGCAGTGCTCATGAAACACTCCTGTGTTGTCTGGAAGAGACAGGAGGACACAAACATAAGAAACTCTTCAGAAGGTGTACCTAAAAAGAGTTGCAAGCAATTGGATCCCTCACATGTCAAGATTTTGGAAGGATCAGATCTCTCTAGCACAATTGACACCTGCAGGCAACCAGGAGATGAAATGGCTGGATGACAGAAATGAAGTTAGAACCATGTGTGCCTAACACAGCTCTACCCACCTTTCACCATGTCCATCCACACAACCAGCAGCAAGAGGATCCACTATTTGGCAAAACACTCACAGAGAGCAGCTAGGAGAAGTTAACTATAAGACGACACAACTCTGCAGACGTGGTGTTGTGGCGTTTTTTTAATATATAATTACACAGATAAAATTTAGGAGGCTCCTGCATTCCTCACAATCTGCATAGCAGTATGTATGAAAAAACACCTGCACGATGTCTGGTCACCTGCAGGCTCAATATCATCCTGAAGGATAGTAGCCTGGTCTTGTTTTCACACACACTGTACTACTAGATACAAGAAACAACAAACCCCCAAAGCCTCGGGGACTCCGGTCACCCAGAGCACACGTACCTCTCCAGCACACAGGCGCTCCTGCACGCCGATTTCTGCACTGCTTTCTCACAGAGCACCTGAAAGGACAAAAAGGCCTGGGAGGAAGACCCCAAGAGAAGGTGCTGTCTGCTCCTTAGACGTCAGGGCATTTCTTGCTGCAGGAAAGGCAACGCTAAAGCTTTTTTTTTCCCTCCTCTCTCCTAGGATGTTGGGGTTTTTTTTCTATTGCTAATATATACAGAGAGCACAGAACAAGTGTAATACATTCATTAAAAGTTATATATAATCCCTGCTTGACTTCCCAGCACGGGGAAAGAAGGAGAACGGCACACTTCTAATGCTGCACGCAGCACGCAAGGTGAGCAGCCACGCTGGTGACAATGGTCTGAAGAGCAAGGCAGAACAGCAGCCAGCCTCCTCCTTCTCCAGTAAAGACAGCAGAGGGAAAAGAAGCATCTGCCCAGCACAGAGCTCTCACAGTTGCCCATTTACTGCCTTCCTGGCCAGGTTACACTGATTAACGCATTCCCTAGGACCAGAGCACGCCCTGGGGGAAGGCACTCGGTGCCCTTGGGGAAGGTACTCTGCACTGCACCCAGCTCCTGTGCTGGCAGGCTCAGCCCTGGCAGCTCCACTACGAGAGGACTTTCTGGATTCAGAGACCACAGCTCAGCAGTCCTTGAATGGGGGGCCCCTTGCATCACCCGTCTTCTGCGCAAAGGAGCGACCCAGACACAGCACTCCCCACGCGCCTGCTGTTGCCTGTCTTGGTTTTCCCCTCAGCACAAGACATTTGGCTTTTTTTGCCTCATTACCATCTTACATGCCCTTGCCCATCTCATTTCCAACCGTCTGGTGGGCAATCAGAGAGAAGAGTGGGGCCGTTAGAGCACTTAACTCAGAGCCCAGCACTGCCACTGTCCTGCTGTGCATACCGATGCCTTGCCACGCTGAGCGTGTTCGTTAGCGCTGCAGAGCAGGACGCGCGCCGTTGGTTTGCAGGGGTCACAGGCTTTCAGTGGCATCAGCGGCGTTGCTGGCGTGAAGGAAGCAGAAGCACAGGCTTCCCTAACTCTTGAACACGGAAAAGCAGCCAGAGAGCTCTCTCAGCCGGCTCGCACCCAGAGCTCAGCATGCTGCCCACAGAACAAACTCACAGCCACACACCAGCGCCGGGTTGCCAGGAAGAAGAGAGATCCAGGAGAAACGCAACCACCTTGCCAAGCTGCATCGTGCTGCTTGCTCGTCTCCCCCCTGCTCCTCGCCGACAAGCTGTTTTCTGGAGGAGGAGCCCCTCAGAGTCCTGGAGTTCAGGAAATCCCTTTGTCTGCTGCCTGAATCCTCTTTCTGTTGAACCGCTGTGATGCGCTTTGCCATATTAACACCACTCAAGCAGCTAAAATGCCTTGTCAAAGAAAGGCAAGAAAGCGTCTTGGAGGTTATTACAGGCTGATGTGATTTTTCTAAACCCTCGCTGAATGAGCCCCTCTCCGAGGAACAGCTCGGGATCAGACACTTATGCAGGGACTGGCAATTGCAATTCTAATTTACTGCTGCAGCTAAGAAAGCTTGTCCTTAAAGACAAGGATTAGGAATCCCCCAGATCCGCTCAAGAGCCGGAGAGGAAAGCCTGAACTGTAAAGCACTCAGTGGCCTCTTGGGAAGGAATCCCCGCCCTGACACACTACTCTCAAGAAGCAGGCAGGAAAGCAGAGTGCCTAGCACAGGCTAGTCAACAGCCATCCATCAGCCGCGAGACTCGGAGCGAAGGCTGTGGTCCAAAACGCTCTCCGTGAGACCGGAGCGAAGCCAAACTCAGCAGTTAGAGCCCCGGCAACCCAAAGAGGGCTCAGCACGCACTGCCCCACCTTGCCCTGCGTGACGCTCGCCTTCTCCCTCCTCCCTTTGCACATCGAGTGCGGCACAAAGGACAAAATCGTTCTCATTTCTCATACTCCTGTCTTGGACTGAAAACAACAGCCATAGAAATCAGGCAAATTCTTTCAGGGGCTGCCTGAGACAGAGAACCCCGTTCCGTGCCCAAAGGAGGAGCTGTGGGCAACGCCAGCTTAGCCCTCGTGAACCCAGCCAAAGGCTTCGGCACCCACCACCCCACCCCCAGCACCCGTACGCGACGGCAGCTGCCTGAGAAGGGCCGCGAGGAACACCACGCTCGGCTTCCGGACGCTGACAGTCCAGGGGGTTTTCAGAGCCAGAGACTGCGGCAGTGGTACTGCCTAACAGACGCTGACAAAGCTGTCTTCCATAAATGAACCTACTCCTTTTTTAAAATCCGTTCACATTCTTGGTCTCCACAGTGTCCTGCAGCAATAAATTCTGCAGTTTAACACCACGCTGCACAAAAAAGTGCTCTCCTCTGTCTTAAGGCTGGAGCCAATGTTTCTTTGAGCGCCTCCAGGTTCCCATATTAGAGGATTAGTAAGCAGCCTTTCTCCAAACTATTCATGAAATTACGGACTGCTGTCACGCTATTTATTTCCCAAACGGTTAAGTCTTAAACTGCACAAGGGTATCTCTGAGGTGATACCACTGAAGGCTTCTGATCACGCTCGATACCCTCTCTGCACTCTGCCAACACAGCTGAATGCCGTAGGGAGAGGGGGGCTTAAGCTGTCAGATGAGGTATTTCATGGATTTACGCTATGCATGTTGATGGATTTTGTTTTGGTCTTAAGAGCTTTCCTAATAATTCCTAACTTTGTATCAGTTAGGGTGGGGTTGACCAGTTCTGGAGCACTGCACTGATTTTACAGAGAGTATTGCTGGTTATCTCTTTATTTATAATTATTATTGACAATGCTACAGAGAAACTGCTACTCCAAGATCTACTATCTGAACGCCAACAGCTAATTGACTCTCATTGCTGTGTATGTGTCATTTGGGCTATCCTTCACTATATGCATGATTTGCATTTGTTAGCTCTGAACTTCAACAGGCATTTTATTGCTTACTCACTCTGCATCATGTAATCGCTCCACAGCTCTCGGTAGTCAGCTCTCAAGCTATCTACCCTGGTAAGCATGGACGCTGTGTTGTCTGCAGACTGCTCGGAGAGAGAGAACAAGGGGGGCTGTTCTCTGCCTGACTCTGCAGACAGCTCGCAGCACTGTGAGTAGTAGTATGTCACCTTTTCCTTTAACACTCATAGCCATTTCACTACTGCTTCTTTTTTTTTTTCTTTTTTTTAAACAAAAATTACCAGATCGTATACTTCTGAGCAGCCCACTGACACCTTTGCAATTTCAAATGCCAAGAGCTTGCTGCTCTGTAATTAGCAGCACAGACCTCTCCTCCTGTCCAAGGCGCTTTGCAGCATGACACTGCACTTCTTCGAAACAGAAGTGAAGCACTTTGAAAATTAAACATCTTCTGTGATATTAAATACACAAACATACAAAGCACAGAACTAGAGCACTGTTAGGGCCGCTCAGCTCATCACTTCAGCTTCCAAAGGGATACGGCCCTGGCTTTTGTCTCCCACGACGGCAGAGTACAAAGTGACCAAGAGGGCGACTTACCCTGGCACATTACCGGGATATGGCGGTGCAGGGCCCCAGGGAGCCCCACCACCAGCAACACCCTGGGAAGGGGCCAGGCAGAGCTACTGCGCTTCCCCACGTTCACGCCTTGCGCCACTCTGTTTCTGCAATCCAACCAGAGGAAGCGCTGGGCGTCGTTGCCTATGGAAGCAGAATCACGAGACTTCACAGTCGACACAAAAACCTTACAGCCATGTAGGAAATAACTACAGCCAGGGGGGCAGAAGAGGCGCTGGAAGTTCTCTGCCTGGAGCCAGCAAGGGGGGACGGGACCACGTGCTCACGGGCTGAGGTCCAAGTCACAGTGGCCACCAGAGCGGTTACAGAGTCAGCATTAAAATTCCTTGTGACATAAACAGCAGGCACTAAAAAACTGCTCAGTCCTTGTGGAATCTCCCAAATTCATTAATACCGTATTTGATTTTCTCTTCCAAAGTCCGTTATGGACAGGCGAGCGAACAACTTTGCCAGGGCCGCTCCAGGGGCTGGATTTGATCAAGCGTCAGGGCACCAGATGCTGGAAGACTCCCCGAGGCCATCGACCGCCTGCAAGGCACGGCCGCTGCGCCAGGCCCCATGCTGCGCTGCCTCCCGCTCGCCGGCTCGGGGGCCACCGGGGCCCCAGGGCTTGCGCCAGCCCCCCGCAGGCCACCGGGCGCACGGCCACCCCGCTGCCGCGCCGGGAGCTGGAGCCAGCCGCTGCTCCGGCGCTCCTCCCGGGACGCGGCTGCCGGCCTCTAGCCGCCGGCCTGGGCGCTGGAGCTGCGCTTGCCGCTTTTCCCATAGGCGCTGCTTCATCAACGCGCAATCCAGCTTGCTTGAGACGAACACCCACACCGACGTGAAGGGAGCAGATGAAAGGAGGGATTAATTTCCGATTAGCAGCCGCCCCTGCAGCCCACTCCTGCGGAGACCAGAGGGACGCGCAGATCCCAGGCTGGGCAGGGAAAGGCACTCCTGTGCAGCGGCCATCCTCCTGGCCCGGCCGAGCGAAGCAGGCACGGCGTTAGCCAGTCCTGCAGACGGCACAGCAAAAGCAGCTTGTGACTCACCTCAGCATGCCGCCATCTCCAACCAGCCCGACGACGCTGAGGGCTGGCCCACAGCTCCCGGAGACTGCGGCCAGGCATCGGCGGCTTCCCACCTCTTCCATCTGGAGCGAGCTACGCGCGTTGTTCTGCTTAATCCCACAGCTTTCCTTCCCTGCCTTCTCCTCCGTGCATTCCCACTTCATCCCTCTACTGCTGCTTTATTTCTTATCCTTTTCATTTTTTGTGAAAAGCCTGGGTTAGCTTATGAGGAACATAATGTCACTTTGAATATATGGCCAAAAGCAGCTGAAAGCAACAGAGCCTTGGAGAGCCTTGAGGTGAGGTGAGTTTATCTGGTCTCTGAAGGGCTGACCATATTTTGCACTCTTGCCACGCTTTCCAAGCAGCAGGTCTGAAAATAAGGATGTGTTCATGCCGCACAAGGTAGTTCAGTGCACAGATACCCAAAGCTGCATCAGGAGCAGAAACTGTTTATTTTATCCTGTCTTAAAACAACTAGATTCCACCCCACTGCTCTAGCTCATCACAGCTAACTTTCACTTTACCTCCCCAAAATGGCAGGTACGAACAAAAAAAAAGATCAAGCACGGGGGTTTCAAATACTGCTCCCTCCTGGGTCATGGAGAGGAAACGTTAAACGGAAAGTCTTATTAACTGCTTTGTATTTTTTAAAGTTATTTTTCTTTAATTCCACAGTTAATGCAACGTTAAAAGGGCTTTTAAAGCCAGTTTCTGTAAAAAGAATCAGCTGGTAATAGCCACCCTTTAGCATACTGTTATGTAATGAAGACCAGCTTCATCAGCATCTTCCTTCTTGCTGGGCCCGAGATCATTCCCTAGCACTTCTCTTCAGGACAGGAGGGAATCTAAACATTTCGTTCTCTCGCTGCTGCAGGTTCAGTAAGATCTAGCATGAGCAAAGCTGTCACTGAGCCACTGCATAATCCTGAGCGTGCCCACCTACTTAAGAGTACGCACAGCTCCAGTCTCCCCATTTCAAAAGTGACAAAGAACTAGGAGAAGTTCCAGAGGAGGGCAACGAGAACAAAGGTCTGGAATAGCATCTGCACACGAAATAATACATAGACCAGGACCATTCAGCTTGTAAGAGACCAGTGGAGTGGGAGGTCAGTGCAATCGCACGTGGCTGGGAAAGGACGGACACACATCAGCTGTCCACTGCTTCTCCTAACACAAGAGTTGGGGTGCGTCAACCGAAACGCCAGTCTAAAACAAAACCAGGGAGGTAACTCTTCATACAATGCTTACTAAGCTGAGGAACACTTTGCCACAGGACATTACGGACAGTAGAAATTATCATTGGTTCAATATGCCACTAGAGAAATTAATGAAGGAAAAAAAAAAAAATCACCAAGAGCTGTAAATTAAGCCTTGAGCCATTACAAGTGTAACCTCACAGCCGCCAGCAAGCACCACTGTGCACCTTCCTCCCTCATAGTCTTCTGCACACCGCTGCTTTGAGCCACCCTCACCAACAAGAAGTGGAACCGGGTGGTCCTTTGTCCTGATCAAACATGACCATTTTTACATTCTTGTATTAAAGGACAACAACATGGAGAAGAGAAGATGCCCTTGCACTGAGTTGACATCACACAAAACTACTGTTGCTAACTGGGACAAGGTGATTATGCAAGTAATATGAAAAATCATAGCCTCAGAGGGTAATTGTGTCATACGATCATGGACAGCAGTTTGTATGATGTGCACCATGCAGTGAACTTAAGAAAGATCCGAGAAGCTCACACTTCATTTCATTCAAACTAAATATATCCCCAGAGCAAGGAGACCCCAGAAGCATGACAAGCTGGTGCTGAGACTTCTGGAAAGCTGCCACAGCTACAAAAAAAATTTAAAAAAAATCAGGAGAACAAAACACATTACATAATAAACGGGCCACCTCAAGTGTGCATCAAGTGCAACACTGGCCATTTCATTTCAAGAGTACTTCACCGCTACAGAAACATTAGAGACTAACAAGTGATGTGACCAGAGCCATGAAAGGGCTTTTTATGCTAAAAGACTGAAAATCCTGGGAACTTTTAAAGAAGAGAAAATAAGGGCGGAATGATGAAGAAATATAATAATGAAACCTAGGTACTGTCTTGCACACACTTGTCAGTTTTGATATTAAGAAAGAGGTGTTTAGCATGAAGTCTCATCAGCGATCCTGATGTCACGCGGGTTCTCAGCAGAGACTAGAAGTTAGCGACCCAGAAGACGTATGTGCAGTAAACACTTCGTATGGCATATGGCTGACAACATATGCTATCCATGTTGCAAGTGTTGCAAAGTGAAGGAAAACCTTTCAGGGAGAAAGAAATGTGCTAATTAATGAAGCTGCCTAGGAAAGTGAGAGAAACTCCTGTCTAGAAAAAAAGAGATAGGAAGGAGTTATGAGTCCTTCGCAGCCATGCTTCATGTAAGACCTAGAGCAGCATCCCCACCACAAAACAATGGGGAGGGAAGAAAAATTCAAAGAAAATTACAAGGGAGAAAGAGAAAAATATTCCATTTTTATGAAAGTTCTTAAAGGAGTGGTTCTGAAGTACCCCAAGGAAGCCAAGGATGAAGAGCAAGTAGCCAGTATATAGGTAGAGGAGGTACTCCATTTCTTAATTAAGAGTCAAAGGCTACCGAAAGGTACTGGATCCAAAAATTAATACTGACAGCATGGAGCATTGTTGGGAAGTTCCCAGTAAAAACGGCAGGAGAGAGGCCCCAGCAGCAGCAGAAGCACTGCTACATTTGAAGCAGATATTGATAACACCTTTTTTTTTCTCCCCCTCTCCTTTTTGAAGCAGTGCTTCCACTCTCTCCTAGAGCACCTTATCCTCCACTTCATTGTCCTTGGCACTGAGAGCACTTCTCGGTAAGCTGGCAAGCACTGCTGTTCCTTAAAGAACAGTGGATCCCTTTACAGCAATGCTCTAATTCATGATTGCACTTCACATCCAAGACAAGGTTTGGGATACTGAAGAATGGGGATATGCTTCGCTGACCAGCCTGCCAGCCTGCAGCTGCAGACTGATGAGATCAGCTTTCCCCCCTCACACGTTCTCACCCACCCGATGCTGGCTGGCAGGGTGCTGCCCACGGGAGAGCGAGGTTCCTCCTCCCGTCGGGGCTAAGCAAGCCAAGCAGACAATGCTGTTGCACAGATCTGGTCTTTTGAGTCAGCAGAGCCCCAGGAAACACAATCTAATAGCATTTCAGGGAAACATTGGCAACGGTTTACAACAGGATAAATCATCACGGTGGAGCTGCCAGTGCGTTACGATGTCTCAGATTCTGTTTTCAGCAACCTCTAATGTGCCTGAAGTTAACTGTTTAGTATGACTTTTCCTATACCACACATTTGCCTCAATGATCTTTTGAACAACAAGTTCCAGCCGGGCCTGGAACTGAACTGCAGTCCAGTTGTGGTTCACAACTACAGCTGAAAGAAAACATTTTCACAGTGCCTAAAACAAATAAAAACCTCTTACAAATATTCTGAACAGGCAGCCGTGGCACTTGGACACTCCAGATGACAGACTTCAATTTGGCAGAAAAGGTCTCTGCAAGGTGCTTGCTGCCACCAACACACAAAACCAACCCCATCTGGGAACAGTTTAAGCTTAAAAAAAAAAATAATCACAGCTGAACATATGCTTGGTGTCACTTTTCCAGGTCTGCAGATAAATTTCTGGAGCCTATTCACATTGAGAACACAAAGCGCCCATTTCTCTGACAGGCTAAGAGGTCCCGTTTCATCCTAGGGAGGAAAAACGCTTCCAAAGCTGTTCCTGGTCTCCTGCCTCTCTCCTTCTCTGCGCCACCCCTGCTGCATCCTACGCCGAAGCCAGTCCCTAGCTGTCCACAGCGTTCCAGTGAAGCTGTGCCTCCTCCTCCTGCTTTCCAGGACGGACGGCTGCCCTCCTGTGCCGAGGCCACAACAGATACCATGGATGGGAGAAGCAAGCCTGGGAAAGCCCAGAAGGTGCACGGCAATCTCAGCTGCCAGCTCCGCCTGTAATTGTAAACTACAACAATGTTTACGGGCAGAAGCCAACTATTATTCAACGTGAATTAGGAAGACAATTTCATTTTCACGCAGAGTTCCCTCTGTCTTTCCTGCATCGACTAGCAGCTAGCTTTATCATCAGGAACAGCAGCCTGGAGGAGGCAGACCCCGGGTTTAAAGCCACCTCGCCACTCCCGTGCTGGAACAAGGGGTGAGACCTGTTTGGCAGCGAGTGGACATCTACCTGGAGCGAGCTGGGCTTCCTCTGCGGACACAGGAAAGATACGGCATTTTCAGTGGGACTCAGCTCAAGGTCCCCGCACAGAGGAGGGCAATGGGAGCAGATGGGGATGTTGGTGGTGCACAGCCCTTCTTAGGGTCAGTTCTGCTTCACCCAATGTTCCTCACAGATCAGGGGACTGGATCTCCAGCCTGGGGGGGACTGGTATCACAAAGAAGAGTATGGCATCTGTCCCTCCTGACTAAGCTCAAATACTTATATCCTGGCATTGAAAAATCCAAACAACCTACGCCACGATCACATGAGCTGGCTGTGAGCTCCTGTCACCTCGTCCATAAGCAACAGGGGAAGAAGCAGGGTCTGGTACTGCCTCTTCCCTGCTGTCCACCTCGGCAGCAAGCAGCGGCAGATAGCTAGCACTTTTGCAGAGACTCTCCTGGGATCAGCTCACTCCTTTCCACAGCTCTCACCAGACCCCACAGGAGTATCTTCTTAGCAGGCATGTGCATCTCCTCAGTTGGTCTTCCTGTGTACGTCACACATACCAGAACAGAGAAACTTCAGGGACTGTGGGAAAACCAGCAGGATGGGAAAGGAAGGTCCCTTTTTGTACTCTGCCCCCCAACCCCATCCGGGCTAGACAGCAGGAGTCAAGGAAAGAAGAGGAAAGACTGGTCTCCGAAGGCCCGTGTAAACTCCCACACACAGAGGACATGGCAAGGAGAAAAGCGGAAGAGGATGCAGCGGAGTGGAGGAAAAAAAAAGAAAAAATTCATAGTTACCTCGTTCACGAAGCTGCTCGTCTACTGCGAAGCATGAATGAAAATGAAAGAGAAAAAACATGGGACACATGCACTAGCTGAGAGCAAAGCAGAAAAACACACAAATGAAGCACAAGAGCTGTCTCCAGCTCAGTCACCAGGACACATCTGGGCCACGGGTAGCAACAGGGCACTGACAGCCTGGCATCCTACAGCCCACTGATGTTGGCCCCACAGCGTCTGGTTTACCAAAACCCAGAGGTCCACGCACTTTCTAACCATACAGCCTTTAGAGGACAACACTTCTTGACTCTTCTATCCCATGGCCTCACATCCAAGAGACAAACCCATTCCGCAAGGCCTTGTCGGTCCAAAACGGAAAAGGAAATTCAATTTATGAAATAGTCCATATAATAAAGATAAAAATAAAAAAGTCTCCTCTCCCCCTCCTGCCCAGGAGGGAAATAGAAAGCATTTTTGTCTTCCTCCCTGCACCACCTCCTGCTCAGATCTGGACACCCACTGTATTCCTCCCCTAGACAGCCTGCTCACCTGCCGATCCCCACACTCATACCCTATGCACGGTGTACCACAGCAATTCTGCACAAATTGGCAGGCTGCTGACACAACATATGACCTGCTTAAGCTGAGCTGGATGTCCATGAGATTCTGGTCTTCCTGAAAATTCAACCCAGACAGATGTCTATCTGGTTTGTCTACTGAAGTTCTCAAGAAGCTCGAACGGGCCTCAGCGGGCACCAACCTCTCCCACTTCACCACCGTAACTTTTGTGCTAGAGTGCCAGTTCCCGCATCGCCCAAGCCAGGAGGCGATGAGGAGCTGTGCAGGGAGGGCACAGTCCCTTCCAGCGCAGCAGCTGGGCACCTGTGCCACACTGTACGAAGCTGAAAGTGGCTGGTGCTGCAGGTCAGAACATCCTAACGTAAAGCTGGCTCCACACTTCATTGTCAACCTCTCCCTGCCCAGATTCTTTGCTGGGTCTTGGGCTTATGATGCTGTCAGATATGGTTCCCATTGCACCTACAGGGAAACATGCTACCGTAATGCTGCAAAAAACAGTCAGAGAACATCACTCTAGAAGCACAGAAGTAAGCAAGAGGAAAGGAGTTGGTATATTTTCTAGCAGCTTCGTGAACCAAAGGGCCTGAAGAAACCATCAGGGTATGTAAATGCCCTGCAATGGCAGAAGATGGCCTTGCATGGCTTGCTACTTCTTGGTGCTGTGCAGAGGAGATGTGAACGGTCCTATACATTCAACTAATACGATTCTCAGCACAGTGCTTGTGTAAGGCGTGAGGATGCTAAGCATGCATTCATCTTGAGCATACATTTGGAAGCACTAGACTAAAGTCCACCAAGACTACACACACCCGACTGTCCCAGCAGCCCCTGCCCTCAAGGTGCTTCGGGTCCGCTGGCTCCCAGGTTCAGCTCCAAGCTCTTGGACTCGATTGAGTGAAGGATGGCGAAACCTGCTCAAACAAACACCATGCTGCATGCGAATGGTCAGCATCCTCAACAGAGATCCCCAGATCAGGTTGAATACCCAAGTCAGACTGCTACACACCCCTTTCAAACCTGTTGCTACCATTAAATTGACAGGTGCAAAGAATATATACCCATAAAGAGAGAAGCCGGGGGCTCACAAGGCAGTTCTCCGGATGTCTAAGAACTTGACTACATAAGCAAGCTCTTGAAGAGCACAAAAGCATGCAAACATACAGTCAGTGCTTCAGCTACTCTGCACAGTTGTCCATATGCACAGCCTTACCTTGCTGTGAACACAGTCCATGCACTCTTTCAGCGAGCAGAAAGCTAAGTTATCCTGGTGCACATCAATCCTACGGCAACTGAAGTCTGGCAAGCTCGCACCTGAGTTTTCCCTCTAATAATAGGTCTTTGTGCCCCCATAGTTGAAAACTGGGACACTGCTAAGGTCAAGCTGAGGCATACAGAAGATGCTGACTTGAATTAATGAAGCATTTTCTAATTCTGGAAGGTAAATAGGGACAGCTGCCAGCTCAGTGCACACCTAAATGCATTTGACTTGAACATCTTACTAACTTAAGTAGTTTCTAAGAAAAGACAGATTACGTATTGCTAAAATGGCATCCCCAAATTCCAACAGGTCATATTTAGAGGTCATTTTAGCCCCAAATTTGTTTGCTGATAAGTCTGGCAGGAAGACACATCTCTGCCATGTTACCAGGCTTGTCTGCAGCCAAGGCAAGAGGCAAGCCTATCTTGTACTCCTAGGATGGTCTAGCCAACGATTACCAAAACCAGCCCCAAAACTCAGAGAGCGTTCCACTACCAAGGAGCATACACGTAGTATCTTGTTCACGTGCATTTGTAGGAATGGCCCGTAACTCTGACTAATACTGATTTATAGCCTACAGAAATCTCAGTGAGGAAGGGGGAGTACAAGGAAACTCTTTTTCCCAGAGGACAGAGAAAAGCAACGTTCAAGGACCAAACCATGGGATTATACATGCAGTAAGAAGTAAGTGCCAGGAAATGCAGAAATATCCTAATTAAACCTTAAAAGAAAGAGGAGGTGGTTTGTTTATTTAAAACTACAGTAAGTTTGCTACTACATTTACTATTTGTATGTCCAAAAGTCTGTAAATAGCAACTTTGGTGAAAGATGTGTGTGCCTCCTGACTACTTCGTACAGATCAGCAAGGTTATATCACCAGGTGCATCCCCTTTATCTGTCACCGTTAAAGAATCTGTTACAATGTCAAGGCTCTGATGTTCAAAAAGATTAGTTAATTTACATCAGTGATCAGAACTGAAATGTATTAGTCACAGCAAATCATATTTGTAAGCGGATGCTCTTATGCAGAATTAAAGTGAATATGATTTCTTTTATCCTAATTATAGCTTTGGGAGTGAATTGAACTAAACCAAATGAACTATTTTAGTTCCAAGTCAGCGGCCACAATGGCTTTAAGTGGGTAAACTGGTCTATTACAAAGGGCAGCATGGATCAGCTCCCTGGTTACCCTATCTAGCCAAGCCATAAAGGAAAAAATGAATTGTGGGATCTAACAAATAGAAGTCTCAAAGGATCACGCTGTTGATAAGCAGACATTCAACACTCAGCACTGCCTGTGCTGATGCTCACTACAGACAGCCAATTAACAAGAAATCCCTGGGTTCAAAAGTGATGATGATTAAAAGTTTTAGCAAAGCAAGTCACAAAAATCCCAGCAGCAGATCTAGGTATCAGGGCCACAGCACAGAGCCGAGTAGAAGTGCAGAGAAAACTCTCGCCAAGTTAAAGGCCAGCAGTGCTCTGGGTGAGGCCAGAAGGCAAATCACAGCTGGTCCGATTTCTGCCAGCAGACAGCCTCAGCCAGCAGCTTCTGCACTGAAGAAGTAACCCCAGGCAGATCAGAACAGGGGTGGACACTGGGCTGACAACCACAAGCCGTATACCAAAATCTTCATCTGACTAGGTATGCACCTTGTGGATCCATGCCAAGCTAGAGCCTCTCCCCACAGATCTGCGGTACGCTGGCCAAAAGCTGCTCCAAAGACGCCTCTTCCTGGCCCACACACAGCCCCCAGATGAGCCCCCGCAGTTCAGTCCAGGAGGTCTCCCTTGTCCTTCAGGCGCAGGAACTCATACGGAGCACTGGGCATCTCTCGAGTCACCTGCTGCAGCCTAAAGCAACCGCCTTGAACGGTAACTCCTCTGCTCCTAAGAAGCTGCAATTATTCTCACAATTGAAAATTAACCAAACAGTATTTAGAGGTGTGCTGGTTTTGGCTGGGGCAGAGTTCATTTTCTTCACAGCAGCTAGTATGGGGCTGTGTTTTGCATTTGTGCTGGAAACTGTTGATAACACAGGGATGTTTTGTTACTGCTGAGCAGGGCTTACACACAGTCAAGGCCTTTTCTGCTCCTCACCCCACCCCACCAGCGAGCAGGCTGGGGGTGCACAAGAAGCTGGGAGGGGACACAGCCGGGACAGCTGACCTCAATGACCAAAGGGATATCCCATACTGTATGAAGTCATGCTCAGCGTATAGAGCTGGGGGAAGAAGAAGGGGGGGATGTCTGGGCTGATGACGTTTGTCTTCCCAAGGAACCGTTACGTGTGATAGAGCCCTGCTTTCCTGGGGATGGCTGAACACCTGCCTGCTGATGGAAAGTAGTGAATGAATTCCTTGTTTTGCTTTGCTTGCGTGCGCAGCTTTTGCTTGACCTATTAAACTGTCTTTATCTCAACCCACGAGTTTTCTCACTTTTACCCTTCTGATTCTCTCCCCCATCCCACCGGGGGGGGAGTGAGAGTGCGGCTCTGTGGGGCTCAGTTGCCGGCTGGGGTTAAACCACGATAAGAGGTAACATACAGAAATTACAGAAAATCATGCTTATCATTACTTGTATTTTAGAAACAGATAACATAGCTTCTCCTCGTCAACCTCCTAAAAATCTGCTGGGACATCCCTCCATGCCTCCCATGGATGGGATTCAAGATCTGCGTCCTGGGTTTAGCTTTTAACATTACATCAGAGCTGAGCTCTTCCCAAGACTCAGTTCAGACTCAAGCCTTCCTTCCCGAAGGCTCCCTATGAGTTAGCAACCAACGTGCTGGCACTCGGGCACACGGAGGCAGCAGCATCTCTTGCCCAGTCTGTAGGCAGACTATATTAACAACCGTCCCAACATTTTACTCAACTGTATCAATCATGAGCCCACTGAGAAGGAAATGCTGCTTCTGACAGGCAGCAGCAGATCAAAGGAAAATGGTAATACACAGATATGATTTGACAGCAAGCTTTAAACAAGGAGCAGAGTATGTGGATCATTACTAATTCTTAATCAAGGCAAGAAACAAACACAGCAAGGATGACCCCTCATGCCCACCAGCTAGTCCCAGCTGGCGTGACAGCAATGCCTCTAGTTTTAAGAGACTGTGACGCATCGTCTGGAGAGCCCAAGAGAGGCAGCCCTGGTGCGTCTTACAGGTGTTAGACCCAAGGTCCATATTTAATCCACAAACATGTGGCTGAATTCGAAGCAAGCTGTTACTGTCAGGCACAGAGATTTCTGCTGGCATGCTTCTTCCCAAAGCTGAAGATTCAGAATATCTAGCAAGCCTCTGTGCCAGCAGAGTCCCAGACAGTCAAACAACAGAGCTCCACCTTGGGAGCAAACTGCTAAAGTGCCAGTCTCACCTCTCCTGAGCTGGAAAGCCTTGAATAGAAACACATCTGATCTTCATGCAAAAGACGCCCACCGGTAGGTTTGTTCAGTCGTTAATTAACTCCACCCTTAAAAGATTAAAGATATGAATTCACTATTTAAATGAAGCAGTGTACGCTGAGGCAGCCACGAACGTCCGTCTCTCACTCCTCTTGCGAAGCAATGCTTCGGCCACACGGAAAGCAGCCTTTACATCGGGAAAGCACAATGACTCATTAGGGAACGTTTTGCTGGTTCCAGGAGAAGACCCATAACGCCGGTTAATACCGACTTGGGATAGGTGAGGAGTGTCAGGTTGATGACTGGCCTTTTCATTAACTTCCACAGCAGGATGTTAAAGACAACAGCAGAGCACGCTTTCTGGACAGAAAGTAGATGCTAAAGTCAAACAAACCCTTGCTATGGCTTGCAAGAGCCACTGCTAATGGCCAAGACACATGAAAGACACAGCTAAAAGGCTATCTATATCTGAGCTAGTCAACAGAGAAATAGGCTATTTCAGAGTGTGATTCATCAGACTTATTTTAAATGTCTAACTTCGGATGAGATAAATTGCACTTTGGAAGAGCTATTTCTTACCACTGACTACAGGGAGTCTAGACAACTACCTCAGGTGTAGCTGTGTACATCAGCCAGCCACACACAGGCAGATGAATCACCCTCTCTCTCCAACAGCCTTTAAACTTCCCTCTGGACCGGAGCGGAGACCCACACTGGTGCTTCGAACACGATGGCAGCTCTGCCAGTGGCGGGGTGACCCCAGCCCCACAGTCAGTCTGCGCGAGGGCCGCTGCAGCCAAGGACCTCGCCAGAGGCTCTCCAGCCACAGCCGCCCCGCAGCCACCAACTGCTCCTGGTTTGCGCTCGCTGCCTCCTGCCCCCAAGGAGATGCTCGGTCAGAGGTGCCTTTGCCCTGAGGGAGCCACGACCGCCTCGGCAGGAGCTTTTAAAGACCCCAGGCTTTGGGAGAACGCATCTTCCACCTAAACCTCTCCTTTCCAAGGCTGCCAGATCAGCCAGAGAAACCCTACAGAAAGCTGATGAGGGGGAAAAAACATAATCAGACTTTCTGCCCTTTACAGAAACAGCTCAAGTGCAACGTACAAGAAACTTCAGAAGAAAAAATTCCAGAGCTGGGAAGGCAGCTTGGGAGGAAAAAATAATCACTTCATAGTGGGAAACTGCTGTGCAAATAGAGATCCCGGAGACTACCCATCCCTCCGGGACAGCCAGCTTTGGCTGCGAGGAGACGTGGAACGGGAAAGCGCCCGATTCAGTACGGCGTCTGGTTAAGAACTGCTGAAGCATAACAGAAATCACAAATACCAGAGGAAGCCATACATTAAACGCGGGCGCACAAGAATTCACAGCAGGTCACACTGGAGACAACAGCGAAGACCAAAACGCTGAGGGTCTCACTGACGGGCAGTGAGGGAACCGGGCGGGCACGGCGCTGGAGGGGAGACCCGGACTTCATCACCGACAAGAAGGAACGTTCTGGGGTATGTGGGGTGCTTGTAGGACTGTCTGAAACTTATTATGGGATGTCAGAAAGGGGCTGCAGGATTAGAGAGAGAGACAGAGACACGCACACATGTATCTAAAAATAAAATTCTGACAATATAAACAGGCAAATTTTCTGTTATAACCCAACACAAATTTCAAGCTATTCAATGTTGGGGGGTGAGGGGCGGGGGAAGCAGCCACAAGTAAATTATAGCAGAAAAGAGCAGGCCTGTTCAGCTATGGAGTGACAGCAGGTCAGGGATTACCAGGGGCGTGCAGCTTGCTTCAGGCAGCTGGAGCCGGCATCAGGCTCACAACTGCTACGGGCTGAAGACAGGACTGAACTAAAAGGAAGAACTGTTTAATTGATCAGCCGTGGTCCAGGAACGGGATGGGTTGTGCTCACAAGAAGATGGCTTGGTAGCACCGAACAGCATCTGCCAGGAATTTGACTGAAGACATTGGGCAGCTAAAGCAAACCTCGCTGTAATTTGATTTAAGACAGAGAGGCAATGCTAGCTGTCAGTACCTGATTGTCCTGAAAGCACATCTGACAGATGCGGGAAGTAGAGGAGCATGCGGTAGATGAGATGAGACATTTGTATTTGTCCTGCTCTTCCTGTGTCAACAAGCAGCAAATGTCACCATGTTAAGGAGAACACTACCTTGCTAGAAGAAACCTGAGGAGGGAATAACCTCGGCTATTTTTTTGGCAAGTACTTGGTTCAGCAGCCACTCATGAGGATGCTTTTAAAATTCTTTATGCTTTCAAACATACTGTTCAGCAGTGCACAATTCAGAGACATTTCTCTCCGCTGCAGAATTCAGATGTAGGCAAAGCGTAGGAAATGGAGAAAGACCTTCAGAAAGAGTTCAGGAGCGTAAATCCACCCCCAAAACACACCTTCTGAAAAACACTCTCAATGTTAAATTAAGATGATTGATTTTACATTTTTCCCCAAGAACTTGCATCTGTAAGTACTGCAGTGCTAGAAGAGCATCCAGTGGATGAAGAACAAATTGGACCATAGGTTTGGTTTTTTTTAAAAAAAAAAAAATTTAAAAGGGGGGTACCTTCAGGAGAAAAAAAACAACATTTCTTCAAAGGAAAAAGTCCATCCAAAAGCAATATGCAAGAAAGAGACAGAGGCATGCTGAAAATAAGACTAAAAATAAAGGACAATTTCTGTGCTAGTCAATCTCAAGCACGTATGTTTCCTCTGCACTTGAGTCCAGCTACTGAAGCGATGCACTCAAGCCAAGTACAACCACTCCAATAAAGTCTGCTGGGAACCTTCTGTTTCCCTCTGTGCAGCTGGGCTCAGGACGCAGCCACAGACAGCAGGTACCCGAGGAGAAGAAAGCAGGAGACAGAGGATTTCTGCTACGGAAGTAAGAGTTTTGATGGCATCGTCTTCTTTTGACTTGTCAACAAGGTTTCCTCTCCTACAGTGACAAGCTGATAAGAATTCTCAACACATCATCGCAGATGCAAAATACAAATGCTATCATTTTTATGCCAATGTGCAATAATCCAACCTCACACTGGGTACCTATATGACTTTCAAATGGTATTTGATCCACACACTAAAGAATCTCATTTTGGTGTATTTCAGAGACACTGGGGCAACATTACTCATTGCTGAATATGCAAACACAAAGTTGTTGACATAGGAAACACTTATGACCCTTCTCTTAATAAAAGGAGAGAAGAAATTCCATTAAAAACACACAGGTGAAGAAAGAATGAAAAATCCAGAACATTGCAGGAAATAGTCGTCTTGACCTAAAGGCTTTCAAAGACTTTAAAGCTTCAGCGTGAATACTCAAAGGCAGAAGAGCCGAGTCCTGTGTGGGAAACGGGCACAATAGGACAGACTGCATACCTGTGCGATATTAATACAAACTCTCTAGCTTACACGGTTGTTCTTCCAGCATCTAATTCTCTCACCAGCATGGTGTTACACGTATAATGAGCATCTTTGTAGAAAGCTGGTACTGAAAAAAGCTGACATCTGAAGAAAGTTCCCATAAGTTTTGAAGACTAATATTCCCTGGCAGAAGAATGTATGCTGAAGAAAAAAGAAAGTATAAAAAAGTTTCCGAGATTTGTTTTATCACAAGCGAGCAAAATCTCTCCACGGGTGTACCTGAATGGAAAGCAAAGTTAGAGGCAAGCAGACCACAACAGTTCAGGCCAGTTTTGTCCTTCCTACATGCGGCAGAGAAACGAAGATCCTGATTCTGTTCTGCCTGACATCATCTCTAAATCCTCCCTTCATTTTCTGATTCTTTTTCTCCAAATTCTTAAGCAGAGAATTTCTTGTCAATGACACCTTGATTTCCAAAAGGGTTATTTGGCCTTAGCAGGACGTTTTCAGTTTAGTAGCTCCAACAATCCAGAAACCATGCTGTTGACCTGCAACACGTAAGATCTCAGTGGAAAAATCCTGTCCTAACCTCAGGTAAAGAAATTCAGCACAGCAGAACACAGGACTTACGACAGACAGCAGTCCCAAGAGCTTGTATAATTCTCATACCAGGCTACAGCAACTAGCCGCATCTTGGCTTCTTCCCATCTCTTTCAAAATGACCTTCCCAGTAGACAAAACAAGAAAGAACAGAAGGAGAATTTCCTGACCCCGGTACAAAGGAAAAGCTTCACCAGCAATTCCGAGTCCCTCCCAGCCCTGAAGTAGACACAGACACTCTGTAATAAACTCATTCATGGAAACAAAGCTAGAAAGGGGAAAGAGGATCAAGGGGTTTTTGTTAATTTTTGTTGCTAGCGATCACAAAAACCACTCAGCTTAAGCACGTGCCAAGAGACTCTCTTCTACACGCAACACACAGCCCGTGGAGCCTGAGCCACACAGCCACCCGAAGAGCACTCAGCAGCGATACAGGTGTTGGTGGCTGACCCTGTCCGCAAATACAGCAACTCCGGAGATCAACCCCTGATGCCAGGATGCAGTTATCTATACTCGTGTGTGCACATTACCTGCTTTGTTCAGGGAAGGGGCTGGGACTGCCTGTCCTAGGTCAGCTCAGTGCTCTGAGCCCCAGGGCATGAGCACGAGGCACAGCAGCACTCCCCTCAGAAAGCAAGCATGCTCATCCCTTCAGATGACACCAAGAAGCCTGAACGTGTGCAGCCTGATCTGTGGCAAAAATTAAACTTTAAACAGAGTGAGAAAATTTTAGGCCAGGCCAATTTTTCTAGCCATAGTTTAGGATCACTAAAAATAGAGTTCATAATGGCAACTGGTGGCAGCTTTAATAATCATAGAGGGATTACTTGTTCCGTGTGTCCTTAGGCAATCTCCATCTCTTCTTTGCACTGAGATTTTGACACGTCTTCCCATTGCACTGTCTTCATCAGATCCCACCCGACCTTCTTAATCCTTGATTGATATTAGACCATAAACAGCATTCCAGAAAGCTTGTAAGACTAACAAGCTACTTTCCTCTTCTCCCCAGTGTCCTAACGTACCTCACAGACTCATGGGATCTGATGGCCATTTCTTGTTGGGGCTCAGAGCCCCAACATCCAGAGGATGGACACCACCCAAGACTGCAATCGCAAAGACCTATTTATTTGTAATAGAAACCAAACTGGGTTAGAGAAGAGCAGAAAGGTTGATCAGAGGTATAAAAAAAATTAATTGCAGGGAAATATTTAAAGAATGGGGCACATTAATGGAAAAGCAATGTGTATTTAAGCAGATACAAAATAGGCATATAAAACGGTAAGTGGGATTTCAAAAAACCAAAACTTCCATGGAGCATCCGAACAGAAGAATACTTAAACTGAAGAGTAACGTATTTATAAACCAGTAAGATTAGATACTTCTCTACATCAGGCATAATTAGCTGTTTTATGACGCAACTGGCATAAAGAGCACAGCGGGGATCAGAAAGAGGTCAGATACTTACACAGAACACAAGAACAGCCAGAGGTATACTAGGCAAGATGCAACGAAGTCCACTGACTGCCGAGCCACAGTTAGGAAGCCCGTGTCCTACAAACCCCATCACTCCCATGTCCATGGCTCCCTGTGCACCCGCAGCGGCTCTCCCTCCCGAGCACAACACTACCTGCTCCCCACACAGCCCCACCACCTCTTCCCACCGCAATATTCCCAGCTCCCCCCTTACTCCTCTTTGGCCAGAACATAGCAGAACACGTCGTGGAGCCTGCATAGGCTCAGCGGCCAGGGCCACCGGGCTCGATGAGCCACCAACCGGCTGCTTTCCCCACCCTCAGCTGCCACGTCTCGTGCAACTTGGCCTTGAAACCTGCACACATGACAAATTTGGTTGAAAATGTTTAAGTGGCTTGAAAGTGAGCACGAAACTATCAGAAGAGAAGAGAAACAACAACTGCATATGTCCAACTGCCTCAGGAGAACCGTCTAAAAGCAGGGACCATGGATCTTCCTGCATGGGGGCAGGAGCCAGACAAGGACCATTGGGCTCTCTCAAGGGCCAGTTCTTCTGCGGGTCAGTGCACTACCGTACCCTTTCCAGGAGCCCCCGGCATTAGCTAATCAGAGACTAATTACCATGTAGGGACAGGACCTTGCTTAAATCTAGGAGGGAAATTACACAAGCCTACGGTGGAAAAGCGTTACGCATATGTCCCTGAAAGGGAATGGGATCGTACCCTCCCACCTGGTCACCACAGGCTTGGCCATGCAGTTGCACATATCATAAGCAACAAAACCACTTCTGCCAAACAAATTTTTTCACGTCCCCGAGATATTTTAGTTTTATTCAGTTCATTTTCTTTTATATTTTATGAATGGTTCTTCTCTTCTCCCTCTCCCATGACTCATTTTTCAAAGTCTACAAAAACAACAAGAGGAAATAATTTATCCGTGTCTCAAGAAGCTCTCGTTATTCCTGAAAAATCTTTTAACTTCCAAACACTGACCGCTAGACAAACAGCACAGAAGATAGCTCCCAGGCTCCCACAACACCTAACAACCTCAGCCACCCAATTAGGATGCCTTGAGCTTGGTTCCCAAACAAGGTATCGTTCAAGACACTCCAAGGCGCGTGTCCAAGACTGCCATGCGCACGGCAGAGCACCTTTGGTAAAGCCGTGGCACAGGAGACGCATGGGAACGTACAACAGGGGATGGGGACAGCTCTGCACTGCTGTCTGCCATCACTCCCCTCCAGCACATGATGAGAGATAACAACTCCTGTTCTCCAAAGGCCTGGTAGGATCCACACTCGTGCCTAATTACTTCTGAGGAACTTAGGACTGCAGAGAACTGGAATAGCATTCATCCACTCTCACCATCCAGCTCTCAGCAAACTCATGATGCTGGGGTCAAAGACAGTTTTTAACGCATTTCAGTCTCCAGGAGAGTTGAAGAGTTCCTCAGACGGAAAGCAAGAACAGTCGGCATCCAAGGGCTATAAGAGACCTGAGAGAGTAAAGCACCATGAGTTCAGAGGGCAACAGGCTCTCGATGACTCCCAGCTTTGCCTGGTGCTGCAGAGAATGCTCTGGAGTCAGCACCCACAGGACAGGGTGGCTCGAGCTGAAGAGACCACGGAGACAACAAGCACCAGATGCTCCGCAGCATCAGGTGGGATACTGCTCTCACACACACAACCCTCATCAGAGCCGGTGAGCCCTGAGTGCCCTGCTCAGTGGATCACTAAAATAAGGCTAGCAGGTAGTACTCATGACCAAGTCATTTCATTTGTTAGGAAAGGAAAGATCAGTCTCCTTTTTCCAAACGAGGACCTGGTCACAGCGCCTTTGATGCCTCACAGCCACATCACAGCAGTCTGTTGTGTCTAAAGGCACAGCAAAAAATGATTAAACCAGCCATGAACACTTATTTCGGAAGTTAGAAGAGATTAAGCCTGAAGTCTGGAAGGTTCTAGAGCAGCCTCCCCACCAGAATAGCAGGAGGAAAGCGTCAGTGGTTTTAAAGGTGGAGCATGACCAGGTTACAGGTGATTGTAAAGCTGTGCA
Organism: Calonectris borealis; assembly: GCF_964195595.1. Taxonomy (NCBI): domain Eukaryota; kingdom Metazoa; phylum Chordata; class Aves; order Procellariiformes; family Procellariidae; genus Calonectris; species Calonectris borealis. The sequence goes on along the minus strand of NC_134312.1, from coordinate 301,131 downwards.
CGGCCAAGGTCTCAACTCACTGAACACAAAACTCCTTCTCCATCTCTGTTCTTCCAACACTGGCAGTAACCCCGGAGCAGCACTCTGGCGAGGAGGCAGCTGTTTGTCACCCCTTTGCTCTAGATCACCACGGGCACAGATAATTGAGGGGGAAGTTTAAAGCTCTGGCTTAACCTTCCAAGTTATTAACGGCTCCACCTCTAACCACCTGCATCTAACCGCCAGAACAGCTGCCTTCCCGCAGGGTAGCGGGGATCCTACAGCCTAGAGTGAACTGTGCATGAGCAGCCTCTCCATGTCTGTGGTTGGATAAAGAAAGTCCAGATGAAACTAGCTGGCTGAGCATCAAACTGAAATGGCAAAACCCTCCACTAACAAAAACGATCTTCGCTGTGCAATAACAACCTTATTCACAAGTAAAATAACCCCCTCTATCTAAACAACCTCCAGCACAACCAGGAACTGCTACAATAATAATTCAACAAAACCATAACCACAGCCAACAGAAATTCAGTTTGCCATTTATTTCACAGAGGGTTAGCTTAGATACTGCAGTTGGGAACGTCAATTAGGAACCACATTAGAGAGGAAAACCTACTGTCGGATGCACATGGTAACAGTTGCTTGAGAATAACTCCTCCTAATCACAAAGTGCAAGGAAATGAAACTCCAAACCCAGCACATTCATAGTGTTCCTAATTTCTCCCTAGTTTCCAGGCTGGACATTCAATCCTCATCGTGCCTTGCCTCTGAACCATTTCTCCCTGTGACCTTGTGATTTCAGTGCTGGTGACTACTGGTTCTCCCTTTGCTTGGGGCGCTCACATCTCATTTCATTTCTCATTATCAGTAACAAGCAGATCAAGGACAGACTCTCCTCTGCTTGAATGCTTTAGCTATCTTACAAACGAAATAACTGTATTGATTATTGCCTTTTGTCATCCAACAGCTACCAGGACAGTTACAGTATACAGTCAAGATAGACACCCTAACTTTCACTGTGCTCCTGAAACCAAACTGACTCCTACTGAAAAGCCCCGAGGAAATCCGTCACATAACGCAAGGTTCAGTGCATCTCTCGCTCCACCAAATCCAGCATGCAAGACCCTTGCTTAACATCAGCGTTCAGCAGAACCTTCGCAGGAGTCCATTTGCTTTCAACAAGGAACACAACCTCCAAATGTAACCCTGGGTGAATGTTAAAGGATGCTCAGCTTTGTCTCAAGACAGCACACTAACAAGCAGCATTTGCTTCATAACATAGTCACGCTTCAAACAGGGCCATACACAAACCCTTGCATGTTCTGCCGTTCTCCTCTCCGACAGTAACTGCTTGCAGCCCCAGCCGTCTGAAATCACCGAGTTTCACTGCATCGAAGGGATGGCTGTCAAGTCCCCTCACTGACACATCTTAAGATGAGACACCGGCCCTATCACAGTTTCCACGCCTGGGGATCTCCTGTCCCCAGCCTCCACCTGCTCAGCGCTGCCGTCCTCATGGAGGTCCCTTCCCACAGCACAGTCATCCCTGTAGACAGCTCTTCACTCAGACTTGCATCTTCGGACAGGTTTCTCCCTCAGCATCACACTGAGAGAGCTCCCTCCATGCAGGGCTCTCGCCCTTGCACATCTCCCCAAACGCAGCTCATCTCATTAGGCAACTGCCTCCACCAATTCTTTGACAGCACTCCCCAAATCTACTCCCATCCTTCCCCAAACAGCTCTTCTGCTCGTACCCACCACACTTCAACACTTCCTCCAACTGCCACCTTCTCCCTCCAGGACCCTCCACCCCCAACACCCCAACACTTTGATTCCTGAGCAGCTCAGTTAGTTCCCTCCCAGCTGGTACATCCTTTTCAGGACCCTGATCTGAAGTTCCCCCAGCTGCCCACGGCAAGGCATCCTCTCAAACCACACTCTCCCAACACTCCTCACCACTGCTGCCCGTTTGCGGACACCCTGGCACCCCCATGAGCTCAAAGCAGTCCAGCTCCGCCTCAGTCAGGGACCTTCACTTATACCAACTTCTATTTCACAGAAGCCAGGTGTGAGAGAGTTCTCCCCACCAACTGAAGATCACCCCCTGTTTCCAAAAGGAGTCACGAGTCCACCAAACATGACAAAGCACCAGCCGCAGCAGTTCCACTCAGACGGCTGGGTTCCATTTATCCCCATCGCTCTACCTGTCTGCAACGCCAGGGCACCCTATCCAATAACTGTCAATATTCCAATCCTCGCAAAAATTAATCAGCATCTCAAAAGCAGTAAATAACTGAGCGCTGCCCATCTACACTGCCTGGAGATCTTTCATAAGCGAGTCACTGAAGTGATTCTCTTTTAACTCTTATTAAGCCTCCTCAGCCACACACTAAGCAAGCCAGCTGGGAGTGCCTCCAGCTCCGAGGAGCCATTGCCCATCAGAGCCCGCTCTTCCTCCCCATGGTACTTCCCATAACTTGCTTTCTCTCTGGAGATCACATGAAGAAGATATGCAAACAATTACAGGTGAATATGTTAATTAGGATTCTGTTGCAATTACTAAGGAATGGCATCAGGACCACCTACTTAATGCAAATTCTTGAGGAGATACAGAAGGGTGTGACAGAAAACATTAGGTAAGTGGGTGAAGGCAAGAGATGGGAAAAGCACTTCTGACCCAAAAGCCCTGTCCATCTGTTGCTTCCTTCCAGCCCCCTGGAAACACTTTTACCCCAAGACCACACAACGCGCAGCTCCACACATCAAAAGCCCGTTAACTCCAACTACCCTGCTGCAGAAAGCCTCACCATCCGGCACATCAGCCAAGTCACGGGCACTTCGCATCTTATCTCCGCCTCCACTCGGGGCAAAAACACATTGGTGGGGGCAACCGCAAGTCTGCTTGGACTGCCACCTCCAGGGGAAGGCTTTCAGCATCCACAGCACAGGACTTAGAGGTCTCATGCGCTTGTGAAGCGGCAATTCAGAGCGTGGAACAGCAAGCCCTGTCTCCCACTCCCAAGCTCAGATCCACATTACAGCTAATGCAACTAGTCAGATTAGCGACTGCTCCAGCCCGCATTGTAAAAGGCATCAGCAAAAAAAGTGGAGGCAGGAAGATGAAAAGAAGATCGTTAAACTTTCTGTGAAAAACTATAGAATTAGCCTGCTTGCAGAGGAAGCCTTTTTTTATTCGTGCCTGCTGGAAGCTGACTTATGACCTACCGCAGGGTTTACATGTCTTTCAAGAAGTCTGCCCAACATAATGGGCAATGCCATTATCCCTCCAAGCCTCTCATCTCCCCATGAGCTCTGCATCGCTGTGGCTCCTCAGCGCGTGTGGTTGGGAGTTTTGTTTAGGAAGCGCTTCCTTGCCCACCTCCCGCTCGCCGCTCTCAGCCGGCGTCGCCAGCACCCTGCAAGAGGTGGGCTGGCAACCGGGAGCTTTGCAGATGGCCCACGGCACGGCGCGAGGCAGGAGCAGCTCTCAGGGTGCACAGTCAACCCCGGGCTGGGGAGAAGAGGGTTCAGAGAGGAGTCCACTTCTCCCGGGGGTCCCAGCACAGCATGGCACCCGCGGTCCTGTGTTGCAGGGTGGGACTGATGCCCCAAGGCCTGACTGCAGGACCAGAGCCCCAGGGCCACACCGAGGAGCCGTGGCCCCACGTCTGGGGCCTGACCAGGCAGCCCCAGGGCCTGACCAGCACCCCACAGCGCTGCGCCCCCAGGGCCTGGCCGAGGGACCCGTGACCCTGGGGCTGGAGATGCCTGGGGACCCCATGGCGCTGCTACCCCACAGGTGGGCTAGGGCCCTGCAGCCCCACGGCCAGGCTCGGGACCCCACGGCCACAGACGGGGCGAGCAGTGCTGCTGGCCCCCAGCCCGTGGCCGGGGCGGGACCCCCGGGCTGGAGCAGGACCCCTGGGCAGGAGCCCGCGGCCGGTGGGCGCCACCCCCGGGCCCCCCACCCGCCCGATCCCGCGCCCCGGCCCCCGCCGCCCGCCCGCACTCACCCTTGACGGCTTCGCCCCGGTTGAGCTGGATCTCGCCCTCGCCCTGCGGCGCGTAGCTCTTCACCACGATGAACTTGCGGCCGGGCACGGCGCTGTACAGCTTCCGCTTGGGCCCGCGCAGCGGGGCGGGCGCGGCGTGCGGCGCGGGCTCGGCGCCGGGGCCGGGCCCGGGGGGCCCCGCCGGGCCGCCGGGGCTGTAAACGAAGACGTAGGTTACGGTGCTGATGCCCGGCAGCTCGCGGCTCGGCCCGCCGCGGCCCGCGGGCTGCGCCATGGCGGGGCCGGCGGGGCTCAGCGCAGCCCCGGCCGCCGCGGCGCCGCCCGGGCGCGGGCACCGGCTGCGGCTGGGGGGCCGCCGCCCGCCGCCGGCTCCATGGCGCGGCGCCGCCCGCCCCGCGCGGCGCTCCGCTCCCTCCGGCGCCGCGCCGCCGCCGCGCGCACCATGGCCCGGGGCAGGTGCCGCCGCCGGCGGCTCCTCCCCCTGCGGGCGGGGACGGCGCCGGCCCAGCCGCCTCCCGCCCCCGGCCGCCGCCCCCGCCGCGCCGCGCCGCCGCCGCCCCGACCCGCAGCCGCCGCCGCCGCCGCCGCCGCCGCCGCCGCCGCCGCGGGGCCGCGCACCGAGCCGCCCCCTGGCGGCCAGCGCCGCCGTGCTGCCCCGGGCCGGGGGCGCGGGGGCCGGGCGGCAGTGCCGGGGGGCGGCCCCGGGGGCGGATGGGGGCAGTGCCGGGGTAGGGTGGAGGGGCAGTGCGGGGGGCGGGCAGCTTGGGGGGGGAGTTCCCGGGGAAGCAGTGTTGGGGGGTAGGTTGGGGGGGGAGAGTTTGGGGGGGGCAATGCCGGGGCGGGTGCGGGGATGCCCAGCTCCCGCTCCCGGGGCGGAGAGCAGTGCCCCGGGGGGCAGGGAGGTGACAGCTGTGCCTTCTGCACCGGGGCGCTGCCGGGGGCGGGGGCTCCCCTCTGCCCCCCGACCTGCCACCGCCGCGCACCGCAGCCCCCCCGCTCGCAGTCCCCCGCACACGGGAGGCGCTCGGGGCTGCCCGCAGGCTCGCTGGCAGCGCCCCAGCTCCCGCCGCCGCTCCGGGCTGGTCCCTCCGACTGCAGCGCCCTGTTTGCAGTCCCCCAGCTCCTTGCTTGCAGCCCTCTTGCCCTGCATTGCAGCCGCCCCGGTCTGCACCTGCAGCCCCTGTTGGGCACAGACATCCTCACCCCGCAGCCCCCACGTCCCCCAGGTCTGTGGGGCCATGCACCCACAGCCCCTATGGGGCAGCCCCCAACCACCCTCCTGCGGCCCCCCGGGAAGGGCAGGGGCACAGCCATAGAGCGGGGTCTCCTCCTGCAGACCCTCCTGCTGCCGGAGGCGCTGCCTGGTGACGGTGCAGGTAGAGGGGATCGGCCGCTGCGGCAGGAAAAGCCGTCCCGTACGTGCACCCCCAGAAACGGCTGTAACCCAAACAGGTACTCCGCTCCTCGGAGAGCAGGGTGCAGCCAGGAGAGAGGTCAGCGTCCCGCAGGCTGGGACAGTCCGAGCTTCCCCTAGGAGCACCACTGCCGTCACAGAGCAGTTCTGCCGGCGCCGCACACAGACCAGCAGAGAGCTGGGAACAGCGACCCAACGCTGAAACAAACAGGCCAGCACAAGAGACACAGCCCCCTGTCTTGGCATCAGCAGGCTGCCCAAACCGTCTCGTCAAACTTCCCATCTGCAGGCACAAGCTTCAGTAGAAGGCACTGTCACACCGGGATGTGTGCCGCGTAACCTGCCAGCCTCAGCCCAGAAGCATGCTGCTTCAGTGCTGCGCTAAGTTACAGTCCCTAAAGGGAAAAAACACTTAATAAGAAATAAATAGCTACCCTTTCCTTACAATACTTCTAAATGTCACTCCAGTATCATTTTTACTCAATGCAGAGATATTAAAGACCAGCTCAAATCTCTAAAAGACCCTTTTATGTTTTTAGAAACAGTCACGAGAAGCATGCAGAAAATGTAGGTATTGCAGACAGCTCACAGAAATACCTGCTCAGTGCAGCGTGCCTCGCCGACACTGCAGCTCTGCACCCTGCTGCGTGCTCACGCTGGCCTGGGGACGCTCAGCCCACAGGGCCGGGCACTTGCGCTTTGGGCTTTGCGCGTGGATGTGCGTTACGCAAGCGGGGCAGCCAGGCTGCCGGTGCATGGTGGGATTGCTGCAGCGCTGGGGCCGTGAGCCCCCCTCCAGCTCTGCTGTCTGCCATGGGTGCCCACGCAGACCTTCATGTCGGCAAGCAGGATCCCACCCCAGCCATTTCGTTTCTCCATGCTCCTGACTACAAGTCTACCCTCCCCTTGCTGTGGCACCAATGCTGTCCTCCAACAACCGTGCTGCCAATGTGCAGCTGCCTCAGCTACCGAGGAACCCATAGCTCCACCACTGATCCTGCACCTTGGCACCCTCCAGCAGGGTTGCAGCAGTTTCATGCACCATCACCCGTGCATTTTCTCAGCAGCAACCTTGCATCATCTTTCAAGTGATTTTGAAAATACTGCTGCTGGACCAAGAGCCGGTCCTTGCATAAATGACACGAAGATGAAAACAACAGCCCAAAGTCTCCACGGCTCCTCTTTAGCAGTTGCACTGGGGAAGCATTAATTATGCGGCTTGCAATCCAGTCCATATCTGCCATATTGATTCTGTAGCACACTCATTTTTTAATCGTTAAGGAGTTATTAAGTCAAAATGTCTCAGAAGCCTACATCTATTATATCAGAGGTACATTTATAACAAGTTTTGTAATAATTTCAAAGAATACCACCATTTTTGTTTGGGCTCTTTTGGCAGGCTCAATTCCAATTAAAGGATGTTAATTAGTTTAATCATATTTCATGTTAATGCCTGCCTGATAGAGACCTCTATCAGTTGTGCAGCTCCTCCAGGTTCAGGCTGTACTCTGGGAACATTTCTACCTATATTCCCAACTGGAAAATGTGAGAAAAAATGCCTGGAATGGGTTTTACATTTTCTATCAGTCGAGAGCAGGGTATCTCTTGGCACATTTCCACGTGAACTGACAATGTGTTTCTTCACCTATTTTATCACCCGGCGCCATAAGGCACCTTGAGGCCTGAAGGAGCGGGTTTCATCCTTTGTACCGCCTAGTTAAGCTGCAGCTAATCGCTGCTGGATCCATAACTTATTTCTGAACAGCAGCCAGGACGCCTTGTATATTATGAATAAAACAAACACTACCGCGGCAGTGTTTATTAAGCGGCTAAGGAGTTTCTTAATGTCCCCAGTGTATAATCGTTATTTGGCTGCACGCGATGCCCACATCCTCCTCTGCTCCGAGACACACAGGGTGCTGTGGCCAAGATGCCTGGGTGCCAGAGGAGACCGCTCCCCACGGGAGTGCGAAGTGGGGGCAGCTCAAATAAAACGTAGTGACTGCGGGAGAGCAGCAGCCCCTTCTTTTTCTGCAGAGAGATCCTGCCCTTGGTGATCACAGGGCTCTTCTCTTTATGGCGGCCGTTTACCTGAAACTAGTCCGTCCAAACTGCACATCAGATTTCACCACAGCGACCGGAGGATGATGTTGGGCAAATCAGCCCAGCGGTAGGTATCGTTCAACTAAAGCACACCAGCAAAAGGACACGTCTGGTTTGAATGAGCCTCAATAGCAGGTGGAGGACTTGTCCTCCTAATGTCACCTGCTGCCGCTGCAACCAGCAACCTGCTCTGGAAGCCGGCAAGCTGAAATCGGATTTCTTTGGATGCCTCGCCTGGAGCCAGGAGGAGCGTGCGCAGCCTGCACACGGCGTTCTTCCCGGTCAGGGCCTGCAGAGGGGCTGCTCGCAGTCCAAGTGCTCGGGTTTGGTTCTCCTGCAGATAAATGAGTGCTCAAGAAATACTGTTGTAAGCCATCAGTATGCAAACCTGATGGCACACCTTTGTATAGAATTTCTGAGGTCTCACACTTGCTCTGCCTGTTGAAAATAACTATTTGAGATGGGTTTGATGTGTGACTCCATGTCTCATGCTTCTTACAGATATTTGAGCCTCCGGAAGCATCCAGACTTGATAGCGCCTGGAGACGGTGATGGAGACCTGACCATCTGACAGGCTGCCTCCATCAGAAACAGCATTGGGTCCCAGTACGGAAGAGCTTCCTCACGAGAGCGGACACTTACAATAATCCCCTCAACAAGCCACAGTCACTTCTGAGGGAAGACAGACTTCCCTTCCACAGGCTGGTGGTAGGTTCAAATCACCGCAAGTGAATTAACAGACGGTAATAGTCCCCACAATTACTTCAAACACATCAAGCAGTCCCAAATACCCAGGACGGTTGCTTTAATTTTTATGTGCTCTCAAGTGGCTGATCAGAAAAGAATCACTTCTTGTCAGATGAGTTCTGGCTGAAGGATTCTCGTTTTAGGTTTAAACAACCCTCCTCCTCCTCCCTTCTTTGGGGAGTTCCTGCCCACCACCGTCCCGGCGGAGCACCTGCAGTGCGAGGTGAAGGCATGCTGGTTTTCGGAGAGAACAGCCGATGATCTATGGGCACTGCAGCGTTTGCTGCCACGGCACGGGCCGTGAAGGTGCCAGGGAATGTGGCAGATCCAAGCCAACCAGGCTGTGCCGGAGCTGTGCCAAGCTTTGTCTTGCCACATTTCTGCATATCTCTGGGAGGCAGTGAACATACTGAGGTGTCTTGCACACTACCATGAAAGTATCTGTTACAGATGCTGTTTTTGTTCCCCCTTGAGAGCTGAATACCAGATCTTTTGTGGCTTTAGGATACAGAAAGGTTTTTGCATGGGGGAACTTCCTACTGTGTCAAAATGTGCTATAAACTGAACCCTTCAGGAATGAAAGGTATTTGGCAGCTTTGCAGTGAACCTGTTAGCCTTTCCTAGTAACTGTATGACTGTTACATTGTTCTTGTCCACAAGGCACCAATCCCAAAAGCATGCTTTTTCTTTTTTTTTTTTTTTAAATGAGTTGTCTCTGGTGCTGGAGTTGCCTTTCACTTCAGCCATGGAAGGAAGGATTTGTAAACTGCTCCTCTTGCTCTGAGAACATTTACGTGCTGTCACACATACAGCTCTGCTCCCATGGCACACCTGGAGACGATTTCTCTGTAGGAACCTTTCTGGAGACATCTGTACCCACAGCTTGGTGGGAAGAAGCACACAACGCATGCCCTGCCACAGGTTTTTCAGCTTTGTCCAGTAGTGAGAGCCGTAGTGATCTCCTCTGTGAGTTGCACTCTTCAGTGTTTAGGTACGAGAGATTTTGCCATCAGACGAGCAGTATTATAAAGTCCACCAGGTCCTTATAACCTGGTACTGTTAGACAGAATTTGACTGACAACCAAACACCGCTTCTCGATTATGGCACTTACTATGTGTCCTTTGGAAGAAATGCTTTTGCTGTTCTGGAGTTTCAAATCGTTACTACAAGCGTGGCTGACAGATACAGAAATAGACTGGGTTTGATGGAAACGATTTCAGCTCCAGCAAGAAAATAGCAGCTTCGTCACTTCTAAAACTTTCCCAGATTCACAGAATCAAACAGAATGGTTGAGGCTGGCTGGGACCTCCAGAGGTCATCCCGTCCAACCCCCTGCTCAAGCACCTACAGCCAGTTGCCCAGGACCATGTCCAGATAGCTCTTGAACATCTCAAGGGACGGAGACTCCACCACCTCTCTGGGCAACCTGTGCCAGTGCTCAGTCAATCTCGCAGTGGGAAAGTGTTTCCTGACGTTCAGATGGAATTTCCTGTGTTTCAGTTTGTGCCCATTGCCTCTGGTCCGGTCATTGGGCACCACTGAGAAGGGCCTGGCTCTGTCCTCTGTTGGCACCCTCCCTGCAGGTATTTATACACATTGATGAGATCCCCCTGAGTCTTCTCTTCTCTAGGCTGAATGGTCCCAGCTCTCTCAGCCTTTCCTCATAGGAGAGATGCTCCAGTCTCTTCATCATCGCCGTGGCCCCTTGCTGGACTCTCTTCAGCATGTCCATCTCTCTCTTGTCCTGGGGAGCCCATCACTGGATCCAGCACTCCAGGTGTGGCCTCACCAGTGCTGAGCAGAGGGGAGAGATCACCCCTCTCAACCTGCTGGAGATGCTTTGCCTAATGCAGCCCAGGATACCATTCACCGCCTTTGCAGCAAGGGCACGTTGCTGGCTCATGTTCAACTTGGTGTCCGCCAGGACCCCCAGGGCCTTCTCTGCAAAGCTGTTTTCCAGCTGGGTGACCCCCAGCATATATTTGGGGTCAACGGGAATTTCCCTTGGCTGTCAATTAGCTATTTTGGGAGCGATCTTGAATTCAGAAATGGGAGAAATCTTCAGAGACACTCTGCCTAGGGTACCACCTGGGTCAGACCAAAAGACACAGGTCCTGTCCAAAATTCAGGAGGTAGTTTCTGACATTGAGAGCTTTATGCCTCACTGCTGGGGCTCCCTCCAGCCACAGAAGCAGAGCAAGACCCCCGCCCTCTCCCCCGCTGCGCCCCCCGAGCTGGGTAACAAGGCAGACCTAGGCTGATATTCTGGGGACGACTGCTAGTGCTTGTTCACAAAATGATTTTATTCCTTTCTGTTTCTAGAGCATGGCTCATTTAGCTTGCTGTTCAGTCTGCTGAGAAACTTCTGGTCTCAGATCATCTCTGCACAACTAAATGAGAATAGCACAGTCACCTGCTAACGAGAGCCAATTAGTGGCAGATTCACACTGTTTGGGAAAAGGGAGGTGACGGGAGAACGGGAGTCACTCGCCTTCCCTGCTCCTCCTCAGACAGCCGCCAGACCAGCGCTCCAGCTAATTAGCAGGGGGGCCTGAGCAACGTTGTAAAGCAGGAGCCGCGGAGCCCTCGGTCAGGTCGCGGCATCCGCCAGGAGCAGCGGGAGATCGGCAGGGCTGCTCCTCCCGCCGCAGCACAGTGAGGACGGAGCACAGCGCTGCACCGCGCGAGGGGAACACAGCGCAGGATGATGTCAGCCACGCGGCCAGCAACCACACGTGAAAATCTTCGGAAGCGGAGCATTCGGCCAAGCAGCAACGGCAATCATGACCTACAAGATGCTTCAGAAACCTGGCGTGAGAGTCTGCCACCAAGGACACACTGACAATGGCTGCGAAAGCTGGCCAAAGCGACAGCCGGGAGAGGTCCTGCAGGCACCCTCCTCTCCGGGCAATGACCTACACTTTACTGTAATGATTAGTCTGGATGTTGAACTACCCCCCCGAAGTATAAACACCTCCACCTGGCTGTGGCTACAGCCTTACAAACGCATCTGGAGAAGACGGAGTGGAACTGGAAACCCGAGAGAGAGAATTAATTAAAAGATTTTGTCTTCTTTTATATAATCACAGATATTGATTCACTCTTTAAAGCACTCTGTGTGCATCCCAGACATTGAAATATCCCCAGTGGTAGCTGGATTTGTGCCTCTCTACCCTGACAGCTGAAAGTGTTTTATATCACTGGGTAGCTCCATCAGATCTTAGAGAGTCCTAATGAAAAGACAAAATATAGTTTTACCCGTTGACAAAGAGGATAACGGGATTCCTGAAAATTATGCCTCTAATCCTGCCCATCCTGCAAGATCACAGTCCTTAGGAATTTGGACAAGCTGTCTGATAAGCCTAGCAAATGCAAGAACAGGCAACTACCATGAATTAACATGCACCTCACTCTCTGGCAGATGCTCTTCACAAAGGTGAGAGAAAGCCTAAAGGCACGTGACAAGTTTAAGGTAGATAGTAACTGAAGGGAGCTGCAAGAGGATTACCAAACCCCACACCTCACTGGAGGATGGAGGCAAAGGTCCAGGTGGATCCTTGCAAGCCACTGCTGATCAAGACAAGCTATTTCAAAAATTTTGCTCTATGAAAAAAAAGAAGAAGAAGAATCATTTCAGCAGTATCTCCTGGTCAGTGTTACCCAGGAGTGACAGGAGATGATTAATGAATCCCTCCCTACTTTAGGCACCATGAACCTTCCAATCCCAGAAGGTCTGTGGCTTTGCAGCTTCTAGAGGTGGAGGAACCCATGCCATGTAGAAGGCTGGAGCTACTTTGTAAAGAAGGAAATCATTTGCAAAGCCTATGACTATGAAACCTTTAACATTTTGGTTGCTAAGTCCTTATGTGTGTCTCAGTCAAAACCCAGTGCCCTACACATGGCATTCAGCATCTGCTGTGTGCAACTGGTTTTGGGGTACACATTCCATTCCCCATAAAAAAATGTTCACATCACCACCTCCCCATACGTGGCCAGACACTGAGCAGAGGTCTAGAAGGATCTTTTCTAGAAGGTCCTCCCCAGGCGCCCAGGCAGCTCCACAGAGCACCATGACAAAGACTGAGATAGACCTGGTTACTCCAGCACAACTGGTAAACAACTTCTGACTCTGCAACCCACAGCCTGACACCTTCTGCCTTCACTAAAATTACCTTGGGAAAACCGCTTAGATGGTATAGGCATCTGGAGCAAGAACCACGAGGAGAATGAGTTGAGACTTTGACACTGTCGTCTGAAACATTGGTCCTCAAAATTATTCAGCTATTGTCACATTTTCAGAGAGCGACACCTGCAGTGTCGTCAGTAACGTCCCCAGACTCCCGAAGTGCTGCTCAGGATATCTCGGCCTTGGCTGTGTGCACAGCACCTGAGCTGCTCCGGTGTCATCAGCTACTGCTCCTTCCCCTGACTTGCTAGCACATCCAAACCCTTAGCGAGCCCTGACAGCTCCCACCAAACACAACAGATACGATAGGAGTTGCACACTGTGCTTTTTACCAAGAGTTTACTAAACCATCCAAATTCTCCATCAAAGCCACTGAGCTACTGGATAAAAGGGGGACACACGGCACCCCCATACTCTTACCCTCCTTACCAGTAAGGACCAGCGCATCAGCCCAGGAAGGGGCCGGGGCCAGTCTGTCAGGTCATGGGAGGAGCAGCCAGTTCGCAGCAGGGCAGTTGCAGGGAGGCTGAAGTAATTAGGGTGCTCCCTCTTGCAGTGGCAGAGCGCAGACCTCTGCTCCCACCTTCGTAGACTCTCAACCACCTCATGCACTGCATCGGGAGTCTGGACACCTCAGTGGGCAACTAGAGCTCATTTGTTTTGCCATGCACTTCAAATTTGGTACCACAGTGCTGGATTTTGCCTAAATACTTCTGTATTGCTACCTCTTTCAACACGCCATACATTATGGACACAATGAACAGGCTGCACACAGAGAGCTTCTCCAAACTCATCCCAATGCATCAAGAACATGAGGATAAGTGTGTGTACACACCAGCAGAGATCTACAGATTTACAACCTACCAATGCAGAGGACTTCTTTTGTAGATTCTTTATTTGCTTAACTCATTACCATTTTCATTATTTTATTAATCAGAAGCCTGCAGCTAACGCCTTGAATTACATTAGCTTTTCCCCCCTTAGGAAACTGATGGCACCTCCTGGCCAACTCACCCAAGAACAGCCTTCTTGGCCATTTTTAAGTTCTCCTTTGCGCATTTACCAGATTCTTCAACCTAAGGCACCCTTCTTGCACACCCTTCAGCCAGAGACGGATAACTCACTACACTTCTGAGAAACCAGCAAAGATGATCCTGAAGCTGCCTTTCTCAAGCTGAATATCCCAGCTCTTGTAGGTTTGTTTCAAGACTCAGCTCAATGATACCAGTATTTCTGTTCCAAACACGATCATCATTACTCTGAGCTCTGTTAGGTTGATGCCATGGCTTGCCTGGACTAACGCCCATAGATCATTACCCTCTTTTCCTTGCCGTTGGAAATCTGGAGTTTCCTCATGGATCCCTCCCTCACAGATCCTGTGGACTCTTGCAGTCATTTTCTGTCTTTGTGACAGTAGCTGTAAGTTACTTTCCAACTCTCTCTCGATGGTGAATTTAAATAATTTGACCAAATGATATTCATTCGTTCTGCCCACATTGTTCCTTAATCACAGGAACAGTGGCTGGGAGAGAGCCACGGTTGAGTCCAGAAGTTACTGGAACCGCTTGGAACTGTTAAAGGATTAAAATATGGGCAAAGAATGGGGACTTGCACAGAAGCATATCCCACGCTGCCAAAACACAGTTCAGAATATCCCCAGAGGGAGGAAAGGCAGCTGTCACTCGGTGCAGCGTGCAAGGTCAGACACACAGCAACTGCACCATCTCCTGACCCAAACTTCAGAAGAAGCCCTTGGTGTGAGAGGACATGGGACACGCCTCAGATCCAGAGAAGACAGCAACTTTGCAGGAAATTCCCACTGCATTGGCAGCGTGTGCAGAGTAATGTCTCTTGGCTGGTCCGTAGCACTCGTTTTCCTCTCCTTGTACAGCTGAGAGAGGAGCCACTGCCGTCACTGCGGCACCGGCAGAGCAGGAGGTGCTGGCGGGAGCATCTGTGGCAATGAGCAGAGAAGACAGCAGAGGTACCACGCTCAGCAGCGCCTGGCTGAGCGCATCCCAGAAACGTCACAGTCCCTAACAGCAAAGTCCCTGCTCAGGCATTGGCTCTGTTTAGAAAAGAGCAGCTTCGAAACTTGGACTGTAAAGCACTTTACCAAGAAAGCTGGGGCCAAACCCTCCTGGTTTTGAGACATGAAAACCAGCTCCAGCCTGGGACACGGCCTCCAGAGGACCTTCAGGGTGGCTGCAGCCATCTCCTTGTGGTTTGCATGTCACTCGGATCCAGATCTTCCATTAGTAATTGCTCTTTCACTGAAACTGTTGTTGCCCAAAGACTGATCAAAGACAACTCCTGACCTGGAGCGTGGCACAAAGGAGGAGATTTCTTCTCAAAGGACTGGCAGTTTGAGGATACCAATGTTTTCTCCAAGTTGGGTGGGAATGTTGATCTGCTCGAGGGTAGGAAGGCTCGGCAGAGGGACCTGGACAGGCTGGATCGATGGGCCGAGGCCAATGTATGACGTTCAACAGGGCCAAGTGCCAGGTCCTGCACTTCGGCTACAACAACCCCAGGCAACGCTGCAGGCTTGGGGAAGAGTGGCTGGAAAGTGCCCAGAGGAAAAGGACCTGGGGGTGCTGGTCGACAGCGGCTGAACATGAGCCGGCAGTGTGCCCAGGTGGCCAAGAAGGCCAACAGCATCCTGGCTTGTATCAGAACTGGTGTGGCCAGCAGGAGCAGGGAGGTGGTCATGCCCCTGTACTCGGCACTGGTGAGGCCGCACCTCGAATCCTGTGTTCAGTTTTGGGCCCCTCACTACAAGAAGGACATGGAGGTGCTGGAGTGTGTCCAGAGAAGGGCAACGAAGCCGGTGAAGGGCCTGGAGCACAAGTCTGATGGGGAGCGGCTGAGGGAACTGGGGGTGTTTAGTCTGGAGAAGAGGAGGCTGAGGGGAGACCTCATCGCTCTACAACTACCTGAAAGGAGGTTGTAGCCAGGTGGGGGTTGGTCTCTTCTCCCAAGTAACAAGCGATAGGACGAGAGGAAATGGCTTCAAGTTGCGCCAAGGGAGGTTTAGATTGGACATTAGGAGAAATTTCTTTACTGAAAGAGTGGTCAGGCCTTGGAACAGGCTGCCCAGGGAAGTGGTGGGGTCACCAACCCTGGAGGTATTTAAAAGACGTGTAGATGAGGCGCTTAGGGACATGGCTTAGTGGGCATGGTGTGTTGGGTTGACGGTTGGACTCGATGATCTTAGAGGTCTTTTCCAACCTTAATGATTCTATGATTCTATGATTCTATGATTCTATGATTCTCTTCCATAACATTGTAAGACACTCAGTCCTGAAGAATTTTTTACCTGAATTCATGGTGCCATGGATGTTTCTCCACGACATGCTGCATCTCCAGCGAGGAGGGCTGGATCTGCTGGAGACGCAGCCCAAGCCAGCAGCGGTGATGAGGAGGCACTATGAGCATGCCAGGCGCACTGAGACCACATCTGCAGCTGCCAGGAGCTGCCACTATGCATCTCCAGAAAGATAAGAGAAATCTGGAAACAACTGTGGCCCTGCTTGATATATGGAATTTTTTTTTTTCCTTTTCCTTGTTTTATTTTCCATATTATTGTTTGGATAAAGCAAAATAAGGAAGAACATAGAGGAGATGTACTCCTCAGCTGGACACGAATACAACTTTCTGTCTGTTTGAGCCTCAAAGCAGGAGTTCAGGCATTTTACCCTATGCCATGTTGCAACAGACCAGTTTTCAGACACCCCCAGACTGCAGGGAGCCGGTCTGTCACTGATGTCCTGGAGACCACTCGTGCACCTCACCCCGTCCCCAGTCACTGCCTCTGCCTGAGAGACAGAGCAACAGGGTGAAGGTTACGATGAATATCCCAGCCCCTCACTCACAGGTCCTTGGTACTCTCAGCAATTAAATCAGCCCTTCTTCTTCATTCCCAGACATGCAAACACAGATGCCTTCTTGTACGTAACATTTGGGACTGGCATGTCCAAGCACTAGCGAAGGAAAGCCACGCTCTTGGGGCTGCTGCTCAGGTCCGCAGCTTATTTCATCGCAACGGCAAGGTGGGGGGCGAAGTGGGTCCTTCCCTGTGGCAGAAAGGGGAAGCGGCGGCAGCAGCTCCGTCCGCAGGGACCGACCCCCGAGCACAGCCCAGCCGTGCCGGCGCTGCCCTGGGGGGGTCCGCTTGGAAGGGGCCCCTCTGGCAGCGGCAGATGCTCGGTAGCCGGTGCTGCAGGGACTCTCACTTGTGTGACACGGCCGGGGAGAGTCACTGCTGAGACAGAGTTCTCATAACTGAGATTTCCCTGGAACTCAAATTAATTTTCAATTTTGTTCCCTCGGAAGGAAGGATGTGTCTGTGTCAGATGCCAAATCAAGGAGATTCTTTGTGTAGGAACTGTAATTGATTCCCATTTACTCCGCATCTGTATTTCTTAAAAAAGGGAGCATGCGTGAGTCATACGCCGGGGCAGAGCGGCTTGTTGTGATGCCTCTAGCAGACAGGCACCTGGGAAGAGGCATATTGTCTACTGTGCCACCAGAAATATTTTGCCACCACCAAGCCTGATTCAGGATCCAAGCAGTGACACAGTTCTGCAGATGTGGTGGCATCAGGCAGGAGGCATCCAGAGCTCACCGCGGCAGTGGGGTGACCTTCATACGGGACCTGACTTCAGCCCCAGCCACGGCATTTGCCCCGTGCTCCAAACGTTTTCAGGATCAGAAGCTTCAGCTTCTGGCAAAATGATGCAAAGACAAGACTTGCCGACAAAGATGGCTGCAGCAGGTGGAAATGGGACCCATGGCACTGGAAATGGACCCACTGGGTTGTCCCTCATCTCTCAGTGCTCAGAGCGGCAGTGACTGTGCAAAAAATAACAACACTGAGGTTTCCACCACTAACCCTGACCAGCTGAGATCTACCAAAGGTACTGACAAGAAGCATCTGAGAGGGATTACCGTGAACAGGTCCCCTGTAGGACAGGGGGTGGTGTGGCCCATTTCTTACTGCCTTGCTCAGCAAACACAGGGCTGAACAGCCAAAGTACTCGGGGCATCAACGCAGACTGCATAACACATTTCACCCCCAGGATAGTGCAGCATCATGACTTGGGACTGGACTGCAAGTTTGCAAGTGTCATCCCAGGAAAAACAGGGGAATATGTAGCAAACACAGCAATGACCCCTTTTGTTTAAAATGATACATCTTAGATCTAGGGCAACAAACCTGCAGGATAAACTTAAACAATAAGAGTCCCTGAAGGGTAGCTTTTTCACCCTCCAATGGTCCTTCTGTCTATAAAACATCGTGATCCTTTTGCTAATAACTTCTCATACTTGTAGAAAATCTTTTTCCTTGATATTTAATCTCTCTATACATCAGTATGGGGGAATAATAAAGCCAGATCTGCTTCATTTTATGTTATCGAAACTTTAATTCTACTCAAAGTTAGACCAACTTTGCATAAAGCATGCACTGAACGAGACTATCTTTAGCTCTTGCACAGCAAAGAGCAGCTATGGCACATTCAAAGCATTTACTTGGGCCTGACTACCACACTTACCCATCGAAGTAATTTCACCGTCCTTACAGGGGCTGCTCTTTGAATAGAAACTACTCTTTAAGCAGGCCGGCAGGTTTGTCCCGTAACTTTAAAATACTCCACTAAAGCCTGGAAGATTAACTAAGCCAGGTATCCCCAAACAGTGGTGGCGGGGTGCTGAAGCCAGAGAATAACGCCGAGGACGGGGTGGGGGTGGCAGGAGCCACCATCGCCAGCCCTACCGCGCTGCTCGGGGCCATGCCAGGCAGTACCGGCACCAGCGGGACCATTTGGGACCCCTGGACAGGCTCAGTGCCGCGAGGCTGAGATCGCATCTCACTCTCCTTCTGGCAGAGCCCACTGACAGTGCCCAGGAAATATATTACTTATAAATTGTACACTCATTAAAATAGCAGCAAAAACAGTTCCAGCAAGCTAAAATCAAGCCTTCAGCATTGCAGTTACTACGTTTTGTCAATGGCCCGAAGCCCCACAGGACAGCTGTTAGCACACTTGAGACGACTCGCAAAGAAGCTCAGGAGAGAGGGACAGGGTGCTTTAAGAAGCCAAGACACAAGGTCCCGCCTGGAGAAGGTGCTGCAACGTGAGACAGAGGCTGAGAGTTAAATGGCAGAATAAAGACCGCCTGATGCATTTCTCCCCTCAGAGGACTCTGGGCTCGCAGCTTGAGACGTGGCACACAGCACCAAGGTGGGAGACCAAGTTCTTTCCTACGAGGCAGGTGTCATGGACCAGACACATGCAAGTCAGTTTTAGAGGACATCTCAAGGGCACAAACCACAAGAAGAACATACTCAAACATGGAAGAACATATTCAGGGAAGACCAAAACTGAGTTCAGAATGGGTTTGTCTTGCCAGAAGGTATCAAAAGGTCTAGCGACCACCACTTCAGCATGTGAGGATTCACAAAACTGATAATACACTTCAGAAAGACACATCCACGACAGCCCTCAGTGGATGTATGGTCCTTTCCTTTCCTTCATCTCCATGACCTTCTCCTGCACGGTGCCATCTGTAACTGAGAGCAAGTGCCTCGTCCCAGGTACGCGTCACCTCTTTGCCTGGCAGATGTGTCAGACCCTTACCTGGTGCCCATGGGATGAAGGCAGCCAAAGAGGAGCGGGGCTGTTGCTACGGCTCCGCTTGAGCAGTGCCGTACCTACAGCGAGGCACGTTCCTCCAGACAGGGGTTAGACTCACAACTCTCAGAAAACATGTGTTTGGCCTAACGTGTTAATCCACTTCCCAGACACACACATGATTTCTGTGAACGCCTTGTGCAGTTTTCCTCCGCTTTCAGAGCAGAGGGAGGAGGTGCTCTCTGCGGGCGTACCCTGACCTCCGGCGCCCGGAAAGCTGGAAGGTCCTTGGCGAGATCACAGAAGGTGCGACAGACTCCGTCCACCCCGCTGACCATCCCCGGCACTCAGGGTCTCCGGCCACACTGATGGACACACCGGCGGCTGCACAGCTCCTGCGAGGGACCCGCGGGGCTCCCATGCACCCGCTACCACATGGTCCCCCGAGTCACTCTCTGTAGCTTGTTTCCACGTCAGCTCCCCACTCAGGGGTTGGGTTAAGAGCCAGGTATCGTGCACAAATTGAAGACAATTGTGTCTCTCAAAGTAACGATGGAAAATGTTATATGTGAACAACAGAGCAAGTAATTCTCATACCGTGTCTCTTACACAGAGTCCTCACACCACCTTACCCTCAGGAGTCACCCCATAAGTAGTGGATGGCAAACATCTCCAAAGCAGGGCAAAGCACGCCAAGGACAACGATTTCCACAACCAAGTGGATCTTATGGCATCCATAGCTTCAGATGGAGAGACCGCCTTTTCAAAATAAAAATGATTGCACCTTGAGGTTTCACATTTGAGGGAGGAGAGATGGTGGCGCAGAACAACTCCACGAGCACAAACACCACAAGCTGGACCCACAGTACTAATAAAACAGGTGAAAGCTGTTCCCTGGCCCTGAAGCCAAGCAGCAGACGCTGGCTCACATCCACACGTCTCCCCTCACCGCAGAGTGACTGGGAGCAGCCTGTCCCCAGCCCCACCACCCCACACGACACTGGCCCTGCCTGGGAACACGGCCACAGCCATGCCAGTCAGACTGTGCTCCGACCCTGTGTTATTTACTAAAATAACTGTAGCTGTTCCAACTCAGCAACAGCCAAAGAGCACTCCAAAGGTTTTATGTGCGTAGAATTACAGTAAGTGTAAATACGACCTGCGGTGCACCGCGCCGTGAGCACTCGCTCCCCACACAGACTGGGTGTCGGGAGCCCTACACAGCTCCCGAGGAAGAGCATCCGCACCAGGTGCAAACCGGCTTCTGCGCTGCAAAGTCACTCCTCAGCTTGTTTAGCACTCACTTCGTCTTGCAGGTGAGTCATTTGATTAGAGCTGTTGAAGTCACACAGGGCGAGTTTATTATGGAGCACTGTACGACTGCTCTTAATATCCCTGAGTCTGGAAAGTCTAACCCTAAAATTTATGCCATAAGGCTGACTGATGACAAGCTGTGCACGTGATTTGTAGCTTTGCATAGAGGTGTGAAAGGCACAGGATATGAGCATGCAAGTTTGCAAAAGCAAAGACAACATGACAGCTGAAGAAAGTGAACCCCTGCAGAGATGTAAGATGCTGAGTAAGCAGTTAAGGCCAATCACTGAATCAGCAAGCAGATCTGGCTGAGGCCCAGCCACGGCTCCAGGGTTAGGAGAGAAGAGCTGAAGTCCCACTGTGTGGAGTGATCTCCCCTCTGACTTCAGCTTGGTGCTGCTGAAGAGGGGGGCAAGCGTCACGGTAGAAAAGAATAAAGCTCAAGAAGGGGGAAACGCTGCCCGACAAGGCAAATCACAGGGCCTGGTTACCAAGCACAGAGATGACCAGGTTTGTGAAACACAAGCAGACTTCACGGTGACTAATGTCCCACCTGATAAGATCACAGACCTCATGGGATGTCTGGACATGCTGGGGAGGAAGGATCCCGTGTTTGAGGCTTCCGGCTCTGTGAAACGGGGAGGGGTGGGAGAGAGCAGCTGGTGGCAACTTTTAGGGAGCTGAAGAACAAGACCTGCATGTTAATGTTTTCTGAGATACCCTCAGCGCCTTCCAGAAGCCAGATAGAGGAGCAGGGAGGTAAAATCCCACTGCATGACTGAGAAAATGGTGTAAAAAAAGAAGGATGTGTACTAGGAAACTCTGAAAATAGGATACCCGTGCAGGAGAGGCATACTACTTCTAAACCATGGTGGAAGCAAGCTGCTGGGATTTAACATTAAGAAGGTTATAGGAGAGGTTTTAGCTAAAGGATAGGAAAGCCGGCATATGCAGAAGAGCACTTGCTTTGGGATGACTCATGCTGCAGGGTTGAAGATAGGACAGAAGCTGGCAAAAGTCAGATACAAAACCATGAAGAGCAGTTGCACAAATAGAATGAAAAAATAGAAACCCCAAACCAATGCATATGTTCCTCTGTACAGGAGCTGGAAGTCTAAGAAATAAGAAATAAGACAGGAGAACCAGAGAACCAGAATGCCTAGTTTTAATAAAAATATTGATACAATGGATGCACTGGAAACTCAGTGGAAGAAAGACACATAGGAAAGCGTAACACAAAGCATTCGGGAAAGGAAGAGCGAGCACTGGCAGGGGAGGAGGTGCGGCATCGCAAAGATGGCTTAGAGCTAAATCAGATTAACAAGTTAACTGTGCCAACGAAGAACATAGACCTGCCATGGGTTGATGCTCCAGCAGGAGACGTACGTGGTTAGGACTACACTCCCAGCCACCCCGGCAGCATAGTGATGCTGAGTGTAACCTGCTAGAGGCCAGAGAGGCCAGGGGAACAAGATACGCCAGTAAATTCTGCACAAACTGAACAAACACCATGTCGGGGCACTATGGCAAGATTAAATTTTTAGGCATGGCCAGTGGAGCAGCCAGGCAGGGAATCAACCGCAGGAAAATGCATTCCTGACCTTGCACTGACCAATGAGCATGCTGTAGCTCATAATCTTATTAATTAAGAGTCATTATTTAACAATGACCCCAATACAGCTAGGTTCATAATCTTGCCGAAGCAATGGAAGCCGATAAATCAGCTACCATTGTGCTCAGTTTAAAACACAGGGACTTCAAAATTCATAAAAATTAATTCAGTAATAAGAAATTAAAAGGGACTGTTAAAAGTAAAGCCTTTGCTGGTGTCCTGGAGACTATTTCAAGACACGTTATTGGATATCAGGCACATACTACCTGTCAAGAAGGACTTAGACCTAAAGAATAGCAGGGTACAAAGTTGTATTTAAATGATAAAAACCAGAACAGGTCGTGCATTATTTTGTTAAATGGCGGGGGGGGAAGCAAATAAGGAGTTGGAAGAACAACATGCAGAAATCCTAAAAACTAGTAAGTCATTTTTCAGAAACATCGAGAACAGAAAACCTGTCAGGGACTTAAAAGACCAATAGATAACCAAGCTATAAAAGAAGTGCTTAGAGAGAATAAAGCCACAGTAGAAAAACAAAATGAAAATTGCCATCTATGTTTTCAGGAGATTGGACAGAGACTGGCGACGACCCCACACTGGATCTCTTCCTGACCGATGGCGTATCAGAGACTCCGCCTCAGCCCTGATAGGAGTCAACAGAAAAGAATGATCAGCGAAGAGGCAGTAAGAAACCACCAGGAACTCAAGTTTGAAAGAGCTGGACTACTAAGGGTGGTGCGTAACCTTTTCCTCAAATCTGCTTTCAGCGCTGGAATGTGGCAAATGGGCCAGCAATTTTTAAAAAAGTTTCTGGGGGAGAAATAGCACACCATTAAACCTGGTACCTCTACCGGCCAAATTGGAAGGCTCTTTAAAGATGAAGACTACTGTACAGATGGATAAACAGGAATTACTGGGAAGAGTCAACCTGTCTTTGTGAATCTCTGTGCAGTTCTGGTCTCTTGCCTCCAAAAGGCTGTTGCAAATCTGAGAGAGGCCAAGGAACTGTGACCGGCATGAGCAAAGGTCTACGATGGCTTCTGCACAAGGAACGACTCCGTAGCCAAAGCGTCCCCAGCCTGGGAGGAGAAAACTGGGGGGACACAGCAGAGATCTGTGAAACCAGGGGTGGAACTGAGAAGATCAATAGGGATCTGCTGTTCACAGGCTCACCAACTGCAGGAACTGGATGGTGTAAAATGAAGCAGAGAGAGGGTTGGTCCACAACAGAGAAAAGGAGGTACTTACTCACGTATGGGTAAGGAAGCTGCAAAATTCTCCCCATCTGGTGTTGTGGAAAGGAAAGTTTACATGGGCTTAAAAAGCCACAGAACAAACTCAAGGCAGAAACATCTCCACTGAAAGCCATTAAGTACAAAAGATGCCAAGTCTGACTCAAGGAGGACTTAAAAGATAACACCTGACTCAAGGTGCTCCCTACTGGAAGAACTCCCAATGCAGCTCCAAGGGTCACTTTTTGCTTTCCAGATCCACATTGATGTATGGAAAAATTATACCAACTTGTACCCGTGCCAACATTGTCTCTCACTTCTGTTAATTTTGGCCTTTCTTCATGCTTATCCCATCTCTGTCTCCAGTTCTTTAGGATAAACAAGCCCATTTTCCAGTGGTTTTGTATTAGTTAACCTTGTGGCAGGGACATGGAGTTTAGCACAAGAAGGAAATGCCGTTTTGCTCAGCTAAGGCATTAAATGTCGCAAGATGTTATGAATGCCAATAGCAGAGACAACTTCAAAAGGGGATTAGACAAGTTCATGAAGGACAATCCACCGCTGGTTAATGAAAATGATAATCCATAGGCAGCCTTTGTCTCAGGGAGCCCGCTGGCTGCTGATCACCAGTTATGGGCAAATACGTCGTGGGAGTTGCTCCTGGGCATTTGCTCTGTTTTGTGACTTTTCCCTGCATACGCGCTACCCGCTGTCACTGGGGACGCTGGATCCGGGGCGCACGGAGGCCTGGTCCCAGGATGGTCACCCCTGTGTCTCGTGGCCCTGCCGGTACCCCCCTCTGCTTTAGCTTCTGTTCATCTTTTTCTGAGCATTTGTAATGATGAACAGCGCATAGTACTTTAAATAAGGTCTTACAGGATATTGTACAACTATGGCAGCACTTGTCTTCACGTCACAACAGGTACTGGCCATCATCTTCTGATTAATATTCCCAAACATTTTCCTCTATTGTTTCTACAGATAAGGCAACGATGAACTCATAGTAGAAATTTTTGTTGTTATCTTTTAAATACAGCTTGCTTACTGTTTTATCTTATTTCTAGTTTTCCCATCCTTCAAATTCATCCTAATATTCCAGTCCTCCTAAGCACCGACTTTATATCATCAGTGAAGTTCAGAAGTGTGCTTCTCATGTCAAGGACGCTAGAGAAAACACTAAAGACCATTCACGAGACCAACGCTTGATTTTTTCCTCCTAACCTCCTTCCGCCCCAGCACTTCCCCTTTCAGCAACCCACTGCTCTTGCACATTTAGATAACTGCTTATTTGTATTACACCTCTGCACTATGCCATGTTCTCCATGAGAACAAACCATTTAACACAGGGCATTATATCAAATGTCCACTGTCGCCCAGACAGATTAGATCTACTGTGTTCACTTTAGCTGGGGAACTGCACGTGTAGCAAGTATAAATCTAAGAGGACTTGATTTCGTGATGATAAAAAAGATGCACGTGCTCCCTAAAACCTGAATCATGGATTATAGAGATAAAGGGCAAGCCACAATAAATCACTTATATACATTATATACGTATATATAAACATGTGTGCATCTTCACACCACTATAAGACCTGAATTCAGCCTCCACGTACTCTGGCCAGGCAGGAGGAGACTCCATCTGTCCTCGATCCCTGCGCGACCGCAATTCCTGCCCGCATTCTCCGTGACTGCCCTCTGCGGGGGGCTGCGCGAGGCTTGCCTGCACCGCACCGAGGCTCCAGCTGCAGAGAACCACTGGCAATGGAAACAGCGATGCTCTGAGAAGAGGACCCTGTCCTGCGCAGTCCAGACCGTGCAGGTCGGGGCTGGTGTCAGTGGGGTGATGACGCAGCCTGGGGGAGGCTGCTGTAACCCTGAGGCTCCCCAAGTTAACACCATCCCCCGTGGGCACGTGACCCAGAAACACTTCTCCATGGGGTGCGGCAATTCCCCTCATTGCCTCAACCTTTGTGGAGCCACTTCCCAAAGGTCCAGCTCTCCCGTAGAGTGTTTTCTCCTGCTGTCGGGCAGGGCATCATCCCCTCCCCACCCCACTGCCTTGTCCCCCCACTGCCCTCCTCCAACACGCACATGTCACTGCCCCGGTTTTCCCTACAGCACTTTCTCCAGACTGGAAATTTTTACACCCATGCAACCCCTCCTTGTCCACACCAGACTGGATCCCTGGGGTTCAGCGGCCTCCGGCCCTGACCAAAACACCCGAGCAGTCCTCCCACCCCGGTGATGGTCTCGCGACGCTGTGGCAGCAGCAGAGACACACTGGGTGCTGGCACAGCCCCGATCCCCATGTCTGGCCCCAGGCAATGGCCCTGCTACCACAAGGCTACCAGCTGGCCCCTCTCTTGGAGCTAGCATGGACAGGAGAACTGCCTCCTTTGACTTACCTGCTTGGACAGTAAACTTAGTTTTCATTAACTATTTTTACTGCTTTTCTCCAAAGACAAACACACACCTGGTGCCCCCCAGCTACCCCAGCCCTCGGCAAGCTGCAGGAGTCCGTAGCCCAGCTCTGTGCCTGCAGACAATGGGCCATCTCCCCGGAAGAGCCTTCCTCCCCAACTCCTGTTGCTCCCAGCGCCCTCCAGGTGCCTTCACACCTCGAGAGCTCCTCCACAGCTTTCACACGTTCTCTCAAACCACCATCTCGCTGCTGCCTTTCACATGTGTGTTGTTGCCCTCTCAAACACAAACACCGCTAATCACCGTCTCCTGCACTGTCCACAGGCTCTGCAACGCTCTCAGGGCAGAGGCCACGTATGCTAATTTCCATACAAAATGAGGTTGTATGATATCATATTTACGGCAGCTCCCATGAAAGGATGATCTCTACCACCACCCAACACGCACCTCCCCTACTCCAGGTCTCTGCCGAGGCTCCACGCCAGCCAGTCTCTTCCCACCAACGGCAAATCGCAAGGAGACAAAAGGCAACATGGACAACTCTAGCCTGCTCGCCACGCTTGCCATCCCTGGCTAGCAGAAGGCACCTGGGGCCCCCTCCCAGCTGCTCACCTGCCTGCCTGGCTAACCAAGGCTTTTGGGACGGTGTCATGGGCCCGTCTGGCCCAACCCCAGTGCTCAACACCGCAGCCCCACTGCCTGCACCCCGTCCAGCTGCCAGCACCCCCAGCCATGGCAGAGCTCTTTGCTGCAGTACCGTGTCACCCCAGAAGACCTCAGGCACATCAGCCAAGGAAAGGGAAGCTACAGCTCCCAGAACAACGCAGTCCTTATCAGTATCCTGACGCAACACGGTAATCCCCATCCTGACATTACCAGCATGGTTTTGGGGAGCCCACACGTCGCTTGCAGCCAGCCCATGCCACTCCAGAGGGGCCTCTTGGGCCAGCAATTGCTGTGGTCCGGCACCTGGCAGTAACCTGCACTTGCACCGACTCTTCAGGCAGAGCTTTCAGGTCCTCTGCAGCAGTAACCGGGGCTCACGTTCCCTTTAGGTAAAGGCTGAGGGACAGTAATTTCACTGGTCAAGGAAATTTCACCACATCTGGGGTGAACTACAAGAGCTGGTTTGCCATACACGACAACGTTACGAATCGGTTTAATGTAGGCAGTGAAGCAGAATGCCATATTCAATTGAAAGTACATAGGGAATTTAGATAAGCAGATTATAAATACACAAACTGGAATTTAACTGAGGGGAAGACATTGCTTATCAGTAGCGGTAATTCTTCAAGCAGATTGTCGCCATAGTATCTATTCGTTGTCTTTGACTAAGCGTTCAGATTTTGATGCTGATAAAACCCTCCTGCAGCAATGACTGCCAAGGCTGTTTCCTCACCTGAACACTGTGGACTACAAGCATACAAACGACTTCAGCCCCAGCCACCCTCCAGGCCTTTCCCCCTAACAAAACTGGGGAAGCTCGTGTAGAGGCCAGGCCTGCATCTAAATAGCAAAGCTGGAATCACCACAGGTACCAGCAAGTTATCTGCCAGCGCAATTGATACCGTCTGAATTATGCCTGCACCCTAGCAGATAACTGCAGATAACTGCAAAATAACTGGATTTAAAGATGTCACAAAACATTACTTCACTGAATTGCCTTAGCCAAAAAGCATGTCAGACACCTTACGGGGATGTTGAATGAAAAACCACACTGAGCTCTGTTTGCTGCAGTCCTGTGTACGTGGTTTTGCAGGATATACGGTTACTCATTTCGGGGAAAAAAAGGGAAACTAGAACTGCGCCTTTAAGAAATGTGAAAGGAACAACATAATTTAATAAATTCCAATAATAAAAACTCTGCTGAAGTATATTAGGCAACTGAAAACGGAATCTGATTGAATTTTAGAACCGGTTCTTGAATATGTGAATCAGATTAGGAGGAAGAAGTGATGGAAAGAGTGGGATGTGCCTGGTAGTCAGTGTGCAAGAGGATCTCTAGAGCATGTAAATACCTTAAATGAAACTCTAGGAGGAAGACAAAGGGGACTTGTGGAGTTTCCATTTCATTTCCCTCCTTGTGAAGCAGTCCAAAACAACCCCCAGATGATCATAAGCTGCTGAAGGTACGTTTCACCTAGAAGAGGGACTTACCTGAGCCATGCCTGGGGAAATACTGGAGCAGCATGAGAGCAGACTCTGGTCACAGGGATGGAAGAAACGACAACACACCAGAGGACACAAGGAGCCGTTTACACAGAGCTCCAGCGTCCCCTGCACCAAGCTGGAGTCAGTCTGGAGACAGCGCTGGTGCAGGGGCTGAGGGCGAGGACACGGCAGCGTTTATAGAGATGGTCTTTGGCTCATCCTTTGAACGCGCAGTTCTCAGGCCCTCGATACAATCTGAGCAACGTTGTGCAAGAACTCTGCAGGACAAACTAACTTCTAAATCGCCACTATTACCACAAGCTACAAGCTATGACACATGCAGGACCTGACCAGGAAAGGCAACTGCCCTTCTCTGCGAGTCTCCAAGATTGCATGGAACCCTCAGTGCTCTTGAGCTTCAGGACACCTCCAGCCTGTTAGAGATGGGTTAGGAAAGGGCTGTCCAACACTGATCCAACCTCTGCCCCTGGCAGGCTTCAGCTGCTGGAGAAACAGGACTTGGTGGGAGCCAGGAGAACGGGCAGGCTGGGTGGCACAGCACTGTAGTGACACTCACCAAGGCCAGCTTCAATTTCCAGCTCGCTCAAAGACCCCTGAGTCTGGCGGCTTCTCAGGGCCCACATCTCAGCCAGCCTCAGACGATTCATTCCCACCTTGTACTGAGACATGTCAGTTAGAGCCAGTGTGACAGAAAAGGCCAAGTGCCCCAGGAACGAGGTCTGTGTCAGGACCTGAAGAGCCTGTTCAGAGCTATTCTTCCTCTTTAAGGCACCCTCCAAACTGTCACAACTGAGACGAGACACAGATGAGAGAGAGAAAACTTCAGGGATGTGGTTTGAGAAGTTCCACTCAACCAAAGTCGCAGACTCAGCCCCAACAAAGCAAGCAGCAGGTCTGCCAGCACATCTGAAATATTGATGAGCGCATTGCCCCAGGCAGGGTTCCCACACACAAACACTACAGCAACATTGGAGCAAAGCTGTGTCAGCTCTAACACTGAGGGAGATGAGGCCTGAGGATGGAAATCATACCTAACCTAAACAGATCTTACAAATGACACATCTAATGCAATCAGACATGCATGCTGCTTGCAACTTCCAGCAGATACTAAAAGCCAAAAGCTTTCCATCACAGTTTCAAAATCTAGAGTGGGAACTGAAACACTCTCTACAAACTTCAGGTCAAAGAAATACAACACAACAACGGTAACAGTCTCACTCTAAGCTAATTAAATAGCTAAATACTCCACAAAATACTCCACAGGACCAGGTTCAAGGTCCACTAGCCCAGTTCCCTGTCCTTGACAGAGGCATTACAAGATGCTATTAATTAAGGAGAGCACATGTGCCTGGCCATTTTGGGTGGTCCATTCCCCTTGCGCCTTCCAGCATCCAGTGTCATCATACTGGGGACGTTAGCAGGAATGACCCTGTTCAGTCCCGCTACAGTCTGTGCAAGGACCTGCTCTCCAGGAATTTGTCTAACCTCCCTCTGAACCTGCCAGTACTGACCACCTCCATGGCGTCCCATGGCAGCCAGCTCCAGACGACCATTGCCTGCTGCATAAAGAACTCTTGCTTTTGTCTGGTTTCATCTGCTCTGCCACTAGTCTCATTGAGAGCCCGCTCCTTCTAATGCTGCAGGATTTGGTGAACAGCAGCTCTGCCTTCACTGTGTCCACTGCCTTGGGGAGTTTTCTAAGCCTTGGCCATGCATCTGCCTGAGCCTTCTCTTCTCCAAACTGGAGAGTCTCAGCCTTCTCAGTCTGTCTTCACAGGGCAGTTGCTCCATCCCCTAGACCATTTTAGTTGCCTTTCTCTGGCCCTTCTCTAGCTCCACCGCTTCCTCCTTGAGATGCTGAACCAGACCTGCACAGCACTGAAGGTGTGCACGTGCAGGATCAGCGTAGTCCCAAATGACATTGCTCACCTTGCTTTCCATCTCTTCCCTGATACATTTTGCTGGCTTTTTTGGCTGCTGTTGTGCACTGAACCCATGATTTTGAGAGCTGTCAGTATCAGCGCCAAGGCCTATCTGGAGCAGCACCCACCAGGTCCACGTTCAGCATCATGTAGCATGTTCAGCTGGCTCTTCCCTAGAAGCATTGCTTTGCATGTGTCTACGTGGTGGCCCATCTGCCACCTTTTGCACTCTCAGTTTAGGAGTCCTCCTGGAGCTCATCAGCATAGATGCATCATGTGGCTACTCAAAAAACTTTATATCATCCACAGACTTGGAGGTTTCCCACACACTCCCTTCTCCAGCTCACCGATGAAAACAGAGAAGGAAACAGGTCCCAACACCATACCCGGGTACTCCACTGCTGACTGTTTGCTATCCTGAAAAGCGACATTTAAGTCCCACTCTTTGCTTCCTCCCTTTAACAAGCTTTCAAGTCATAAAGAAGTCTTTCAATTTTTAGTTTCATCAATAGCCTTGATATGAAAACTTATCTAAAGCTTTTCTGAAAATCCAAATATATTTTGTTCACCAGATCCCCTCCATCTAGAGGTCTGTAGAGGCTGACACCTTCTACAGGTCCCCTATCAGGTCAGCAAGGCAAGTGATCCTTCACAAAAACCATGCTGATTCCTTCCCAACAGGCTGTCCTTCTCCACATGCTCAGTGACCTTATCCTTTACTGATTGCAGACACCACCATCACACAAAGGATTTCAACAGCTTGCTGGACCCCTCTGCAGCCATTCTGGTGGATGGGGATCATGTTGGCAACCCTAGTCCTCTGGCACAGTGGCATTTTGCAATGACAGGTTTCACACCTCAGCCAGAAATTCTGCAATTTCGCATTTAAACTCCCTCAGGCTTTCCTGTAAATGCGAGTTTAAATACTCCCCATGACCTGTCACGTCTTGGTACCAGCAGGCTCTATCTCTCCTGTCCAGGTCTCTCCTGCCCCAAAGGCTCCCCCATTCTTCCCGTGCCCAAATCCCCCTCTCTGCACCACCACGATCCATGGACCACACGCCAGATCTGTGCCTGCCCTCGGCCTTGTGTGCACGAGGGGCAGCATGGCCGGGATGCCATCACCGAAGCCCCGGGCTCTGTCACTTCACCCAGAGTAATGCTGGCAACCTCGTCCCTCTACAATACCAGGAAAGCAGCAGAAGCCCTGTAACACTGTGCCCACGCACTCTCCTGCTGGAGGACGCTTCCTTGAGCTGCTTTCAGTGTGGACACCCGCCACCTTGTTAGAAAAGGATGAAGATGTCTGTCAGGACACCATGGAGAATGACAAGCAAAGGCTGCAGCTGAGAGAAGCTTGGTAAAATGAAGAAGAGAATGGAGAGCTTCAGTGGCAAGAGATGACCTAGAAGAGAAGACACGATGCCAGCACGTGGGGCAAGCAAAAACCCAGGCCCATACTGGGAAGTCTCATCTCACACACATGTGTTTCAGTAACGAGGGCTTCCAGGGCACTGGTAGCTTCTGACACCAGAGGAAGCAGAGAGCCTAAGCTGAGATGAATGCTAAAAATGGCTCCTAAAATTTCAGGTAAGATCATTGCAGTTACCTAATCCAATCTTCCTCTAACACAGACCACAGAAATTGTCTTCAGAATGATGCTCCGTGGCTAGAGCATGGCACCCCGTCATCCCTGCGCTAGCCCTCCACCACACAGCTGGACTAGAACAGCAGTAGTGTTTGTATCTCCCTTCCAATGTGTCTCCAAATTCCTCTTGAAAATATGGACAGTGCATCAGGACACAAAAGTCAGCGATGCTCAACAAGTGCTCTGTGCAGAAACCACGCTGCTCACGCTTGCTGTTCCCTTACAAGGCACCCGTGGCTTTTGCAGGCCTGGATCATATTCAGGAGGGTTGGTGTTGGGTTTTTCTACGAATGCTGTGAGTGATGGCTCCTTTTTCTCTACTGTGTGGCCGAAGGAATCTTCTCCCAAGCCCGCTGCTGCCAGTCCTGAGCTCTGCAAGCTCAGAGGATCCTCTGGTGAGCCAGGCATCAAGTCTGATGTGCTACCACAGTTTAACCTAGAGTTTTCCTTCTCGTTAAGGAGAAGTTCAGAGCCATCCTTGTTCTCAGCACAAGATTCAGGGGATTCTTCTGTATATAAAATCATTCCACAGCCCGCTCAGCTGTTCAAAGACAGAAGCACATGCTCCCAGTCCCCACCAGCTTAGCAGTTCTTCGAATCTTGGTAGTAACCGGTATCAGCTTCTTCCAGGAAAATCAGGTGGATCGTCCACCAGGGAAGTTTCATCTAACTTCACGTAGACAGAAGCCGGTC
The DNA here is from genome assembly GCF_964195595.1 of Calonectris borealis. Classification (NCBI taxonomy): domain Eukaryota; kingdom Metazoa; phylum Chordata; class Aves; order Procellariiformes; family Procellariidae; genus Calonectris; species Calonectris borealis. The sequence continues at coordinate 269,034 of NC_134312.1, read as the reverse complement.
TGTGCCTAAAGAGGGCATTTCAATTCCCTTCCTAAATTGATGGATATACTCACCTGCAGCTTCCTCCTTCTTGCTGCATGACTCCAGTCTGAGACCCCAAGTGACTTCGTGCACCCACGCGCATAATTCACTGCTGGCAGGGGGGTTTAGGTCTGTTTCTCTCAATAGACGCAACAAGTTGGGAGCAGGAGGGCTCAGAAATAAGCAGCTAAAATTCTGGAAAGACTCCCATGTGAGAAGGCAGTGAAAAGGCGAGGATTGTGTAACTGCACAGTCAGAAAACCTTGTAAAGGAAATTAAAGCAAATGGGGAAAAGCTTTTCAGGCACTCAGAAAAAAAGAACACAGACAAAAGAGGCGAGGTGCTATGTTGTGAGAGTGGTATAAAGAGAGTTTAAAAATTAAATTAATGCCTTGCTTGGTTTTTGATAAGAATGTAATGCAAAGGTTGACTGGCTAATGGAGATGAGACTATGGAAATCAACACATACGAAGTGCTGGCAAACCCTAGAGCATTTGTTGTGTTCAGACAGGACACTGAATAATCTTCACCTCAGATTTCTAAAGGAGCTGGCACATGACGGCAGTGGACCAGCAGCATGTATTTTTAATGAAGTTATCAAGTCAAGGAAGGATACTATATTGCTTCGAGAGCGGCAAGTACAATCGTGTCTATTCTACGGAGGGGAAAATTGATACGGGCAACAACCTACTTCAATAACACCCACAGCACTAAAACAGCCAGAGTGGGACCCAAAACTGTCCACAGGCACAAACGATGCAAGAAACATTTTCTCAACAGGTACAAGGGGTAATTTTACGATTACGGGAATCCCAGACAGAGTCTGAGAAGGTGATGGCTTGCAACGAGGAGGGCAGACTCCACTGCGTCTGCTGTGTTCCCTTCATAAGGGAAGGCTTTGCACAGAAAACTGGCACGGTGCCGGGGATTCCAGGTTGAAGATGAACCATTTTGCTCCAGTGATCCTGGAATTAAAGGAGGTGTGAAAGATCACGCAGAAGAAGGCGTGGAGGAGGACATAAGAGTCACACAGTAAGCACAACTGTCTGATCACACTCCTGGGCAAACCTCAGCAACGCTGTCCACGGCCACCTGAACTCACCTGTTCGTCGGCCGGCGCAGGAAACAGCCGAAGCCCTCCTGACTGGGGAGCTCTGCGGTGCGGAGGTGGGAGTGAGAAACCATCGTAACCTCAGGTTTCTGCTACCATTTGCAAGCCAAACGCTCAGCTCCACACTGGGTTTTGTGCACAGCGCTCGCTCTCACCATCGTGCAGAGCACTGACGTATGAACAACAGCAACGTCCTAAACGGGCACTCCTCAAAGGAGAACGCAAGTTGACAGCTTTTACAATACCTGCCCCGGCACCTGTAGAAGCACTATAAGATGAGGCTGCATGTCCGCACCTCGGGCCGCATGCCTGTACTTCGGGCCACATGGTCGCAGCCATCTCTCTCCTGGTCCAGCACTGGAGATCCCAAGGAGCTCCAGAGTGGGGGGAAGAGCGTGCCGAACCGCACGCATCCGCTGCCTGCCTGCGTCGCAGCCGCGCTAGTCCCTCGCCAGGGCTGGCTCCGTGGCATGCCCCAGGGAGAGCAGCGTGTACCTTGACCAAGCGACACCCGAGGTGGCCTTTCCGGTGCTCATCAAACCGTCTCTGCCCGGCTGCTCATCTGTCATCCTCTTCACATTGACACGGACAGCTGTGCTATGAGAAATGCAAGTGAAGTGCTGCAGGAAAGGGCTCCTCACCCTGCTCTAAGGCAGATATTTTTATGGGCTGTGAATTTCAGGGTCTATTTCAGGATTCTGAGCAAGAGGTGTCACCGCCGGCTCAAGGGCTTAGTGTGGTCAAAGGCATGAATGTCCATCACTGCCTCATGGCACACCTGGGAGACAAGAACCTCCACTTGGCTTTCTAATCTGCACACTCTACCAGGCGTCCGTGTAGTTTTGTGGGGGCAAGGATCAGTAAGTGACTGCAGGAGAGGGGAAGTGAAGCCAAGGTAAATCTCTCTACAGAGATATGACCTAGACCACGACAGCATTTATGGGACCCTGATTTACTAAACTGCCATTTAGAAATAAATATACAACTACAAAACCTGATTTTTCTAATCCCTACTACCATGCAAAATCAGAATTCATTTCCTCTGAAGCACTAACTGTCACCTATTTGCTTCACTGCTAACACACATGTAAAATATTAGCTTTCTATCATGCTGGTTTTTTTTAAAAGCATCACGTCTACTCAAAGAATATACTGCAAACATTTTTCCTTCACCTTGCCTCATTTAAAAAATTCCAGTCCATTTTAACTGAAACTGAGCCAGAAGCAATGAAAAACCTGGCAAAATTTCAGATTGGAAGATATTTGAACAGAAAGATTAAAACCAGCAAAAAAAATTCTTCACTACAAGCAGTCTAGCTCAGTAAATGCCACTGGCGAGACTTCTACCCACCGTAAAGTAATAGCTCCATAAATGGGAAACAACACCACTTTACAACAGCTGAGATTGCTACCCAGTGTCAGCAATGCTGAATTCCAGGCAATATTAGCAATTTCATGCCAAGCCATAAAGCGTGGTCTTATTTGGGGTGCAGATACCATAGCTAGGGAGCCTGATAAAAATGTGTAATAAATACCGCTTCATTGAAATGGCAATGATGATACATTCATTGCTTCAGCACAGGGTCACTCCATATGGCTCACACCAGAAAGCTCTGGGGGTCCTGAGTGCCTTTGGCAGTCTTACAGGGAGACTTCTGCATGCTGGTTATGAGCCACATAAACATTAAACCAAGACATAAAATTCTTAAAATACCAGATATTTTGGGCTGAAGCCCAGCCTCACAACCGGGGCATCTCTTTACCACTCTCGGGTGCCTGGTCCCTCCTGTGAGCCTACCTGGCTGAATTTCCCACGGAGGCACCAGAGATGCCATAGAGGTATGGGTGCACAACGCCAGCGCCTGTGCCCAGCTCTTGCTGGGATGGAAAGCGGCCGTGCATGCCCTGGAGCGGCAGGCGGTCCGGGGAAGCTGCAGCCTTATGTCCTGGAGGTGTAGCCTAATGACCCTCCCAAAACAGCATGTCATCCAAGAGATCGCACTGTCCAAACTCCTGCCAAACTGGGGCCACTCTCTAGGCAGGCAGACAAGAATTGTAGTGCCAAAATGAGCCTACAAAGAAGGAGGTGCTTAATCATTCTGGCCTTGCATTAGGGCACTTGTTTGGGAGAAGCAGGTAAAAACTGGGATTATGGACCAGCCTTCCAGATTTAGTGTGTGTTTCAAAGTTGGCCATCTTTAGATAAAATTAAAAGCTGTCCTTGAGCCAAAATCCCCACTGAACAAGGTGCCATGAGCACTGCTCCCTTCCCCGCTTCTGGCCCTGTGCCCACCTGTACAGCGTGCAGGGTGCAGGCGGCTTGCACCAGGGTATGCGGTGTCGGGGTTATTGCAGTCCCTCCTGTGCTCAGGAAAACCCCCGGCACCGGCGTCTGTTTTCTGCTCCGAGACTTTGGAGATGCAGGCAATTGTGCTGAAGGTGAGCACCACTCCTGTCGCATCAGATGAAGCGAAGCACCAACAGCATGCTGGCAAGCGTGCAGACACTTTATGAATTTTGGTACACACAGCTTAGCCGAGTTTAAGCACACTGGACCCATCTTTGCCTGCAGGAGCATAAGTCACCTCCCTGCAGCTGGCCACGCTCTTACCGGACCAGAGCAGCGTTTGCTGGCAGACACCAGGGCTGGACGGCTCATGCTGCTGCACTGAGCTCTACGAGGACTCAGCCCTGAGCCTGCTGAAAAGCTCTGGGGGGACGGGTGCTTTCCCAGAAAAGGGCCAGCGCTCAGGACTGCCGGGCAGCACTGCCAGCCCGGCCCTGCTGCTGGCACAGCCACAGAGCAAGGAATGACAGCCTCTGCCACACACCGTCCTACGTAACTGAGGTAGTTTATGGCAAAACAACAGTATCACCCTAGAAAGGCAATTTGGATTCAGAACTAAAGTCCAGCCTGCACAATCACCAGTGGGAGGCAAGGTGAATTCATAAGACAGAAGGCATAAAAACCTGTAGTAGCAAGCCAGGAATAACGTGCCCCCACACAGGCAGTTTTCTACTCCCAGTTAGAAATGCCCACACAACCTGACAGGAGCTGTAATACCCCTGCCATAACTCCTGTGAGCAGCAGTCCTTGTGCCTTGGCCAGCAGCATCACTCCTCTGCATCTCCCTGGATGCTGAGTACATGCTGCACGTGCACAGGGAGTTCCCCAGGTTCGTTACCTGATGGGCAGTAATGACTTCCTTTACAGTTCATCATTTCATTGCTTGGTCCCTGCTTTTTTTTGCTGTGAGTCAGGCCTGCAGCCAATGTCAGTTTTAAATACTCTGGACTGGCAAAACTGAAATCATCTTCTGATTCCCTGCACTACAGCATCCTTGTGCCTTGCCAGGGCACCCAGCTCTGCGGCACCTCTGGAGCAGAGCACGCTCCCCGCTGAGAAGCACAGTCAGTATTGACCAGCCGCCGCTCTGCCTGCCTCTCATCTATCATCTATAAATAAATGTGTACCTGCTCACATTTACAGAAACAGCGATGCTGTGAGAAACATGAGTGAATCACTACGGGGAGGGCATCATTACGAACGGGTGCCTCCACCCTGACTAGAGCAGACTACCAGTTTTATGGCTCCTCCAAACCAACCGTTACATTACATCACATCCTCCTTGTTTAATCGCACTCTTTCCAACATCTCTGCATACAAGAGAGCATCTCCAGGCCCCCCCAGACTAATTCACAGCATTCGTTTCTGCCTTCACCCTGCACAGCTCTGTTCAATGCAGGTTGCCCAATAATGCTCACAATATTCAGACTAAACTGTGCCACTGATGGATACAAAGGCACCGGGATATCTTCACTGCTACTCACTACGCTGTCTTTTACATTGCCAAACTGCCTGTTTAATTTCTGGCAGTACCTGCGCAGCGGGCAAAGCCTCCCCCGAGGTGGCTGCAATGACATCTCGGCTCCTGCCCAGCACTCACGCAGGCGCGTCAGGCAGAGGTTGCAGGTGGAGCACTGAGAAACAGTGCTGAAATGGCACAGAGACGGTGCGAAGGGTGATGGGCAACACAGCAGGTAAATACGCAGAGACAGGCAGCAGGAGGCTGAAGATGAAGGAGAGAAGTTACCGCAGCAGGGCCGAGGGACATCACCTACAGCTCCGCAGAGACAGGAGCAAAGCACAGCAATTCTGCTGCCTCCTGTAACTCAAGGACTGAAGTCAAGAGCATTAACTCACTCCCCAATGTGAAGCACTCAGAGATCACAGCTGGATGATGCTGGAGAGGAGGAAAAAATTGTTTTACTAACATATTTGGGAAAAGCAGCTGGATGCACAGAGGACATGTAGATAGCCACAAGTTGAGAGTCGTGACACATCATGATCCAGAAAATACATCGCTGGAACCAGCCCAGCACACACCAGGGCACCGCATCAGAGAAGACAGCCATGCCATCTGACCGTCTAGGGCAATGCAGTTTCCTTCCTGGCAAACCTTTGCTCGGGACAGCATCACCCACCTGCTCGAATGCTTTCAGCGCTGTCTGCTCTCCAGGTCCCCAGCGAGGAGGTGCAGGCTGCTCGCGCCAGCAGAGCCTCGCAACGCTCATCGGCACACCGGGCACTGCCTTCACGCCTGGCCCGCTGCTCTGAGCCATGCGGCCGCTCGCATCCTGCCAGGAACACATATCAATGCCAAAACTCGCCCTGGGTCTTCTGAGGACATCCCCTCCCCGAACCTGCACGGGGACAAAGGAATGCCCAGGTGCGCCCCGTGGGCACGGCGAGAGGAGCAGGGGCTGTTCTGTTAACAGGACACACAAATGGCAAGTGAGGGACAAGAAACTCACACTGAGACCCTGCAGCAGAAGGCAGAGCCCTCATAAAAAAAAAAAAAAAGGTTAAAAAATTAAAAGAGGAAAGAAAGAACCACAAGCAGAAATATTCTGTGGATTGAAAAGCTCGTCTGGGAGATCAACATCACAGTGATGGACTGGGAGCGGTGTCCCGGGAAGGATGCTGGCGGTCCTCCGGCACAGCCAGGGCATCCGCGGGACTCACCTGCCCGTGGGCTGGCACAGGCAAAGCGCGGCCGCCTCTGCTCAGACCCTTCCGGGGTACTCCCTGCTGAGGGAAGGCTGGACACCCCAGAGAGGCCCGTGGGGGTAAGATGGTCGCGAGAAAACATCCTCCTCGCCAGCAAGCTGACAGTCAAATGACAAGTGTAAATCACAAGCCGTAAATCGCAACAAGGCGTACATCACAATGAAGTACAAATTGGGAGAAATGAAGCCACGGGAGTTGCATGGCGCAGCTGGGTGTGAAGGAAAGCACGTTTCCTTCTGGTAGCTTTAAATGTCGCCTCCTAATTTCACTGATGCTTCCCCTCCTCCGGACAAACCCTGCCGCCCCGGCCCGTCGCTGCTCCACTGGCAGACCCCTCCTCAGCAGCGGTGCCGCCCACCCCGAGACGCTGCTCGTGTCCTCTGCTCGGCTGGGGCGACCAGGGCTGCACTCCAGCCAGCTAACAGGGTCCCACCGAGTGACAGAATAGCATCGTCATGTTATCGACATCATTTTCCATCTTATTTTATACACTCTGATGTTTTGTTCTGTATTTTAATGAGTGAGTCCTCATAAAAAGGCAGAGATTTTTCATGGCAGCACTGACAAGGAAGCCTATGGGACTGCAGTTAATTTAAAATCCAGCAAAATGTAGAAGCTGTCTGAATTTACTCCTTGCAGTACGCATTGCCTGTATCTATTAACAAACTCCATCGGCCTTTGAAGTCTCACAGTTTCCTCTAGTACAAAATAACTAAGCCAGGGACCAGCAATGCGGAGATGCAGAGCAAGGGAGGCACAAAGACCAGCTCTGGAGGGTTTGCAGGGGCTCCAGAGCCCCAGGCTGTCCTGAATAAGGATTCTGGAAGATGCGGAGAGCTGCTGCCTGGTCGCCGGCTGCCTGCTGCCTGCCAGTCCCGGGGGCAGCGGCTCTGCCTCCCACCAAGCCCGCTGCGGGCAGGAGTCAGTAGCCAACGCCAAGAGCAGCCTCCAGCTCGGGTAGAAGTAGGGACTGGCATACTGCCCTGAAAGGCTGTCAGCCCCACTTAAACAACAGCGTGAGTTTTTGCTATATTGCTGCTGAGGGAACTGGGGTTGTTCAGCCTGGAGAAGAGGAGGCTGAGGGGAGACCTCATCGCGCTCTACAACTACCTGAAAGGAGGTTGTAGTGAGGTGGGGGTTGGTCTCTTCTGCCAAGGAACAGCGATAGGACGAGAGGAAATGGCCTCAAGTTACATCAAGGGAGGTTTAGATTGGACATTAGGAGAAATTTCTTTACTGAAAGAGTGGTCAGGCCTTGGAACAGGCTGCCCAGGGAAGTGGTGGAGTCACCATCCCTGGAAGGATTTAAAAGACGTGTAGATGAGGCGCTTAGGGACATGGTGTAGTGGGCATGGTAGTGTTGGGTTGACGGTTGGACTCGATCTTAGAGGTCTTTTCCAACCTTAATGATCCTATGATTCTATGTCACTGCAGTAGTCATTTTTAATGTGGATAATGTCTTTTCTCTTACATAAGGTTCATGGCATTGCTCTGCCTCATACCCATAACTGCCTAGTTTCCATATTAACCTCACACAAGGGGAACCTAATGAAAGCTCTCAAAACCCTTGAGCGTTAGCTCCGGTCACCGGTCCACTTCACTTTACCCTCTCTCTCTGTTTCCCCACTCCCGTCTCCTGTTTGGCCTTTGCTCCTCACCTCCATCATTCATTCTGCTACTCCCAGCCCTGTACTATCAAAAAGATCAAAATGCTGTCTGGGGGGAAAAAACCCCACTCTAATATGTTATTTGTACATCATTGTAACATTTATAATGTAAAGTTTTAATGTTTTGGACTGGTGAAACTGAAACCCCTGCTAACAAAATCCCATTACAGTTTAAGCCCTTCTCCCCTCACGTAGCCACCACCTGTTAAACATAAATATGTTTTGCATAACCCCGCTGACACTTGCCGTGACAGTACTCTGCTCAGGGTGACACGGTTTCTCTTCCCAAACCTTGATTTGTCCTGCCAGCTCAGTGGGAGAGGGCAGTAAAGGAATTCTCCCTGGGGAGACTCTCTATCCCGCCTGTTGCACTGGGACCTCACCTTGGCTGAAGATGTCAGATCCTACCAGCATCCACGCAAATTCCTCCTTTGGAAGACGGGTTCACCTTGCTCTTGGCTGCTCACGCTGTCTTCCCCAAACCCAGATTCCCACTCCCAGTGGTCCCTTTACTCTCAGATATTCCCCCAGACCAGCTCCGCTGCCTTATTGATGATCTCCTCTTCCAAAGATCCTGCCTCGAGCAGCTCTGCCTGGATCATGCCAGCGCTTCCTGTATCGCCCTTACGGATGTTGTTACAGCTTTTGATTTTTCAGGCCTTTCTGATGAATTTCTGTTATCTTTCTGAAACTCCCCTTCTGAAGTTGCCACAGCAAGTGTTTTCAGTGTCTCTCCTTCCTCAAGATGCTGAGCCCAATAAAAGGGCTGTCGTCCACTACTCCACGTTTTCTGAAAGGCGGCTATTTCTGCAACTCCGTGCACAGGCAGCGCCAGCGCGATGTGCAGGTAAACGCGGCGCAGCCTCTCCTCCAATGCACTCTGGAGGCAGTGGTTCCCGGGGGGATTGCCGACGGAGCATGAGCCACCCCCAAGAGCTCCTGGCCTGGGACACAGGCCATGGGGCTCTCACCGTTAAGCCCTTCCCCACCAAAGAGCCCCCCACCACCGGGCTCTGGCAGCCTTCCCATTCCCGCACCCCCAGGCTTCGGGGTTTGTCTCCACAGCAGCTCTGGATCACGTCAGACGTTCGAACTTCAGCTCCTCAGACTCTGACAAACTTTCCCAAGTACTGCTCCAGCCATCCCAGACCTAATGACCTCTTCCACATGTCAGATCAGATTTAATGGTAGCCCGTCGTGTTTCCTCACTCTACCATCACGCCAAGACCTTCCTCCACTGCCGGGACTCCCGTTCACCCGGAACTAAAGAGCTCTCCAGGAAGGTCCTGCAAACCCTGCCGCGCTTCAGAAATCCTGCAGTATAGTTTTCAGACACAAAATTCAATGTTTTAACCAACAGAATATGTGAAAGCCTGTCAAAATGCTCTGCTATTTATTCAGGTGGTGAATTATATTTATTGTAAGAAAGAGCTGCGTGCATCACTTGCTGCCTTTGAACCGCTGCAGATTTTTGCACATATTTGGTAAGAACACCCTGGACGAAAACCAGGATTATCGTCACGAGGGGTGGCCCTTCAGTCCTGGAGGTAGGGCAGGCATCTGCACCCCAGCAGAGGAGTGTGTTCTGCTGGGTGTCTCAGCTCGTCTGATCTAGTCCCAATTTAATTTTGCCCAACTAAAATAAATATTCCTGAAGCTTCGCTGGTATCCCAAATTGACAGCATTTATTCTTACGGGAACTTTGAGGCAAACAGAAAAAGCTATTACAGAGACAAGCACGTCTGGCAGGGAGGTAATCTCACTTGAATATTGCTCAGATTCTCTCTTGGTTTATCAAAACCTAAAAGGCATTTGTCCTAGTTACTTCAGGCACGCTTTGGTGTACATGGAGGGGAGCAGCACGTCTCAGAGACATTTTGTGGTGCGAGCGGTTACTCGCATGTTTAAGGTGAGAGTCTGTCCTGAGAAGACGTTCTGCCAAAGCAGGTTTCTCTCCTGCAGCGGGCAGATGGCGGAGGAGAGCTGGCTCCGGGATGCATAGGGGGTCTGCAGCGGGGTCCTGCCGGGAGCAGCCATAGCAGCCGCCCTGCGAGGGCCAGCGAGCCGGGAGCCCGGGGCGAGGGCAGGGCACTGGCCCCACGGACAGGGGCGCAGTCCCGGGGCACAAAGACGACGGGCCGGCAGGACAGTGATCCCAGGACTGCCAGGCAAGCCCTGGGCACGAGGCGCGTCCCAGAGCCCACCAGGCACCGGCACACCACGGCATAGCTGGGGACCAGCGATGAGGTCCTGAGCCCAGAAGCAGCTCCCCAGCCAAGGGGCTGCCCCTGAGGAGGCTTCCCGCACCCTCCTGACTCGGCCCCTTCCCAGAGCCCGACCCTGGCTGTGGCTGGGGCAGCCTGAGCCCTCAGCGAAGGGCAGGAGCACACCTGGAGGGGAGAGATGAGGCCCTTCCAGCTGCTTTACCAACAAATTTTTGGAGCCCACTTTTCTCCTTTAGATGGGAGGGCTAGACCAGACGACCTCCAGATGTCCCTTCCAACTTAAATTACTCTGCAAATCTGCAGCTCCTCTGCAAACATCCCTTATTTTCTGCACCAGGTCTCCAGTCTGACAACTGGGGACTCGGTCTCCTCACTGTGCGTTTCTCCACAAAGCACCGTCCATCTAATTGCTTACTGGTGGAGTTGTCTTGGACTACGGTGTCACGCTAGGAGCAAGAGATCCCCTACCTATGCTCTTCATTATCCCACCTTAAAATAAAACATCATACCTGAAGTGCCGGGCATGGCGCCGGCATTGCTGCCCTGCTCAGCACTATCAGCTGAGCTGCAAACAGTGCAGAAGGACCGTAAGCAGCCTGGTGACCCCAGGAGCATCCAGAGAAGTGGGTGGCCCTTGCACCATCCACCTTCAGGTTGCCCCCCCATCGCCCCCAGGGATTTATTTTTGAGAAGCTGCCATAGGGGGATCGAGGCCACAGCTGAGACGCAGAGGGGACTCAAATCAACAGCTGGTGCCAAGCTGCAAACCGTGGCACAGAGGAGAGAATGAAACAAATTGTGGTAATTTCTTCTCAAATCCCTGATGCAGGTAGAACAAATCAAATGGATCTAACCCTTTCAAAAGCCAGGAATGGAAAACAAATCGTCTAAGGCCTTTAATAAATAAATAAATAAACCCGTGACTTAGTACTTAGGGCAAAGATCTCATTCACATTGCTGAGGAAAAAAAGGGCTTGGGAATAGTGAATCAGTTCATATTGTTGAAAGTAATAATACGAAAAAAAGAGATTGGGACAAGGCATTTATTTTATTAAACCCCCCAAGGAGAGGTCAAGAATATTAGAAATAAAGTCCCCAGGTTCCAGTTGATGCAGTAACTGCAGTTTTAGCAATTTCAGAAAAAGGATGTTTGTTCAAGGTGGCAAAGTGCCAAGAATCTTCAGGGGAGGTGCTAGAAAAGGATGCTCTCTGTATTTACTTGCCACTGAAGAGCACTGAGCTCAATGCAGTTTTTATGGAGAGTATCTGCCTGAACAGGACTCTACCAGCCAGCCACGCATCAGCAATTCCCATTCCCTTTTGCAGAGATGCTCACGGATGGGACCAAAGGAGGAGGTATTTCACGGAGTGGGGAGGATAATCCCTGGTTTCCTCAGCACGTGTCCTGCTCTTTAGGCACATGCCAGGGGCAGGTATCAGACAAGATACCGGGCTTGGCAGATACCCATTCTCATCCAGTGTCTTACGCTATGCCCCTCTGGTGCCAGCTTACGGGACTTAGGGATAATAAGAGATTGCATTTATCCAGAGATCTATTGGGGAAGGATCAGGACATTGGCTGTCCAGCAAGCTCTTGGACTATATTTGTGACGATTTATTTTTATAGAGAAGGTGCAGAAAACAGCCATAGAAGCTCTTCTAGCGCTTTGATTCCAAATGGCTGAAAACGCGAAGGCAGAGGTAATGTTGGCAGGAACAATCATGCAATGATAAGTCTTCGGTACTTCTTAGGAAGAAAGTGAGAAAGACCAGCAAAATATGACCTCTGCGTTTTGAGGCCATCGTCTATACGTTCTTGAATACTGCAGGCAAGGTTTCATGAAAGGTCAGCCCAGGGTGGGACAGATGGCCTCCAGAGGTCCCTTTTAACCCAAACTGTTATATGATCCCAGGATGGGGAAGATGAAGGAAGACAGACTTCAGACCTATCCCAACATGGAGGATGCATAAGTAGTGGAGTAAGAAACCAGCTAATCATAAGATAATCATTGACTTGAAACATCCTACATTAACTGGAAAACAGGAGTGATTGCTATGGACAGATGTAAAGGAAAAGCACAAGCCAACAGAAGCAAACATCTGGTCAGCACAAGAATAAGAGGAAATGCCAGCATGGAGAGAAGCAGGTATTCATTCTGTAAATACACTAACAGCAAGAAAAAGATCCCAGGAACTGCTGGTAATTGTTGGTGCTTTTTTGGCTAACTGCAGAGAGGGAAAGCTTTCAATGGATGAAACTAAAAAGACCTATGTGCTTCATATTTGTTTGTCTTTAAATCAGAGATCAACTGTGAGATTTCAGAGGCAGAGACTTACGATTCTACCTGGAAACCAGAAGCAGGAATTAATTAAGAATATTTGGATATGCCTGACTACACATCTGGTAGGAAGTTTAAGAACAAATTGAAGCAATCTAAGAACGCCTAAGGTCGTCTTTGAAGGCTCTTGTTATATAGAGTGTGTCCAAAAGAGTGGAAAATAGCAAATGGCCAAAAAGGGGGAAAAAGAAAAGCTAAAGAAATACTGTCACTTCACGTCTTGGAAAAAAACGTTGGAACAAATAACAAGCCAAAGTCTTTGTACTTGCCTAGAAGGAAGCAAAGCTGTAACAGTCAGAAGGGATTTGCCAAGGACAGATGGTGAGAGGAGCTGGCTGCTGAGGAGCAGCCGCACACCTCGGCCTTTGCTGGGCTCCTCACAGCCCCACAGCTGCCCCGAGACCACCCGACTGCGGGGCAGGAGAATGACCCTCCGATGCCTCCCCGTCAAAGGGTGGGGGTATCCAGGGGCTGACCTGGGGCAGTGTTTCCTTTAGCAAAATGAACGATGGATGGGAGAAGATCCTTGCTAAATCTACAGGCAGTGCAAAGGGGCTGCGAAATACTCCAAAGAACAGGATTAGGGTTTAAATGGATCCTGATAAACTGAAGGTAAATCTACACAGGAATCATCGACTGCACAAGGATTCAGATAGGGAAACACTGGTTATGTGGTGGGTTTTGAGGGGGAAAAAACGTGGAGGCTATCACACGCTGATTGTGAGTCACACATCACACCATCTCATAAAACGCTATATGATGAGCTATCAAAACTACAGGCTGAAAAACATGCAATGCAATTCTGCTGCCGCACTCCTCTGCTGCTGTGTGCCTGCTCCGGGCACCGCACTGCCGGGAAGGAGTGGGACGGCGGGAGCCTGGAGAGGAGCCATGGCAGGAGCTCAGAGAAAACGGACCTTTGGGAAGGACAAGGCCATGGGGGCAAACAGCTGACAGGAGAGACACCGAGGAAAACATGGCAAGTAGTCTTCAGGGCGCGCAAGACTGCTGTGAGGGGGAAGTGAGCAAGCTCTTCACCACATCTATGCAGAGTAAACATGGCATAACAAACTAGAGGAAGAAATATTCAGATCAGACATCAGAAAACTTCCTAGTGGTGAGGACAGAGAGAGGCAGGAATGAAGAAAATACCAGGGCATGTCCGTCACCGGGGTTTCCCAAGAACAGGCAGGATGAGTACAGTCAGCATTCTGTGGGTTAGACCCTTCCCACGGGTCCTCCCTGGACCCCCAATGATCCACAACACAACTGGGGGGTTCAGAGCCAACTGCATTGGCAACAGCCTCCCCCAGGGCTCGCTCCCAGGGGCAGGTTATTAGCACAAATGCAGCCGATCATCAAAGGGCATTTGGGGACACACCACGCGAGGCTCACCCAAGCCACGCTGGGGTGGATTAACCGCAGGCATCACCCAGGTCCTTTGCTCCAGGCTCCTTGCAGCCCTGCCTGTCCCACTGCAGAGAGGCTCCTGGCCACGGTCCATCCCTCGCTGCGGGGATGGTCGACCCCGGGATCGCACCCACCACCCCTGCTCCAGGGTCAGACCTGTGCTACCACCCTCAGCCTCCCGCCGCCAGCCAGGACCCCTGGACCACCGCTCAGCCTCCGTGGAGGTCGGAGAGCTGCAGACCACAGGAGGACTCACCCACCAGATCCGCTGGCGTGGCTGAACTTGCGAGAGCAACACAGACAAATAACTGCTCCTGCTGTTAGTACAGCTGAATGCTAGCCCTGAGGCAGTAGCTAAAGGCCAGGTGACAGGTATGCAAGGTGCTTCTGCTCATCGTTTCCAGAAAAAATGAAACGCTGATGCTAAACCAGTTTTCATTTAAATCCTCTTTGCCATCCTGAATATATTTGCAAAACAATCAGAATTTTGCTGAGAGTTTTCGCCCTCAGAATAAAGAATTTTGGGGCAACATTGCAGACACTAAATTTTCTTGATATTTACTCTAACAAAAATCTGACCCAGAATCAATTTTTCTGCAAGACTTTTCAAGGAAGATGTGAGAGGACTCTGCATGTTTACGGATGCCTTGTCACTTACCACAAAGGGAAGGCTTTCTTGTTTGAAAATAAAACATCCCTGGGAACTGAGTATTCAGATGAGATAGGGATCACTGCACGGCTCTTCCCCAGCCCCGGAGTAAATAAAGCTCTGTCAAACCAACACAAACACACTGGGAACTGACCGGGAGAGCGATAAGGCCAAACAACAAATGAAAGAAATACTGGGTCAAACAAAATACCACTACTAATCAGCTGCTCTAAGCACTTGCTAGCACACAGCTTCATGCTGAACAGCAACGGTGTGTGCATACATCTGTGTAATTTAAAAGAATACCAGCCCGCGCGACTTGGAGCGCGGCACACACCCAACACCCCCAGCCATCACGGGGCGGTGGTGACGCAGGGGCAGCCGCGGGAAGGGCGCATGTGGCAGAGCCGTGGTGGCGACGCGGGGGCAGCCGCGGGCAGGGCCGGCAGAGCTGACACCCTCCCCAGGCATCACTGGGAGCCCCGCGGCTGGGACAGGGGGGTGGCAGGCAGGAGGCCCTCTGGCCCCTCTCTGCTCCTCCAGGAATTTCTGGCCGCTTGTGCCCACCCAGCACTGCTCTCCAACGGGCACCACGTGGTGACGGCCAGCCCTACACTGGAACGTCCCTCTTGTGCTGCCCTGCTCACAGCCCCGGGCAGCCAACCCCTGCCCGCCACACAGGTGACGGGAGGGGACACGGGAGAGCAGCTACCAGGCTCAAACCCACGGCCTGCTCAACAGCCTTTGCTTTTCTTCCCCTCAGACTTATCGCCTCTTTTTTCTCATGTCACTAAGACCACCTCTGTACGATCCTGACAGCTCTGAACTTGCCAGCGCGTACCAGCCATTGAACACGCAGGTTGCATGCATGTGACTTTCACTTGCCCCAAACCCAGTGTAATGAATTTCATAATCCTGCTATCCCTGCAAAAATATACAAGTATCTGAAAACAATGGAGTAAAATGCGCTTCTATATGCATTTTATAAAATGCATATGGCTAGGAATAATTAAGTCATCTCCAGCAATCCTTTAAAAGTTAGCACAAGCAGGAGACAGAAGAAAATGGGGCAGACGCTCACTCTAGCAGCACTTGGCAGCAAGATGAAGAGGCAGCTGCCGCCTTCTGCCCTTTCCGGGCACTTGCTGAGCTGCAGGGAGCAAACGCGCCGACGTGGGGCCAGCTACCCAGGTCGAGGCTGGCAGTACAGCACACCAGCTGCTGGCCACCGGCTCTTCCAGTGGCACTAGAGACCTGCTTTTGCAAGCCCCCCTCGTGCTGCTGCCCACGGCAGGCCCCAAATCCCCTGGCACCTCCATGCTCAGCCATGCTCCCACTCTGCCCTCGCTGGGAACTGCCCGGCTGGGTAAGGCTCGACTCTTCCCCAGCTGCCCTCCTCCTGCCTTGCCATCAGGTGCTCCAAGTAATTTTGAGAAGACTTCCAAAAGCTTATTGATTATAAAAGCCCACAGTATTTTTTTTACCCACACCAACTTCCTAATGCTGTTATAATCATAGTGTGCTTCTGGCTTCAGCGAGTCCCAAGGCAGTGAATTCCTGAGCTAACTGCAGGGTGGAGAAAAACCACTGCTTCATACTGGTTTTGAGTGTGCTCACCATTAATTTCATTGCATGCTCCTTTCTCCTTGTGCCATGAAACAGGCAGAGGTTCCCTATTTCCCTCTGATAAGCCATTCAGTATTTTCAATATTTTTAACATATTTCCTCCTATTCATCTCGTTTCTAAGGTAACAATCCCGCTCTTCGAAATCTCTCTTCAAAGCAGAGATTTTTTTTTCTCATTCCTGATCATTTTCACTGCATCTCCGAAACCCTTTAACTCACACTGTTCTTGCTGAGTGCTAGTGCCCAGCCTGGGATGCAGCACTCTGAGGCACCATGATTTTGACTAAGGCATTAGACTGTTTTCCATATTATCATCCATCACACTGTTAGGTCATCTAATATTGCTTCATTTTGTACTGAAGTTGCACATTGAGCAGAGGCCTCCATTGAGCTGTTTAGAAAATATCCTGCAACTTTTCCTGAGTTAAAACTATGAATTAAGAATCTTAGTAGGTACCCGAGTGGTTCAATTTTTTCCCCACAGTAGCTATTTTACATTTATTTTCATTATTTTTTATTCTCTGACATGTTTCTTTTTCCCCAAATTCTTTAGATTGTCTCAAAGGGCCTCAGAGCTGTTTCTGCTATGGAGTTAATGTAAATAGCTGCCAGCTGCAGACTGGTTCTTCAACACTCAAATCCATTTCTCGGTCATTACTGAACACAGCTATAACCCAGACCTGGTACCCACTCTTCAAACTCCTGCTCTGGCCTCACAGTATCAGAGTTTCTCGTTAGCCCTTTCTGGGCGGACGCTGCTTTATATCAGCCATGGCTGCGGTCGCTCTCGCCTCTCCACTAACAGAGGGCTTCTGAAAGCAAAGCCTGACCCCAGTGGTCACCAAAGGGACCCTCAGCCATGGAGGCTCTCCAGCAGCACTTCTGCTGTCTGAGGGGAGCAGCACCCATCCTCCTGGATCGGAACGGGTGCCCATGCCTGGCTTCCAGCCGAAGGCAAGCACCAGCTGTGGCGAGCAGTGTCAGAGCTGACGTTCACATCGCACGTGGCCAGCGAGTGACGGGGAGCAGTGGGAGGACGCAAGGCCCACGTTGCTCCCATGCCTACGGGCCATGGAAACCCCTCGAAGCACAAGGAAGGCCTCCCCACGCCGCTCAGCGGGTCGGGCAAGGGTGTCCATCAGCCGCTCCCGGGCCCCGGGTTCAGCAGAGCAACGCCACCACCCGGGCCCGTAGGCGGAATACCGATAACCGCAGTAACAGCAGGTCGGTTGGGACGCATTAGGTGTTGGCTTATCTGCAGTGTGCCACCTCGAAGTATTAGTTTTCAAGATGCATTCATTGTCATAGCAACGACAAGCGCAACGCAGCATCGATGTACTTACCATTTTTCTGAGAGGCAAGACGAGGGCTGGGGAGAAGATTGAGGGGAAAAAAGCCCTTGGCGCTTGCTCCGGGCAGCCCTGCTCCCTGCGGCGCGCAGACAGGGAGACACAGGGCCGCTTTGGGCTCCACCGGCCTTCCCGCTCCCCACCTGCCGCCCGGGGTCCTGCGGGTGCCCGGCCCTGTGCAGGCACGGGGGCTCCGGTGGGTGCCGAGGCACGCGCTGGCCATGGCACAGGACAGCCTTGCTCTGCCTCCCCCCGGCCCCTTACCTGGCCTTGCTGCGGCTGCTCCTGCGGAGCGTGGGCAGGTCAGCCTCCTTCTCCTCCTGCACCCGCTGCAGGGATGGGGAGCGGCTGTGGACACTGCGGGCACTGCCGGAGCTCGCCAGGCTGCCGTCCCCTGCCCCGGCCCCCGCCACCGCCTCCTGCATCTGTGCCAGCAGCTGCGGGGGCAGGCTGCGGAGCGAGGGCACCGGCGAGTAGGACGCCCGGCTCTCTGCCTTCAGGTTGTTGTCACTGGCCGAGCGCTGCAGCATGCGCGGGGAGGAGAGGCCGCCGGCGCCGAGGATGCGTCTCCTCTTCGTGTAGCTGGGAGTTTCTCTGAAAGGCACTGCAAAAGAGCCAGGGAAAGCGGCATTAGCTACTGGGCACACAGCACAAAGCCGGCGTTGGCCGGCCGTGCTTGGGCTGGAAGATGGCGGCAAAGTAGGAATGCTGGGAAAGCACGCGGAGCTGGGCCGGGAGGGCAGGAACGGTCAGGGCAGAAGAGGACACAGCTCCGCCTGCTTCCAGCTCCTCTCCTTGCATCACCCCAGGGAAACCGCCCCAGGAGCACGCAGGGCAGGTGAGCCCAACCGCGGCGCACAGGCGTGGGGAGGATTTAGAGGTGGCATCTCGGGAAGCACCCAAGGAGCCCTGCCAGAGGGAGAGGCAGCGCTGGCAAAGGCACCCAGGGAGGATGTGCAGGGCCACCAGCAGGACCCCTGCCAGCCCATCTCCAGCCACCACCCTGGTTCAGAGGTGGTGACATGTGCACGGGACATTGACACTGGCAGTAACGCTGGCCACCGCTTACTATTCTGTTTCAGAGACAGGGAAGGCCTAAATCATAGCTATATAATTCTTGGCTGGAAAGCTGCCCAGAGGAAAAGGACCTGGGGGTGCTGGTCGACAGCGGCTGAACATGAGCCGGCAGTGTGCCCAGGTGGCCAAGAAGGCCAACAGCATCCTGGCTTGTATCAGAACTAGTGTGGCCAGCAGGAGCAGGGAGGTGGTCGTGCCCCTGTACTGGGCACTGGTGAGGCCGCACCTCGAATCCTGTGTTCAGTTCTGGGCCCCTCACTACAAGAAGGACATGGAGGTGCTGGAGCGTGTCCAGAGAAGGGCAACGAAGCTGGTGAAGGGCCTGGAGCACAAGTCTGATGGGGAGCGGCTGAGGGAACTGGGGTTGTTTAGTCTGGAGAAGAGGAGGCTGAGGGGAGACCTCATCGCGCTCTACAACTACCTGAAAGGAGGTTGTAGTGAGGTGGGGGTTGGTCTCTTCTCCCAAGTAACAAGCGATAGGACGAGAGGAAATGGCCTCAAGTTACATCAAGGGAGGTTTAGATTGGACATTAGGAGAAATTTCTGTACTAAAAGAGCGGTCAGGCCTTGGAACAGGCTGCCCAGGGAAGTGGTGGAGTCACCGACCCTGGAGGTATTTAAAAGACGTGTAGATGTGGCACTTAGGGACATGGTGTAGTGGGCATGGTGGTGTTGGGTTGACGGTTGGACTCGATGATCTTAGAGGTCTTTTCCAGCCTTAATGATCCTATGATTCAGGCACGTGCCAAGTGCAAGCCTAGAAAATACAATGCACAGAATAAAATACCTGCTACTCCCTGCCCTACCTGACACACTACCTAACCCTCAGGAGCTTGAGGAAGAAATGCACCTCACGAAGCCACGAAGATGCAAACTCCTGCCTCTGCCTGCAGCTCTGCAGAGGGAGAAAGAGTGGAAACAGGGAACCCAACATGGACGCAGGGGAAGAAGGCTCTGCTGCGGAGCCACAGCGCTGCGGACCTCACGTCAGGAAAGACATATTTTCCTAAATTTTGTTTAATGAATCCATTTACAATCTGAAGCTTAACATGCTTAAAGTTTGTCTGACACATGCAGCAACGTCCAGTGAGGAACCCAGAGTTGACAATATCCAGCCCATTTCTGGTTCAAACATAGTGGCAAAAGCAAGGGGACAGGTAAAGCACGCAGAGGTCTCCTGCGCTCCTGCTCAAAGGCACGCTCAGAAGCAGTGTGATCCTGCTAACAGGGGACCTCCTGCCCCATCCGCATTCAAGACTCCCCTGGCTTCATCCTTCCAAGGCCACCTATCCCACAGCAACTTGCACAAAGGCGTGTGAGCCCTGAACACGCTCCAATGGCCACCGCCAAGGGACTGCAGAGGACGGGAGCAGCCGGGGTCTGCGCAGGATGCTGCCCAACGTTGAGCAAGGCCTCAGACCTGTGTCACCCTTGACCGAACACCTTGAAGGCACTTCCCGGCTGCGCTGCGCAGCCGCACTCGGGATATTTTTCCAAGGAATATTTTAGGTTCAAAGTACAAGGATTTCAGGCTCCTGTAAATCTCCCTGTTGTCATAGCAACGCGATGCATTTGTTCTCTGATGAGTTTCAACCACGTGGTGGGGGAATTTCTGCCGGCAGCATCCACGCTCCCCGCGGCAGCTCAGCCTGGCTCCCCAGCCTCCTGCTGCCGGCCACCTGCCCACAGCCTCGGTGCTGCCATCGCCCTGCATCCAGGCCACCCCAACAGGAAAAATGGGTCAAAATGGTCACCAAGAGGCCACAGGCAAGGAGGGATGTTGGAGGGAAAGAAGCAAAGCCTGGGCCATGGATGTGATGCAGTCCCTGCAGAAAAATGTGCTGTGAATTCAATGTCTGGGAGTTTGCAGGACTGTAGCACAAGGACGCTGATGGCCTGTCCCACCAACACAACACGCTGGAGAGGAAGCCACAGTCAGGGCTAACTACAGCCATGTCACAGGCAATGCTGAACAGGTTTGGTTGACGAGGACTGCCAACCCGAATTCATGTGTCATCCATACATATGGTAGAACCCCAGGAGACATTTAATTTTGCACTACATCAGTTCTCGTAGAAAATCACTTACAAAAATCAGAGAAGCAAACACTAAATGGATGCATGTCATGGTAACTGGCAGATCTAAAAATTATTAGAAATTGGAAATAGTCACTGGAAACACAAGGAAGTTTCTTGCTAGTCTCAAAGAGCTGTTTTCAAACCAAGCCAAGTCAGTAACTTTAAGCATGGTTCTTGGAAAGAAGTACAGAATTACTTTTAGTAAAAGTGCCAAACGCTGCCTAGTGATAAAAGCACATCAGTCAGTGCCTGAATACCTTTCCAAACCGAAGGCCAAGGCACATACTGGTCAAGTGAGTACACCGCTAGTGTACTTCCAGGGACCAACACCGTAGGTGAAACCGAGTGGTCAGGGGATTGTAACCTGAGAAAGGCCGTGAGCTCACAGCATCAGTCAACCAAACACAAGCTCAGTGCCGTTCTGCCAGAACAGAGTCAACCTGAGCCTGTTATGTCTAAGCAACGACGCCCCAGAGAGGAGGTCTCAGCGGTGCTCCATCAGTAGGCAATGTAACAGCTGGAGAAATGCCAGGTTTGGATCCGCACCATATGAGAATTTTGGTAAAAAGGAAATATTCAGCAAGAAAAATTTCAAGATCTAGAAAAATGTGTCTGGATCATTCTTCCCCCCATCCTGGCAGAAGCCAGGAGCCGCAGTCAGCCCTTTGCAGATGATTGGTGCCACCCGTGCTCCATACCAGCTGCTCAGGCAGAGTCCACAATGCGCTCCCCGCTGTGCACGTCCATTATTACAGGAAGCAAGGGACGCTCAAAGCACCAGAACTACAGCCGGACCCATGCTGAGGTACTGGTCTGGTTCACGCGTGACTGAGCTCAGCGTCATTGGCCTTGACACCAAACCAAGAGAGAAAGAAACAGAAAAACGAGTGCAACGATGAAAACTTCAGACAGCAGGAGTTGGCCTGGGCTTGCTTTAGTGTGTTTTATAATTTAATTATTAGTTTCTTGATATTAATTGCTTAGGAAAAAAAATTATAACTGTATGTTGAACTGATCATATGCAAGCTTACTATAAAATAATCCTATTGGCGAGCTGCTTTTACCAAGTTGACAAAAGAAAAGGAAAAAAGAAAAAAGAAGGAGAAAACAAAAAAAAGCAGAGATTTAGCTTGCAAGGGAAGAAAGAAGCACACCAGGCAGGAGATCCTGTTGGTCTGTGCTAGATCTCCTCTGCTCCTGGTTGTCTTAGCTGAACTGAAAAGCAGTAAGCAGTCCCAGCCCCTGCTTCTCCCCACTGCACAGACTTCACACTAGGGTGATGTCAAATGGGTCAGGGCCAGGTTCGGAGGGGGAAGATCGGCACAGTTCATGGCAAGACATTCACAGCAAGCACCAATTATTGGGCAATGAGACAGAAACAGGTTGCTCAAGGACTCACTGGTTAAAGGGAAGGTACTTTATAATTCTTGACACAGGTCAGGGCAAGTGCTTTAATTTAGCCTGTCAAATAAATCACCTGGTCACCCATTTCCACACTCCACACAAGAGCAGTCATCACCTTATATATTCAAAGTGCTCCCTCTCAACACCAAAATTATAGCATCCACTTTAAAAACAAAGAGAAACACAACCTCTGTCTCAGATTCACATCAGAGAGGAGGAGCAAGGTGGCTGGAGAAAGCAGCCCAGGACCACTCTGCTACTCACTAATCGATTCACCATAACATCAAGTATAAGAGTCCCTGAAGCACAACATAACATAGCATTTACAGGAGTAAACGAGAAGGTATCCAGGTCACATAACAGGTTGTAAAGCCAAAGTTTCCTGAGTATTTAATTCCAGAAGCATATTAAGAGGACAGTATTATAGCAGCAAAGGCAGTCTCTTGAAAGACAGGATGTACCTGCGCTATGTGTGTAATTTTAATTTGGCCCCCAGCGCACAGTAACCGCACGCGAGGTGGGATTCAGACAGCCTATTTCATTTGCCAAAGTGGGATTTAGGGGCAAGGGAGTCACATGAGTCCCAAAAATGAGTGACAAAGCCTGCTTTCCAGCACTATCATAGGAGCACAGACTTTCAGGTGATAAACATTTAGATTGCAAAGTTCCCTACGCTCTCGGGTGCCCAAACATGCTCTGATGTCTCCTGACCCAAGCTGCTGCAGCCAAGGACGCAGGGTATCTGCTCTGGCACATAGACAAGAGGTCAGGGGGACCCAGCAAAGCCCTTGGGAGCCTCAAAGCAGAGGTACAGATGATGGAAACCTCCCCTGCCCTGACTTCAGTGCTTAGCTTCTGGCACCTGGACTGCCTCGGGGCCCATTTCAGGGCCACTGTGCAGCCAGGAAGGCAACTGGCTAAGATCAGATGTTTCTACACAGAGGTTAGAGACCTAGAAATGACACTATGTGCCTGGGAAAGCCTGGCTTTGACTGACAACGCTGATGAGCAGACATCCAGGCAGCTTCACAGGAGGAGGGCAATCAGAGGAATACAGCTACCGCTCATGTGAGCGATATAGGACTTCTCTCTCCAGATGCTCCAGAGCTGCTCCAAAACCCTCATCTAAGCACAGACTTATGTCCAGCTAGTCTGGAAGCTCTGCCATGCAGATACAGTGTGAGCTTGGGTCTATCTGGACAGAAATTAGATATATTCAGAGAGATACAACCACGTTCTTGGCCGTGATATGCAACGAGATGGAGACAGCAAGGGAGATGAAATCTCTTGCACGTGGCAGAAATGTGGAAGAGAACATTGTCTGCGCCACAGATGGCAAAAAGGACAGGAGAGATACCCACACTGCATGGGATGTGGGCTGGGGCAAATCCGTAAAGCAGATCCTGAAGCAAAAGAGGAACTGGTGGAGGCAGTTTGATGTTGAAGGGTGCTATGGGTGCACTTATTTGCACGAAAAAGTCCAGTAGGAGATCAGCATTTGGCACAGTCACGAGGACAGGAAAGGCACCAGGAACACGTCCGAGGGCTGCAGCAGACAGAAAATCGAGGCCACCACATACACGGGGCAGCAATGTGGGCAAAGGACAACCACAGTCTGCACTGACAGCAGAGCCTGGATCAGTGCTGGAGCCCTCTAGGCATCCTCTTATTACTGTTTTTAAACTGGCCTTTCCTAGGAGAGATAAGCAAGGGACCAACAACCCTAACGTGTGATTTGCTGTTTACTTCTCTTCCCTGAGGGAGCACCGTGTGTTCAAAAGCAAAAGTCTCGGGGAAACCCTCTGCTGTTCTGAGGGAGACAAGTGAAAGACGAGAACTTCCTACTAGGGTTGGAAGCACTGAATTAACCATAACTCTTTGTTTTGAGCAGCATGCTTCAGAGGCCCTGGCTCCCTGACAGAGAACAACACACAGAACAGCCACATGCTCACAACAGCCGAATTACATTTGTGTAGCCAAATCCAGGTCTCCAGAACATGCAATAACCCCAGGCCCATTTAATGTCTTAAAAACGCAGGGGAGTCCACCTCTGCCCACACTGTCCTGCGGGAGGCCAGCGCTCGGCTTCTGCACCGTGCCAGTGAGGATGCCACAGTCCTGCCTGCTCCGCTGGCTCTAACTCTGAGGGCCAACCTCCTCCAGCACAGCAGAGTGGCTTCATTCAGCCAAAAATTAGGTCATCCTCAGCTTTAGAGAGAGAGCTTAGTTCTCTTCTGTTCAGAAGGACGTTGAGAAGGTTCCTTCATGCTGCTCTCCCCGTTAGCACCCTCTGTGCGAGCCCCAGCTTGTCACTGGGATGGGATCCTGCCCCGTCCCCTGCCGGCCACTGTCACAGCAGTACGAAGGACTGAAATCACGCTCCTCGCCAGAAAGAAGGTAGCCGAAAGGGAGGCCTGGAGAGGGCTCCCTGCAGGCTGGGGATCTGTTGCAGGATGCGAGACGTGTCTCATCCAACAGCTTCCCAATGCCAGAAGGCAGAGGCACCCCCACCATCCCCTTGTCCGCTCCCACCTGCACTGGGTGCCAGCCCCAGGCATCAGACCAGCCCGCCAGCTCAACTCATCAGCCTCCTGGAAAGCACATGCAGCAAAATAAAACTAACGAATAATCGTGTGAGAGTAGTTTTCTTCTGGGTCAGTGAAAACCAGAGCCATGCAAGAGCTAGGGGCAGGAAAACACGCAGGAGCAAGGTGGACCAGTGGACAAATCCCTCCTTAGGCCGGGAGCTGAGACCAGTGCAGCCCTGTCCTAGTGCCAAGGAACCGCAGGAGGAGCAGCAGCCAGCCACAGCGCCGAGGCTTCCTGTCTCCGGGCGGCCGAGCTACGGCAGCGGCTGGGAAGCAGCTTCATTACACCGTCCTCGCAGGGCTGGGGAGGGGACGGGGACCACCAGGGCAGGAGCCAGCAAGGAAAGAGCGAGAGGAGGTGTGCACAGTGGGGCATTCAAAGAAGCCCCCCCAAGCTAACAGCAGACAGGGAAGCAGCCCGGTCTGGCTACCTGGGTCCTCAGGCCCCTCACAGAGGCAGTCAAGAGGTTTGGGAACAAGGCTCGGAGAGGGAGGGTTTCCCCCCCGGGAGCACGGTCCCCAGCCAAAGACAGGACAGCCAGCCCAGCGCGGGCAGGGGGACGTGGCCACCGTCCCCCACAGGTTGGGGGAGGGCAGTGCCCAGCCAGGACACAGCTCCTCTTCCCCCACCCTCGGAGCGGGGACAGGGTAGCAGGAAGAGACCTTGGACCCGGCATAAGACCTGAGGAGCTGCTCCCCGGCCAGGGTCTGATGTGCCAAACCTCAGCATGGAGACTCAGGCTTTGTACAGGCAGTTTACTCATAACACCAATTTATAATGCAAAGAGCCGATTTGCCTTGGTTTGGCAGGTGAACTCCTCGCCAGGAGGCTCCGAGGTGCTCTGGCATGCCGTGATGCCCCAAACCACCGTACGAGCCCCGAGGCACTCTTCAGCCAGCCCCGTGGGCTGCACAGCTGGCTTCTCCCTGCTCCTCAACCTGCCTGAAGCTGGTAATAATAACAATAAACTGCTGAACTCCAGCCACCAGGTGCCAGAAACAGGGCAGTTTCAGGCTGCCAGGTAGCCAGTTCTGATGAAGGTTTCCCCTCCCCATCCCCCAAATCCACTGTCCCCAGCGGGGAAAGGAGGGAAGTGAGAGCAATAAAGAAAAAAACTTTGTGCAGTTCATACAATCACCTTTGAAGATTCTTTTCTATACCTTCTCAAGAGTTTAATCAAAGTATGTTTACTGGGTTTCTCGCAGCAAAATGAATCACTTCAGTTACCATGACAGCGCTGCTCGAAGCATACAACTGTGCCCTGCCAGCCTGGTTCATCTGACGCTCCCGCGTTTGCGTTCTGCCCTCCAGAAGGGGAAATGCATGGCTCTCGACTCGAAAACGCCTCTTGCTGCCCAGGTGTGGTGGGAGCAGGATGCAGCCAGGGCTCCCCAAGGAGTTCCCGGCCCCAAGATGCTGCGCTGGCACCTGGGCGGCACCTGAACCACACTCCAAACAACCCCGAGCTGCAGTCTAATGAACCAAAGTGTAATCAACACTCGGAGGTTGTTTAGATTTGCTGGCTCAATGTTAAATATTCATGTAAAAGAGCAAAAGCACACGGAGTGCAAATGTCTCCACAGTTCCAAGCTGAGAGGCCACATTTACATTTTAATAGTGGAAAATTACAAAGCAAACTGGAGAAGGCGCATAGCATCTCCCATCACGCGGCAGATTTTGCCCAGGCTTCTCTCCCATGCAGGAGAGAGAGGCTACTCCAAGAGACCTTCCAGGTATTTTTTTTCTAGGAATGAAAACTAAGGGAAAAGGACGAGGTGATGAGGCAGACCAGAATCTCTCGGCTCCAAAGAGGGAGCTGGCAATTTACCTCGGTATTAAGAAGTAGTCCACTGAAAGGAATTATAGCCTCATCATATTTTTTTAATTGAAAAAAAAAAAATCATCCTCCAACCATTTCTCTAGCCATCTCCATTTGCCTCTCAGCTACCGATCTTCACATCTGATGCTGCACCCCTGGACACAGCCCCTCAGAGCCACCCCCTCCTCTCCCACCTGCCTCTCCTCAGTTCTTCACCTGAACGCAGGTCTCTCGCCTTGTCCTGCTCAGTGCCAGCCCTTCACAGCTGGAAACAGATTTTACTGTGCATTTGTAAAACTTAAATTGAAACTGCTAAAAATACATGTTAATTAAACTTGCTAGTTTTCCCCTACAAGCAATTCTCAAATGCGCTGGCAATTCACCTGTGAGTGGTGTTCTGATATGAGATTTTCAGCCTTTCTCTTCAGATAAAATCCATCAGCCTGATGCATCTCAACACTGCAAATTTTTCCTTCCAAGAGTTTGGTGGATTCTTCATTCCTCTGTTTCACCTTGTTACATTCAGCACATCAAGGGTCCTGCTTGGACTATCAGGCCATTGCTAAACCCCCCCAGAGGAAATCCTAACAACTGCTCAAACCTATTACAGGCGGCACGCAATTAAATTAACAATGATGATAACAGAAAATCAGAAAAATCTAATGAGTGTTTCTGATATGTCTTTGAAAATCATTCCCATACATACCTCTGTACTAGCAAAAAAATGCACCCAAGACCAAAATGGAGCGTTTAAAACTTCCCCCACAATTCCAAGGATAGCAGTAACTGACGCTTGTTCAGTTATGTACATTCAAATTAGCAGATCGAAAGCTTCTGCAGCAAAGTTCAAAAGAATCTGCAATACAGCTCACTGAGTCGCTGGCCTATATTTATAATATTCCTTCAAAAGCTCCAGAGATGGGGAGGCAGCTTTGAAACGGTCAGTGGGATGATTCCAATAACCATACAGAGCTTAGCTTCATATCATTTCTAGGAAAAGGTTGGAAAAACTGAAACAGGACACTCATCAATTAATCAGAACTTAATTTATATCAGCCAGGATGGCTTTAAGAGCTCAAATCTCACTGACAAAAATACCTGCTGACATCACAAGCTTTGGTGAAACTGCTGACCCTATGATACTCTGATTACATGCTACCACTGGACAAGTTGCCAGAGCACATTTTAACAGCCCCAGTAATGAATTGTTAATGGAGAATAACAGGTGGGAATATTTCCAATATTATCCAGTAAGTCAGTTCTTGGTACAGTCGTATTTATATTTTTGTCTTTATCAGTGACTTAGAAAAAATACAGATCATTAGCAATAAAAGTACAGGTGATGCAATGACTGGTGCAATGACATTGGCCAAATGTCATTGGTGAAAGTGGGTAGATTTAGATTGGATATAAGGAAGAAATTTTTTACGATGAAGATGGTGAGACATTGGAATAGGTTGCCCAGAGAAGCTGTGGATGCCCCCTCCCTGGAAGTGTTCAAGGTCAGGTTGGATGGGGCTCTGAGCAACCTGATCTAGTGGAAGATGTCCCTGCCCACAGCAGGGGGGTTGGACTAGGTGATCTTTAATGGTCCCTTCCAACCCAAACCATTCTGTGATTCTATGACATACAAGAAAAGGTATCAATGAAATCTCAGGTATTTGTTAAGACAGGATCATCTCAACATGCTTCATCACAGCCTGATGCAAGATGAAGCATCTGGGAAACATGAATGGAGGTTGCACAACATAGGACTGTTCCTTGAAAAGCAGCGAGACTGAAGCAAGCCCGTGAGTCCTGACACAAACCACCTGAGGACAGGCTCCAAGACCAACGTAGTGAGCAGAAGACCTAACAAAACCAACAGATAAATCAATCCCTGAAAAGGGTAGCATTGTCTGTTCATCCATAAGGTTATTATGGAACAATGCATCTAAATTTAGTCTACGTTTCTAAAAATAATGTTAAAAACCAGGAAGTGTTCAAAATAAAGTCATGCAATGGTTCAGAAGCTGGTCAACCTGATCTGAATTAAGAAAATAATGAAACAGAAGCCATTCATGGTTTGCCAAGGTGACAGTCACAGTCATATCGGTATGCTGGGAAAAGTTCTTATCCAAAAGTTTGCATAGACTTCTGCAAGCATTACTGTTTTTGTCACAAGATGACAATACTGGTCACTCTGGTCCTAAAAATTTACTGTTCCATCATAGCTTTTTGAGGAATTTTTCAAACTCACAATGAAAAAATAGATTTCTCCTGTGAGGTCACCCTTGCGCAGGCCTACAGTCACTGGTGGACGACCACATCCCCTGCAGAAGGGGTGGTGAAGAGCTTTCAGAGAGATGAGGACAGGAGGAGTATCCTGGGAGCAGGCTCACAGCATCCTACAACAGGTCCCCTGGCCAGCCTTGGGTGAAAACGAAGGATCAATAAGTGCCAGCATTTCACCATGGAGAAACAAGTCTCCCAGTGAGGTGCAGATGTCTGAGCACCACCATGAGGCGCAGGTGTCCCTTTTCTTCAGAGAGGAGAAACCATAGCGTGAGGAGCTGCTGTTCTCAACTACATGCCTAATATACAAATAAACTCTAAAATTCGAGGTTACCCAGTCCAGATTTTTACGCCATTTCCAAACAAGTACTGCCACCAAACACAACTCAGCTCAGCCTTCCCAGCCAGGAGCAATTTTCTGCAAAATATCTATGTTCTATGACCATCCTATGACTTCTGCTGTGGAACATCCCTAGTCCGGACCACTGAATTTGCTGTGCCAAAAAGAGTATGAAACCTGTCTCCACCCTGCTGTAATTGAAGACCAACTTCTGACAGAACCCAGGAGCTGTTCCAGTTGTCCCACCATATTTTACTGCATTTTTTTGCAGAGAACCACACCCTTTCTTAGGAACTGCTGGACAGGTCAGACCAAGGCCTCACATAGCTTAACATTTTAGGGACATGGTGTAGTGGGCATGGTGTGTTGGGTTGACGGTTGGACACGATGATCTTAGAGGTCTTTTCCAACCTGTATGATTCTATGATTCTATGATTCTATGATTCTGTCTGACGATAGTGAGCAAAAAAAGTCTTTGTAGAAGGCACACAAGAAAGAAGGGCACATGGAAAGGTATCATTCTCCATCTTATCTCTTCACCACTGCCAGCTTACAGATTTCCAACTATCCTTATAAATAGAATAAGCTCAACAAGAACATCCACATTTGTTACACATTCCAGGAAACTGGACACAAATAGACAAAAAGAAATAAATGTTTCCATTGTACAAGGACTCCTTTATGGCTTCCATACAAAGTTTTTCAACATCTACCTCATTTAGCCCTTTCCAAAAATTTCTCTGAGAAGGGATCAAGGGGAAAGGTTAGAAAGGAAGAAGAAATGTCATAACCTCTCCTTCTGCTTGTCATACACATCTATCTGAGACGCTCTATGCCATTCTATGGCGTAGCTCCAAGAAAAAGTTCTCTGAGCTTGGTAGAGGTTAGAAACACTATTCAAACACAGGATACCATTACAAAAATATAGAAAGCAGAGCAGACATCCTTATGCCACTGTAGAAATCCCCCATCTCAAAAAAGACATAGTAGGGCCAGAAGAGGTTCAGACCAGGGCAACATGGATGGTCAAAGATCTGAAATGGCATCACCTTTCCCTCATAAAAGGAAAAATGTTCCACCAACAGTGAATATTATGAACAAGTTATTGGATCTTAGCAACAAGTGATATGAAGTCATACTGTCCTAAGGAAGCAAAATGCTGTCTTTTAAATCCTTTGGGGTGGATTTCTCCTCTTTACAGGGTAGAACTTGAAGAATCAGTAGCACTGGAAGATGTTAGATTTTTCACACGCTGGGTAACCCCAGACTGAGCTCCCACAAACAGTTTCTGACAGATAGCTTCACAGCACATGGACATATCTGGGATGGGCTTCAGATAAGGAGGGCACCTGAAGGACAAAGAAACTGATCTTGGGCTGGCTCCAGCATACCCTCATTAATGAGAAATAACTTATTCTTTGGTTTGAGTTATAAAACGTCATAAAGCTGAGATTTCTCAGCAACAACGGACAATTCAATGCCCAAAGTCTCATGTAATCTTCCCAGCATGTCGTGCTCTAAATTAATACCCAGGTGTCAGCTCACACAGAGAAGGGACTAGGGAATGGGGCCATGTGCATCTGGATATGCATTGCTTATCATCTTTCCACCTGGAATGGACACCTCATGAGGAGTTAGGTGACCACGTCATTTTCTGACCTTTGCTATGTCCGATCTGTGTCTTCATATGCCTAAATACCTTGAAAAAAATCCACCCCAACATAGCAGGAAAGAGGAAGGTTCTGCCAGCAATGCTGCCCATACAGAGCTAACGGAACGCCAGGGCTGTAGGATCTTGAGCAGACATGGGCCAGGAGACTAACACATCCCAAAAGCAGGGACCACCGCAGAGTCGCCGAGGGATGAGTTATTCCCCACCCCTGCCTGTACACGTAAGGAAAACAAGTGTTGTTACAGTGCGCTTCAGTTTGGCAAACAAATGCTGGTGATCTCATACAGAGCTGCAGATCACCATTCTCCAACAAAAAGGTATTCCACGTAATATGGGGTAACTGTTTTGGGCCTCGTTATGACTGATAATGAACGAATTCCTTTGACTTGAAGTTGGTGGTTGCTTAGTGACCATGAATCATGACCTGATTATATTCAGCGTAAGAAAAGGGAAGACAGCCCCAACCAGTCTTACATTCATGTAACATTTAAGGCTAATTTCTCAGTATTGGACTAATGTTATATTATTCCTCCAGATCTACTTGCATGTAGGGAGACAACATATGAATGAAAATCAGGAGTTTTTAAAAAATTAGCAAACAAAGAAAAGTTATAAAACCACGATTATGAAATAAAGCAACTATGGTTAAATGCCTATTTGGACAAGAGTGGCAAAATGAAGACATCAATTGGTACTGCAGAATATATTTATTCTGTAATTATGGAAAATAATTGAAATCAATATGAAGTTACAATAGACTCAAAATCAATAAGGGGAGCTAAAAACAATAAAGAAAAACAAGTGATTTGTAGGATGCAGGAAACTTCAAGAAAAACTTTTGGGTTGTTTTGTAGATGCAGAATTATATTCTAAAAGAAGCAGGAAGAGGCATTTGTGTCATCATGATGACAAAGCAGAGAGAGCTACTAATTAGATGAAACAAAAACTTTAAAACTTGCAGGCTAAGAAAACTTACCAAAAAGATGGATCATGAAAATTATTGAGCAGCTGGCACGAGATCCAATTGATAAAAAAACGATGTGCAATTAACACCACCGTCAATATTTTAATGAAAAGCAGGTAATGTGGTGCACATCTGATTTTATTGAGCGGAATTACACATTTGACTGATAAATGTTGATGTGGATTTAAGACTGGAACACCAATGGGACAAGCAAATGGACATGCCAGGAGGTTGGCAGTGGCACTCCAGAGAGGCCCCGAGGTTCAGACACCATCATGTTTGCATTGTTTCCCATTGACCCGCTCCTGGTGTTCCTGCTCAACACGCAACCTTTCTCCACTGCAATCTCCAGAGGCTGTGCTGGGAACTAGACACAGGGCTCAGGACCACCTTGGAGTGAGCTCTCCCTTTACAGCCCCTGCAAACCAACTCAAGGTTGCTACAGTAGGTGACCTAGGTATTTCCCCAAGGCATAACCAGTAAATGCACTTAACTGAGAACATCTCCAAATCTGCCTGGAGCGGTCGGAGACAAGGCTCTGCAGCCATACCCTAGGAGACCCTCCTCCTGCTTAGGAAGAGCGTTAGGGCTGCCCTCGCTGCTCCACAGAAACCATTCCCATACAGGCAACAGCAGAGGCTGCACCGACCAACAAGCACTGGGATATGCCACAGAGGGTCTGTGGTGGCATCGACAAGTCCTCAGTATCCAACTTCTCAGGTCCAACCAAGAAAATAAAGCGCAGCAGTTGCCATTCATGGCATTCTCTGTCTGCAGATCCATAAAACATGAGAATAAGGAAAAAAACAGAAATGATGGAACAGGCCAATTCGACAGTCTCCACAAACGTTTTCTACTTGTAAGAACATGTTCTCCCTCCCCACATTTGCAGCTTTCCACTCTGACCTTCTTCGACCCCACACAGTGGCTGTGATGAAATAAGCAGCTCTCAGTCTCTGCACCGACTGAAGGGATGGAGACCTGTGCACAGGGAACCACAGCGAAGCCTGCAGGAGAAGTCCTGCAGCCCAGTGGGTTGTAAACAGCTGTCACTGACCACCCAGCGTCCACACTGGGCATCTTACTTCAAACTGTGTTGGCCCTGGCTGATTGCCTGTCAGCAGATGGAGCACATCAGGTGTTTTTCTGGAACACAGTTTCTGGGTTATTTTCACCCGAAAGAAATTCAGTTCACACCCTCCAGGCTTGCTTTACATTGTAAGACAAAGCACAGCAAGTGGGGACAGCTAGCTCCACCTCAGAAGCACGCTCCAGATCCAGACGGAAACACTGATGAATGTTCTAAGAGCCTGCAGGTACAGCACATGCTAAGGGTTGTCCTGCAGAACGGAGCGAAAGCTACTGCTAACCATCCTTCCTCCCACAGCCTTACCACAGCAGGTCCTCTCTGAGTATTTCTGATGGTGGGGGCCACCAATCCTTGTCTCACAGCCAGACAAGTGCAGCCTAATATTCGGAACTCAAGAAGAAGATTTCTCCAAGAGCTATCACTTACAATGCTGCCTTATGCTGCCCTTTCCTACCAGATTCTCAGTTTCAGTATTTCTTCAACCATTCTGATAGAACTATCAGAGAAAAGGCCGGACCAACTGCCCCTTCCTCATCCCAAGTAATGCGTCTGCTTTCCTCCGGTCAGACACTCACACTTCTCAGTTCTTAATGAACTTCAAAAAACAATTTCTGCTTGCTTGGGAAGTTCATCTGCCAGTTCGCTTGACCCCAGGTGGATACCATCTGGACCCGCTGCTTTGCGTGTGATTAGTTTGCAACTGTTACCTGACCTATTTTATATAAACAGCCGTACCTAAAACATGAACAATTCATTCTACCTGGCATGTTTTCATGCCCTTTTTCCTTATACTTTTTCAATAAAAGTAATTGAGTCAGTCAATCACAGATTCAGATTCAATCATAGAAGAATTTAGGCTGGAAGGGACCTTTGGAGGTCATCTAGTCCAAAACCCCTCTCACAGCAAAGACAGTCGCTTTCCTCTTGAATTAATAGGGTAGCTTTCTCGCGAGCACTGTTCACTGACGTAGTTATAAGGAATTTTCAGGCTTTCCCCCAAGTCCTTTCTGACTCTTATATCTTCCTATAAATTCTCAGCAGCTGTTTATAACTACCAGCGACAGCTAGCTGAGAAGTGATGAAGAATGTCTTGGGGCCCAGGTTTCTAGATTCACAGCCACTTCCAAGAACCAAGCCCAATATTTGCTGGCTGTTCAAAACTCCACAAGTCTTTTTTCAGCTGCTGACCTGATGACTCTGTACCTTCTGTGGAAGCACACACGCTGAGAATTAACTCTTCGCACTGGTTCCTCCATTGCTCTAGAGAGCTCTGGACCAATAAACTTCTCAGAATAATTCAAGAAAACTCAGTAAGTGTTGATTTTATATCTGACCTAAACCTCAGTTTTGCATGGCACATAATATATCGCACGATAATATCTACCCCACAGAAGGACAGAAGAGATGCCACAAGGAAAAAGCTGACCAGAAAATCCAAAAATATTCCTCCATAAAGAAGCAAGTACAACCAGAATGGCTGCTACTTCACTTCTTTTACTTATAGGAGCTTCACCGTGGGGCAGCTCCATAACCATTATCACTGCTAAGACAGAGGTTGTCTCCTCCTTGCACCAAGCCCAGTTAATAGCCTTGGCAGGAGAGAATCTCTAGTATGAAATGGCCTCAAGGATGCAAAGAGAGAGAAAAAGGATTTTACAGAACAGCTTTTCAGAGCTACTCCAGCCTAACGGTTTGGCTAATTCTTTAGCTTGGCAATATCAGCAGTCATAAGCAAACACTGGACTGAATAAACAAACTGGATACTGATGGCCCCAGGAGGAAAGCAGATCTGTCCTGCCTCTCCCAAGACCCAAAACTGGATGCAAGCTGCAGCTTCCACCGGCCACTGCAGGCAGCACCAGGAAACTACCCGTTAACACACCCACACTAATATAGCCCTGGACTCTACAGCAAGATTGAAAAGGGAGAAAAGGGGGGTAGAAGAAAGGTCAAACTCACCAACATCGGACTCTTTGTGGGTTTTGATGATTTCAGCCAATTCAAAATTTCCTGCAATGATGGCCACCTGAAAAGAGAGGGAGGGAAGACAGTTGAGCGGCTCTGAACAGCACCGATCCTGTGCTTGCTTGCACGGATTACGCCATATGGACTAGTAACAGCTGCTTTCCGTGGGGACGCAGAGCCAACAATTGTTCTGCCTCAGCTCACCCAGTCAGTAACCCCAAGGTGAAAACACGCTCTCGGTACCACGGGGGGAGCGTATGTCGATGGCTTGTGCAGCGAGAGGGTGGCGAATGCTCGGAGATAACCATTCCCCTCTCCTCAGAGTCTGGTGGTGGTATGCCTAACACCAGCTAGGAATTAATCTTAGGTCTTGCAGGTACTGACAAGATGTTCTCCAGCCTGAAGCTTTTCAGTGAATCCTAGTTAGCTGATGAAAGGCGACTTACCAGCAACCGAGCTCCCTGCATGTCTCACCTGAACCGTCCATAGAACTAACTCGTGCTCGCTCTAGGCTGTGCTGGCCAAGGAACCACTTCCACTCAGAAAGCTGCAGCAGCAGCTTACCCCAGTAAAGCCACGGCGTTTTAGACCAACATTAAATATTGCTTTGCCCACCACCCCTCCCATGGTTTCTCTCCACAGGAAGAATCGTAGAGAACTCCAAGGAACAAGGAAAGCGGGGAAGCAGAACATGGGTCTGCCAGCAAAACACACAGACCAAACTGGTCTGTCTTACTTCAGGAACTGCTTCTACAGGTGCTCACATCCTGGGGAACTGCAGAGCAGCAGCAGTCTATATGACGGTAGGTTAACGCGCATAGGAGGAGAGAGACTGAAGTACTGCTCTCCTGAAGCAAGACTTCAACCAATAGACTAGCAACATCACTTGAACTCTTTGTTGATTTCTTACATATTTGGGGAAAAAACCCAAAACGGCACCGCATCACAGCTAGTAAGGCAGAACAATCCAATATTTTCAGAACAAGGTCCAAAAGTATTCTTTTAACATGTGAAAGAACCGCAGTGAGATGGGTAGGAGTACACAAAATCCATCACTGGTCCTCAAGAAAATAAACTGGAAGAACTGCTCTGGACTGAACTGCTGAGTCCTGCGTTCGATGCCCCCGTGAACCGCAGCCAGCTCTGCCCTTCTCACCCCTCCCAGCACACCCAGTCACTGCTGAGCCTCTTAGGACGGTGCCCTCACTCAGCAGCACCTACAGCTGATTTGGGAATGAGAAGCAGCTAGACCAAGTTGATTCTGGGTGAAAACAAAGTGCTGCTGCTCAGAGCATGAAAATGTGTGTAAGAACAGGCTGAGATACAGCTGCTGGTTTTGCCTGTCCATGCTGGGACCACCACCCCCTCACCCTCCTTTTTCTTTTAAGTTAGGGTTGGTATTTGAGACGAACGTATTTGATCAGGCAGGTAGCAGAAACCAAACCCTCCCAGACACTGACGAAGTCAAGAGCAATACTGGCAGCTCCAGCTGTTAAACGTTTCCCTGCCCTCCTACAAGAACAGCTTTTAGAAATACGAGATTCATTTGCATTTTACCACTAACTTGTGACGAAGGGATATATTTAACTTGGTGACTCAGTATAGCATGCACACCTCTCTACTATGATCCTTTATCAGCAGAAATAGTCTTACTATCCTCAGTTCAACAATGTTTATGTGAATTTTTTTTGTTTTCCGAGGCCCAGAATTTGTGCTCCACCTCCTCAGCCAGAGCTGGGAGCGATCAGTGATGGCTGAAAGAAACGAAACCTTCCTTCTGCATTCGGGAAATTAGGCCACGATAGCAGAGAAAATCGAGTAAGAATCTCTGTTTTTTCCCCGAGTTGCTTCAAATTGCAATCTTTCTCTGTCTTTCCTTATATATACACATACATCTATAAGGTCTGGTCTCCCAAAGATCACAGTCTTTCAGCAGGCAAAGAAAGCTTTTGTACAGCAGGGCAAATGACCTGAATTTGGGGAAATATAAAAGCAAAAATAACCAAACTGACAAAGACTGGAAAGGAGAATTTAGGAAAAGTATTTGAATTCAAAAGTTCCTCAAACGAACAATTAACGTATGGTTCACTGTCTCTGTGAAAAATCCAAATTCAAAGTACAAATTACGAGTCTCATTAGATGTATGTCTCAGGAATAATTCCTAAAATGTACGGTGAATGCATGTGCTGCACCAGGAGCAGCTTCTGCCATTGCACGTACCCCAGGCGTCTCTCCTGGTCTGGCTGCAGGAGGTGGAGGTCTCCCACCGCTGCGCCCACCACCCCGCGGGAGGTCTCACTGCCAGGACAGCTAACGCTGCAGGCAACAGAAGCTCCCTCTCTCCCTGCCTTGCAAGTGTTATGACTTCCAGGAAAGGCGAGAAGAAACATGCTGGATAAAAAGTCTGTTAAGAATACAATCTCACATAAATCCCTAGGTAGGGAGAAGAGCCCTGCTGGTTACATTTTTCAATCCAACTTGAAAAAAGCAAAGGAGATGAAAGGATTTCACGTATTGCATTGTCACCTCAGCTGGTGCTTCCTGGCACACCAGCTTCCCCAGCTATGAAATCAATGACGGCATTCCTGTGCCCGCCTGCCTGCTCCTGCCCCAGCATCACTTTGCTGCATGCAATCGTGCTGATGAAACCATTTAAGAGACTGCACAATAGACCATATCAGTGAACTCCTCCAAGTTAAAAGCAATAGCTTTTTGGGGACAGGTAGACAAGGAAAGGAGGTCTCAAGGATGGAAACTCCAGAAAATGGATTTTTT
The DNA here is from genome assembly GCF_964195595.1 of Calonectris borealis. Classification (NCBI taxonomy): domain Eukaryota; kingdom Metazoa; phylum Chordata; class Aves; order Procellariiformes; family Procellariidae; genus Calonectris; species Calonectris borealis. The sequence continues at coordinate 231,519 of NC_134312.1, read as the reverse complement.
TTTTTTTAAGTATTTCACAGCTAGCAATTTTAGTGCTTGTACACCAAAGTGGGAGGAATTGGTGACTATCAGAAAAAACAGTCTGACTTCCTCACAGAAGATAAATGATCTAATTTCAAGCAATAAGCCAGATGTCCCACATAGAAATGCTGTCTTAACATCATAGCCAGGCTACTTATCCTGGTGATGTCACAGAGATAGCAGACATTGTGCAAAGAGCATTTACCATTGTGTTTTGCCCTGATGCTATGAATGTAGGCTCTGTCCTTGCGCACGCCACAGGCTGAACAACAAAAATCCACGTTCAGGCTGCACAAAACATACAACCATATTATGGCTCTGGCACAGGGTTATTTTCTGAAATGCTGTAACACCTTGAGTCATTCCACAGCATGATGTCAAAGTGACAATGCTTTTTAATCTAACAGCAATTTGCCTATTTTTATCTTTTTAGGCAAACTCAGTAATTTCTAAAAGAAAGAAGAAGGAGGGACATCTGAACAGGCTGTGCAGCATGTAATGTCAGTGTGCTTATAAGGTCTTAAAAGTTAACAGCAGAAATCAGAAAGATCATTTAAATATTCCTGGTAAGAGTCATAGCTCTGAGATCTAATCCAGGTTCTGTAGATAACAGTACTGTGCAAACATCCAGGAAAAAAAAAAAAAAAGCCCACTACACTGCATGAAACCATGAGAAGATCCCCCAGCCGCTCCTACGCTCTTGGCGACACAGGCTGGCGCAGAGCTCGGGTAACAACTGATGAGGATTCACCATGAATGCAGCAACAGCGCGCCAAGGTGCAATAGCACGGAGGGGCCACCTGCAAACCGCTGCTGCACATCACATCAGTGGAAACAGTATCATGTCAGCTATCCACTAATCCAGCCCTCAAACCACACAGGATGGGTGTCCAGTCTCTACAGAAGAGAAACCAAAGAAACTCATCTCCACGTTGTCAAGGCCATTGGCACAGCTGGCCGGGACTGCTGCCCCCTCGCTCCACCTAGCACAGGTTTCTCAGAGGTGTGCAATCACTGGTTTGCCACCAAACATAAATCAGGGATGCACAGAGATTTGTTAAACAACTTTAAACCATGGCACTTAACTGGTTTTTCATCCTGGGCTTGATTTTACAATAATATTTAATTTTTATTGTTCTGAATTGTCACCGTATATTTATATTAAAGGATCTCTTATCTCCTTGCACTGAGTTGTGACGTATGATGGAGAGCAAAGATCGATCTCGGATGGATGTATTTTGCTATGGGAAGACATTGTGTTTTTCAGCTCCAAAAGGTATCTCAAAGCGGTAGAGCGCTCAGACAAGGAAGAGGAGCTTCTTATGTTACATGAAAAACTGATCCACTGAGAGCAGGAGCACAGAGGAGGCACCTCCAGGCTCCCGGCAGATGGGAAATGAGCCCTGCAGACCAAACCCCGTGGCCCCTCTGCGCCTGCTATCGCCAGCCCGTGTCCTCCACACACTGCAGACGTGGATCTGCAGAGGCCCAGGGCAGGGAAACCACCCCCAGGAGAGACCGCAGCTTGCCCCAGCACCGGGCAGGCAGCCCTCTCCGGCAGGGGTAACAAACCCTGCAGCTGCCTGCGCTCGACAGCGAGTCCCAGCCAGCATGCCCGCTCAAACCGTTCGACGGGACACGACAGGAGCTCCAGTTTTTCTGAGGAAGGAAGAACCACAGCAGAGAGGGATATGAAATATATTTTGATGATCCTGCTGCCATGGCCAGGATCTCAGTGGTTCTGTAGATGTCTCAGGTAGGAATATCTCCAGGGACAAGAGTGCTGGCCAACCTGCAACACGGTATTTTACAAGGGAAATGTGAAGAATAGCTATCCTGAAGATTAAAAAAAATGGAGCCACTCTCCTGGTGCAATGACAGTACGACAGTGGGTAGAGTCACCTTGAACTTGTGCTCACAAGCATGGACGCTGCTAGGTCCAAGGTGGATTTCCTCCATTATCTGCTCTTCAGTCCCTAAAAATATCCACGGTAAAGCACCATTCCCCTGTGATGAGGAAAGGACAGGCCCTATGGCATGCAAAGCTCACACACAGGCTGCCACCACTGGAGGTACCACCTTGTAAAGGTCTCAAACAGAAGGAGATTGGGGAATTGGGAGACAGAAGAGTAGTAAAACATATCAGCTAGCCATGAGTCACAGACTCCTAGCCATATGCACCTGAGTTGAGGGAAGCATCCAGTTGACATAAAAGCTGATAAGGATCTCCACAAAGTGAGAAGAAAAAGGAGAGAAGGAGGCAAAGAGATCAGGTTCAGTGGCAGGAGTTTACGTTTTTGATGATATTTTCAAAAGGGAGTTACCTGGATAAAGGTCAGAAGATCATTGAGTAGATGCCAGAGTGACTCTGAAAATGCTGGTATTTTCACACCTGAAAAAGTACAAGCTCCCACCTGCTGGGACCTCTAGCTTGAGAAGTGAAAGACTCTTTCTGAATCAAATAAACCTCCATGTTGCTTGCTCCGAATTAAAGCACACCATGCTCTCAGAGGTATTTCTCCGTTGCAGACTGCAACAACTAGAGAAGTCCAGAACTTCACCGTTATCATCCTACGTGTGCAAAAGGCATCAGGAGCAGTGATGGCTGTGGGGTGCAAAGGAGCAGAGCCATGAGGGAGGCAGGTGAGATGCAGCAGCAATGGCTCTAGGAGATGATGGGGCAAGAAGGAAGCAATCATCAGCAGTGCTGCTGGGTAAGGTAGGGTGCAGGCAGCCAATTTAGTGTCATAACACATTCAAGCTATTCACCTCTCCTCAGACCCCGAGAAGCATCTGTAAACACACCAGACTATTGTCAACTATTTTTGTATCACTTTACCCAAGACTTCTCCAATTATTGAGGCTCTCCATTGTCGATAGTTTTCTACCTCTCCATTATCCCAGGTAACAGAGAGCAGAATTATTCTTTTTAATCATCACACTTTATTTAAACAGGTAGCACTGCTGTATGTCTGGACTTTTTTCAGAGTTGTCTACCTTTACTTGGCCAGGCAGACTTCAAGCATGTTCTATATTTGTTCTAGATTTCCAGAAATCTGGCAGTCCTACTAGGTCAATCCTACTGCTCACATATGGCAGCTCCATCTGGGCTGCCATATGAGCAGAAACTCTAGATACGTTCACAGCAATGTGCGCTGCCATTATATCGCACAGATGCTGCTAGTCTGATGCTTTCAGGGGGTGCCACTGGGGTCAGTCACTGTATGACTATGCTGTAGACGCAACACTTCCTGGAAGCAATAGACAGACCTCCTGTGCGAGAACTACACAGTCGATCTGGGACAAATGCATCTCAAATGCTCTCTGTGCCTGCAAACCAGCCATGCAATGTGTATGCAGTAGATCCAATACTTCCTGGAAACACCCAACTTGCAGTCCATGGTCTATACAGCAAATGAGTATTTATTTTTTCCTATGGACCACACACCGAGCCCTTGATTTAGAAGAGGCACTTTAGCCAGGCAGCTAGACTAACATTCTGCCACTAAGCCTACAAGGAGTTTCTGCGAATGGTCTGCATCAGACCATGGGTACTTGTAAACATATGTGAGAAACAAAAAATGTCCAAAGCTGCAACCATGCAGTTCTAGGCTAAGAGAGACAGAGAACTCCGTATTTTCAGATGAGGCACATGGAGCTACTGGAAAAACAAGATGATTCTCCTAATGAGATACATCACAAAATGATGAGAGGCAGATGATGCACAGTAAGTATTCAGTCAACACCAAGTTGGGCGGGAGTGTTGATCTGCTGGAGGGCAGGAAGGCTCTGCAGAGGGACCTGGACAGGCTGGATCGATGGGCCGAGGCCAATGTATGAGGTTCAACCAGGCCAAGTGCCGGGTCCTGCACTTCGGCCACAACAACCCCAGACAACGCTGCAGGCTTGGGGAAGAGTGGCTGGAAAGTGCCCGGAGGAAAAGGACCTGGGGGTGCTGGTCGACAGCGGCTGAACATGAGCCGGCAGTGTGCCCAGGTGGCCAAGAAGGCCAATGGCATCCTGGCCTCTATCAGAACTAGTGTGGCCAGCAGGAGCAGGGAGGTGGTCATGCCCCTGTACTGGGCACTGGTGAGGCCGCATCTCGAATACTGTGTTCAGTTTTGGGCCCCTCACTACAAGAAGGACATGGAGGTGCTGGAGCATGTCCAGAGAAGGGCAACAAAGCTGGTGAAGGGTCTGGAGCACAAGTCTGATGGGGAGCGGCTGAGGGAACTGGGGTTGTTTAGTCTGGAGAAGAGGAGGCTGAGGGGAGACCTCATCGCGCTCTACAACTACCTGAAAGGAGGTTGTAGTGAGGTGGGGATTGGTCTCTTCTCCCAAGGAACAAGAGAGAGGACGAGAGGAAACGCCTCAAGTTGCGCCAGGGGAGGTTTAGACTGGACATTAGGAGAAATTTCTTTACTGAAAGAGTGGTCAGGCCTTGGAACAGGCTGCCCAGGGAAGTGGTGGAGTCACCAACCCTGGAAGTATTTAAAAGAGGTGTAGATGCGGCGCTTAGGGACATGGTGTAGTGGGCATGGTAGTGTTGGGTTGACGGTTGGACTCAATGATCTTAGAGGTCTTTTCCAACCTTAATGATTCTATGATTCTATGCTGTGATCTCCTCCATCAAAGGGAGCAGGATGTTCTGAACTCTGAATGCTTCTGGGAAGCAGAAACAAACCTTAAGAAGGCACCTTGGAGCCATTATGCTCAGGAAGCCTTTGAACTGGAGGAGAAGAAATGTGACCTCCAGACTCCGAGGAGTGAATCTCACCTCTATCAGGACTGATGTTTCCAGCAGGGCTGATAACCATTAGTATAGGCTATAAGGAGAACAGTGGTGTGTTATCCAAGAAGTATGAGCACCACCAGCAGCCTTGGCATGCGGGTGTTACCTCCCCTACACCCTGCTATGACCCTGCACGCCATGGCAGTGGTGTGCTAGGCAGCCATGCAGGCTGACAAGTGCGATGTCCTGGAGGTCACAATTTCCATGAATTTGTTGTGCTGTGGAAAGGCTCTGGAAATGAGCTTCAGCTTCCTGCAAAGACCAAAGGTGGGTTGGTGGCATCTCCTGAAAGTTCAGAAAAAAATTCTGCAATGGAAGAATGACAGATTTGGCCAGAGCCATGATGGCATCTGCATAGAAACCTCCCAGTGCCACAAAGCATGCCTTAAAAAAATCAAGTCATGGTTACTTGTCACTGGCGGTTGAATGCAAGCTCCATGGGTTGTCAGTGCCTGGGAAAAGAGTACCTCAGACACAGGAGAGAGGGGAGACATATCAGTGAGTGTATTTCTTGTCTGCCTTGTTCAGATGGAGTCATGATGGATGGTGCTATCTAGAGCAGGCAGAACAGGATAGAAAGGACAGGCTGGTCTTCTTGGGGAAGAGTTGGTCAGTCTGGTCTCTGGTCCAGCCAGCACTGAAGGATGCTCTCGAGAGACTAGACAGTGTGTAGATCTGAGTCCAGAACAGTCCTTACCACCAGAATTAGGGATGGGTCTGACAGACCTCCCGAGAGCTACCGAACTCAGCCTGAAGGATGGGGAAATGCAGGATCTCCTGTGCAAAGCAGAGACTTTTGTGCAACATCTGTAACTGGAGTGCGACTGCTGCGAGTCTGGAAAGATTTCAAGTCAGCAACATCATCTGGATAATCAAAGCTGAGATGGCATCTGAGTCAGAATTAGATCAGTCTCACACTGAAGACTGGAGGAGGAGTGGGAGGGAGCCAGGAGGCCAGAAACCTGATCAATTTTTACAAGACAAACTTCAAATGAAAAGAGAGAGAAAACAAATCAAATAAAATGAGGATAAGAAGAAAGCCTTGAGAGCGTAGGTAAATAAAAAAAAAAATAGAATCATCAGGCAAATGGAAGCTGCTCCTTGGGAAGCAGACTGCCCTGTTCCTGGAGCAATGCACAGAGGCGGCACGTGGGAGAGGGGACGTGTGTCCCATGCAGGGCGGCAGGGCTGGGGTACTTGTCATTTGGCACATGCACTCTGTGAGCATACCCACGCTCGACCTCTCAGAAAAAAACAACTTCCAGCCCGTTACACAATGACAGAAAATCATTCATGGCCAGATAATCTTCTCAAAGTCTGCAATCTTTTACTCCAGCAATGGGAAGCCCAGAGTTCAACTATATTATGACTGATAAGAGAAGTTAAATAAACCAGTAATCTACCAGGAGAAAACATTTTAAATCTACCACAGAGAAGAAAGGGCACAGGTCTGTCCTTGGTCCATCACGGACACAGATGGTACAACTGTAGACAGCAATACAGAAGAGGCAAGAAGGCAGGTGCTTAGTAGGAACAGGGGAATGCATCCTTCCCAAATGAGAGGGCGTATGGAGCGGAAATCTCCCCGCTATAATAAAGGAAGATGTCAGGCAGCATTTGCTCAACATAATTAATATTCAAATAGGCAAATCCTGGTAAGTTACAGAAAGTCTTGAAAAAATGAGTAGAGGAACTTCCCATACCCATTAAAATATTGGGTCTTAGAAAATTAGAGAAATTCCACGGAACAGGAGGACCATCAGTGCTTTTAAACACTTAAAATTATCAAAAGCATTGACCTCAGAAACCAAGGGCCGAGCTGCCCGGCATCAGTCCGAAAATGAACATTTCCCCCACCACTGGCTGCTGTGTCGCCGCTGGCACCGGCGCCTGCCCCTGCCGAGGCCGCCGGCAGCTCAGCGGCACAGTCAGCCTCTCCAGGCTCGTTCTTCTGGCACTGGGGCTTGTGCGATGCCAGCCGCTCACGCTGAAGGGACTTCTGTGCGTGTCTCAGCTTCACCTGAGCACACCAAACTATCTCCTAAAATAAGAAAAGTTTTATTCTACCCAAGAAAGGGCTAAATTCTAGATTACAGAGTGGAAACACTGCTAGGAAAAAAGCATGTGTTCCCATTTCCCTCATTTCATTAAAAAAAAAAGTGCCATTTTAACTTTGTTAAAACTGAACTCCTCTTTTTCTCCCTTTCCTGTTTTCCTCTAATTTCTTTCCTTGTTTTTTTTCTACCAAGAAGCCAGAACTTGTCTTCATATTTTCAGTTATGGTTATTCACACCTTTTCCCTTCTCTTTGCTTCACAATTCCTTTTTTTGCCCATATCTGGGTTTATATTCCTATTTTTTTCATTCATTACTGCACCTTTTTCTCATCTGATTAGCTTTCTTGCTGTTCGAAACATTTTGAAAAGTATCACAATATTTCATAAGTAATTATCTATACTCACAATATCTAGTTTGGTTTGTAAAATCTTCACAGAGGCCACGTATGGTACATTAAGAACACGGATGCATATCTAGCATTTAGAATGCTTTTCTGAATTATTTTCGCCTGCATACCTTATGCCAGTTTTGACACCCTAGACTCTTGTGGTGGGTTGACCCTGGCTGGACACCAGGTGCCCACCAAAGCCGCTCTATCACTCCCCTCCTCGGCTGGACAAGGGAGAGAAAATATAAAAAAAGGCTCATGGGTTGAGATAAGGAGAGATCACTCACTGGTTACGGTCACGGGCAAAACAGACTCGACTTGGGGAAATTAGTCTAGTTTATTACCGATCAAATCAGAGTAGGATAATGAGAAATAAACCTAAATCTTAAAAACACCTTCCCCCCCACCCCTCCCTTCTTCCTGCGCTCAACTTCACTCCTAATTTTCTCTACCTTCTCCTCCCCAAGCAGTGCAGGGGGACGGGGAATGGGGGTTGCGGTCAGTTCATCACGCATTGTCTCTGTCGCTCCTTCCTCTTCAGGGGGAGGACTCCTCACACTCCTCCCCTGCCCCAGCGTGGGGTCCCTCCCATGGGAGACAGTCTTCCATGAACTTCTCCAATGTGGGTCCTTCCTATGGGCTGCAGTTCTTCATGAACTGCTCCAGCCTGGGTCCCTTCCACGGGGTGCAGCCCTGCAGGAACAGACTGCTCCAGCGTGGGTCCACCACGGGGTCACAAGTCCTGCCAGCAAACCTGCTCCAGCGTGAGCTCCTCTCCACGGGTCCACAGGTCCTGCCAGGAGCCTCCTCCAGCGCGGGCTCTCCACAGGGTCACAGCCTCCTTCGGACGCATCCAGCGTGGGGTCCTCCATGGGCTGCAGGTGGGTATCTGCTCCACCGTGGACCTCCACAGGCTGCAGGGGGACAGCCTTCCTCACCATGGTCTTCACCACGGGGCTGCAGGGGAATCTCTGCTCTGGTGCCTGGAGCACCTCCTGCCCCTCCTTTTCCACCGACCTTGGTGTCTGTTTCTCTCACATATTCTCACTCCTCTCTCCGGCTGCGGTTGCACAGTTTTTTTTCCTCTTCTTAAATATGTCATCACAGAGGCGCTACCACCATTGCTGATGGGCTTGGCCTTGGCCAGCGGCGGGTCTGTCTTGTGGCCAGCTGGCATTGGCTCTATCGGACGTAGGGGAAGCTTCCAGCAGCTTCTCACAGAAGCCATCGCTGTAGCCCCCCTGCTACAAAACCTTGCCACACACACCCCATACAACTCTAATTAGATTTTATTCTTGTTTTACTGAAAATTTCCCTAGTTTTGGGAAAGTAAATCTTGTTAAAAGAAAAAAGCATAATACATAAAGTTTGATTGACAAGTTTATGAGTCTGGCTGACAGAAGCAATGATGTTTGAAATCAGAAAGAGGAAATCCAGTAAGGTCTAGTACAAACTGTTACACTTGGAATGGAGAAATCAAGTGCATAAATGTAAGGTAGAGAATAAATGGCTAGGCATCATAAAGCAGAAAACAATGTGTGGTAGCAGCGGTAACCCCAAACTAAACATCAGTCAAGAAAATGGTGACATTGCATAAAGACAAATTTAATTCTAGGAGGTATTAACAAGGTGGAGAGGACCCATCTGGACTGATATGTCCAGTTTTGGGACAGTTCTTTAAGAAGGAGATAAACAAATTGAAAGCAGCAAGTTGGAAAAGACACTTGGAAATCTTGACTACTGAGGAAAGACTGACAAAAGTGCGTTTGCTCACCTTAAATCTTAAAAGAGTATTAGAAAAAGGTTGGTGATCAATTATTCCACCAGTTCACTGTTGGAAGGACAAAGAAATATGCTTACTTTGCAAAAAAAAAATTGATTAAAACCTAAGAACAAACTTCTGATTTTCTCAACACAGAACACCACCGAGAAAAATCTACTTTGACTGAATGTAGGGTTTCCTTCGCTGATAGTTTTGAAGCAGATTTGACAAACATTTCCAGATTGCCTACTCAGAGTAGCTAGAAAAAGTGGTATCCTGACCTCCATTCAAGACATTTGTGCCCAGAAATGTACAATACAACACATTTACCTTTTTCCATGACTGTATATCTAGATTGGGTCCAGGAAATATATATGTGTGTGTGTGTGTGTGTGTGTGTATAATTTGTTATATATAATTTATCTTGCTCAAAATTTATTTGTTAACATAGAGGTATCATCAAGGAGGACATCACTCAACAGTATTGCTCAGGTTCTTGGTCCAAACCTATTGTGTGCTAGCAATGACCACCTCGCCTAAGGTATCGACGCTGAGGGTAAAACTAAAGGTGCACCAAGTCTGGTGAGGTAACAGACAGGTCGCTGCTGCAGCGGAACCTGAGCCCCACAGCAGCCAGGCTGCGAGCGAGGGCACAGCACGCCGCTGCAGGAGGTGAAACAGCCTCAGAAAGCAGGGACACAAAGCAGGGAAAAACTTCAGCATAAACTCTCAGAATAATAACTGTAGCCATAAAGACTAACTGAAAGTATCAATTAGAAATATGCACGAATTCAGTGATGACCTGTATGCCGCAGTAGCGGGACCTGTGCGTGGGGTCATTCCCAGAGCCGAGGTCAAGAAGAACATAGGAACAGAGGAAGATTCACATGGTGGACACCAAAGCAATCCAGCAGCTGTAAAAGCCTGTAAAATGTGAATGTTAGAGGAGATCAAACTATTCTACTTCTCAATGAAGACGAGCTGATCACTGTGCATAGGTACTAAGGTATGGGGAAGAAGTCCAACTGCAAGGTTTTCCAATTATTGCAACACACACAACAGCTAAGAACAGGATGATTAAATTAGGCAGACTAGTACTGAGGTAAAAGATGACTTCTAGCAGCGAGGGTAATTAAACAGCTTACGAAGACAGGTGGCAGACTCCACCGCGCATGTGCGAGGGCACAGACCTGGCAGCCCCGCTGAGCCCGTGGAGCTGTGTGTCCCAGCCCCGGGACAGGGGGGACGGGTTTGCCTGCACCCCGCATTGGTATTTCCAGCCCTGAATCAAGACCGAGTTTGCACTCCAGAAGGATAATGAATTTTTATTTTCAGAAGGAAGAGGAGGAGGTCGCTTTACCTATAATTCCCAATAGGCCTAAAGAGACATGACAATTAAAAAATGAGAGAAGTCACCCATACACAAGCAAGGCTTGTTATATATTTGGCACATCAGAAAAGCTGAGTACTGCAGAGACAACACCTCTTCTGTATCTGGAGAGGCAAGCAAGGTGGTGGGAACAGTCCCTGAGCACCCCAAAAGGTGCTGAGCCCAGCTCAGCTCCACAGTCAAACCTGGAGGTGCCACTCTCACCTGTGGAAAACGTCATCACTCTAAAAGCAGCAAATAGACATTGCAATCGCTAATAGTTTATTTTCGTTGCAAACTACACTTTTAAAATCTGGATTATGAGCAAGCTTTTATTTAATATGAAGTATAAGAAAGGTTAGAAGCAGCTGGGTTACTATGTTACCTGATCATTAAGGACAATAAAGAGCCTAAGCACAGATAATAGATTTCTCAGAGGTCCCAAACTTTAATCAATTGTAATGTTAAAAGTTAACAAACATACTTTCAAATGCTAAAAAAAAATGTTTTCCCACTCAGATAGCAAATGCAGTAAATTTGAGGAAGATGTGCTGCATTTTTAATACATAACAGGTTGAATAACCACTCCAAGTGCCAACAGGAACTCCACACCTCCATAAATTATTTTAATTTCTACTATAGCAGAGCTAGGAAGCAAAATCAGTAGGCTCTGCACACTCTTACAAAAACCCACAACCCTTACAATCCAAATGTTTGACAAGAGGGAACAGATGGAGGAGGACAAGGTTACTGTTGTAGTGAAGACAAGAAAAATATGGAGCTTATTAATAAAAATAATGCTATAGACATTCTCACACCAGCTAAAATTTTTGGCATTAGTTAGGACTAAGTCTTTAAAACACGTCAAGCAGCAGATGTTGTTTCTGTGTTTTACACATGTTGAGGAACAATGGCAGCTAGCTACCAAGAATTTACAGCTAACTAAACTGTAAAATATTGACTAGCTTTATCATTTCCTTCCAAGTATTCTTAACAATGAACACTTATAATCTACGTAAGTAAAATTAAATTTATTAATTTCTATGATATCACAAGATATGATGTCATTAATAAGTTAGAAAGCCAAACACTGTCAGCTAAAATTTAATTTTAATTTGAAAAATCACAGTTAACTGAATTCATTCTTTAACAAAATCACTCCATTTGAGAATATTCTGTTGCCTGGGCAACATGACTGCAAATTGCAGAGTTCAGATCATGATGTCTATTTTAAAGCAACAAGATACACATCTTTGAAGAAAATACATCTAACAACCTGTTTGTATTGTACCAAAAAGCTGAATCAAATGGTATGTTAAGATAACATCAAAGTGTAGATCTTTAAGGATTTATGGAGGACAATTCAAAGTGTTGTAAGGCCCAATTATACGTGTGACATGCAAAAGAGGTTGAGAAAGGTCAAGGAGCAAAATGGGATACACCAAGCAAGGTGCGCAAAGAACAGCGGGGTGGCAGGAAAGCGTGTTACAATGCGCTCTCAGCAAGAGCCGATCGGGCGCACCAGCATGTCGGTGGGGCAGGAAAGCTTTAGAACCACGAACGCCGGAGGGTTTGCTGTCTTTTTGCTTGAGCTTTTTACTCCACAGTTCGCTGCGATCATGCAGCAAATACCACCAAATCAGCAGATCACTTGGGCCTCATAAAACTGACACACAGTATTTGGGGCATTATCTGCCTTTGCGCCTGGTTCTGCAATCAATTTATGAATCGCGTTTACTTTTCGACAAAGCGCCAGAGATCTGCAGACCACGAGCTGAGCCACGCTGCCAAAAACCTGCTAGGAGCAATCTCAGGCGTTAGTGGTGAACTCTGATCATCCGTGACGGTTCTCAGATGCCTGGAAAAGAAGACACAACCGGCTTTATACGCGCGGCGCAAGGAGAGGAACATTGCACTATAGACCAGGCAACTTAATTTTATTGTCCAGAAAAATGCTGGGGAAAGCAGATAGTTTGTAAACAGAGATGACCGACAACAGCAATTTGTGAAGAGCAAACCAAATTTAAGGGATCCAAGTTACTTCTAGGAGAGGGTAGCAGGTCAGGCTTTGTGAAGAGCAAAGAAACTAAAAATATGATATAGCTGTCTTCTGCAAAAATTTTGACAGCCTTATGTGACGTTCTCAGAAACAACAGAAATTAAATCTAGCTGAAACTCCTGCCAAGTGATGAAAAACTGATCCGAAAACTAATTCATGACTAACTGTCAGACTCAAAATGTATGCTAAATGGATTTCACAGGACCCTACCTCAGGTTCAGTAGTATTCAATTTTTTTGTTAGCAGCCTGGATGATGGAGTAGAGAATATGCTTATTAAATTCCTAGATGAGACCAAGCTGGAAGAAGATGCAAAGTCATTAGAGGATTAGAACTGAAATGATTGTCGGAAACTCAAGAAATAGGCGGGGAGGGGTGGGGGGAAGATTTAGTCAATAGAGACAAATGTAATGACAGTTTATGTACAGGGATTACAGAAGATGGAGCCAGCCTCTTCTCCGAGGTGTACAAAGAACAAGAGTCAACGGGCACAAGGTGCAAGGGGGGAAATTTTATCTGGGCATAACGAAAAGGCTCTTCACCAGGAGAATGGCCGAGTACAGGAACAAGCCCCAAGGCGGGAGTGCTCCAGGCGTGGGGGCTTTCCAAGCCTGGCCAGTAAAGGCCCCGAGCACCCTCAGCAGCGTGGGGCTGGCCCGTCTGAGCAGGAGGGCTGGAGGAGGGACATCCTCGGGTCTCCCCGGTCCGGATGGCTCAGCGAGTCTGCGACACCAGGCACAAACACAAGCTAGGAGACAGCAGGCAGCAGTCCTGCTGAAGAAGATCTGAGGACTGCAGGATCACAAGCTGAAAATGAGTCAACAAAATCACGCTGTGGCAGAAAGCATACCAGGATTTACAATTAGCAGCCTCACCTCTAACACATGTGATGTAACCCCTCTGCTCTGTACAGAACAGGTTGGATTTCAGCTGGCGAAGGCTGCTTTTAGGAACAGAGTGAAATAAAAGATATGGGGAAAATCCAGAGTAAATCAATACTAATGATCGGATTATGCTTTCAAGGTCTCTGCAGGAAAGCCTGTGTGCTCTGGGATATTCAGCCCAGAGAACAGAAGATCGAGTGGGGAAGGGGTGATCTGATGTAAAAACAGAGAGAAGGCAGCTGCAGCGAGGACAAAAATAATCTGTTCTCAATAACCATGGAAAAGTAATGGGCTTAAAATTCAATAAGAAAGATTCAGGTTAGATGTCAGAAAACGCTTTCTGAGACTGCAGACAGCTAAGCGCAGGAGCAGACCACCTCGGGAGGCTGCAGCCAGCGCCCAGAACAGGGGAGCTCACGGGCAGCTTTGGCAAACACCAGTCATAAAACTTTCAGACGGATCTGATCCTGGGGAGGGCCCAAAGAGCCCAAAAAACGATCTCTCAGGTTCCTTCTCAGTCCTAGCCTTCTACTGCCTTTTCCACCGGGGCGGCTGGCTCTGAACGAGGGGAGCGCAGCAAGGGTTGTCAACCCCGGGCTTAGGGAGGTGTTCAGTGTGGTGTCCCGTAGCACCCTTACTGCCAAACAGGAGAGGGACGGTTTGGGCAGGTGGACAACGAGGTGGGTGGAAAGCTGGCTGGACCACCAGGCTCAAAGGGTGGTGATGGGCCATACGGAGTCCAGCTGGTGGCTGGTAACGAGCCCATTCCTCAGGGATGGACACGCGGGCCGGTACTGTTCAGTGTCTTTACTGACGCCGGGACAACGGGAGGCAGATCCCTGTCACCAGCCTTGGGAGCAGCCGACAGGCAGGAGGGCAGGGCTGCTCATCAGCGGGACCTCCCCAGGAGAAATGGGCCGACGGGGACTGCTGGGGCTCGGCTGGGACAAGCGCCAAGTCCTGCCCGTGGGCTGCAACAGCCCCGTGCGGCAGGCGAGACCCGTCGGGATACTGGGGCCAGGCTGGGCTCACCAGCGCAGGACGGACATTGCAGTAGAGTGGTGGTCCCATGGGGGCCTCGGGACAATCGGGGCTGGAGCGCGGGCAGTCGGAGCAGAGGCTGAGCCTGGGGTTTGCTCAGCCCGGAGAGGAGGCGGCGAAGGGGAGACCCTACTGCGGCCTGCGGCTGCCTGGCGGGGTGGGGAGAGGACGGAGCCAGGCTCCTCTCAGAGGCGACAGGCGGGAGGGCAGGGCTGCTCGCGACAAGAGGCACAAGCTGTGGCCAGGCACGTCCTCCCTCCGTGGCGGCAAAAGCCCTTCACCGGAGGGCAGTCGGACACCGACCGGAGCCCCGAGAGGCCGTGGGGTCTCTGGCCGGGGGACGCTCAGCACTTGCCCGGCCACAGCCCTGAGCAGCCGGTGCTGACGGGCGCTGCTCCCCACAGGGCTGGTGCTGGACACCTCGGCGGCCCCTCCCCATCTCTCCGATTCTGCGGTTTGATGATGCTGTTAATTTTACATGTGAAACTATCATAGCTATCTTATCCCCATGAGCTAGGAGAGAAATCAGGCTGTGATGCTGAGACACACGTCCTGCTCTGCATTGGGTTCAAGGGGCGAATTGCACCCATGCCCAGAGCGGGACCTCGGCTGCCCACGTGAGGTGGTGCTGCCTGTCCCTGTGCCACTGCCCAGGGGCACTGTGGGCATCTCTGTCCGCCAGCACATCCCCTGCCCTGCATCCAACCATCACCAACCCCAAGCCGCACCTCAGCTCTGCAGGGAGGCGATCTCCCTACATGTACCCCTGATCCAGGCAACGATTTCCTTACATCAGGTCAAACGTTTGACGTGCTCATAGTCAAGTTAAAGGCTGACTAAAACCTCTGACACGTGCTTGAGTTTCATGGCCATGGTCCGTCTTGCCAGTTACAGATGCTAGCACAAGTGACTGAGTGCACCACAACCAGAGCAGCGCTACATCAACAGAGCCTGTACTCATCATAACAAGAAACTTTGTTTACGTATAGCATGATTACCTACCAAAAAAAAAAAACCCCAAAACCACCAAAAAAGCCCATCCACCACAAAAACCTGTTTAGAAGAATTTAGCCTGGGGAGAGGGGAGGAAAAAAAAATTCACAAAAATGCAGCAATCAAAAGGACAGACAACTTTTTAACAGAAAAGCAGCAGCTCTGATTGTTAAATTTCAGTGAAATTAGAAGCAACTACTTGCATACTATTTTTATATTCTGCGTATGATAATCCTGTATATGTATAAATGGAAAAGTTCAACCATGAGTATCATGAGGACAAAGAAATTTGTACAAAATTGACATTTACTGATCATTAAGAAACTTGTCTGTTCTTCTAAAACCTACCTCAGACATGTTTGGGATGAGCTAACACAAGCAATCCCATAACTCCATTGGCATACAAGTTCGACAGGAAAGAAATCACAACCTATGTTTAGTTTCAGCTTGATACCAGAGTCACCTGCTCACATACATAAGCAAACCTTTAGATCAATATGAAAGAAAATTATGAGGGTTTTTTTTCAAATCAATAACACTGAATTATTATCTCTTGATAATTAAAACTTCCAGTGCTGAATTCACATTTTGAGAGGTCCTCATAGCCATCTTTATTGGCTGTAAAAGCTACATTTATAACAAGCTCACACATTTATAATAATTTTCCAAGGTATTCCTTGGGTAAGTAAATGGTCCAAAGCAGAGTGGAAATCAAATAGGGGCAAATGGTTACACCAAAGAACCAAGCTGCGTTTTACAGGTATGGTTACACCATACAACCAAGCTGCATTTTACGGGTATGGTTACACCATACAACCAAGCTGCATTTTACAGGTAATTTTTCTTATATGGCATGATTTTGATACTATAAGCAGCACTCAGGCACCAACAGCACTGGGGCCTCGGATGGATCAGCCCCGAAGGCCACAGTCTGGACATCAGAAACGTTGCTGAGGAGACAAGGGAAAAACCACCTTTGACTTTGGCCAAGCAATGTGATTTGTGGAAAACACAGATGAGAAGCCTCCATCCAGAAGAGGCAAGTCAAAGGTGCAGTAAAGTACCTTCCATTACTTCTGGGAAAGGAGGATTGGAAGAACACATGCAGAAAGAAAGATGACTTACCAGTGACTGTACACCCACGTAAACACAGACGTGAACGAAACACTCCAATACCTTTTTGAACTACCACAGGAGGTCAAGCTCATCGCCATCGCCCCTCTCCTTCCAAGACTGAACACAAAGGTACAGCATGCCTGTTGTCATTTCAGATCCTCTTCCACCTCAGAGGAAGAAGTCCGTGCCTCAGCAGGCTCTAGGAAAGGCAGGTGCACAATAAGCCAGCATGTGGATGAGGCTGCTTGAGAAACTGCAACTTCTCCCACCCAGCCTGCATGTACGTGTGCGCTGTGAATGACACTGAAGCAGCTGCACCCTTGCTGCAGAGGGGTCCTGAAGTCCTTCCTGCGTGCACCAGCTGCAAACTGCTCCACCAACACCACTTCAGCTCTGAGATGCTGCAGTAAACAGCACCTAGGGAAGGCAGGGGCCAAGCTCCAGGTGTCCACACCAGAAATATCAAGGGTGGAGATATTCAACAAGTGATTCTGAAGTCACTTGGGCACTCAAAGCACTCCTCTGATTAGGGCTGGAGCCTTCGCTATAGCCGCTTACAGCAAGGTCTGTCCTATGGCCATCATGGTTTACCCACAGACATTCCAGGAACATACAGGGGCAGCGTAAGGAACCTCCAAAACTTTCCAGACAAGAAAGATCCATTCTCTTGACATTAAGAACACAAAGTTCAGGCTCTATGTCAGAGATATGAGGTTTGGGAAAGAAAACTGGGAAGTTAGCATTGTGAACAAGATAAAACTTGGATGCTTCTTAGAAGGAAACTGCTGGCATCTCTAATAGGCCACTGAAAAATACAGTGCAAGGCAGGTGATGACCTGACCATAGGGACCTGGACTTTTCCTACTTTTTATGCAGGGGTAAGGGCAACTGGAAAAGCTACTTTTATGAAACAAAAGGTGAAAAAATGACCTAGAGGTTCAAAGTGCAGGGTTGCCAGCATGTGACACCTGGTTTAATCCCATCAGAGTACGGGGTTCCTGAGCAAGAAAACACGTAAGTGAGTCCTTAAGACATCTGAAAACCAGGGAGGAAAAGGAAAGCAAGACCTGATGCAGTGGCAGAGACCAGCCAGGTGATAAGAAGCCAAAGGACTTAACCCAGCTAAGGGTATTACCCCCCAGTTCACACCAATCACACAGAGCAGCTGGGACTGATGGGGAAACAGATGCACAGGCACAGGTAGCAGGAAAACTGTTTGGTACAGCTACTGAACAGTAGCATTTTAGGATTGTCCTACTGTTTACAGGGAAATCTCTATGGGGAGGAGAGCAGCGTTCCTGCGGCGGCAGCAAATCTCCAGCCGCACACAAGGCAGACTGCTGAGAGAAAGGAGTGGCACAGATGGCCCAACCTCTTTGATACGGAGGTAGGAAAACCAGCAGTCACCTCAGAGGACACAGGGAAGTAAGACAGATGGAGCCTTCCATGTCTCATCTTTATCTGTATAGAAATTACAACATTATAGTATGGATGGGTGGACAGCTAGATGGGAAAAAAATGGTTGGATGGTTAGGCTCAGCGAATGGTTGTTAATGGGTCATTCTCTACCCGATGGCCAGTGACAGGTGGAGCATCACAGAGGTCAAGTTTGCAGGTAACACCAAACCGGGGGAAATGGTCAATATCCACACGGGCAGGGCTGCCATCCAGAGGGACCTGGACATGATGGAGGAACAGGCCAGCAGGATCCCCATGAAATTGGAAAAGTACAAATGCAAAGTCCCGTGTCTGGGAAAAAAGCAGCTTTGGCAATGACACAGACTGGGAAGCAGTTCAGCAAAAAAGGCCCTGAAGGTCTTGGTAGACAGCAAGCTGGATTAGAGCCACGGGGACAGTGACTTTTGCAAGAGTAGAAGGTATCACCTTCCCTCTCGGACACTTGTTAATGAAGACCCCATCAAACTATTTCTCATCAGCTGGATGTCGAACCCCAGTGTGACACAGGAAGGTTGTTTCACAGGGCCTATCTACAACACCAGGTGTGGATCATCATTCTGATGAAGTTCAGCTTGCAAAGGTAAATGATTTCATTTCCAAGTCAAATCATGTCATTTGCATGCTCAGAGAGGGACACGGTCATTCACAGAATTTGAAAGGTCCTCTCTTTTGCAATCACCCTGTCAACCTGGCATTAAGGAAAGGGAAAAGAGAAACCCAAAATACTGCAGTTGAACAGCAGCTAGCACTTAATACTTTCAAAAAACCACAAGAAACAGTAGACAGGCTGAGCTGGAGGACTTTGAGCTATCAATGGTCCCATGCAAGAAAAAGACTGAAACAGTGATGGTGGGTAACCTTATCACAATATTAAAAAGCACCTCTTGAAGAACAAGACTTAGAGACAAGTCTTCACCCTCCTAAGAGACAAAACATTGCCTAATATTGCCTTCCGGAACTTAAACTTATGAATACAGGACTTCAGCTCCCTGGAATCCAGCACAAATCACCAGCGGGAGGGAGGACACCACTGACTGGGGAAGAGTGGCTGGAAAACTGCCCAGAGGAAAAGGACCTGGGGGTGCTGGTCGACAGCGGCTGAACATGAGCCGGCAGTGTGCCCAGGTGGCCAAGAAGGCCAACGGCATCCTGGCCTCTATCAGAACTAGTGTGGCCAGCAGGAGCAGGGAGGTGATCGTGCCCCTGTACTCGGCACTGGTGAGGCTGCACCTCGAATCCTGGGTTCAGTTCTGGGCCCCTCACCACAAGAAGGACATGGAGGTGCTGGAGCGTGTCCAGAGAAGGGCAACGAAGCTGGTGAAGGGCCTGGAGCACAAGTCTGATGGGGAGCGGCTGCGGGAACTGGGGTTGTTTAGCCTGGAGAAGAGGAGGCTGAGGGGAGACCTCATCGTGCTCTACAACTACCTGAAAGGAGGTTGTAGTGAGGTGGGTGTTGGTCTCTTCTCCCAAGTGACAAGCAATAGGACGAGAGGAAATGGCCTCAAGTTGCACCAAGGGAGGTTTATATTGGAAATTAGGAAAAAATTCTTTACTGAAAGAGTGGTCAGGCCTTGGAACAGGCTGCCCCGGGAAGTGGTTGAGTCACCAACCCTGGAAGTGAATACCACCCAACACCACCATACCCACTACACCATGTCCCTAAGCGCCTCATCTACATGTCTTTTAAATACTTCCAATACTGCAATTGAAGACAGATGTAGGTACAAACCTGGCTTAGGAAAACAGAAGGATGCAGATTGCCAGAAGCTGGGAAGATACTCTGGGAAAACTCTCACCCTAAACCCACCCTGCTGTGGCACTCCTCCCTGAAGCCTGCTAACAACCACAAAGAGGCGAGACTGCTCCCAGCACTCCTGCCCCGCCACACAGGCCATGCACTGCACGCCAGAAATCGGGGTCGGGCCCCTTTGCAGCAGGAGTAGCTCACAGGGAGAGGTGGCATGCCACCCCAGGCAATGAGCATGTTGATTTGCCTTAGGGAAGATAACCAAGCAGATTACAACCTCTAAACCCCTACATTACTCACTGCTATCTCAAGTCATCTCAGGCCACTGATACCAAGCTATCTGATTAACAGGAGCAATCAAATTAACAGGAGGTATGTGCAGTAAACTGGCTAAATAGCCACGCAACAGCAGAGGTATTTACATGAGCTCCCAGCAGCCACAGAACTGTGGGGTAGCGCACGCTCCCTCGTACGGGCTCGGCCCTCCTCTGCCGTGCTGAAACTCCATCGTAGAAAGGCAACACCCATTACCACGGACACGTGAAGACGATACATGAGAAAGCGCCAGACTTTGCAGCGGACAGTGACTTAATGACATGCTGAAGTCTCAAACAAGCAATCCAAGCAGGGAGTCAGAGAGTTTCTCTTTGAAAGCTGGGAACTGAAGGGACCACATCACATCAATATAAAATTCTGGTTTGGTTTTGCCAATAAACAAACTGATAGGATTACCAAGCACAGTTTTCATTCTCTGAAAGAGAAACTTCCAATTAGTTGCATTACTTCAGAAATGAAAAGAGAAACACTGTTTTTTCCTCATTAAGACCCACTAGGATTCTGCAGGACAGGCGCAAAATCAGAGCAGGAGCCATTTGCCTCCCTACACCACCCCATGTCCTGCAAATGCCCAAAGCAAAAAGATTGCCCTTTCTCCATCTCTTGATTCCGAAAGTTCAGCTCATCTCAAAAAGCAGGCAGCAGTTTCCTGCAAGAAGCCCTTCCCTGGAAATAAATATTTTTTTACATTAAATCGGAAAGCAGTCAGATGGGACTATCCTCAATCCCCAGAGCAAAGCTCCCCGAAGAGCAGCAGTCTCTGAGCAAAGCAGACCTTGCCACGTCAAGCCCTTTCACAACCCACCTCCCGAGGCGGGAGATAACAGAGCAGACAGAGGAAGGTCTGAGCTAAGGCGGATTCACAGATAACAGGGCTGCCCAAGGGCTGAGCCCAGGCATCCTTCAGCATTTGCTGTGGTTAGCAAGGTCACGCTAGTCACTCAGAGCAAAGCTGCGGTGGCACTCGTGCTCGTGTGCATGAGCACCGCACCAGAAACAGTCACCCCGTGCTCCCCAGGCCATCGTGGAGGGGAGGACAAGCCTCCCCTTCTCCTCAGACAGGTGCCTGCACTTCGTCACACAAATGACACTCCCAGCTACAGAGCTCCACCAGCTACGACCAGACAACCACCACTTAATAGGCAAATTAATTGCATGGCTTAAATCTCAAGTTCCTGCATGTGACAAAATACCAGACCGCCTATAAGGATGCTCAATTTGACCTTCAAGGCCCTTTGTCCTCTCAGCATCCAAGCCAACATGTAGCACAGCTTGTACGGAACACGGTCTCAGTCTTAATGAAGAAATTCCTTTTAAACAAGACTGTAAGCTATGTATTCATTTCCTGAAACTACCTAAGCAGTTTTAGTTCCTCACACCGTACACACAAGTGATTCATAACTGATGACCTCCGCACAGCTACCTGATTCCTATATACAATCATGGTAAGTACACACGTGAGTTCTGCCTACTCTTTTTAGGACAGTATGCTTAACTTGCATTAAAATATACTTAAAATTTAAATGAAATATCCTCATGCAGAACAGAGCACCATTGCAGCAGCTTGCGGCAGGGGGTTCAGGGAGAACCACAGCTGGTTCACCATGGCTGAGCGGTCGGGTCAGGTCAGAGGGCGCGTCGGCTCCCCGGTGTACTTGCGGCACAGATGCTGCACAGGGATTTGGTGCCTTTCTGGTAAAGTTAGTCCCTCGGGACACACGAGGCTCACTACACATACCCACTTCTTCTGCATGGGAGGCAACACTGGTGCAGCACAACCCAGCATGGCAGATTTCCAGCACGTGCAGAGCATCTGCCCAGCAATTCCCTGCCCGCCTCCCCCAGGATGTTCCGCCGCTCCAACGGCGGCCGCAGTCGCGCACATGCAACAAGAGCGACTGTGTCTGTAATAAGGCTTCTTTCTCACAGGGGCCACGCATGACGTTCGCAGGGACTGTATGACATGATCGTGGTCACACTTGAGACTCTGTGGCCTAAAGCCGCTATAAACAGCATTGAAGGAGAAGCGAGAAAAAGCATTTCTAAAGGGATAATAATTGGTGAGCTCACCTGCAGCCACCCAAGCTGGTATATGAGTAAGACGTTGACAGACACTCTCTGCTCTGAAGGGACACCTGAAGATTAGTATTAGCCGGACATTGAGTCACAACATTTCTGAAAGGTCCTCAGACAAATGACTGTGCTTCAGTAAGAGCACAGACAGAATGGCTATTCCAAGTTCAAAAACTTTAAAAAAGAAGGGCCAAGCAGACCTTGGATGGGAAGAGACCTCCTGCATCACAAACTATAGCCTGCAGGCAGTCACTTCCCACAATTTGCAAACTTATGGATAGAGCCACACTGCAAAATGACCGAGTTTCCCTTTGCCACCTGTGTTACCCAGCATATTTACTAGAAAGCTATTCCAGAGTTTCACTCCTCTTGTGGCTTGTGGAAGTCTTCTAACTTCCAGTTTAAGTTTATTAACAGCAAGTTTAGGTGCATTCATTTCCGTGGCAACACTGTTCTTTATTTCTAAGGATTCTGCTCTAACATTTACTGCAACATTTCTACAGACAGCAATAACTTCTCCTGTCCACCTCCATTACACATGACCAGATGAGCCAAGCTCTTTCAGTCTCCCCCATAAGATACCACCTTCACAGTACTTTCCGTGTTCTCTTCCCTCTCTTTCCTCCCTCCTGCTCCAGCAATTAAGCCGGTGTCAGAATAGACATCCCGAATCAATGGTTTTGTTCCAGTAAGCTTTACCCCATGTGTGCCCAAGACACGTTGCAGAGGCTGCCCTCATCGGGGGCCATGAGGGGCTCTGTGGGAGGAACAGGGCCGGAGCTCGCTGCCTCACCTGGAACGCTGTCTGGCTGTTGTAGTTACGAATCTCTTTGCTCGCACCGCGGAAGAGGAGAACCCGAGCACAGCTCTCCTGTGAAAGCAAGCAACGGGGAAAGAGGAAGAGACCAATTAGCATTGCAGACTGTGACAACAAAGAAGCAAACCACGTGGTTTCATTGCACTCAGAAAGCCTCCTTTAGCAAGAGCAAAGAAGGATGCTCAGCCCCTACGAACTGGTCACCCCCAACCTCAAGCTGACCAAGTCCACCCACCTGTGTGGGGCTCTGGGGCACTGGCACCGTGGCCATGCCCAAACGCCAGGCCAAGAGCACAGCTACAGGCACAGTGGCCACCACACGTTCCCAGGTATTGCTTTTATTGTTTTTGTTTTGAATGTTCTATGCTTCTAAATGATGTTAATTCAACATGTTTATGAGCCCCTGTACTCTTTAATGTCACTCTACCCGCCCACCCCAGCGGGCAGGCACCTGGGTACAAAAGTCCTTGATGTGCAGAATGCATCTCTACCTAAGAAGCCACAGATCAGCCTCCATGTACCCGTCTATGGTAAAACATAACAGTGCTCAATTTTTAAAGCATGGACACTTCAAGAACTGAAAATTCCCTTTATAATAAAAAAACCACATAATACAATGTATAAAAATCTCTAGGAAGGAAAAAAACCTACAGGAGAAATCCTTAGATACTGACCTCCACATCTCAGAAAGAGAACAGTGGGTGTATGAGATCAGAGGGGGCTCTTCCACCACCCTCAATTTCTCCTGAACTGAGGTTAGTGACCACATAGAACATAAAACAGAAATGTGCCCTCTGTTGCCTGGACAGCCGCCTTCAAAATTCAGAGATTAGCAGTAAGAATTTAGGGCCATTTGTGAGAAGGACAGGACCCCAGTCCACATGCCTTCCCCAGGGCGGGGTGAAAGCCACAGGATGTGCCCAACAACCCCTGCCTGGGGCACGTGCCGGCCTCAAATTAAGTGTGAGCACCTGGGCCAAATTAGCACTCTCCACCCAGGCAAGCTGCTCCCTCCCAACCTGTAATGGGGGCTTGCTGTGAGGTAGGAATAGGAACCAGAGGAAAAATTACAGAACGTGTTAGGCAGTAAATCAGCAAAAACATCTTGGGAATGGTAACACATTAAACCATGGACTCTTTTCTGGCCACTTGCCTCTTGAGAAATCCAAAATCAGGCTGGTGCTACAAAGAGAACCAGGTTCATCCCAGGACAGAGTGTGGATACAATTCAGAAGAACCTTTCTGGGTCTGGGAACAGTAATAGCAATGAGAAGGTGCCCCAGCCAGATTTTTTTCTCTCTCTATCTCAGGCAGGCTGGTGCCCCATCTACACTTCGTTGTTCTCATGCCCCAAATCACACAGATGTACCTGGTTATAAAGAGCACAAATATGAAGAGCAGTGTTTCCTGAGGCATTCTGTGCAGTCATATCAGCTCCATAGAAGAGAAGATGCTCCAGGTGCTGAACATGGCCATAGCGACATGCCTGCTCGAAACGCAAAACGGAAAAAAAGAAATAGAAAATCAGGGAGCAGTAGGAAGATGATAAATCCCATAACATCCTCTGTTGGATTCATCCATTCTAGAAAAGTTGAATCAGGCTGGACCCGTAACCTGAAAAGTCCCGTTAACATGCATGCAGACACATTGCTGCTCCTTAGAGCAACACACATCTGAATACTTACTGGACAAATTACCTCTAGATCAATTGCAAATTTTGGATCAGCATCATACTGGTATCAGGGCCTCCTCCAGACTGTTTGCTATCTCAGTATAATTATCCGGTGAAAAGAAGCCCTGAAGTACAAGCAGGCAAAGAGGAGGACAATGGCCCCACATCTCTAGTTAACTGGTGTGGTATTTTCCTCTACGTTTGGTCCATCCTGGGAGCAGCAGTCCTCAAAGATCTTCCAAGGCGATGTAGGGTGGAGGCAGGAAGGACAGTCATATCCAGTGAATCAAGATCACAAACACAAATGTCTTGTTTTTTCATTCTCATCCTTAGCTGTGCCAGTACTCATCCACCTTGCAGGGGACTGACAGCTGGGTGCTTCAGGAAGCCACGGGCCCGAAGACAACCTGCCCTCCTGATGGTCCAAGACAAGGGGATCCTAGGCAGAGCCATTGCATCCTCCCTTCTCCCAAAGAGTCTTGGTCTTGAAGCACAAAGCCAGCTCACAAAGGTCCCCTGAGCCCTAGCCCATGTCTTCCCTACGCCACTTATCAATGTGTAAAACAGGGTCAGATACAACTGTGGTTTGGAACCAGGATGCCTCAGGCATTGGACCGAGATCCCAAAGCACTATCCTATAAGCCAGTCATAATCTGGGGAGGATCCCAGACACTACTGACTGAGGCCAGAAGAAAACAGCCTGAGCATTGGCCTGGGATGGGAGCCAGAGCTGGCACACCACATGCAAGTCCTCCAGACAGGAGCCTGGCTCCCTGTGCTGGCCACCCCTGCCAAGCAGTGCCTCCACTGCCTGCGGCACCCAAGGGGATGGGACGACCCCCTCCATCAGCAGCAGGACAGCGGTCACCCCGGCCGGATCCCGTCCCACCATCCATCCCACCTGGTGGATCTCCTGCCAGCCGTTCTCGTCCACACAGCCGAGCCGGGCGTAGTCGTGCAGCAGGAGCTCGCAGCAGTAGGGATCCCCCCCCACCATGGCACTGTGGTACAGGGGCGTCAGCCCCCGGCTGTCCTTGTAGTCTGGGGAGGCACCCAGGTCCAGCAGTGTCTGCAAGAGAAGTGCCTGCCTCGCTCTGCGGCTTCAGGCAGCCGTGCAGTAGGAAAACCTGCCCCACAAAGGGTCCGGCACGGCAGCAGGCAGTGCTCACCCCGTCCTCCCCCCCAACGCTCACGTTATCAGTGCCACGCTTTTGTAATGGGCTGTGTTCCTCAACAGCAACGCAAGAGGTGCTTTGGCCCAGAGAGGGCACAACCCTGCCAGCAGCCTGGATGGGGCAGGAGGAGGAGCCGGTGCTGGGGCGCAGGGCAGAGGGGAGGGAGAGTCCCCTGTGGCGGCTCCCCCGACTCACCAGCAGCGCCGTGTGGTTGCGGCACCGGACGGCCTTGTGAAGAGCTGTCATTCCCTCCCGTGTCCGGAAATCCAGATGCGCTCCCCCGTTGCGCAGTGCCTTGATCATCTCGGCGCTGAGCTCCAGCTGAGCGGCCGCGGTCAGGGGACACTCTGCAGAGCCCCGGGAGAGACACGGGTGAGAACCGCGGGGGCACCCACCCCCTCGACAGGCACCGCGGCACCACCAGCCTCTGGCTCAGGCACGTCTCCTGCCTGGGCTCCAGCAACGCAGAGTGCTCCCCACTCCCCTCGAGGTTGCTGCACCAAATCCCACGTCCACTCCCAGCCCTGCTCAGACACTGGCGGTGTCCCCAAACACTCTGCATGCACAGCCTGAGCAGCTAGAGGCTGTCCATCGGCTTCTTTTGGGTGCGGATGAGAGCCCCGCAGAGGAGAGCAGGGAGGAAAGCGCTGGCAGTTTAACGAATGGCAGAAATGCCGTTGCTGGCTCTTACGCTGCAGAAAGCACACATCTGGACGCAAAGGGGAGAAGAAGGGGGTGAAAATCGGTATCCTCGTTCAGTTTCTCCCTGCAGCAAGGCATGGAGAAGCGGCTGCTGTTTCAGGGAGAGAAGCACAGCTATGCACCCCAGCACCACCAGCACCCACAGAGCTGTCCTGAGCTCCTCCGCAGCCGGTCCTCACTGCCTCACATCACCAGCAGCAAGCTCCAGACCTGAACTGCTCACCCCAAACGGGAGGAAGGCCCCTGCATCTGCGCAACCACCTCTGAGGAGCCTGGCTTGTCACACATTGGAGCCTGCACAAACTCGCCGGCTGGTTCAGTCCAGCGCTAACCAGGACCAGTCCCGACTCCCAGGACTGCCCAGTGCGTAGGACTTGCTCCACTTAGGGATATAATTTGAGCAGGCAACAGAACAACTATGGAAATTCAGTCCTCCCTCCTTCAACAGTCCTCCCTCACCAAGTGCACCCCACTGGCCCCCAGCCACCCTCTTGCTTTTGTTTTGTGGGTGGGAAGAGGAGCCGCGATGCACATGCTCTCTGTCGGTGCGTGCAGCTCCGAAATGCAGAAAGATGCCTCTGTGCCGGAAGGGCAAAGCCTCCTCTGGCAGGAGCTGCCACACCCTTCCCTCAAGGACCGGATTTCAGCGTCCAACTGTCGGCCGAATGCTACTTTGACACGTTTGCAAACTAGAAGTACAGCTTGCCTGCCTGCACCTGCAGGTCCCCACCACAGTCCTTGCATGGACAAGTGTGGAGGACCTCTCCTTGGGCCATGGTGCTGGCACAGGATGGGGGTTTCTCTCCTACCCTGATGTGTTAGGGAGATCTGAGCTGCAAAAGGACCGTGCTCACCTATCCACGGGCTGATCTGATAGCACAAAAAAGGAAGGAAAATGTCCTTTGATATAAAATGAGTAAAGTCTCCTTAAGAGACAGAATGTATTTCTGAACATTTTGATTATAATTAAAGAAATTTGTTTTCTTCATAGTGCAATATTACAAAAAAAAAAAAGTATGCCTTTTTTCTCAAACAAATCCCTAGGTTTTTCCATCCAAATCCCCTATACCACAAAAGGAGCAATGTGGACACTAGCTAAAATGCGATGCCATCAGCTAGAAATACAGTTGTGTATTTTTTAAAAAGGTACCTAATTTGCACATAAATTAAAATCTCCCGATTTAGTAGAAATAATCATTTAAATGAGAATAATAAAAAGGTTTGAGATACAAATAAAAAAGAATATAGATATTAATTTTAGAGCATTGCTATTAGCCAAATTTTTAAACGAGATAGGTAGAGGTCAGACAAGGTTCTGTGGCTTTGCTAAAACTCTCTGGGTTTTGTGCTGCAAGACACCAATATAAAAAATGAAGATTACTGAAGACTGTTGTCAAGAGGATTAAAGATGGGTTCACCAATAAGAGGAATCACCAGTAGATGAGAATATAGCAGTTGGGTCTTCTAAGGACCTGTCCTCAGCTCAAAACTGTCAATCACTTTTAACAACAATCTGGAAGAAAATAGGAAGTAATCTCTAAGAAATTTCACACATACCCACAATGTTGTTATCTATGGCAAAGTCAATGGTACAATGAATAAAATGGCTTCATGCATTCATTGCCCAATGTCAAATTTTAGCAGAGGACAGGTGCAATGCTTTATAGCTAGAAAATAAGGGATGCATTTTAAGCATGAAGGTAATTACCATTGTAACAACGTACGTATTACATGGGAACGAAATGGTGTCCACATGACTAGCAACATCACCCGAGAAAAAGCAGTGGAAACATTTCCTTAGCTCAGCAACAGCTGTGAAGATAAGGGTTTGGTGAAGGATAATTGGCAACGGTCTACAACCCTCCTCACACTGGGTGCAGCCACCGGGAGAGCGCAGTGCCAGACGCAGCACCAGGAACGGTGGAAAACACCACCACTTGTCACGACTCACAGACAGATCCGCTGCTGACGTGGTGCCGGAGGAGGTTCTTGGAAGACTTCGGTGGAGTCCACAGAGACATCGTTGTGGTTTCTGTGGTTCAGAAGAGCTGGGCAGCTGCAGTGGAAGCACAGTCCGCTCTTCCACTGAGGCAGGATGGGGATGGGAAGTCCTGAGTCACACACACCGCACACCAAGGGAGATGAGGAGCAGGTGACTGTGGGTGAGCTCCTGGGGCAGGAGAGCCTTTCTCCTTCTCTCCATCAACACCAAAACCACCTGCTGTGCAGCTGTCCAGCTCCCATACCCTAGCTCTTTAGCTAGGGCCACCTCCAGCCGAAGGCAAAGGGAAGCTAGAGAGAAGAGCTTAGTGAAGTTATGGTCTTTTAAGGACCATCACTTATATTCTGTGCTAAATGCCATTGCTTTAATTTCTGTTGTTATCACTGACTTTCAGCTACTGTTTTTTCACTCTATAAAATCTCGTTCTTATTTATGGTTATTTTTAATTATTTTGAGAGCACGTATTTGGCCCTTGCAGCGTGATCAGAACTCAGACTGCTACAAACTTCAGGTTGTGCATATGAACTGAAGTATCCTCATCAGTCTCTGTTCCAGGCATCTACTTCCATTTCCACATGCAGTTAAAACACCAGTTCTTATTCAAGATCTCAGTTTAAATGAGACAATTTTTTCAAAGAGGCAAAAGACACAGAAAACAAGGCTTCAAATCTTCCTTTAGTCTCAGTTATTAATATGCCAAATTCAATTGAAAAATCTATCATGTTATCTTGAATCCCGAAGACTGAGAAAGGTCCAAACAGGGCATTTCAAGATGCACTGAATGAACTGCAGCTAGCAATTTGTTCACTAAATCTAATCTAATCACTATCGAATCTAGGATTTTAGTGATTACACTCTGCTCATTCTTGGAAACGTGTGTATCCAAATATATGCTTAAAGTAATTAACTAATAACTGCACAAGATCCATTGCAGCAAACGAGAACCAGCAAGACAGCACAGTGCACGTTGCACAGAGTAAGAAACTGATTAATGGACATAAGGAGGAGCTGCAGGTTGGATGGGGCCTGTGGGCTGTCAGGCAGCAGAGCTCCACAGCGTGGGTTTGACACCAGTGCTCCCTCTGACACGCACGGAACTGTCTAACGGGAAGAGCTTGCATGGCGGCTGCTCCAGTGCACCTGATTCCTGATGGGGATGAGATTAAATTCTGCAGCCAAAATCTGCAACAGCAAGTTGGGGCCAGCAGACGAGAGCTGTACTTGGGAGCACCACCAGTGCTGAGAGGAACGGGAGCCCAGGGAAGGAGCAGGTGAATGGTCTGGGTCTAAAAAGCTGCCAGTGAGACTCTTCCTTTAATCAGTGGGTTGTAGGGAAGCAGAGGTGGGGATTGGAACAGCTTCTCGGAGGATTTCCTTGTGCAAAGGGCACTCGTGCAATCCAGCAGCCTGACTGGCGAGAGCAGCACAGGATCCGGGGCACCGCGCCGAGAGCACTCTGCTCTGGCAGCTGGAGCACACAGCAGGTACAGTTCCAGGAAACCTCACAGAAGTTCATTTCTACTCCACTTAAATGAGTGTTTTCTCTATGTTTTTGTCTTGTAACTATGTTTTCTCTTCGTTCTGCTAAAAGAAGCTTAGGATGAAAAGCATTGCTAATGTTTTGCAAACAAGGTATTCTGGCAATCCTCAGGCTGGTCACTTCTGTAAAAGCAGTGAATTCAAACAAGGCTGCACTGTGGAATAAAACATCTGAGCTCCCGTACCCAGAACCGGACCGAGATCCCCCGTTCCTGCCAACCGCAGCCACCTCGGCTTCGGCTCAGGTGTTATCCACACACCCCCCAGAAGCCGGCAGCAAAGAGACAACTTGAGAGGACAGTCACAGTGTCGCATGATGTGGATGCTCCTCTACAGCCTCGCAGAAGAAGGAAACTGTGGAGGCTCCTCATATTCGGGGGGTGTCATGAGAACTGGAATTCACGTGGCAAGGCAAAGGCAGCGAGAGAAGGTGAGAAACCCCAGAGAGTGCTCCAACACGAGCAGGAACAACCTCTCCACTCTGATACCAGAATTCAAAAAAAAAAAAAACTTTTTAAAAAAAAATTCTGTGTTACTCCAGGACTTAATTTATCATTTAGGAAAAGGGAGGATCTCTGTTCAACAACAGGCTTTATATGAAAGTGTTCATGCAAGCTACTGGAGAGGAGGGTTACCATCTACACAGTGTTCCTATACAGACCTATAGTACACAATAACAGAAAATATCTGCCTATGACAAATACCACCCATAAGTAGGACCGCCTGGTAGTTTTTTTCAGCTGTAGGTGAAAACATTACAAGATAACATTTCATCTCCAATTTCAGTTGAATGCAAACATATAATTTTTCATTAATCTCCAGTTGCACATTCGATTCAAAGAGATGCCACCAGTTTGCTTAAAAAAAAGCTTTAAAGAAACTAGATTAACAGATTTTAAACTGAGAAAGATGATAACTTTACAAACCACAAGCCATTGGAGTTTCATCCAGTGTTTCCCCCATCTAACCACAACTGGTGGCTGAACGAGCACTTTCAGCTGTAACTTTCAGCTACTAAAATTGAAAGCAACAGAAAATATATCATACATGAATGTGAGTTATTCAGGTTATTAATAAAGTAATTGCGCATGTGTACCTTGAATGCCACAGCTAGCAGACAGTCTGGATACAGCGCAGCCAAAGCAGGAGAGGAGCAAGCTCCTCGCGCCTTGGGCAGAGGGGGTTTTTTTTCTAACAGTAAGCAGAAGGTTGAGAAAGCACTGTCACGCACAGCAAGTATTTCTCCCCAGTTACTTATTCATAGTATCATAGAACTGTTTGTGTTGGAAGGGACCTTAAAGATCATCTAGTTCCAACCCCCCTGCCATGGGCAGCGACACCTTCCACTAGACCAGGTTGCTCAGAGCCCCATCCAACCTGGCCTTGAACACTTCCAGGGGTGGGTCATCCACAACTTCTCTGGGCAACCTGGTCCAGTGCCTCACCACCCTCATAGGGAAGAATTTCTTCCTTATATCTAATCTAAATCTACCCTCTTTCAGTTTAAAGCCATTGCCCCTTGACCTATCACTACATGCCCTTGTAAAAAGTCCTTCTCCAGCTTTCTTGTAGGCCCCTTTCAGGTACTGGAAGGCTGCTATAAGGTCTCCCCAGAGCCTTCTCTTCTCCAGGCCCAACAACCTCAGCTCTCTCAGCCTGTCTTCATAGGAGAGATGTTCCAGCCCTCTGATCATCTTCGTGGCCCTCCTCTGGACTCGCTCCAACAGGTCCATGTCTTTCTTGTGCTGAGGGTTCCAGAGCTGAATGCAGTACTCCAGGTGGGCTCTCATCAGAGCGGAGTAGAAGGGGAGAATCACCTCCCTCGACCTGCTGGTCACGCTTCTTTTGATGCAGCCCAGGATACGGTTGGCTTTCTGGGCTGCAAGTGCACATTGCTGGGTCATGTTGAGCTTCTCATCAACCAACACTCCCAAGTCCTTCTCCTCAGGGCTGCTCTCAATCCATTCTCCACCCAGCCTGCATTTGTGTTTAGGATTGCCCCGACCCATGTGCAGGACCTTGCACTTGGCCTTGTTGAACTTCATGAGGTTCACAAGGGCCCACCTCTCAAGCCTGTCAAGGTCCCTCTGGATGGCATCCTTTCCCTCCAGCGTGTCGACCACACCACTCGGCTTGGTGTCGTCGGCAAACTTGTCGACTTGCCGTCGACACTTGCTGGTGTCGTCGGCAAACAAACAAACAGTTATCTCCCACTGTCCACGTCGCCGACAAAGATGTTAAATAGCGCCAGTCCCAATACTGACCCCTGAGGAACGCCACTCGTCCCTGGACATCAAGCCATTGACCACAACTTTTTGAGTGCGACCATCCAGCCAGTTCCTTATCCACCGAGTGGTCCATCCATCAAATACATGTCTCTCCAATCTAGAGACAAAGATGTCCTGCAGGACAGTGTCAAATGCTTTGCACAAGTCCAGGTAGATGACGTCAGTTGCTCTTCCCTTATCCACCAATGCTGTAACCCCGTCGTAGAAGGCCACTAAATTTGTCAGGCACGATTTGCCCTTAGTGAAGCCATGTTGGCTGTCACCAATCACCTCCTCATTTTCCATGTGCCTTAGCATAGTTTCCAGGAGGATCTGCTCCGTGATCTTCCCAGGCACAGAGGTGAGACTGACTGGCCTGTAGTTCCCCGGGTCTTCTTTTTTTGCCTTTTTAAAAATGGGGGTTATCTTTCCCCTTTTCCAGTCAGTGGGAACTTCTGCCATGACTTCTCAAATATGATGGACAGTGGCTTAGCAACTTCATCTGCCAGATCCCTCAGGACTCATGGATGCATCTCATCAGGTCCCATGGACTTGTGCACCTTCATGGTGCACATGCACCTTCAGGTTCCTTAGATAGTCTCGAACCTGATCTCCTACAGCGGGCGGCTCTTCATTCTCCCAGTCCCTGCCTTTGCCTTCTGCGACTTGGGCGGTCTGGCTTGAGCACTTGCCGGTGAAGACTGAGGCAAAAAAGTCATTGAGTACCTCTGCCTTCTCCGTGTCCCGGGTAACCTGCTTCCTTCTGGAGAGGGCCCACATTTTCCCTAGTCTTCCTTTTATCACCGACATACCTATAGAAGCTTTTCATGCCGCCCTTGATGTCCCTGGCCAGATTTAATTCTATCAGGGCTTTACCTTTTCTAACCTGATCCCTGGCTGCTCGGACAATTTCTCTATATTCCTCCCAGGCTACCTGTCCTTGCTTCCACCCTCTGTAGGCTTCCTTTTTGCGTTTTTGTGTTTGAGTGTCTCCAGGAGCTCCTTGTTCATCCACGCAGGCCTCCTGGTGTTTTTGCCTGACTTCCTCTTTGTTGTTCATCGCTCCTGAGCTTGGAGGAAATGATCCCTGAATATTAACCAGCTTTCTTGGGCCCCTCTTCCCTCCAGGGCTTTATCCCATGGTACTCTACCAAGCAGATCGCTAAAGAGGCCAGTCTGCTTTCCTAAGGTCCAGAGTAGTGAGCTTGCTGTGCACCCTCCTCGGTGCCCTAAGGATCTTGAACTCCACCATTTCATGGTCACTGCAACCTCGGCTGCCCTTGAGCTTCACATTCCCCACCAGCCCCCCTTATTGGTGAGAACAAGGTCCAGCATAGAACCTCTCCTCATTGGCTCCTCTATCACTTGGAGAAGGAATTTATCATCAACACATTCCAGGAACCTCCCGCAGTGCTTATGGCCTGCTGTGTTGTCCCTCCAACAGATATCAGGGTGGTTGAAGTCCCCCCTGAGGACCAGGGCTTGTGAACGTGAGGCTGCCCCTAGCTGTCTGTAAAGGGCTTGGTCTTCCTGGTTGGGTGGCCTGTAGCAGACCCCCACCGTAATGTCACCTGTCCCCACCCTCCCTTTAATCCTGACCCATAAGCTCTCGGTTGGCTCCTCATCCATCCCCAGGCAGAGCTCCATGCAATCCAGCTGGTCATTGACATAGAGGGTGACACCCCCTCCTCATCTCCTCTGCCTGTGCTTCCTAAAGAGCCTGTATCCTTCCATTCCAAAACTCCAGTCATAGGAGCCATTCTGCCACGTCTCTGTGATGCCAATAAGATCAAGCCCTGCAGGGTCCATGTGCACAGAGGCATTTAAGTGGGCCCCGATGAAGCTGACATACTGGCTGGAGCGGCTGGAATTCCTGCTGCTATTTGTCCTCACATCGCATTGGGGCCACAGGCCGTATCGCTGCACACAGTCAAGAATACTTCTTTGTAAATGCAATGATTTCCTCTCATTCTCCCTCTGTTCCCCAGTTGCCACCCTATGTTAAATATTGAGGATTGCCTTTCTCTTTTCTACATGCTAAACTGTCACTCAGGCTTGGGTCTAATTTTAGAACAACGGTAACTTCTCAAGTATTTTTTTTACACCCTTAAAATGTACCTACAGGAAGCAACTGTGAAGTTTTTCTTTTAATCTCTTTCGACAGTTAGTCTTTCCTAGAATATCTTCCCAGCAATCCTGCAGCACTGAAACATGAACGATGGCAAATTGGGCTGCAATGGTTTAAGACGTGGCTTTTCTCTGCCCTCTCACCCCAGCAGAGTCAGGGGAAGGGGAACGCATGCTGTGCTTCAGCTGCCACACTGCAGCTTAAAACCACTCCCAAAAGCAGCTTAAATGAAAATACCAGGCTTCGCACTGAAGAGGCTGGGACAATGCCGTATCTTCCTGTTGGCTCTGCTGTGAGGATGGCACCACAAAGCACAGAATATTTTACAGTGTTATTTGAAGTCCATTAACTGGATTTAACTCTGCAGAAGAACATTCTTCCAAGCAGGGAAGTCCAGCTTGCCTTGGGGAGCTCCCCACACGCATCACCTGCGCGCAAGGGAACCGCTCTGTTCAGAAGAGTTCAGCACAGGACAAGCGTGCAACTCCCGCACAGATGAGGCGTGAGGGAACCCTGGTGTGACCGGGCTGCAGACCCCCATGTCTCCAGCAAACCTAGCATTGACGTTAGAAATACAAACGGGCTGTGCTAACGTTTCCCTCCTAACGGGGACAACTTGGATGACAAGTCCTGGAGCGTGGCTGCTGTGTGTCCTGGGAAGAGAAAGAACTGGAGCGTGGCTGCTGTGTGTCCTGGGAAGAGAAAGAACAGCACATGCTGGAAAGAGAAACCAAGAGTAAGCACAGGTATTTTGGTGGCCCAGATGAACTGGGCAAATGTGCATCATCCTTCTCATCTACAACACAGCTATATCCCCTTCTGAACCGGTAGAATTTAAACCTCAGGCAGGGTTATATGACTTCCCTCCTTTAAAAGAAATAGTTCATGAGCAAGGGGAGACCTCTGCTTTCTGGAAAACCTAGCAGGCTGCAGATAAGGCTATTAATTTCCCTGTGTTGAATACGATCATGGATAATGACCCACAAATAATTTCTGCAGGGATATTTTTTTCCCCACATCAAGAGAGGTAGAAGAAAAGATTACAGAAACTGAGAAGAGGATGAATCATTTTTATTAGGGATCTATACTGCAAAGTCTTTGAGACAGTAACACTGCATTCGCTGCCTCAAAAATCAGCACAGCAGTTACAAACTGCCTTCAGACAGGGATGAAGGGAACACTTGTGTTGCACAGGAGTGGATGAAGAAGAAAGCTTTAGCTGCTGAAGGGCTGAATGTCTAAAACCTCAAGGGTTTGGGTTCCCCCCCTCCACTTTTGTATGAGGAAGGAGAATAAATGGTGTTTGTAATAACCCAAGCTGCTAAAGACCTGGCCACAGAAGGAGCATTTGGTGTCAGGGCCTATTTGCAATATCCCCAGTAGACTCATCCCTGGAGACACGGTGGATAAAAGAGCATTGCTAACAGCAATGCTGCTCTGCCTAAAAGAAGAGTAGATTTACTAGTGATTTTGTAAAGGATGGCTGAGAAGTTAAGAATAGCACTTATGCACTGCAGCTTTTTCTATCTTTGCTAAATACCAAGCACTGGAAATACCATCATTTATTTATTCCTTCTCTTGAAATCTTAGTTGGACATCTGCCCACAGTCCCATCAATTTACTGATAAACCTGAAAGCTCCAAGTTAAAAATTCAGTGCAGAAGTATTCCCAACCAAGGAAAGACTAAGGTTTTCCAAGTATCTGGGAGAGAGGAGGCTCTCCCAGGCTTGGCAGCAAAGTGGCCTCTTCTCTCTCCATGCACAGTACCCCTGCAGGTCCTTAAAGGAGATACAGAGCAGTAGGCAAGAAAACTCTAAGACCTTTTGGAAAGAGAGTGTTTCCTCCCTGTATTTGTGACCTCTTTAGTTTCAGGTTTTACCAGATTCCCACATCTTGAGAGTGTTGGCTGATGGGCCAGGTGGGCATCTCCTGGCAAAGATGAAGAGGAGAACTGTTTCAGAACGACTGAGGACAAGGATGTTCAAAAAGTCCCTGAGAAGCTCAAGAAGGGCAAAGACAAAAAACAAAACCACAAGATCTAAAAGATTTGGGTTCCTGGAGATGGTGCAATGAGGGATGGCTCCTGAATAGAGAACATTTATGGAAGTTTGTGGCATTGTTGTCTTCAGAAAGTGGAGCACCAGAGGAAGATTTATTACTGGTAACTGTCTCCACTTTGGCTGTTATGCTCAAATATCGCTATGGGCTGAAGGGATGGAGCTAAGGCACTGTTAGTTCAGTATTTAACGTTGGCCACATCATCATCTGACCTGGCATTCAAAGAGACAGAAAACCTCCTTGACCCATAGGCTTCAGGGGCAAACAGCCTTCCCGCACTTTGCCAATCCCTCCTGGCCCTATGGGGACATGTTATGAGCTCTTCTGCCTCTGCCTGCCAGGTGGCACAGCCTGCGCCTTCATCCCTAAATGTCTCCTGGCACGCTTCTGCTGAATTCAGTGGGGAAAAGGTGGTTACCACAATTGCTGGCTGGCCAGGAGGCAGGGACGTCAAGCAGTCATTCTCACCCCCATTGCACGGTGCCTGTCCAGCCTCCTGCTGGCTCTCGGGGCTGTCCCCTGCATGCAGGGAGCGCTCAGCAGCCTGGTCTGCAACAGCTCCCCACTTCCCAGAGGAGGAAAATACCACATTCATAGCATTTTCTGCATCTCGGAGACCAGGTCGCGACACCACTGGTCACCGTGCCATGGGGCTTTGCCATGGGAAGCGTGGCCACATCTGCAGATCTCCCTGGCCAGCTGGAGGGAACATGGGGACCCAGGGGGTAATTCCCAGGCACCTGTAGATTCACAGATGGGTTTGAATGCAATAACCATATCGAAGACTCCTGCGCGACAACAGGAAGGCTTCCCGACAGCCTGCAAGTAAGCTTTAAGAGCAAAGGTAATGAAAAAGGCAGCTCTTACAAACCCAGTCAGGTTCTGTCCAGAACTGTAGGCACAGAAGCCAGTTCTTGAACTAGCTCAGCCTTGGCATAATCGAAGTCCGAATCACCAATGGTCTTCCCCATTCTGTAAGAGGATATTAAGTATTAAATTAATGCTCTCCTTTCTCTCAACACCCTTTCTCTGCTTCCACAGGGACTGGCAAGGAGATGGTGTCCTGCAGTGAGACTTCACTGGCTTCATCCTCAGCATTCCCCTGCATTCCCAGGTTTCCTGTGTCTGGTAAGTCCCTGTGTCCTTCCCAGTTTGGGCAAGCCAACGGCCTCCTCCTTTGATTAACCTCGGGGACTGCACACGCTCATTTTAGCAGACCTGCTGCATTGCAGACTGAGACTTGGCTAAGCCCCTTGAATATAAAACTACAAGACAAAATATTCTTCCATCCATCACCCTTGGCTTAGCTAACATAAAGACAGAGCAGGAAGGACACAGAACAATTACATTTTTACTTTACCATTCACCAAAATAAAATGCTATCCTGCACATATGTATATTTATTTTCTCCCAGGACAAGATGGTACAAAAAAGGATCACAACTGACACGTGTCAATCATACTGCTTAACATACTCCCATAAAGGACAGTACGAAAACTTGTAGTGGGAAACAAATAATCTGAGAAAAATAATAATATATGCCCAATACCCTAAAGTTCAGATGAAAATGCATTGGGCTCTTAACAACAGCAAAAAAGCATTGATAGGAAATGGGGAGAGGCCTCTAGTTAAAGGAGTCAGACACTACGAAGATGCAGTACTTATACACCGTGTACTGCTGTTGGGTTTTTAACACTGAGCGTACCACCTTTGACTCCTTGTAATGATCAGCATTATGAAATGGGCATCACTGATAATATTAAGACCTTTATCAGGAGGTAGAGAGGCAAGTGTCCTTTCTAATCTTGCTTTTCCTCTGCACACAGAACTCTAACCTAAGGCTCCATCCATATGTGCTGCCATGGTACAGATGTTTACTTTAAAAAAAGAAAAAAAAACTAAACTGAAAAAAAAATAGCCCGAAGATATTTATTTTGATAAAAGAGCCTATTTGTTAAGCTTATTCCAAACCAACTTTAAGATATTCACATTAAAATAACTGTCTACACAGCTTTGTGCAGCCTTTAAAATTCATACCATAAATTACATCAGTGCAATTTTACATGGGAACACTCTGAAGGCTTGTTAAAATATCCTCTTTCAACTGCAATTGTGCTGGTTGAAGAGGTTGCCTCCCCCAGCCTTCCTCCACTGTTTGTCACTACCCTACACTTGGAGGGCCTCCATCCCGGCGTGGTAGCTCAGCTCTTCACAGGAGTTTTGCCTAACATTTTTCAGTAAAAAGAAGTCACTTTTTTTCCCAAAACTTGGGTTAATTGCATAATTAGGTACTTGAGATAACTAATTTATCTTCTTGCAGAGGAACAGAAAGGAGGCAGGTTGGAACCAGAAGTCCATGATAAACTCCAGAAACTTTTCCTTGATGGGAACTGCTATGTGCTTTCATTGCCTGAGTTCCACCTCATCGGAAGGGCAGTACAACCACATACAATGCCACCAAATTCACTGTCTCAGTTATGTACCTAAAGAAGCCCTACAGGTGATGAAACAATAAACAGAGCTAGAGATGACCACATTACAGCAGGACCCCTATCCTTTGGAGAGTCAATCTGGAAGAATCCTTGTTTAAGGAGTCTGAGGTCCTACCACTATCAGCAAGGCCACTTGCATGATTTGCTCCCAAGCACTACAAAAGTGGCAAGCAACAACAGTGACACTCACGAAGCTGCAGCCCCATGAAGAGACCACAGAGAACAGAGCTGCTTGCATTTCACTCAGGGATAAGCAACGCACTGACAGTACAGCAGTATCACAACACTCTACACGTGCAGCACCAAACTATACCAACATGATTGACTGCTGACACTGTCATGAGACCACATGGTCCATAATGCTGCTCTCATACTCTGCCACATAGGGTGCCTGCCTCCTCTTCATCTTTCATCCAGCAATTCAGGAAATTCTAGTTTAGTAAACAAGTCCATTGAAAATAGAATTGCCAAAGAGGGAATTCATAGGGAATATGGTTTCTTCTTTTCAGGTTTGGATTTATTCCAGCTGCACGAGTGGAAGAGCTATGCAAGATGGATGCACTATCCTTTCGTTTCTACAGGGAAAGAACCAGTCCTGCACATGAAGTGTGATGTGGTGACAAATGAAAGATATGGATCAGAAGCACACATTGCACCACTGTGCAACACCTGAAATATGAACACTTACAGGAGGATAGCGGGACAGCTAGACTCAGGAGCCAGCCCTCAAAGCAGCCCAAGGAGAAGGATCTGCAGGGAGGGAACAGGGGAGGCAGAGAAAGCAGGAGAACAGAGCATCAAGACCAGCAACAGAACATGGGTACCAACCATGACCAGCACCTCTGTGATGAATCCGGCTGGGAGGAGCAAGCAGTTACTACTTGCTTTGGACCGATGTCCAAAGCAAGGCAAAATGCGTACACCAAAGAGGGATGGAGAAGGGAGTTTGAGATGGTTTTCTTTCCTAGCCTAACTCTGTATTCATTACTATTATGGCCAGAAGTGAAATAGTTAAAAAAAAAAAAAAGACAAATGTATTTTGTTTTCTATGATTTCTATTTGCTTTCAGTAAGACCATCAGCTCATATTTTATACAAAGATTCATGAGAGGCTCAGGTCCTGAAAAACATCACCAAGAAAGTCTGTTACAAGTGTGAGAGAAAAACAGCCGACTGCCTTCCTCAAGCCAAACCCAAAGGATGGGATTCAGCCTGCATGCTCAGTGTGGGTACGTAAGCTCCCACCACAGTTAACGGAGAGGTGGTGGACAACTCGGTGGAGCGCAGCTGAGCTCACCTGTAGCAGCCCGCGGGTGGGACTCAGCCGCCAATCCCACCCGACCTCCTGGCCATGGCAGGAGGCAGCTCTCCTAGCAGCCCCGCACCAAGCCTCCCAGGTCCACGCTGATGTCTCGGACTCCTCAGCGTGAGGTGCCCAGTCCAGGCCACCAACTCCAGCCTCAGGGCCAGTCACTGAAATGTGTCTGGGTGCCCTTCACCACAAACTGGACATCTGGCCAAGGGAACGGGAACCATGCAGCGGTACTTGCATTTACGTGTCTGAACATGGCAGCTGAGGAGAGCCCACCATTTTCCTTTAGTGCTGGATGAGCCTGTGAAATTGAAGGGCAGAAATTTGCTAGTAATGGGGCACGAGGACATGGAAGGAAAGCTGAAGGACAGAAAAGTCCATGTGCTCATCCCAGAGATCCCCTCAGTCCTACAAGCAAGTGAAGGCATCTGGCAAAAAACACTGGAAGTGACTCACCAGCCACATGATGGGAGCAAAACCAAGCACATTGGGTTTGGGCAACACCAGCCCATTCTGGAGGATTCTCAGGGAACTGCACTTCACAGAGAGGTGAGCTAATGATCTTGGCTGAGAAATAGGTAGAGCAATTAGGAAGACGTTAAACTAAGAACACAAGCGAAATGATTCCAAAGAGGGAAACGCAGCACAAATGTAGCGTGTCAGAAGTAATTAAACCCATTTGACAAAGACTGTGAGGAAGATTTTTTTTTCTTTCTCTTTGCTCATTGCAAAATGCTAGGAGACTGGATAACAAGAAAAAGGATGTGGACTGCTTTTACTGGTAATAAGAATTGTGATATAATTGTCAGTACTGAAATCTACAGACAATTGCACCATTTTAGAATATTAAGGATGCCTGCTTGTTACAAGAATGAGAAAGTACTGAGTGGGCAAGGAGGACCAGAAAAGAGTTTACATTAAAATCCCATCATCAGTATGGCCACTGATTATTCAGAACAGGACTTTGAATGCATGTGGATAACCTTCTGAAGTAATAAGTTAGAAGCTCCTTCATAAGACTTTGTTGCAGACCACTAACTAAAAAAAAAAAAGCATTAACTTCTAAGTGTTTATCTCCAAGTTGTATAAATTAATATTTGCACTATCAGGGCAACTTCAGCTTGAAGGAAAATGCTGGGTGTCCGTCCAACACGCAATAAAATATCATTTCATTTTCTAAAAAGGAGAAAACTGATCACTTTTCTATAGATACTGTTTCACTCCAACATAAGGGAATGCTACTTTAGATCTCAATGTAACGAATAAAAATCTGCTGAATACTTGACTGCTACCTAGTCAACCAGGGATGACGTGGGAAGAAGAAAGTCCCAACTAGATGGGTGAATATTTGATGCTTCCTAAGGGAATCAACGAAGGGAAATTAGATTAGGAATCGATCATAGGAGATGTGGGAGGTTTAAAATTTAAAAGTAAAACGTGACTGGGAAGTCTTGAAGAACAATTTCAGTTCTGTGACCCAGAACAACTCCTCCATAAATCAAAGAAGACAACCACTGCCACGTGCCCCTCCCAGGTCAGCAGTGAAGTGACGCCAGCAGTTACAGAGACAACTCTAACAACAGGACATGATGAAATATAGTGGTCAATATGAACTGAAAATTACAAAATGAAGAATAATAACAAGAACAAATGACATAGGAGTAAAGAAATCCACCATTTGGCCTGGCAAAGGACTATCAGAGAGGGGCTTTGCTGCTGTTGTTTAAATTTGATAATACCACAAGGACTTCCCAGCCCCTGTGCAAGCCAGTCAGTCACTAGGCAGCTAGTGTGTAACTGCTAATGAATACAGAGAGTAAAATGACCAATCATTTATTTTCTACTTTGCTGCTGTGGAAAGACATTCTTTTCCTTTCCATTACCAAATACGGACTTTTAGCATGAGCTACCTAAGACTGAATAAATTGTTTACAACTAGTGAATGTTGTATATCATGCTCCTTATCTTCTCCCTGAAGATCTTCCTGGTCCAAAAAAAGTTAAACTTTAATACATTTTGAAATATTGGGACATTCAAAAAGACCAGAAGAAAAGCAGTGTCAGGCCAATGTTCAAAAAGGGGCAAGTAAAACGATCCATGAAACTACAAGTCAGAAAAATAACACTGATCCTGGGAAAATTGATTTGGAAT
The DNA here is from genome assembly GCF_964195595.1 of Calonectris borealis. Taxonomy (NCBI): domain Eukaryota; kingdom Metazoa; phylum Chordata; class Aves; order Procellariiformes; family Procellariidae; genus Calonectris; species Calonectris borealis. Next base: position 189,109 of record NC_134312.1, on the reverse strand, counting down.
TTAATTGACACAGCATTAAAGAATACCTGTATTATTAATATCGCCCAATCAAGCTTTACAGTAAATAGGTCTTCCTACTCAAACGTAATTCCTTTCCTTGGTAAATTACAAGTCTGAGTGATGCAGATAGCTGTACTGGTGTAAGAATCGCGCTTGGCTGAGATGACATTAAAAATGAGTGGTATAAAATGTCAGCCAGGCATGTTCCAAATGAACAAAAATCCAGCTGAAGAGCAGCAGTCAGAGCAGCCACTGGGGAATGTGGCCGACCACGTGAGCACCGAAGAGGTTCTTCAGGATGTTGGACTTGACTCTATTCTAGATCCTCACCAATTATCCTGAAGTAAATGCAAATCTCTGATCAGATTTGCCACAAGGCTTGGAAGAGTGCTAGGAGCAATCAGGGCTGGGCAATACCAGAATCAGGAGCCATAGACACGAAACCCTGCAGGATGCATTTGGGACGCTACACGTCAGGGAGGAGACGTGTTGCCCTGGGCGGCTGCAGCAGCTGCACCCTGCGGTCACGGCTCTGCAAAATGCTCCTGCCTGGGGGGCCAAGCCGGACCGCCCCAGCCACGCTGCTGCGGTCAGCGGCCTGGAGGGGAGCAGCACGCCCATCGTCCAGCCCGGGCTTCGTGGGAAGTCAACGGGAAGGAAAACAACCTCCCCAAAACAAAGATCCCAAGCAAGGAACTGCTTAGTGGTTCCACTTCACTCAGCCGACATGGGCCAAGTAAACCAGGTTAAGGTGGGAGCAGGACACAAGGCAGGAGGAGGAACGGGAAGGGAACCCCCCCGGCCCCTCCATCTAGCAGGGCGTAATGTGGGGTCCCATCCCAGAGACGCGCGGTCACCCCCATCCTCCCCGACCAAGGCTACCGCTAACACAGCCCCGGGAGGCTGGAGAGCGGGGGCCTGCAGTGACGAGTGGCGCAGGCAGGCAGCAGGCTCTCTGGTACCTGCGTTCTTAAAAAGCTTTTAAAAATGGAGTAGTGACATACAAGGCACAAAAATGAAAGGAAAACTGGAGAAAATACCTTCATATGAAAGACTGGAGGAGTTTGGCCTCTCTTTAATTAAGGAAAGGAAGATTGAATGTTGACTTGATTACCATGTATAAATACCTTCATGGGAAGACATACCAGGTACTAAAGTGCTCTTTAATCTAGAAGATAAAGTATAACGACAGTTGGAAGCTGAAGCATGCAAATTTAAATGAGTTACGAATTTTAAACAGTGAGGGTGATTAACCAAATAACAGACGAAAGGCACGGATCTTCTGTTCCCTGAATCAAGATTGATGACTTTCTGGAAAACATGTTTAAGCTTTGTTTAGTGAACACACACACACACACACACACACGGAGGGTGAAGAGCATCCTGTGAGATACAGGAGGTCAGGTCGGATGGTACAATAGCTCCATCTGGTCTTAAATTCCAGGAACCCATGAATACTGAACAGCAGTTTTATGTCATTCTCTCATGTTCACGAAACAGATTGTAAAGCAAGCAGTAATGAAGTGTTTTTGCGCAAGAATTAGGACTCCAGAAGGGAGGTGTCCAAGACTTCCTCTGCTCCAACAGTCTATTTTCACATCTGATAACATCCACTCTGGTTTTGCCCTCGGTTCTGAACCAGATCCAAATGACTGTTTGGGTCAGGTGTTTTTCCTTCTTCCCTCTCTATATTTAACAGAGTCTTTTCAGTACTCAAGAGCCTGCTCCTTTAAGCCTCTACCCTTCCGTGAAATAACATCTGGGTTCAAATTGTATCAGATCCAAAACTCTCACGGCATCTTTTCAAGCAGCACACTGCACTCTGCAATATAATATACTCTGGAAAGCTGAATCAGCTTTAGAAGAGTGGAGGACTTTCTTTATATGGAAAGATCCCTCAAAATGCTTGTAAGGTCTTGGGCAAAAATGAAAACCACATGGAGCTGAGCTGTTTGGACATGCTCCAGGGCAGAGAGTGATCAAGCTCATATTCTATCAGCTATTTTTCATATGAGCAGTTGTTCATCGGGACATTCTGGCAGGTCCAGACACAGTGGCTACACCAGCAAATTAAACAATATAAACATTCCTGGGCGCTGTTCGAATGGTTCTTGCCAGAGTTTGGCTGCACCAGCTTTCATCTTCCCAGTTCAGGAGCTGGCAGAGGCCATTCCCAAAGGGCAGTTCGGATGCAGCCACATTATCTGAGAGGATAAGAGAGGTTAATAGCGTGAACGACACCACACTTTGCCACCTGATCTCAGTGCTGAAAAATGGTATGGACACACTAGATTTCCGAGTACAGAGGTAGCCAGTGTTTCAGAAACAACCTGAAAAAACATGTAACTGAACCAGAAACGCAGAAAATTAATCATCAGATTGGAGTCTGCTCATGGGTTGGAAATGTTCCCATGATTCACACACAGAAGCCCAACTCTATAATACCAATAAGCTGCATTACTTCAAAACAGGAACAACAAAAGCAGTAACTCCTCTCTCAGAACAAGACTGCAAGACTTCACAGCAGGGCAAATGGGGAGAAGTCCTCCCTCACCGCCCCATCAGTAAGGAAAACATGCTAGAGTCTGATTCTCACTTCTGACAGCCAGGAGCCTGCAGACAACCACCAGCCAGTGCACCAGTGACCAGACCTCTCTGGGGTGAATTTTGCTCACATAGGTAGGAAAAAAAAAGAAAAAAAAATCAAGGAAACCAAAGGCCAAGATTTGATTTTCCTGACCCCCAAAATACTCCTTAAACGTTCTGACTGCTTCGTGAAGAGATCCTCTGGCAGAAATTTGCATTTGCCCAACTTGCCATTCCCAGAGACAGCCTCATCCTCCCCAGAATCCCACTGAAAGATGCACGGCCCCACAGCTCCTTCATTTTATGCTGTATTCCCAGACTCTGTATCTTTCACACCATCTTCTCCCAAGAGCATTCTGTAACTTCATGCTCCCAAGACCCAAGTGTCATAAGAAGACACACTACTAAGAAATTCCACTTACATCCCTCTGTTCCAAACCTTACATTTCAGACAATGTATCATTTGCTACACCCGCTCAAAACCAACCACTCCCCCAAATTCCCACTGTGTCCCCTGGACACTTTCTCCCCCAACTCTGCTCTGTCATCCTCCCCTTTCTGGAGAAGCCAGTCTCACCTCCAGTATCCGGATCATGAAAGTTGGGGTCCAGTCCCTTCTCCAGCAGTCTGCAGACCTTCTCCGCATTTAGCATCTGCACGTACTCCATGAACTTCTTCAGATTTGCCTGCAGCCACGACACCCCAGGAAAACACACAATACACAGTATTAACACCCCAATATGAAGAAAGAAGCTACCAGAGGAATATCCCCATTCAGGAGACCTAAGGCAACCAGCAAGAATAACGCAGCAGCACCCACCAGAAGCCAGAGCACATATTCATTCCCAGACCCTGTTAGAGGGTATGCCGCAAATCTACACAGGACATGGTCTTTCCGTCCCTCTCCTGAAGACCGGGATTGCTGGATCACCCCATGGAAACTGTCTGGGGCTGCCAGCCACCACCCTCTGCTCCCATCGCAAGTCTCCTGCTAAGGCACTTTCTGGTTGTATACACCATGAGGGCAGGCACACACCTTGCGCGTGCCTGTGACAGGGCCACATCAACAGACACGCAACTTCACGCATTTGTCAACAATGCAGCACGGCGCTGGCGATGGAAGGTGCTGCGCCAGCTGAGCAGCATCCCAGCGACGGTGAGCCGTACTGCCCGGGGCTTCATCCGCGTCTCACTGCAACGTCGTGTGTGTTGTGTCGCAAACTCATTTTAAGGGCGTACCACCCACCTGCCTGCTGAACTTAAAACTCTTCGGAGGAAAGATCAAGCTACTCAAACACTGACTGTTATTGTATGGCGCAACGGGTATGGCTGTCACACTGTCTGCTGTGAAATTGTGCTTTATTCTTGGTGCAATGTTCTGTCTTTGGACAAAGACTAAATCTTCTCCTCCTGAGGAGACTTAATGCCCAAAAGACTCTCCTTTAAGTCCACCTGGTTGTTTGTGGGTTGTTGTTTTTTTCCCTTTTTTCTCTTTTGGATAGCTATACTTGATTAATACATTATTTTATTAGATTTCTAGACTCTAGAAACTGCAACTCTGCCAGGCAACACTTAGACAGACTACACTGTGAAAACACCCATCTCACACACATTTCCAGTCCAGATTTTCAGACCTTTGATTGCAGGTTGGCTGGGTTTTTTTGAGATTATTTTAATCAAACCTTGCAGTAGCCAGCTTTAGGAAAGGCACTCTGGAAAGTATCTGACCCAGCAGAAATACTGTGCAATTAGCTGAGGGAAGTCTTTAGGAAAAGCTCTAACCAACCAGTCAAACTGCAGCCAACGGTCAGGGAACTGCTCTAGCTCCTGTGAACCACTGCACAGCTGGCTGAACGCATCTGAGCAAAGCAGATTTTCCACCCAATGAAAAAACTCAAGTTTCAACATTTTCCCCTAATTTGATACAGAAAAATTGTACCTTTTGCGAAGCAAAATGAATTCCGAAGTGCTTCACTTCAAACTTCAATTTGAAGATTTCCAGTTAGAAAATAGAAAAAAAAATTCTGAAAATGCCAAACAGGATGAAGAAACATGTCCAATCCTTTTCAAAGGCTTCCTAAACAAAATTTCATCTCATATTATTTTGCATAATATTTTTATTTGGTCAGAATTTAATTTTCTAAGGGGACAACTTAATACTTTTAGAATCAATTCTACAGAAGAGCCTGCAAATCCCAAAACTTGGGACCCACAAAGTTCATCTCTGCTATTTCTCTGACATGCTGGGGAGACCATGGTAAGAAGTCAGGCAGAAAATATCACCAAGATGAAATTTTCCAAGAATGGGACAAATTAATGCTGAGCTGTGAACCCGATTTAAACCAAATTCAGTCTCTGCGTGGTTAGTCTGCAGAACCAAGCCTAAAACATATATCACATTTTTTCTAAAATCAGCACCACGGAGCCATGCCATAAACAAGCCAGGTCACGTATGTAAAATTATATAGCCATTTTAGTGCACTACCCCCTGCAATGTTACTCCATCTCAGCTGAGCTAATTAGCTCGGGCAAAACCCTACAGTAACACAGCTCCACTCTGCCCGTGCCAGCACTTCACCTGCTCGCTCTGGCTGTCTGCAGCGATACACAGACATGTGCAGAGATGCCAATGCCACGGGAACGTACAACATAATGCACAAAGCCCACAAACACACAATTCAGCTGGAAGGTTCACTCCCCTTAGTGCCACAGGGACAAGAGTGCAGTAAGGCAAGAGCCAAGAAGGGCAGGGATTTCCCGGGGATGGCAGATGCCACAGCTGAGCCCTTGGCATGGAGCACAGCCCCGCTCCCCGTCCCAACCACCTTGCCCATCCCTGGGTGCTCCCCCGCATCCCTAAAGACCACACCAGCCCAGGCTGCCAGGACAGACCCAACGCAACTGCGGGACAGTGCACGTGAGCAAGGAGAAACCACTCAGAGGGTAAAACAGGGTTGGGTCACCCACACCAGGAGGTGCTGGAAACGTCTACGCGTAGTATAAGCAATTCCCACAGCACCAACACTCCTATTATCAGCATGGTGAAAGGGCAACTGGCATCAACTGCAGCAGGGCACAAGCACTGCCTTTTCGGGTGGCAAGACATTCCCCTGACCCTCGCTGCTCAGTGTTACTTCTCCCCCAAATCCCCTCTCGCCTCACAAGTAACCGAAAGCAAAATCCACCTCCTGCTTCAGTATCCCTTCAGCTACCGCAGAAGTACAGAAACACTGAAGGAAATCACAGCTGCCTGCCAGCAATAGCACAGACGGGACTTGACAACTCCAGCAACCGCCTCCAGGATGCCATCCCAAAATGCCTCTTCCCAACCATCACCCAACTGCGCAGATTTAACCCTCTTCCTTCCACTCCCCTTTGTCCATACACCTCTCCTCTTCCCAGCAGCTGTTCAGCAGATGATGCTAACCTAACCCAACAGATGATCCTCCATGCATGGCCCCAGTAAACGCCTGTGGCCAAGAATGGCACTGCCAGTCCCACCAAGAACCGCGCCAACGGTCGCAGGACACGTGAGGGCACGAGCCGAGGAAGGGACCCCACTACGTGGCCCATCCCCTTGACGCTGGCAGCCTCTGCCCATGCAGGCCCCTGCACCAGCAGCCTTCCTGGGGCCTCCAGGACAGAGAGGCACGTGTGCGCGTTCCCTGCGAAGGCAAACACCGTACCTCTGCGTGTGCGATAGCAGCTCAGGCAGTTTCACTTTTATGCTGCTACCAGACATATCCCAGGCTCCAACCTGAAGTTCTGCTCCTGAGGTTCTGCCAGCGACTCTCATTTACAACTCCAGAAATGCATCCTACCCAGACCATCAGCGCCCAGCAGCAGTGTGCTCGTTTATATTTCTAGTTTTCTAGGTGCTCGGGAATTGAAAACATTTTTGACAGTAGGAAGTTGATGCACTATGTCAACTTTTAATGGTACTTTATATTTAGAAAGGAAACTGAAGACAAAGTGCGTGAGCAAAAGGAGGATGCAGAGAGAGTCATCCTCGACTCTGGGATCTGCATTCTCCCGCTGTAGATGCTTGTTTGTCATCACGGTCCTGTGCACCAGGCAGGCATTAACGAAAATGGAATTTCCCTTTGGGGGAAATCAATTACTGCCGTGCATTTCCAGATGAAGAACAAAGAAGGTTCATCTATCCAAGCTCTCGGACCAAACCCACAGCAATGCTTCAAAAATAATTTCTAAAGTCCAGAGACTTAACCAGTTAATTTTTACATAGAAAAATATTCTCTTTTCATCAGTCTGTAGCTGCCTATCTGCTCTGCAGAGTGCTCCAGATGTGCAGCTCCATGTCCATGTTAAGAGGTTGCTGCAATTCACAGACTTAACACTATGGGGAAAGGGTAGGACACCAGCACAGTGATTTCTGATCCTCCCTGGCTCAGTTCTCTTCCTCTGGTTTGGTCCTAGACCTCAAGGAACACTGAAAATGCCTAAGAAAACTAAGAATATAGATAATGAAAAAGAGGTGTAATGTTATCACGTTACAAGAATCCCATGCCCAGGATTTAGGTGACAGCCTTGCTTCGCTTACAAACCAATCTGAATTAAGGCATAACAAGGAAAGAGACCAAGAAAAGGGAAAAATAAAAAGAAGATCGCAACCTAGATGGTGTCTATGATCAGGCTTACAGCCTGGCCTTACTAAGAGTTGTGTTTGTGCAGCGGAGGCAGTGAGTTGTGGCAGGAGACATGGCCGAGCAGTCAGGAGCGGGGTCACTGTACGCATTTCACTGCTGAAAGATGGCGGGTTTGGAACCGCGCATCTGGGTAACGTGGCGGTGACCGGAGTGACCACAGCAACTTGACTGGGGGCACCGGGAGCAGCAGCGTGTACAAGCAGAGCAGCCCAACGCCTCCCATTATCAGACAGTTATCAGTTTCTTATTCTTTACCAATAGAGAGGTATATAATTACCACAATTAAGCTGTTTTCCAGAATAAAGTTAGAGAAAAATACGTTGTTTCATTCAAGTTCAATATTTCTATGACCACAGAGAGAGAGAGACTGCTGTTTCTATGCACAAATTCGGGGGAGGCAGTCTGCTACTTCCCAGATAGCTCTGTGGTGCTACACCAATAGCCAGATTTGGGAAATAGCAGAAATTGGATTAGGTAAAAGAAGAGGAAATTGCTAATTGTGACATCCTGGTCACTATACGCTTGAAAACATTGCATCAAGATCCAGGGACTCTCCTCCTTGGAGGCCTCTCCTGCATCTTGCCTTTGCAGCCCAATAACCGGAGAACTGAAACCCCCCGTCAAGCTCCCTGCTCACTCCCAGCACCTCCTGAGCATCCCTCAGGGTCCCTGAAGAGAAGCTGCGGCAGGTCTGGGGACCCTCCGCCAAGGAACCCCAGCTCTGCCAAGGCATCTGCTGTCAGGCAGGGTGTGAGTCCCCCCTTGACAGCCCACGGACATCTGTCCGCAGCCCCCAGGTGTCGTTTCAGCTGGTTTGGTCAAAGCAGCCCATTCCCAGCAAGCCGGTGCAGCCAGACCGGAGGCACCCAATGTTTGAACCACCACCAAAGCATGGCAGAGGTCCCACCAAGAGCTTAACCGAAATCAGACCAGGGCTGCACAGTGCAGCCAAAGCTGCACGGCAATCCCCGCCCGTGGCACAGCCGTCCCCACCAGCCCCCTCCTCGCAGAGGGGACACGGGGGCTCTCGGGGAGCTAATCCCCACCCGGGTGCAACCATGGTCATTGCAGCAGCCCTGGGCGCTGCAGCATGCAGAGTGGTGCCAAACCAACAACAACTTGATCCTGGCTTTAATGTTGTCACTTAAGTAAGAATTCAGTTACACTAAAGGTATCTCCCATCTTAAAAATGCACCTCTTTAACCCGAGTTTGCAGCATTGCAGTATGACAGCTGATGCGGATGTCTGTATTTACAAGCATTTATAAAAATGTATTGGTTAATTGGCCCTTCTGCCAGCAGTCATGAATTCAAGCATGCTTTTCTCATTCAGAATCAGAAGCAAAACATACTCAACTTTTGAAATCAACTCAAACACTACAAATATGTCACAGCCATGTCCCTTGCTGGGCACATTATATCCACTTTTCACAATGAAGCAAATGCTGGTATTTACATTCTTCCATGTCGGTTTTTCAGCTTATGCTGCAGAGAAAAGCTTTTCTATCTGATTGTTTTCCATTTCAATTTAACTAGAAACACAGAATATTTTCATTATTATTTGGACTTATTCACTCAAAGTGAAAGAAGAACTGAGAAAGTAAGGAAGCTTGTTTTCCTCCCCCAATCTATGAATAAAACTCTGGTGGGAAAGGAATGAGATCTCATTATTCTAAGAACTTGAGGGATTTGGCGCCAGGTTTTCAAATGTATTAAGGTGACTAGACATGAAGAGAGAGAGCAAATGTCAGACTCCCACTGAAATCAAGGGGAGCTAAGCAGATGCCTAAACCGCTCAGGCAATTTTGAAATCTCACTAGATACTTGCTTGTTTTCTGGCACTTAAATACCTTTGAGAATTTGTAATGAGAAACACTCATACAAACCAAATTTTCCTTTGTTTAAAAGATCAGTCAGCTTTAAATACAAAAGATATGTACTGATAAATTTACTTTTTGTCTTGTGTGTCCAGTACATTCAAGCAACATTTATTTAAGTGATAAAGACAGAATTTAAAATGTTATTTTGCTTTAATTTTAATTGAATTTCAGCTTTCATCCAAATGCAGTTTGATACAAATCAAAAGAATAAAAAAATAATCAGAAGCCAGTAAAGGCATGGCATCCCATTTCCTATATGCAAAAATTAAAACCTAAATGTATTTATAAAAAGCTACTTAACTGCTTAAACAAACACTCATAATGGATCTTCCCGTGAGTAAAAGCACCGTATTTAGTGTGAAGATTATGGTGATTTGCAAATCGATACGTTTGAATGGCTATAGCAACCAGAGCGAAGCAAGCTTTCTCTGCAGAAGAAAAAACCCCAAGACCCAACAAAAACGCATGCAAATACAACTGAAGCCCAGAGTAAGATTCCACCTTGCTTTTTTAAGGGGCGTTTTAAGTCTCTTGTTTCCCAGGTGCCTTCGCGCAAGCAGCAGCGGTGGCACAGCCCAGGCACGAGTCGGGGCCCAGGGGCTGTGGGCAGGCGGGACCCCTCTCGCCCCCGCACCAGGACCAACCAGGTCTTTAAGGGAACTGCGACAGAGTTGAGCTCACACCTCCTGTACTTCCCGCCTGCTACCTGGAAACCCTTTGGGAAGCAATTCCTGTCTTTGGGACCTTCTTTCCTGTGGGTAAGGCTGCACTGCTCCCCGAGGAGGAGGAGGAGGATATTCGTAAGGAGAGGCAGGAACCAAAGCCTAGGTCTGCCCTTACCCTTTGTGCTACTGCCCGAACCGTGACTCTGGTGCTTCAGCTCGGTTCACACTCCTTACCCAAAACACCCGCTTCAGCAGATGACTCCTGAGCAAGTTTGAGGCACTCTTGTTTGTTTACAAGAGTGCGAAGGAGGTTCATGCCAGACGAGTGCCTGGGGACGGGGCGCAGCTCCAGCCACCCAGCTGGCAGCCGCCGTGCCGCAGACCATCGTCCTCTGCTAGCACCAAACCACAAGAAAAATCAACACCCTCCAGAAAAGAAAAGCTCATTGAGAGGAAACTGGTGCAAGGAAACAAGTTTCTGTCTCTTGAATTGAAATCAAAGAAAGTAAATGAGTTATTCTTCTTGCAGAGAAATTAATCTGTCACTCGCTATTCACTGCGGGCTGGGTGCTGAGGAAGCCAGCCGCAGGCACCCGGCTCGGGTGCTCTGCAAGAGCGGAAAGACAACACATTCTCTTCACGCCAAGCACATGCTGATGTTTCCAGCAATTTCAGTACCAAGAAAGACTAATCCTTTCTCAGGGTCCAGTTTGCTCCAAACAGCAGCTGGAGTTAAGACAAACCATCCACTTTGCAGAGCGTGGCGGCTGCTGCGGGGTCACAGGCCCTGGAAGAGGCTGGAGAAGACCGACCTCCTCCCTCGCACTGGCTGTGTGACAAGCTCTCACACAGGCCATTAGGTAGCAGCAAATAGACACCTCATTGATTCCCACAGAAACGTCAAATAATTGATTTCATGACACACCACAACGATGTTTAACTGCTGTCTCGGAGGCTGGCTCGGTGCGCCTCCACACCCGCCTGGAGCACCCCGACGCGAGCAGGACGGAGGCCCTGCAGAGGCCCACACGCGGAGGAGGCGGAGGCCGAGCCCTCGCAGAGGACCGGGGGCAGCCCCCGCCGTCCTGCCAGCAGCGCCTCCCCAGCGGGGACACCTCCTCCACACGGGACACGGCCGGGATGTACCGGCTTTGGCCGGGATAGAGCTAAATTTCTTCATAGTAGCTGGTATAGGGCTATGTTTTGGGCTTGTGCTGAAAACAGCATTGATGACGCAGGGGTGTGTTAGTTCCTGCTGAGCAGCGCTTGCACGGCGCCCGGGGCTGTTCTGCTCCTCGCCCTGCCCTGCCAGCGAGCAGGCTGGGGGTGCGTGAGGGTTTGGGAGGGCGCACTGCTGGGAGAGCTGACCCCGACGGACCCAGGGGATATCCCAGACCATAGGACGTCGTGCTCAGCAATAAAAGCTGGGGGAAGGAGAAGGAAGGGGGGATGTTTGGAGTGACGGAGTTTGTCTTCCCAAGTCATCGTCACGTCTGATGGAGCTCTGCTGTCCTGGTGATGGCTGAACACTTGCCTGCAATGGGAAGCAGTGAATGAATTCCTGATTTTGCTTGGTGTGCACGTGCAGCTTTCGCTTTACCTGTTAAACTGTCTTCATCTCAAGCCACCACTTTTTTCACTTTTACCCTTCTGTTTCTCTCCAAAGACACACTGAAATCCAGGTCAACTGTTACTAGAGGAGGATGGTGGGCCATCCAGGGGCAGCCCTTCACATGCTCTCAGCCATTAGGTCCTGCTGTCCTGCCCTTTGTTCGTTAGTTTGTCTGGGTAAAGAAGGAGAAGTCAGAGACAAGCGAGAGGTCTCCTGTGGCAGACAGGCAGGACGGGCCTCATTTGCGCCTGGCTTTCCTACACCAGTTGATGAGGTCCGATGTGTTTCTTGCTGAAGAGGGGGGCCCTGGGACACAGATGGCACTGACAGCAGTGCAAAGCAGCAAACAGCAAGACACCCCCCTGTTCTTCATCCTCAAGTCTTGAATCCTTGCCCCAGCCTTGATCACCTTCAGCCACTATTAATGCAAAATCCTCCCCTGGCCCAGGCAAGCACAAGCCCACCATCCCAAAGGCAGGTGCAGCCCCCCCTCACACGCTGCCTCCGCTGCCACAGGCTGCACCAGCACACGTGCTCGCTCCCGCATCTGGCTCCAGTGGCCTGTCTCTTCCCGAGGTCCTTCACAGCCTGCGCCAGCTCCTTTCTGCTCTCTCCTCCTGGCATCGCCGTGGCCATGGCGTTCGCGCCCCTCACCCAGGCGCACCTTGGGCACAGATGTTCCCCGCATCCCACTGCTCCACAGAGCAGTGCTACCGTCCCCTCCTTGCTACAACCACCCCTCTAACCCCAACAGGAAAGGTGGTGACAGTCACGCTGTGGACCTGCCGCGGGTGTTGTCTACCAAGCTGACACTTTCTCGTTGCTTCGTCACCCTCGGTCTGCCTGCAACCCCTGCCTGCACCCGCCCCAGCCCCACACGAGGGCTATTACTCTTCTCTAACTGTACAGTTTGCAGCACGAGAGGATCGCTGTCTGCGGCCAGCACATCTGGCTCTACGCTAATGTCAGTCATCTACAATAGTAATGGCATACGTGCTCCTAATAATTACTTTAAGTGTGTTTTAAGTATGTTGCTTCTTTCCCTTTCAAGGTGGTAATATCCCAAGTCTCTCGGTAGCACAATGTCCTTTGTGGACATTTTGGTAAATGCCAAGATTTTTCTGCATGGATTTTCATTTATAAGCACAATGGGATTGCCCTTTTCTAACACACACTTTTTGCACTCCCATTTCTAAATGGTCTACTACAATTCAGTGGGAAAAATATCTATAAGAAATACCACTGCCTGCAGATCCCCAGAGGCGCAAGGGATTGAGGCTGATTGACCGATTTTACCAAGTCACTTCATTTTTGCTAGCAATACAAGAAATCAGTTTCCCCACTTCTTAGAACAAGTCTTGTCTTTCTTTTTTAATGGCAATTAAGGATCATGTTTCAAGGTCATTAAAAGATTCAAGTAGTGTATCCTGCCACTAAAAGTCAGATTCTAAACTCTGAACATTTTCATACTTTGCTCTCATTCAGATGAGACCATTAGCCACAGGCCTAAAGATTTTGCACATACCACAGCCTCAGGAGCGGTCCCACCATCCTGTTAGACCTGAAGATAATCCTTCACAGCCCTTTAAATTACCGCATCTCACAAAAAAGGGTATTTCACTGCCCGACCGATTAGGCATCGCTACAAATAACAGGGAAGCCTCACGCCTCGAGCAACGTGTACGGTCTGCACCACACCACAGAGGCATCACCTCCGCGCATCTGCTTTCCCAGAAGAAAACACCAGCCCCTAAATGCACAGACAGATGCAGAAACCCCCGCAGTAGCCGACCCAACACGTAAGCCTGTACAAGCCTGCAGTGGTGGAGGAGCCAGCCATTCCCCGAGTCAGCCCAGAGACACCGCCTCACTGCGCGTTCGATGTGGAGAATGAACCCCCCACCCGGTCCTGTCCTGCCGCCAGCCCCCGCAGCATCCCTCCACAGGGTCGGTCGCATGGCAGGAGGCCTGCCCCCCCACGGCCCCTTGCCCAGTGGTGCCTGGAGCAGCCGCAGAGGAGGCGGCACAGCAGATCGGGCAGGAGCAGGCAGTACCGTGCTCTTCGCTCGGGGTCTGCAGTCCCCAGCAGTTTGCCCGTTTTTCTGCTCAGCCTGCCGCCGCCCCAGAGAGGAGCCCATGTCCCTCTGCTCTCCGACCCCCTCTCAACCTCAAGCCAGCTGCCGGGAGGCTGCACATGCACGGTCTGCTCTCACCCTCTCCCAGCGAAAGAGCGTCGATCTGTGCCGGGCGGGTAAGTCATGCCGCTGCTGGCTCTCAGCACCAGCACGGCTCCAACGAGTGGCCGGCATGAGCACGTCTCCCCCTTGTGCCCCTCCTGGCACTACCCCCTGCAGCTGCCTCCACTGCCTCCCTCGCACTGCACCGCTGCAGGAGCAGCCCCAGGGCAGGACGAGGGCTCCTCTTCTGCCCCCACAAGCACCATGGCCCACAGTGCCCACGGGCTCGGGGAAAACACTAGCCAAAGGAAACCCTCATCAGCATCCTCTTGATGGAAGCAAAAGGGAGTGGAGATGCAGCATGATGCTCAGGTGACATATTTTATCAGCAAGGGATGGTTTAAAAATAAACAATATGAAGGAAATTTGTTTTTTAAGTAGAAATTAAAGCATGGAGATTAAGTGAATATTTAATAAAGTGCATTTACGGCTACTACACACTTGTAGGGGAAGTCCTCAGATGCTGCCGCTCAGGTCTCCCTGTGGCAGGTGCCTCCAGCCCTCCCTCCAGCAGGCACGGTCTCTCACTGGCAAGGCTCAGGAGAGCCATGATTCATGCTTGCTGGAGCCAGGAAGATGCTGAGAGCTTTCCAGATTTGCTGCCTGGATATTCTTATGCCACCAGATAGAAGCCTCGTGACTTTAATCTTTGTGAGTCAAACCCGAACCCTAGCAGCATTTTGTTTCTTGCTTCTGCAGCTCTGCAAACCAAAGACAGAGGACCTGCTTCTTGCAAACAGAAGACAAAGGACCTGCTTCTTCCCCTGAAGAAGATTTTCACCTTTAGGGTAGGTCAAGCCCTTGGGGAGAAGGTTTTCTTCCCTTCTGCTTTACATCTGCGGCTCCACCTAGCTCAGCTCTTGCTGTTGTACCTGTTAACTGAAAATTTACAACCCTTGCCTGCCTGTCTCTTGCAGAGCAGATGTGACCAGAAGCAAAGCACCACCCTGCAGACCCACGGCAGGAGCCATGCACGGCGCCCTGGGCTCAGCAGCAACGCGGGCTGCCAGGAGGCCGGGGAGGAGGCACAGCACCCAGGTGCACCTCCGCAGTCGCCTGGGCACCTCCTGTGTGTCTCGGAGACGCTGGCTGTCAGGCAAGAGCGGCCGAGCAGCTGAGAAGGGTCAAGGCAGACAACGGCACGCGTATTGTCAGAGGGCAAAAGGAAAACAGCCAAGGGAAGCGGTCACTCTGCACAGGGGGCTTCCAAGGCAGCTCGTGATATACAGCAACAAGGGAGCTAGCTGGGAGCCCTGGGGTCCCGGCCAGTCCCACGCCCTTCCTAAAGAGGAACCCCCAAAGCCTCTCTGCACAGCCTTCCCCAGCACAGTGCCCTCCACACACAGGCCATCCCCATGAGCCTCTCCACGCCACCGCTCCCTGCCCCAGCCCTTCCCCATGGACTCTCCCAGAAAATGAGTTTGATGGGGGCCGCAGGTGTCCTCGTGCCACCCAGCAGTTCGAATGCTGCCCAGTGTGTTAGAGCCACCCAGCTGTGCAATGGCCACCGCGCTGCCGGAGTCCACCTTCTTCCTCCTGTCGCAAAGTTCCCATGCACTGCTGGCCCCGGCCTCCCAGGAACCATCAAAGTCCCCACGGGGCCATATGTCATCTCAAGGCACAATTATTAGTGGCAGCAGAAATCTTCTGATGGTTCCAGACCTCTCCACAATTATTGTTCTTAATTTCTTAGGCAAGAAGTGACATCATGGGACCACCGCAGCTGTCCAGGGGAAGAGCAATGCAAGAGGGCATCCAGCCAACACGTGCCCAAGGCCTGGTCACCATTAGCATCCCTGATCCTCCGGCTGTGCCAACTAGGGCATCCCTGGCCACAGAGCCCAGTGGTTTTCGTGGGGCATCTCTCCTCCCAGGAAATGCCCATGCATGCAAAAGCACCATTCCTGCCACACTCCCTGTTCTCTAAACACCCAGACGGTCCATTCAGTGCCTGCACCATTAATCTTGACACATGCCTTGATCACTACCCACGACATGTGGGGGCTGCAGTAGACCAAGAGTGCTTTCCACTTCACATGTGGATCCTACCAGCGAAACCCTGACCCAAATGCATGGGTTAAAGCCAGAGACAAAGCAATGAGCCTGTGTGCAAGGCGAAGGCGTGCTGCATCCTCTCGCTGGGGGAAGGGAAGGCGTGCTCCTCAATGTGCACCATTGTGCTCTCCAGGCATTTAGCAACTCCTCCATGCCAGAGAATAAAGCTTCTCTTCAGCTGGCCCATCATGCGTTTCTCTGCTCACCACCCCATGGAAAGCCGACCCCATGCTCTCCTGCAGAGCCTAGTCCAACCACACACCTGCCTGCTAGCACAAGTAAGCAGTGCAAGTCTGTCCCCGTGTGGGCACTCTACCATGGCTCGATGGGGTCCTTCAGCTTACCCCCACCGAAACCACCCCAGACTTTGGCAAGCACCATCCATTTCTCGTGAGTGTTTTGCAGGCTGGCAAGCAGGGAAGACTGAAACATCCCAAAACCTGGTATCCTCTCTGTGATAGGCCACCATCAGTGCTGAACATGCTACCAGGGCTTTGAGCTTGCCAGCTAGACTCCAGCCTTACCTTTGTATGGAGCTTGGCAAATTGCTTATCATCCAGCAAAGTCTGGGTGTACACACGCCTTTTGTACCGGAACTGCAAAAGGGAAGAATATCATATATGAGATGAACAAAACCCACTCAGCATCAAACCACTCTCAAGCCGCTCCAGTAAACGACGTCTTGCATGAAGACATTCAGTCTAGATCTGAAAACAACAACAGATACAGAATATACTGTTCTCTTTCATAATTTGTTCTAATAGTTAATTGTTTTCCTCACTAAAGAAATTCTGACCAGTTTTTCATATGAATCTGTCCGGCTTCAGCTTCCAGATGGTGTGGGCTTTGTTTTGCTTCTTCCCAATTAATTAGGGATCTCTCTAACAACAGAATGGTTTTCCCTAGGACAGTTCTTACACAGGTGGTCTAGAGCCGACTTCCCTGTAAGCAGGCTGAGCTCTAAATCTCTCATCGAGGGATCTTCTCTTCTGTTCTCAGATCATTTCTGCTGCTCTTTTCTATGCCATGCCTCTTTCCAATGTCCTTTCAAGTATACTGACTGTCGTCCACACACTGCTCCAATACCAACCACTTCCACCCCAACCACTCCTAAAACCAACTCACCACTTGTCAGGTACACCCTGAAGGATTACAGGGTCACGCTGTGCCACAGCATCACACTGGGAATTGCTGTTAGATTTCCTGACCAAAAGGCTCAAAAATTTTCTTCAGAAACTTTGTTTTCCACAATGAGAGTCCTTCCTTTGCAAGCAATCCCTGTCCCTGTATGTATGTCATTTGGGCGATTTAGAGCATACTTTGACACTTGCACCTGGGTGGCAGTGTGCACTACTCTTGCATCAAAGCCGATGTAGCCTGGCTTCCCTCTCTCAGACCTGCCTCGCTGATGCTCTGCCCTGGCCCCCACTTACCAAATGACCTAGACAGCGCAGTCGACATCATTGTTATATTCTCTGCCAAACTTTGTGCAATCAGACTTTATCAGCAGTGATTTTACATCTACACCCAGATCCCTGGGGTAACCACATCAAGCTTGACATTGGTCCTTAAGAAACCCCACAAGAAATACATCTATGCAGTGATGATTGCAGTGACGATTGCAGTGACAACTGCTTTTTATCATCTATTAGCCAGTGGCACTTGTCCTACTGGTGTTTTATAGTGCTAATCCTGAACCTGAATATCATGTGGAACAAAATCAAGTACCCCCAAGTGGCTGCTACCTTTGTATAGTTATCTTTATCAAGCAGAATTACAATTTCCTTAAAGAATGAAATTGGATTTGTTTGATTAGATCTTCTTCCAATGCATGAATTGTATTCTGAGATTTTGAATTGCTATGAACTTAATCCTCCATCAACATTCATTATTTCAGCTGGAACTGACACCAAATTATCTTTGGACTAAGCTCATCCCACTTACTTTTCAATACTGGCAAAACATTAGCACATTTTCAGTCTATCATTTCAGTACAAGTACAAACTTGTACTACTGGGCAGATGCTTTTTCACACAACTCTTTTTTTTCAATCATTCTCGCCCCCTTTGCAGAAGCTGCCAGTGTCAGGGATCCTCTGCGTGTCCCTACGCAGTCATGCAAGCATTCTTCAGTGGCTCCTCTTCACGCCCAGCACCACGGTTAGAGGGTCTGCAAACGAGCCGCTCCCAGCCTCCGCCTCCAGGCCCTGGGCAGCGCTCTGGCTGAGCCAGGGCAGCGCTGCTCTGCGGACCGCTCGCTTTCGGCTTCCTGCTCGAACGCGCCGGCTCAGGTGGACTCGCCCACTGCTGCTCTCCCAGCGCTCGACCTTGGGGAAGGTCCTGCAGGGCTCCCAGCTGCCCCACGCTACGCAGGCAGGGGCCAGGGCAGAGCATCAGCGAGGCAGGTCTGAGAGAGGGAAGCCAGGCTACGTCGGCTTTGATGCAAGAGCAATGCGCACTGCCACCCAGGTGCGAGGCAAAAACCTCATCTGAGAAGAGTTAAGCTGTACAACACGTAGTCAGCTGCTCAAAACCGAACAGCAAACTTCTGAAGAAGCGACTGAAGTGGGCAGCCGACCCTGAGCTGGTCACATCCCAACGGTTTTGCTCCAACAGTTCGCCCGCGGACTGGACTTGCGCAGGGAGGACATACAGGCACGAGAATTTCCAAATCTCATCCAAATTTGCAAGGTGCGTGAACTGAATGTGTGATGATTTATAATGGTGAGAACACAACGGTGTGTTTGGCATGCAAACAAAATAACTACCTCATTAAGAAGGACACATTAAATTTCTGATAGTAGATAACAACCAGTAAGACAATATGCAATACAGTCAATATCCCCAAATGTACGTGAGGGTAACTGGATCTCAGCAGGTGGGCAGGTAAACCCCACTCCACGTTGCTTGACCACCAACACACTGCGTTGCAGCTGCTATTTTATCCTGATAAAGGAGTCTGGAGTACCTACAGCTCTCCCTGGCATAGAACAGAGCCCGCATCCCACCTCTCCAGGGAACTACTGCAGATACCTGCTTTTTAGTGTAATTTTTCTGTCAATATATACAAACCCCTCATTTATCTGATTACCTTTATATGCGGCCCTGAGGGCTAATGTATCTTTTGGGTTCAAGAAACCTCAGTGGTATCAGTATAGGATTTATGTCCTGTAAACAGATTCTGGATTTTTGGTTTTCCAATAGGATTCTCCATGCTCAGCTGCCATTCCTATCAAGTTATGAAGAATCAAAATGACACACAACAAATATCCATGTCAAGTCTGCATTTAGATGTGTGTGCTAAGACGTTAAGTGTGGACATTATGCTAAATTATACAAAAACAAAGCATTAAAGCCTGTATAAGGAACATTAAGGAATTTACTACCTCATAGGTTTATTTGCAAGCATTCTTAATGTTGTTCCAAGTGTTTTTGTCTAAGTTTGCTAAGAAATTGTGCTGCATTTTCTTTCCAAATTAGTCAGGATTAGTTATAATAACAGCATTCACGCTTGCATTTATAAGAGCTTATGCAGCTTAGCATGTAATGCTTTCTAAATAGACTTTATGGGTAAAATATAGCACAAGATCCCTAAATTTAGAAGTCCACATGCAGGTAACTAGAGTCCCATTACAGCCAGTGGGGATGTCCGCAGTGACAGTCAATTGAGCCCAAGAAATGCTGCAGGTCACCTTAGAATAAACACCTACATGCTATCACCTGAATCCCAGCCCAAGGCAAAATATATAGTAAATGTAAATGCAGAGTTAATTCAGTTAATTTCTGCTCTAGTTAATTTTCTGGAACAGAAAATAGTATAGATTATCCTCCATACTCGTCACACAAATGAGGTCTATGCAGGGACAGTCATGCGCTGTCAAAGCACACAGTTGCGTTCCGGTCTCTACAGTAACTGTAAATTAAATAAAATATCAAACTCAAGTCCTTCAGCCTTATTTTCAAAGATCTCCCTATGATTTTCACTCTGTACCTACAAGACTGGCTTTCCTTCTGTTACTGCAATTTCCCATGACAGTTATGCGCCATTAGAAAAAAAGAAATTTTGATCAACAGGGTCAGAAAACAGGGAAGTGTTTCGCAGGGTTATGACAGATGTTATGGAGCTCTCGAGCAGACAGAGTCATGAGCCTCTAAAACTCAGAGGCATTTGCCTCAGCTTTCCCTCAATGAATTCTCCATGAGTAAACATACACCCACACAAGTTTCTATGCTTTCACTCCTGGAAGGGAAATGGGAAAAAGAAGGGGAGGGGGACAGGGGGCATTAATAACTGTGGTGCCTACAGAGACTACAGTGGAAGGCATCATAGAAGTCCTACATACTTACGTGCATATATATATATGTATGTATATGTATCTATATACGTATATATAGATATACACATATTTAAAAAAAAAAGATGGCTACCTCCAAGTAGGGGACAGGAGTGTCTGGATTCAGGGGGTACTCCCTCAGCAGGCGTTCCTCATCCAGAAACTTCCCAGCCCTGCCGTTGAAGGCCGGCTGGAAGAGCCCGTAGTTCAGAACATCCTTCAGGCTGTGGTTCAAAGTGCAGAGGATGCGCTGCTTGGAAACCCACACGGGAACATCTGGATTCAACCGTAGACACTTCTGTAGAGAGACACAAAGGGCAATTAGAGCTGAGCATCACCAAGGTCCTGTACTCCATAGCTGCACCCAGGAACAGTCACAGTAAGAACAAGGAGAAGGATAAAATGGGAAAGCCACAATCTTTTCCATGTTGGTGGATTACAGGAAGAGGAAAAAAAGCGTTAGAGAAGGATGAGACTTAACAGATCCCCCCTAACGCATTCTGTGGGGCTCAAGGCAGGCTCAAACCCTGTATGTTATAACATCCTATAAAATACGAGAAGTGTCAAAGAATATTTTATGGCCTAATAAAAGCATAACAGCAAAATTTCACTCAAAATCCCCAATAGGGCGTAAAGAGTCTATTGACTTCTCCACCACGGACTTCATAGGTGTGGAAGCAAAGGCGGGATGAACGGCAGCACTGTGAGCCCTGCCAGGAGCTGGAGGCATCCAGTGAGGTCTTCCCAGTGGGAGGAGGGGAGGAGAAGAGCCCTCTGCCTCCCCGCACGGAAAGTCACACTTCCCCATCTCACCCTGTGACCGCCAGCGGGTTTCCCTGGTATCGTAAGCAGTTTTCCTCCCTCCTCACGACCCAAGTCATCAGATATTTATAGACCATCACCTTCAGGCTGTATTTCCTACAGCTGCGGCCCCCGCCGCCGCAGTGCCGGCTGGCTGCGGGGCCGGGGCTGTGGTGCTGGCGAAGCAGGCCAGCCGTGGGAACCTGCCAGAGCCCACCGAGCCACACAGCCCGGTGCGGGTGCTGCGGCACCCTCGCCAAATCCCCTCCGCCGCGGTGGCAGGGCAGCAGGCTCTTTGCAGCATCTGCTCTTGCGGGCAAAGAGCAGGAAGGCAAGAGGATGCCACACTGGCAGCACCAGATGCCGGTCTTGCAACAGCCTGACCCCGTCGGCAGCCACCATTTCCCCTCCTAGGTCCCTGGTTTTGCATTTTGGCCCTCAACCTTTCCTTGTTCCCGTCACTTTGTTTTCCTCCTTGTTTGCTTCTCCTCCCCCTCCACACATTCTGTGGGAGGAGAAGACAGCATTTAGTCTTGTTTCAGCATTTCATTTCAAAGCCATCGCCTGTCAGCCCCGTTTAATGCTCCTGATTTTTTGCTGGAAGGCAAAGCGAACACCCTCCCTGCCTCTGCAGTGCTCCCCCAGCAGCCGCTGCTTTCCCAGGCTGAGTCCTGCTCCACTCATCACACAGAGGCACTCCACGCTTCTGCCCACCCGTGTTATTCCCCCTAGTTATTCCATATCATCACCCTTGCAACAGGAGACTGGAGGTGCACGCCATGTCCAAGGGATAGATCCACAAAGCAGCATAAGCACGTTTTGTCCATGAAGGTGTTGAAGAGTTGAGGCCTGACCACAGACATCTCTTTGGATTTCCAAACAGACAGACCGACCCAATCCCCACATTCTCCACGTGCTCAGCAGCACTTCCAGTGGCTGCAACGGACCCACAGCACCAGAGCTCCCGTCACCGCTGCAGCACGTCCCCACCGGACCAGGAGAAGGACACTCACCCCGGGCATCAGAAGTAACTGCACGTCCTCACTCACCCTTCAGCCCCACTTCCAACTTCAAAATTTAACCCCAGGGCCTGTTTCGGTCCCTCGTCCCCTTAACAGCATCTTCGTGGTTCTGTGAACTAAACAGGCACTGTTTTGAAAAAATTGAACAGCTTTGTCCGGAGAGAAGCAAATGACCCTGCTGGGCACAGGGCAGGAGTCAGCAGAGCCCCCGCACTGCGTGCATGGTGCCAGCCCGCCCGCCTGCACACCACCACCCGGAAAAGTCACCGTGTGAGACAGAAAGCCACCGAGCTGATGTTACGGCTCATTTTTCTCAGGCACGGATAACTTGCACTTGGCAGTGTGCATTTGTACTGCGAACGGAGGTCAGCGTTACCTATTTCATCGCTGACTGTATTAGCGAGTCAGCAGGCTTATCAACTATGGCTTATCCTACAGCAGGTACTGAGGAAGAGGCAGACAGTTGCTGGTGTGAGATATCAGGAGTTCAAAACCTTTGAGAAACACCAGCTCTGATCTCTTTCAGTCCTCAAAGAGAAGCAGAATACACATCATTCTTTCAGGGACCCATAAATAAAAAATAAACATTGTCTATACCTTCCTAGATGCTTATTTAGCCTCTAGGACTCTTTCTCACTGTCAAAATATGTGGCTAAAAGAAAAAAAGCACTGACAGGCATGCACACGTGCACAAGCGCAAGCACCGGCTGAAGGAAGGTCCCAGCATAAAAACCACTGAATTTCATACCAAACTTTATACTGCATAGACATACTCTGGGGAGTATTAACACTTCATATTTAAGAGAGAAAATAACTTCCACCCCGCAGTGTGTCTCTTTTTGTCTTTAACCTGCATCAGAAATCAGAAAGAAGAAAATGCCTACTTCAGCTGTGAGGTCAAAACGCTGCACAGCCCTTTGTGGGCATAATCCAGCTACTTAAGTGTCTCTTATGACTCTGCTGCTCCAAATACCGTCGCATATATTAACGACTTTCTGATATCAGAGATCCTGCAACTAAACTTGCTTATTCCACTCCATGATGCAGCACAGCCACTCTGGGAGCAATCCAAAAACAAGAAGCTAATCCCACAAACCCCTGCCAGAAGGGCTGCAAGGGGCATCTTTGTGCAGGAGAAAGCTGCTCTGTGCCCAGGGGGACTGGGCTTGCTTTGCTCCAGGAGCCACAGCAGAGAGGGCTCCTGCGCTCTCAGAGGGGCGCGTTGCTCTCCTCCAGCCCCCCGCGCAGCCGGGACAGCCCTGGCAGCTCCCACACCGGCATCAGGCTGATCCCGGGCGGAGCAGGGCTTGGCTGCCGGAGCTGCAGATGCCGTGCCAGGCGCTGATCCCATCTCCATCAGGAAGAGGGTCTGAACTCAGACAGCATGGGGCACTTGCCACCGCCGCACGCAGAGATCCAGCCCAGAGACAGCACTTCACAGCAGCTCACAGGGAGTGTGAATAACTTCCAACCCTGAGGGTTTGGACACTCAAGTCAACGTTAATTTTAAAAGCAACCAAATTGCCTTGTAGGTCCCGAGCCTGCAGGGGAAGGAAAGGCCTCTGCCCCTTCCTCTTGATGCTCTCCTGAAACGAGAGGCTCAGTGCTGTTCCCGGTGTCAGTCCCCAGAAGACCCAGGAGGGATCCCGGGGAGCCGAAGGAGGCACCTCCACAGGGAGCACACCGTGGAGGCGCCAGTCCTGCGTGCTGGCAGAGCCCACGCTGCAGCCAGGGCAGGTCCCAGAGCCGCAGGCAGGCTCAGAGGAGGGCAGGGTGGGAGCAGCTTTCAGAACAAGTTGCTCACTCTGGTTTGCAGTTACAAGTGATAATTTCTTCCATACAATTATAGCGCTGATCACAACAATCAAAGCCTTAGGAACAACTCCTGAAAGAAAACGGTACAGCTTCTCAACTTTCAGACAGCACGGATGACTCCTTCCTGAAGGAAGAAAGAGCTCAGAGCTTCAGATGCAATCCTCAGCAATGCACAGGATGACAGACAAGATCTATTCAAGAGCCACCCTGCAATAATGACAATAAAGAACTTACATTCAACAATCCCTTAAGAGCAAAAAAGCCAAAAATTCTTCATCGAAGAGCACACAAATGAGAAAGAGTTGAAAGGAAATTAAAAGAAGCAGCTGAAAAGGTAATGTGCTTGCAGGCAGCAGGGAGTATATTTCATAATATTACATTAGAAGCTCTGAGCAAACGTATGGCAAAAATGAAAAAACAGTCTCTAAGAGGCCCCTACAGAAAGATGGAGCAGCCAAACCAACAGAGCAGAGGAATCTATCAAAAGTAAAAGATTTCCTTTAGAAAATGGGAGTTGCCTCTGAATGGGAACAGAAAAGAGCACAATCCTGCCACGCTACATGCAAAATGACAATGGTATTGAAGTCATAAAAACTAACAAACGCAGAGGAAGAGGGGAGCCTGACGGAAAGTGGGTGAGGCCGGCCAGCAACCAAGGCATGAGAGTCATCCAAGGAGGAGTCCCGGAGCTCCTCCCGTGAGGACCGACTGCAGGATGGGCTCCTCACTGGTCGCTGTCGCAATGGATGCCAATGCAAAGGGTCTCGCAGACAAGGAGCTCCCCAGCAGATGCATGAGCACGGCAGATTTGAGAGCACAACTGCAAGCGGTGCCAATTGCCCACGCACGGCACCGGCTGTGCTCTGCACCGCATCGTGCAAACCTGAGCGGGAGCAGAGCACAGGCAGGAGACCCTGATACCCAGGAGGGGCTCCACAATTCTGACATGCTCTGGGCCCAAAGGCCTAGCCTCTGTCCCAGGAACACGGACAGGAACTGCGACAAACATTTACATTGCTGAAAAATCTGCTTATTTTCTGTGGAGTCATGCCTCACACCTACGAGGAGAGCCTGGAGGAAACCCATGCCTACCAGAACAAGGCTGGCCTGCTTACCAGTATGCATGTGCGTTTCCAAAAAGGTCCCTTGCTGCCATAAACTAAAGTGCCAGAAGCAAGAAAGCATGCTTTTGGATCCCTAACCGACAAGGAAGATAGTGAACAAAGGTGAAGGTCAACCAGGCAGGTTTCCTGACACTGGAGTTCATCAGCGGCGTCACGTGGGGCCCGTGCTGGGATCTGGGCTGAAGTGATGTAGAGACACTCATGAATTGGCAGCACATCTAGATCTTCTATATCACGTGCAGGTCTGGTGGCACTGTCTTTTCAGGAAACAACAGAAACAGGAAAAAGGTAAAGGGAAAGAAGACAAAGGTGACCAGAGGCACAGAACAGTCTGCAGAGGACAAACACACCACATCTGAGCTCGGAGCTGGTCCCAGAGGAGCATGCAGCGCTCCGCAGCATCAAGCCAGGCACCTGCAGCAAGCGAGCAGCGGCTCCTTGTCACACTGGGACCGGGACAGTTACAGGAACAGACGCTACGTATAAAACAAACAAGCCCAGGTAACTTCTTCACCTTTCCTTAAAAGATTATGTCTGGTTTTCTCCAATTATACATTTTTTCTTCCCAATTACTCATTAAAGGCCTATCCCCTCAAGCAGCAGTTTCAGCAGCAAGATCTTCCTGCGATCTGGGGCAGAGGTCCCTGGTCCCTGCAGGACCCTCCTGGCCTCTCTCGCACACCGGCGGGAGAAGGGATCACAGCCACAAGACAGCCCTGACCATGAATCGCCTGGAGCACTTCCACCAGCAACCCCTCACGCCCACCACCAGCCCTGCAGGGGCAGGGCAGAGGCTGGGGAGCCAGCAGCAGCCCCCACGGGCGGATGGCCCCTGGCCAGGGACCATGAGACGGGTTGAACATCACCGTTGCAGCTTGTTTCCCTTCATGACCATGGTCCAGGAAAGGAGCTGGGCTCTGCAGGGGCCAGGGCAGTGCGTTTAGTGGAGGAGAGAAGAAATCAGTGCAAGCGTTCTGTGCACTTGATGCTAGCAAAAGGCAAACTGGGACCAGCTTAGAGATCAAGTTGGGTATGCTGGCAAAACAACAGGAATTTCTGGGCTTAGATCACCTCCTGAGGAAAGCTCTAGCCCTGCCATCCGCTGTGCTAAATGCCACACTGGGAGAAGCTGCCTCCACCAAAAGGAAACAAGATAAAGAGCAGGAGGGAGGTTCTCGGCTCCCAGCAGGAAAGCGCCCAGTGCACGAGCCCTTCTTGCAGAGTTATATGCTGTAGATAACAAAGTATTTTGGCTCTCCGGGTTTTCCAGTGAAACGGTTGCTGCTTATGAGCCAGTCTGGAAGGACGTTGCTGACTGTTGTATCATCCCCCAGAATCCATTGCCTGAGACAGGAAGCCATCCAGTTACTTCTATTTAAAAAATAGGAGTCCAAGAGCCCCCTTATTACAACTCTACAGTAGTACTGACAGTGACAACCAGCCCCATCCGATAGTCCCACCAGTCAGCACTCTCAGAGGAGCAGCTGCCTCTGATACAAACGCAGCTTGAAATGAATGTTTAAAGAGATTCAACTCCTGATTAACTCTGACTGGTTCAGGCAAAACCTCCCTCTTACACAGAGCTACAACAGCTGTATTATTAGCCACCTGCATGGAAAGGGCTACTGAAGAGCAAAATCACCAGCCGGTTTCATCCAACTGCTGAACTCTTCATACAGAAAAGACAGCACAGAGAAAAATGCAAAAGTGTTGGACCTGGAAATCAAACTAACCCCACCAAAGAGCTCAAGACAGGTTAGAGATGACTATTACCTTCAGAGACCTGGGAATGTTTCCTGCTTGGCTCATTGCAACACCACAACCACAGCCACCTGTCTAACTTGTGATCAGTTGGAAAATGAGGACCTGGAAAGCTTTAGCTCTATCTAGGGCTGAAAAAAAGTCACGTAGAGCAAAGCTGCTTCTGGAGAAGAGGGAATAAGATCTTCTGTTCATCCAGCATCAAGACTGAGACATGCTAGTTGGATAGATAGGTCCTAATAAACATATGCAAAAGAGATACAGAACTTCTCAGTAAAAAAGAGCAAATGAAATCAAGTTTGACTAGAGAATGGAAGAAACCAGTGAAAAGAGCATACTGTAGTTGCCTTTGTAGCACATATCCAGCACGCCCCGATTCAGCAAATTCAAAGCCAAGAGAGCCCATAAGATCATCTCGTCTGAGCAATGTATCACTGCCTCTCAAGTTTCAACCAGTAACTCCCATAACAAACTAAATTACTTGAATTTGGCTAACAGTTTCCTGAAAACCATCCATCTAAAAACATCCCACGGTGGAAACCACGCTCCCTCCTTAGATAAATTAATAAGCAAACACTCATCCTCAATGAAAAAAGGTATGTCTTAGTTCTCATTTGATTTCCCTTGTTTAAACTTCCCATACAATCATTATTTCTTGTTACCGCTTTCTCTGTGATACTGAATAGCTCTTTAGTACTCAGTTTCTTGCTACACTGGTAGCCCCCATTTAACACTGTCACCTCTCAGTCTTGTTTAGGGTGAGCAGAAGAGGCTGATGTTCATAAATTGTAGCGCATTTTCTCCAGATCTCAAGTAATTTCTGTTGCTCTTTTCAGCACCCTCTTTAAATTTAAATACACTTTTTAAAGTGCAGAATCAGAGCCAGAGGCAATATTCCAGCATCTGTCTCCCAGCTTTCATATACAGCTATAAAATATTGTCCTCACCTCAACTCACTATCCCCTCGCTTCCATCTCCCGGCATCACATTAGCACTTTTCACTAAAGCATGTGGCAGTTTGGGTTCAGTTTATTTTGACCACTCCATTCCTTTCAGAGAGCCAAACCTCACATCCTTTCCAGCATACAGCTCCCTGTTTTCTAGATCTGGCATTAGTCCTTAGTTACCTGCAAAACTCTGCATTTGAATGAATTAAAAGATAATTTATTTGGATGGGCCCAGGTCTAATTTGCTCTACATGTGTATAAAAAAAATAATGAGAAGATGGGGATGCAGCCTCTAACAACCCTAAACCAGCAGTTGTTGAAACGGGAGGAGCCTGGGGGGAATGGAGTGCAGAAAGTGGCCAGACTTTGTGCGTTCCCTGAACAGCATGTCCTTTGGCCACTGCTAGAGATGGATATGGGGTCAGACAGACCACTGGTTTGGCCCAGTGGGCCTTTTTTGTGCTCTTATTTATGGCACCTATGCTCACATCTTTATTCATAACTCCACTGCTGCTTTTAGTTACATGAAAAAGTTGTCAACAGAAGTAATATATTTACTCCTGTTTCTGTATTTTTATACTCAGCATATTGCAAAACAGTCATTTCTAACATATCCTAACAACCTGATCCATAAAGATCTTCTGGATGATCCAAAAGATCTTTATGGATCAGGTTGTTAATGAAATAACTCAGGGGTTAACGTAAGTTTAGGTCCTTCTGGATCTTTATGATCCTTATGATCTATAAGGAACTAAATTTCTTACATTAACCCTCAAGTCCCTTTCCGGAGTCGACGCATTCAGTTTAGCCTATTGCACAGGCATTAAAGGAGTTCATGTTTCTCTCTTCAATGAGCCTTATTTTGCATCACCAACACTGATCCTTATCCATCGGGGGTTTTATGCTTGTGTTATTGACTAGGTCCCCCTGAACCTCCTCTCTGGGCTTGACCTATTACAGACAGCTTTGTGCAGCTGAATAGCTCTTCCACCCAGGGAGGAGAGGGAAGGGTCTCACCTGCACACACAGCTGACCAAGAGATGCGCCACGGAGGGTAGGCAGGCACAAACAGGCAGTTTTCACAGCAAAGTCGCACGCATTCGTGCTGGTGCCTGTGCTGCTCACAGGCCTGGGATGGTCTGGGAAGGGGAGGCGAACTGTGAGCCAACAACTAAAACTGAGCAGAAGGACCTCACAGAGCCTCACGGCGGAGGAGTACAGTAGATCAAGCCCATGCAAGTAAAATGCTAACGCCGACAGGCTCTGAGCCGGCTATTGCCTGGCTGTGGCCGGCAGTCCTGCGACCCCACCACAGCAATGTGCAGCAGGTGCCCAACAGAACAGCTGGGACCAAAGGAACAGAAAGCGTCACCACGTCACTGAGTGAGCCTGTGTCCTCAAGGCTACCTGCAGTCCCGGCTCCCCTTTCAGAAAGGCCATACCAGAAGTGGAAAAGGTGCAGACAAGGGAGAAAAGATCAATGGCCTGGAGTGGCATCCGTGTGAGGTTCGACTAAATAGACAAGACTCTTCAGTCTGGGAAAGAGAAGACTGAGAAGGAATATGACAAAACCAAAAGTGGCATGAAAAAGATAAACAGCTATTATCTCCTTGGGAACTGATCCAAACATCACAAGACAAGGTGACAGATAGGACATCTTCATTAGACACTCTCACACTGATCTGCTCAACAGCATGCCGCCGGGCTCTGGCAATCGACTCCAAATTGGTCTCCCAGGTACCTTCACTTGCATAGTCATAACCACAAATCAGCATGGTGTGCATCATCGGGCATTTGGCTTAACCCAGTCAGAGCACCCTACCCAGATCTGACTCTAATTGCAGCAATAACTCTTGGGTTACAGTTTACTACCACTCTTTTCTTCAAAGCTACAGCTTCTCCCGTCTTACATTAACCTACACCCTCTGTGCCTTGAGGTCTCAACAACCAGTCTAACTTTGTGGCTGGATCCTTTTTCTTCACACCTAATACTTCAAGATTTTGCACGTACACCTTGTTTGTTACAAGTGCATCGTTTCTGTTAAATTACACTAACTCCTACCCACCAGCAAGAAAGTCTCTTTCAAAACAAAACTCGGGAGGGTGTTAAGTGAAATTAGCAGAGTCAAAGCAGGACAAAGAATTGGTATTTCCCTACTACCCGGTATGTGTTCACTGTGGAGCTCCACACCAGCAAGTCACAGGCTCACGCCCAGGGACGGGTCTGGGAGAAAGCTGGTCTGGCTCAGGGCAGGCAACTGCTCAGGGCTGTGGCCGGGCGAGTGCTGAGCGTCCCCCGGCCAGAGACCCCACGGCCTCTCAGGGCCCCGGTCGGTGTCCGACTGCCCTCCGGTGAAGGGCTTTTCCCGCCACGGAGGGAGGACGTGCCTGGCCACAGCTTGTGCCTCTTGTCGCGAGCAGCCCTGCCCTCCCGCCTGTCGCCTCTGAGAGGAGCCTGGCTCCGTCCTCTCCCCACCCCGCCAGGCAGCCGCAGGCCGCAGTAGGGTCTCCCCTTCGCCACCTCCTCTCCGGGCTGAGCAAACCCCAGGCTCAGCCTCTGCTCCGACTGCCCGCGCTCCAGCCCCGATTGTCCCGAGGCCCCCATGGGACCACCACTCTACTGCAATGTCCGTCCTGCGCTGGTGAGCCCAGCCTGGCCCCAGTATCCCGACGGGTCTCGCCTGCCGCACGGGGCTGTTGCAGCCCACGGGCAGGACTTGGCGCTTGTCCCAGCCGAGCCCCAGCAGTCCCCGTCGGCCCATTTCTCCTGGGGAGGTCCCGCTGATGAGCAGCCCTGCCCTCCTGCCTGTCGGCTGCTCCCAAGGCTGGTGACAGGGATCTGCCTCCCGTTGTCCCGGCGTCAGTAAAGACACTGAACAGTACCGGCCCGCGTGTCCATCCCTGAGGAATGGGCTCGTTACCAGCCACCAGCTGGACTCCGTATGGCCCATCACCACCCTTTGAGCCTGGTGGTCCAGCCAGCTTTCCACCCACCTCGTTGTCCACCTGCCCAAACCGTCCCTCTCCTGTTTGGCAGTAAGGATGCTACGGGACACCACACTGAACACCTCCCTAAGCCCGGGGTTGACAACCCTTGCTGCGCTCCCCTCGTTCAGAGCCAGCCGCCCCGGTGGAGAAAGCAACCAGGTTGGTTGGGTACAATTTAACCTTGATAGATCCACGCTGGCTACTCCAAATCACCTTTTTGTGCCTGGCCAGGGCTTCCAGGGGGATTTGCTCCATCACTGTCCTAGGGACCAAGCTGAGGCTGACGGCCACTAGTTCCCCACAGCTTCCTTTTTCCCCACCCTTGATGCAAGCACTAGGAGCCAATATGCATTCAAAATATAATACTACAATTTCCTGGAAAAGACATCAGCTGGGGGTTATCAGGTAACCCACCTCCGTCCCAGGGAGCCCCTAAGCCAACTGCTGATTTAGGCTGGAAAGGGTCCCTGGGGAGGCGTCACTGTGTGTGTGTCCCTTGCCTCACCCCTCCAGGGTTTGTCCTTACCCCTCCAGGAGCAACAGCTCTGCCTGTCACTCCCGACAGGACCCTGCTGGACCCCCGTGGTCTGACCCGGTGTCAGCGCACTCACATCTGCCTGCTTGCTGTGTTCCTCTTCAAATTATTAATACTCTGAACAAAGTTACAAACTCTGAGGTGTTTTCTCTCCTGCCTCTCAGCACCCTGCCAAACTCTTCTGGAGACAGGAATTCATTTGCTTGTGCTTTCCCATGCCGATCTCTTTGCCTGGCACTCATTACATTGCAGCTCTTCTGCTCTCCACATATAACTTCTACAGCCCTTTCAGAAGCGCTTCCATCAAGCTGTTTTGAAGTTTTGATAAATCCCATCAGTCAGTTCTCTTATATCCATTCTCTCTTATTAAAGAATTAAAATAGACTAGGGAGACATCGTCTTCTGAAAATGCAATGGTTAAATCTCACCAGAAATTATTTTCCAGCTGATAAATATTCCTGTTCTCCATTAATGGTATAACTACTATACCACATATAAGTTCATTGGTCTTTAGGTCTCCACACTGACACTAAGGCTTTTGCTAAAGACTGTTTCAACAGCTCCTTCTCGCTAATCTCTTTTCCCTGATATAATAACTGTTTTGAGTGAAAAGAAAATGCAAATTATTACTACCTACTCATCTGCTCCATACTTAAAATTCCTTCAGTAATTACCCACTGTTTTGTTTTTTTAAATCAGTTTGCTTCAGCACTCACCTGCTGATCCATTCTTTTGTGAAACTTCCCCAACACTTTACGCTGTTAATTCGGTTTGTTTCTTCGTCTCACTGCCTCCTTGCGTGGCTCCACCCTGAGCTCCAGATGCTCGAACGGGACCGTTACTCCCGTGGGCTGAGGTGCACGGTGCTCAGGCTGGCATTCCCCGCTCTCTGCCATCACTGAGGCCTCAGGTAAGGGGCTGTCGTGGCTGGGGTCCCAGCGCTGGCGACCCTGCAGGTGCCCTCACACAACCCCTTTGGCTGAGCTGCGCTGTCAAGGGGCTGCTGCCCCCGGCTGCCTTCCCACCCCCTCGCAAAGAAGCATCCCAACAGCCAGGTGGGCAGGGAGGCTTGCAGCAGTGCCAGCTGGCGAGCCAGAAGAGACGCTGGAAGAGGCGTGCTCCTCTACTCAGTGGCTTTTAATTAAAAAAAAAATAATGACAATGTTGATAAATTTATTAACCGCTCCTCTGATAATCAATTCACCCAGTATTTGTCCAACATGCCGAGCTTTGGCAGCCTCCCAACAGCAACCCGAAAGCTTGACTGTGCCCAGGCAATCACAGCCTCCAGGTTCACACAGGACAACTTTACAATATTACCATGTTTTCAGTAAAAATTCTGCCATACAAAGGAATTTCAAGTTGTCAAATAAACGAAAGTTAATAGTAAGTTAAATAGTATTAGGAGGGCCAATATTGACTGCCTTACTTCCATATTTTACCCAGTTTAAAAAATTAGCATTTTTCTCCCATTAGCAACTGCAGAGTTTGCAGGCTGCTGCATTTAAATACTGCAGATTCCTTTGGATCTATATGGAAATTTATATCACACTTCCCACAGAAAACAAAGACCCTGAGGCAGGATGCAGTCCCTTTGGTCACAAAAAGTAGGAAAAACTCTAAACCAACCCAGTGAAGAAAAAGACAACAATTGAACGTGTCCTTCCAATAAGAATCTGGGAAAACATAGTCGACTAAAAATGGTCTAACAATCATATAAAGATTACAACTTCCTGGTATTAAGAAAGGCTTCTCAGCAAGAAAGAATGGTCACTAACCATGAAAAATCTTATCAATACATTCGCTTTGGTCTAATGCAAACTAACACAAGGATATCAATTAAACAAACACTGTTGAAACTCCAAGGAGCTTTCATCAACATCACTAAGAAGCAAAAGGAGGATTTCAACAGAAGAAGTATGAACATTAACAAACACAGAGAAAGAAAATATTAAAAAGATGAGTTACTTAATTTCTAAGGTTTTTTGTTATCAAATAAAGCATTTCACAAACCATTTTACATTTCTACAAACATCCATACTTTACAATGACAAGTCCATCCTGAAACATGTGCCTTAATTCCAGCTACCTAGTATATATTAGTATTTTGCCTAAAATACTTAGTGCTACTGGTAGGTGAGCTAGGCCAGAAGATAACAGTTTAGTGAAAAGGTGGTAGCAGAGGTATGGGTGCTCTCCAAAAGGAGGTGATCTAAGCTGCTACCATTAAACTTATCACCTGTGCCTCACTCCAGAGGCCTCTGACCACGCTGGAGGCACCCCGCCAAGCGCTACCAGCGCAGCGTCCAGACCCCACCAAGCGCTACCAGTGCAGCATCCAGAGCTGCCATGCTCACCCTGACATTGCCCGGGGCAACTTGTGGCACAACCTTGACTCTGCTTTCCCTGCAGCAACTACAACACCTCATTACATGGCAAATGAATGCATTACGAAGGGAAGAGAATGAAAATGCCTTTGCATAGAAGGCATTACTGTCCCAAGACATTACTAAGGGAAGCGAATGAAAATGCGTTTGCATAGCAGCAGGCACTGCTGCTCTAACAAGCTCCCACTTTGCATTTGGGCTACGACCTCTTTCCACTCATCAGCGGATGCTGCGCCCGCTCCCCTCCGGTGCTCCCCACCCGCACTGTCTCCGAGCACGCATCAGCTCTCTCCTCCTGACACCCTCCACAGCGCGGCCGGCCCCAGCATGCGCTGCTGCCCAGCGCGTTCTGCCTCCAGGCACTTGCTGCCTTCCCCCAGTCACCACTCCAGGCTTCCTCCGCCCCGATGGCTCACTGCTCGTTACAGAAGTCAATTTTGTAAAACAATGGGTATAAAAAAAAAAGTATGAATTTCCATCGATTAACCAGTAACAACGAAGAGTCAGTCAGAAGCAGGGAGAAGGGTTTTGTTAGGTTAGCTGGCTGTTTAATTAATCAACCAAGCCTTTAACAATGCCAATGACCTATGAATGTCAGCACACATTTAGAGAAACAGTGGTCTACAGCAAAACTGAGCTATAAGCCAAAAGCAGTTACGGACTGTTTTATTAAAACTAGCATCATCAGGAAAAGCACGACTTTTAACAGACTGACAGAAGTTTTCTTTCTATTGAGAATTGTAAAATTATTGGACCATGGGAATGAACTAGATGCCATG
The DNA here is from genome assembly GCF_964195595.1 of Calonectris borealis. Taxonomy (NCBI): domain Eukaryota; kingdom Metazoa; phylum Chordata; class Aves; order Procellariiformes; family Procellariidae; genus Calonectris; species Calonectris borealis. The sequence goes on along the minus strand of NC_134312.1, from coordinate 154,916 downwards.
TTTTAGAGGCATTGTTTAACATTACTCCATGACATCTGGTTTGCATGATTTTAATTAATCAAAATTGTCATGGATATGCCACCATCATACCAACTGAGGGCTGAAGAAATGTATAGTAGCAACAATAAATAATGTCAAAGACCTGAATGGAAGAATGAGGTTGGATGGCATCTGGGGTCAATCAAACAGTGAAGATATTAAAAGGAAATAAGATGACACTAATAAAGTTTGCATCCTAAATAAGCAGGATGTTATACCATTGAGTATATACTATTGAGAATTATACCACAAAATGCAACATATTTCTAGACAATAAGATGAGGCTCAGCAAAAACGAATCCTGTTTTGTAAAACTTCCCCCACACACATACTCAGTAGAGAAGAGAAACTATGCAAGTTGCAATGCCTGATAATGACCTACACATGAGACAGCAAATTAGAAATATATTTACCAGCAATAAGGGAGAGGAGGGGGGAAGAGAAAAAGAAATGTTGTGGAAAAATACACTCTGTCAGATCACAGAAAAGGGAAAAGAAATGACCCCCATCCAGCTCCAATTCAGCTTCATTTGGAGCACCAGTCCCTAAATTCATCTGTGCCTTGATAAACAAGCACTAGCAGAGGGAAGAAACACCATTTAGTTTTAGTTGCTGGTAAACACCCACAATGTTCTCGGGGAAAAACCCAGCAAGCGCAAGCAAGGCAAAAGGCTTGAAGATAAAGCACCGTCACAGCTCTAGGTGTATGATCCCCTGGGAGCCAACACGCGCAGGAGAAAGGACACTGCTATTTCATCCCCTCCACCACAGCAGCCTGTGACCACAATACTGCAAAGGGTCCATGGGGAGCAGCTTTGCAATCCTCCATCATGCTCTACACTGCCCTGTGGGACAGCCAGGCTCCCCAGGGAAATTCCCCCCGCGGAGAGGTAAGATAACCTGCAACGTCCTGCCCAGCATCATCAAAGAGAAGGGGCATTTCCAAGTGCCCCACTCCCTTTTTGTCCAAGGGCAGGGGAGCAGGGCATGCCTCCTGTCCTGCCCGAGAGGCGTGAGGCGCTCAGAGCCGGAGCACAGAAGAGAGAGGCACATCTCTATACACGCAGCCCAATATTGTCAGGAACGGGAACCGTAAGTGGCTCCAAGACTGGGATCCAGCCCTTACAGCTTGGGATCAGCGATCTTGCTCTGTGCAAAGAGGGCTATTCAAATTTGCCTTGCAGGATGGTCTGGATGCCAAGGCAGTCTAAGGAGTGGGAAGGTAGCATGGAGCCCTTTTGCTCCTCATTTCCCAGCTCCTTCTGGTTTGTTGGTTTTTCTAAACAAGCACAGCCCGGCATCTCTACTTCACACAAGGAGAGAAACACTGCACGTGCCCAGAGAAAATACTGGAGGACCCAAACGGTTCCCTTCTGCAGCAGCAACCTTGAGGTTGTTGCAGCAGCTGCAGGAACAGAGCGCAGCGAGCCCTCTCCGGAGAGCTGCGAGCACAGCAGTGCCATGAGCTGCTCTCCACGGGCAGCCACAGGATAGCCATCTACACCCCAAGCCTCTGGCCCACTGGGGCCACCGTGAGCGGCTCAAGCCACCAGGGATGGGCAGTGGGACAGCAGACCCGACCCACCAGCAAAGACAGTTCAGTGCCCACAGTCCCAGCCATTGTGATAACAGGGCCAACAGGCTTTTCCAGGTCATCCCGGGGAAGGACACAAGCTGGAAGGAGATCCAAACCGAGGTCCATGATGCTTAATGCTCTCTGATGTGAATGAAGTTCATTTCTGCACAGCGCGTTGTGCTGGAACCAGAGAGCCCAGATCCCAGAGCTACTCCTTAGCCAGTCCTTGGACTGAGAAATGCTCTGTACCCACCACTGTACAAATTTGCCTTGCTAACATAGCAGTGACTGGCACCGCACTAAAGCCTCACACAGAGAGAGAGCAGATGATGAGAAAAAGGCAGCATCAGAAAATATGTCTTCCCAACAGCCAGGGACAGTAAACCATGCTGTAATCACCCACAGAAGCAAATAACTTGCTTTCTTGGGATATTTGGGATGAAGAGGAAGTATTAAGGTGACAAGTTTCACTTGGGAAAACGCTTACTGGATCTTTTAAGTGTTTTGGTTCTTGGATTTGGAGCTACATGGCAAAGGCATTATACCCCAGAACAACTGAAGTAAATGCATTTAAGATGACACATTAATGTTAGGACTCTTCAGTACCAGAAAAGTACCAAAAAGAATGAAAGGAATTCAGAAAACCGTTCATTCTTATCAGTTAATCTGAAGTGACCAACAGAAGGAAAGATTAGTAAAACAAATATTAAAACACAACAATTTCTTTAATGGATCACTACAGTGTTGTACAGTTATAAATACAGACAAATAATTTATGGTTGTTAGTAAAACTAAATCAATGCTCCTGCACATGCAATACTCCTTTTTTATGCGACATATTAACTGGGAAAAAAGCATATACTGAAATGTAACTTTAAGCAGGAAAACAGAAATAGAAATAAGAACATTTGCAGGCTGGAAAATTTGTCTTTGTATGTGTTTATACAACACCTAGCATACTGGCACTGCAATCACAAATGAGAACCTGGGTGTTGTCATAAATATGTATCAGTATCTCTACCAATTATGAACCCATAAGCCAGCATGACCAATTAAGGTTGCTGCAAAGATACAGGAAAAATTAGTAAGGGCACTTGGACTCAATTACCAACAGCAAGCGTGCACTCTGCAGTCCTGTATTGCATTCCCTACTGGAGCAGCCATTAGCTCTGCCTCCCCACCAGAGAGACCCCCGGGATCATGGCTGGCTCCGCAGGAGTCCAGGCAAGACCACTTACACCGAACGTAGACAGCCCCCGTCCCAAAGCAACGCGTAATCTCAGATCTTGTTTGACTCTTCGCTGATTGCAAAAGTGAGCCAGCAGCAGGGACTAAAAAGCACGCATCCACTTATATTTAACTTTGTTCCCGAGGGTTGCAGTGACCTGTCCGGTTTTCCTTCCCAACAGAATTCCCTTGATCGCTGCCCCAGGTGCAGGCAGTGTGACTGGCACAGGTGAGCTGCATCCCTCCCCCAGGGCCAAGCCACCACAGGCTTGTCAGCCCACCAGCCAGCCCCACCTCCCATTCCAGCCACCATCACAGGGTCACTGCAGGCCCTCATTCCTCATCCTACAGCAGGCAATCGATTGACCAAACCCAGTGATACGAAAGATAAAATTTCAATTTGTGAATAGCTGAGAAAGGAATACTGCTCTGAGGCAAAGCCAATGGTGTGCGCTGTCCCTGGGACCAACAGCGTGTAACATCATGTAATACCAAATCTTCATACACTGCTAGTAAGCCAAAAGCCAAACTGAAAACAACGCCAAAAACTTTTTACTACGTAGTTTGCAATATAAGTTTATGGATTTAATTCCATTTACTTTGTGAAGGAAGAAATGAACAGGCTGGAGACGAAGCAGGAGAATCTCTGATATCAGAGATGCTTTTCCTCAAACATGCTTATACATTCTGCTGGACTTCTCTTCAAAGAAACTAAATGCACGGTCACAATATCAAGAGGTCCCATGAGCAGTAGAGAACGGGGGGGTAAGCGGTAGAACAAGCTTTGAAATTTTGTATATATAAGCTAATTTGGAAAAAAAAAGTATAAATTGGAGACCAAGATTTCTGCATCAGAAAGCGCTCCAAATGAGTAACTTGGATGCAGAACACTGCGAGGCAGAAAACTCAGCTTCCTGTAGCTGAAACAAAAAAAATTTAAATGCAAGATATATTCTAAAACTGTGCTCTGTTACCCCTTTCGTAACTGCACTGCTGACTTTGTAATCTGGGATTTAACATTTTCTTTTCCTAGCGTAAAGCTCATGTTCTCACTCTGAGCTTGCCTACTGTGTAAAGTGGATTTGGGCAAAAAGAACCACGCTATTCTTTCATGAGTGGTGACTCCCCATAAACCGTGTTGAGAACAAATCCTCCGGGGCCTCTGCAAATTTAGGAGCCCAGGAATGGGGGAATGTTTGCTGTCAAGGTAGAGATTGCCCAAGGTAGAGATGGTCTCAGAGGTGCAGAAGATGTCATGGGAGACCTGGGACCACTGAGGAACGGGCAGCCGGCGTGCCCTGGGTGTGCACAGGCACCGTCCTGACACCCAGCTGCACCGTGGCAATAACTAACAAACAAACTGGATTTTCACACTTGTAACTCACTCACATCCCCACAGCTCTTGCCACATCCCGGCCATGTGCCATAGGCCAAGGTGAGGAAAGACATCTCCCCAGAGGTTTGGTACCCCACACTCTTCTGGCAAAGGCACTGCTGTTGCCATCTACGGCTGTATGACGGCCCAGGTATAAAGCATGAGGTACTGTCTACTGTCAACTCAGCTGATACAGCTAAAGAAAACAGACCGGGTTTCAGGGCCACCGCTCATTCCTCAGGTTGGGAGAGCTTTGTCTGGTTTTTCCAGATATATTAGTATGTCTAACAAGTGCTGCTCCACAACCCTCTCCTGTCTCCAACAAGAAGCAGACAGTAGACAAGTGGCCCGAAGTTCTAGAAAAAAGCCCATGTTGTCATAAAAATATCTGGAACAAGACATAATGAGAGAAGGGAAAAAAGGAGGGAATCCACCGCCAAACCAGCTTCTATGGGATATTTGGCGAGTCCGAGTTTGAACATCTTCAGATTTGCAATTACTTACAACCTACTGCCAAACTTTCACCTTTGACATAATCTCAGCCACTACCGCAAGAAGGACCTTCAAACAATTGGCTTGCGCAGTCCATCCACCCACACACCCATGCACAACATTGCAAGTTTTTAAAAATATACTCTCTAACTAAATGCATAAAAAACTTCCTGACACAGCTAGAGACAGTCAGAGTGGTGTTGGGCAGCGAACTCGTCGCCAGAGCTGTACATGACATGCACTCCAATTCCTCCTTCTTAAAGCCTTTTTCTGTTAACTTCTGGTACTCTGTTTGACAGAGTCTCTGCATGACACTAAGAAAGAAGTAATTTCAATTATGTTTCTTCAGCACTTGTGTAGATATTCATTTTTAAGGTATATGATTCACAAACTAACTGCAGGCTGAGAAATGCCGGGGACAGCAGAAACACAATTTAAAGCCAGAGGTGCATGCTGAATAGTGTGGCAGGGCGGTGAATTCAGACCAAGCCCAAGGACAGCCCCTCTCTGCATGCACAGGTCCCAGCCTTCCTCCAAAACCCAGGGAGAAAACACCATGAGTCACCTCACCCATGCTTGATAAAACTGTAGTCTGAAAACGAACAGCACGCTCTAATGTATTACACTGAGTCTCTGCGAAACGTGGGCAACAAAGAACTCTAACAGCATGTACTTTATCAAAGGTTACCTTGTAAATTTATTATCGCAATTCAATTAACTTACTGAGGGAGGGGATGAACAGCACAGAGGGAGCTGAGGCTGTGCTGTGGGGTGAGCTGAACCCAGCACGAGTGAAGCGATCCCCCCTCTCCCCCCCACGAGTGCAGCGTTTGCAGACAATGAGTGGCATCAGGGAACTGGTCTAACAGTAATGAACCCCAGAGTCCCCATCACTCCAGACATACACTCAGATAAACCCAGAAGTAATCCATTAGCAGATCAGATCCATAGTCATCAACAGCCACCATGAAGCCATGAGCAGAGAAAAACCCTATCGGTGAAAGCACATCAGGAAAATTTTCAGATGTAGTTCAAAAATTTGTGGTGCCAAATTCCCTGAAGGCACCACACGGGCGCTGAGGAGCACGTGTCAGCTGCACAAAGCAGGGGCAGGACCAGAGCCGCAGCCCTGGCCGCAACGTGGGACCAGGAGCACCGTGTCCCCAGGCGCTGCTGGGTGATAGCACTTCAAAGGGCTCCATGGTGCGGGTGCAACTGTTGGTTCCTCCTGAGAGCCACTAGAAAGACACTGCACAGGTTTCAAGGACAGTGCTGGTACCCTGATGGGGTGCAAGTCTCCACTCTGGCCAGGCACGGGCAAGGACAGTTGGCAGACTTCACCGTCAGCACGCACCCTCCAGGCAGCCCCACAGTGGGGAGCCACCGAGACCTGCTCGCAGGTGTGGAGACCGTGCCCAGCTCACCACTGGCAGCCTGCAGCGGGACTCGGGTGCCCCGGGGCAGATGTCCATCCCGTTACGGCACGTTGGTACTGGCCCTCCGAGGCTGTATCTACACGAGCTGTTATTCCCACAGCATGTGGCGCAGCCAGCCCTGACCTCCTCCCTCCACAGCGCTGGCATGGGATGTTCTTCCAAAACCCACTGCTGTCAGGCAGGGCAATGCACCAACTTCAGCCCTTGCTTGTGTATCAGTTCACACCAATTTCACTAAAAGAGCACCTCTTAGACCAAAGTATCGAACGGGACGGCACGGGCAGCCCCCACGAGTGCAGTTGTTGGTGTGTGCCGACGCTGGTCCAGCGGGATGCTTTCACCTTCGTTACCACGCCTGCACAGGGGCACGCATCTCAGCACGAGTGTACCCCACTGAGGAGCGGTTGGTCTTGCTACCCGATGGCGCTGGCTCAGTGGCAGCCGCTGGGCACCGTGTGCCCATGCCAGCCAGCAGGACAGAGCCAGGCTGCTTGGTGACACAAGCAGAGCTCAGCTCTTGGGTCGCTGGCTGGGCTGCCACGGGAAAGAGGGGGCATGACGCATGGGGAGGGGGCTGCCCGCCTGCCCGTCCCATGGACATGGGATGCTACCGGCAAGGAGGGCCTGCGCTCCTCGCAACGGGGCGCTTTTCTCCCAACCCCACAGTGTCGCCACAAATCCCTACGGGCAGAGATGCTCCTTCCTCTGCTCGCACTTCCAGATCTGCCATCGCACGTTTTCCTTGCATGCAAATAGAGTTGGCGGAGGTTTTGTGAAGAAGTGGGTCTGCAGCACTGTTCATTTTTACTGTAAATTTCCAATAATTTATTGGGGTTTTTCAACTAAGATTTCATATCCACCTTTTTTTGGAAATGCTGATAAATAACTTCAGACATTTATTTCGATCTGGGCATCTTCAGCACATCGGGTGTCGTGTCACAGCGCTGCCGGGCACAGGAACGCCAACAGCTCAGCAGCTGGAGACAACAGGAAGCCTTTTTTTGGGCTGATCCACAGAGAACCATACATTAAAAATGAAGCTAATCTCAGAATTTTCCACCAACCCAGATTTTAATAAAAATAATCTCCCCTGGAGATAGCTGTAATATAAAGCTGCAATACTGCTTCTCATACTATGGCCCATGCTTTCTTTCCAGTAACTGTGAATTATGGCTCAATTATGCTCACTTTGCCCTCTAAGCACAGGCAAGGAAAGAGAGGGAGGGCTGCCCTCATGTCTTCTTTCCGAAAAAAAATTGTGCATAGTACAAGCTTGTGCCTGCTCCTGAGCTCCTCATTGCACGCACAAGAAGGACCTCACGCTCACGGTGCAGTACGTTTTGCAAGCACTTTCCCTCCCTACGCTGTCCGTGTTGGCCACAAACAAACCTTCACCTTCCAGAGTGGATCAACAGTTGAACCTTCAAGGCACAAAAACTCTGGCAACTACAGGTCTGCAACTGCTTAGGGGACAAGGCTCAGAAAGACAAGAGAAATGCCCATTTTGACAATTTAGCCTGAGGAAAACGTGTCTGCTATATCCTTCATGCCTTGCTTATTCTAAGTTTTCCTCCATCCATTTCACTAGCAGTTATGTACTCCCCGCGCCCCACAGAGCCGCCCAGTCTCCTGGTCCCCAACCCCACCACCACCAGCACTGCCACCTCCCTCGTGGCAGGTCTGCCCTGCGGGGCTGTGGTAGCACCTCCTGCCTCGACCACCTTCTGCCGGAAAGCTGGCTCGTGGGACGGGGAGCCAGCGAAGCAGCAACCGTCGGACAGATTGACGGTAGAGACTTGACACGAAAAGAGGGTTTCTCTTTTTAAGTAGAAAAAGCAACAGCAAGGAAAATTTCCACTTTGGTCAGTGCAGCCGGTCTGTGATTGGTGCACAGCTCAACCCCGGACAGAGCCCCTCGCTGACACCCGCCCCAGCCCCCCATGCCCCCGTGCAGGAACCCTCCCTTCCTTGGAGGCATGTGTCTCATTCATTAGTCAGTGTCATGTTCAAATCTTCTCAGAGCAATTCTATGAGGAAGCAATTAACTGGAGAGCAAGATGGGCTCAGAGCAGTGCCCGCCTGTGTGGCAGGGACGGTGCCGGGGAGCCACCTGAGATGGTCCCCAGGACCCACAGGCTCCTCCCGAGCTGTCTCGGATGCCTCAAGGAAGGGTCCTCAGCTCCCGACTGCCCCAGGATTAGACAGACCCCGCTGCCAGAGACAGCCTGTCCTTTTTCAACCCCTAAACCAGAGGAAGGTTTGGGCACCCGCAGCTGCACCCCCAGCTCGGGCGCTCTCGCTCCAGGGACCGAGCCCAGCCAGCCCTCACCATACACAAACAGCCACACCAGCCACCCTGCTGCCCGGAACAAAATGCAGGAAACCCGGCGTCATGCCACACAGCGAGGCCCTCCTGCCCTCCCTGTGGAGAGGACCTGGCTGCAGGAGCCAGCCTGTGCACTGCAGCCACCAGCCTTCGCAATAATTAGGGACCAGCAACTAACTGGCCTCGGAGCCTGAAATACCCTCTCTGCTCTGGAGAAGGAGTCCCCTTTCCGCACCCGGTCTCCATCAGGGCTGCGAAATGCTTGCAGCGCAGGACCTAGGCTGAGCTGACTGCCTTGCCCTGTTGATAAGCAGAGGGCTGAATCCGCTACACTAGCACACACATGCATATTTACATGGCTTTCTTTAAATGAAGTTTAAGTTTTATGCAAATAAATTGCATTTATTCAAAACAACTCATTAAATAGTTCACCCACAATGTCCCAAAGGATGTTGCACAACACTCGCAGCTAAACTTCCCAGTTCCCAAAATAATCAACCACAGCCACAGATCCAACGCAGTGACCCACAGCTCTCCTGCTTCAGGCAAAAGCCTCCCTCCACGCACATAATGAAGCAAAGTGGATTGATTTAAGTCAAAGTGATCACCAATTTTAACCATGATAAATCAGCTGGCAGAAAATCTGGATGTAAATAACTGAGTCTGATGTTGTTTTGCATTGGTAGTCCTTAGGTATTTTCCTAAAGAAAGGCTGAGCCGGATCAATTCATAACCATTACATTAGATTAATTTGCAATTTAATATAGACTTTACAACCAAAAGTGCTTTTTCCTAAGTAGATACACTGTAACTGTATGCATCTATTTAAGCAATTATAATGTAAAATATAAATTCAGTTTTATAATTTTACCCAAATATTTTAGAAAAGAGTGAGTAGCATATTCCTCACCTAATAGAGGATGAGTAGTTTTTGACTTGTGATTTAAGTCAAAGTGGACTAAGATAAAAATTGGCATTAAAAATGTTCATTTAGCATGTTAAAATATTTCTCAGTGCTAACAAATTAAAAACAACTACTCTAAACTACCTGTGCTGGATTCACAGGAAACGTGTAAGGAACCAAAATACCTCTTGCACCTACAAGTAACAGACATAAAAAGGGACTTTTATCAATAGTTACTTAAATTAACTGTTTCTTCACAACCATCAAGGTCTTGGAGCTGGTGGGTCTCACTCTCTTGAAATTGCCTTTTACCTGGCTCCTCACTTCTGGATCTGCTCACCCGTGAGCTGAATTGGCTGAAATGAAGGAAACACTTGCACTGATTCATGGTTAAAAGTTGGGTTACTATCTGCACTAGTTTCACACATTTAACCAAGGGATTCTTCGAGATCGCTCATTTGATTTGCGCTGATTGATCACCCCGCGTGTTGCGGCACCCCGAGCCAGCACTGTGGGGCTGCTCCGCCAGGCCTTGCTGCTGCTGTGCCCGCCCAGGACCCTCCGGCTCTGCTCAGGACCTTCCGGCTGAAGTCACTGGGGGGAAGATAAATTACTTCTAACGCAGCCTGTCGCAGCGGTGCGGGGCAGGACGCACCCGACAGACGCGCTGCAGGTAGGAACCAGCACTGTTGCATGGGCGAGGACAGGCAGGGGCAGAGCACCCCGGTCCCTCGCTGCCCTGGCCCCTCGAGGTGGCGGCGTGGCCTTCGGTCCCCTTGCCAGGCTTCGGGGCTGCCAGCCCTGGACCTGCGGCCCAGACACCTCGCGGCGAGGGGCCCTGTGTGCCCGGCACGCCCGGCGAGCTGTGCCAATAGCAGCTCTCAGCACATGGCCCAGAGTTCGTGCCAGTCTTTGGTGGTCCCCAGGTGACGGGCAGCATCGGAGCCAGCAGAAAGCTCAGGGCTGCAGAGCCTGCCGGTATGGCCCACTGCACGCCTGAACCCTGGACCAGCGCTTTGCAGGTGCGGTGCCCCCAGCCCGGCCCTTGCCGGGGCTCCTCTGAGCACCTTGCGCCACATCCCCCTCACACGGGTTGTGCAGCCCTCCCACAGCCGGGCACGACTGCGCCACGGGCTCTGACACCTCAGGCAAAGCAGGGGTGGCCATGGGGCCCCGCGCTCTGCCCACGCAGGCTTCAGGCGTAAACTCCAGCAACCCTGGCCAAGGGGTTTAGCATTAACTGTTAAACTGCAGCCTAAACCGCAGCACCTTTGCTGAGGAATGTGACCCATGTTAATGACTGGTGTGCAAACCTTGGCTGCCACCTCTCTGCTCCTCACCTCCCTTTGTGCAAGGAACAAACCGTCACGCTGCTGCAGACACAATCCCCAGGGAGCGGGTGGGCTTCTCGGCTTGCACCAGCTCTGCACCTGCACCCTGTGCTGGCCGGGTGCTACGCTGCAGCTAACCCCTTGGTTAACTGGTGTAAGGGATGCTGGATGAAATGCAATGGTTCGTTATACTGAGGATCTCAGCCCACTCTTCCACAGATCCTACCGTCTGGATGCTGATAAGAGCGCTCAAACGTTTGCATTAGGAAAACAGACACAAAAAAAGCTACAAAGGGGCTTTAAAATATGTCATGCTTGGTGCCGCATTCAACAGCATACAGTAATGAAGCATGGGGCTGTACAGTGAATAAGAAGGATAAAAAAAAGCAGAACAGCTGCCTCATTCATTGAGCACTATTAATCTGATCTGAAAGAGGCTGGGTTCCTATGGAAAAAACAATGTGCGGCTTGTAATCAAAAAGCATCTCAAAGCATGTGCATAAGTGGTTTGATTCTCCCCTAAAAGGGGTGAAAAATCCAATACAACTATTGACAGCTAGAGTTTTTTACAGCAGCAGAAAGCAGATGCTTTGGCCAAGGATCAAAGTTTTCAGCACAGGTTTAGGCGATTTTGGAGGTCAATTCCTGACCTCCAGATCTTCCCTTTGCAGCAATAAAGTTCTGCTGATTTTCTTTTTTTTTTTTTTTCACTGCTCACATAGCTGAGACAAAACAGAGCCTGGAAAAAGGGATTTTAGGATCTATGTGGTACTGCGAAACCAGTGAGAGGCGAAGCCTGGGACAGAGGAGAGGAGCCTGCGTGCCCAGGAGCGGAGGGCAGGTGCCATGGCCGGCGGCCACGCTCCTGCCCCTTGGGAAGCCACCATGCTGGCAGGGCTGCAGCGTGAGCCCTGCTCTCCTCGCCCCTCTCTTTTCTGTTGGGCTCCCTTCCCTCTCTGGGCACAGAAAACAGCCGGCTGCACAGACTGGCTCCCGTGTCTTCCTCCTCCTGAAGGAAGCCGCAGCGAGTGATGTTCCCGCGCGGCCTCGGGACACAGGGCGATGTCCTCCTCGGCTCTTGGGGAAAGGCCTTTGTGGTAAAGCAAGGCTTTTCATTTCTTGAGTTAAAAATTACCTTGGAGAAGATAAAATGCAAGAACATGATTTTGAGCTTTTTATTCCTGATTTGTGATAGCAAATGTGGGTGGGTGTATATTTAAATCACGGGCTCCATCCGCACCACCAGGAGCCCACAACACATCCCTGGTATCGCTCAGTGTAAACACCTGGAATAAAGCTAGACACCACCAGCTCCGCGCTGCAGCCCCGGGGCAGCGCGAGTGCCAGCGCTGGCTCTGCGCGGGGCAGGAAAGAGCAGTCACCATTTCTGCCAGAGGCAACATCTGTGGACACCATTTGACACCAGATCCAGCTGAACGCAATCCAGAAGAGGAGAAAGGTCTGTGTTCCCCACGAAGGAGGCAGCTCACGGACATGTCAGACTGCTGCTGCTGCTGCAGGGGGCCCATCTCCTCCCTGGGCTCCGCCGGTGCACGCTGACCCAGCGCAGAGAGCTGCTGCAGGTTAAAGTTAATGGGGAAAAATGTTATTTTAACCTACAGCGGCTCCTCGGTCTGGCTTTAACATGATTTAAAAGGGAAAGGAAAAAGAGTTGCCAGCACGCAATGGAGAAGAAAAGCCCTTGGAAATCTCTGGAAGGAAGTCTCATCAGCTGTACACCACCGTTCCGAGCTATTTCAATAAGCTCCAGCTCTCTGATAGTTAGCAGCTTCCTAAGTACCACTCGTTTGCAAGAGGCTCTTATCTCCCTACGTATACATTTTTTATGCAATGTGCTGTGTCGTGATTCCTTGGAACAAGTTTTCCCTGCTTCCAGTGAAAAAGTAAATAGAAAACCTGCGCCTTGCCGCTCCATAATTACGACCATGGTGGCACCTGGCCACGTGGAGGGCGGCCAGGGCTGCCCACCAGCTGCTACAGAAAGCGTTTTCCCATGGGATATATCCCAGGTTTGGTCAGACACCTTGCAGGATTTCAGCGCCAGCACACACTGCAGACAGAGAGGACTTTGATGACCGCTGGAGACATTTTTGCGCTCTCCTAAAATTATTTCTGTATTGCCACCTTTTCCTACCACCGGGCCCCAAACAAGATTGCGACTTGCTTCCAAAGCGCTCCTGTCGCAAGGCTTTGGGAATCAGTTTTCAAACGTGTTTTAATGATACAAACCCACAATTCATAACTATTTCAGAGAAAAAATCTTAGCTTGGGCATGTTTCTGTCTCCTTAAAAAACAGACTATAATCTCATAAATCTTGTGGGTGTTTTGGATAATTTTATCCTGGGTCTCCACCACCCCCTCCCACAGAGCAATGCACAGCCAAAAGCTGAGCTGAAATGGCTCCTCCTGGAGAATAAGGAGCCATGGGCCGAATGCAGGAGCAGGCGGGTGAGACAGAGAAGCCCCACCAGCATTAGGAAGAATTCTCAGGGCCTTGCACATCGGCCTCCTCTTTCCTTTGTCCAGGCTCACACTCCCTCCCTGTGCCAGGGCCAGCACCAGCGTGCACCAGCAGCTCAGGCAGAACAGGGTTAAAGGAGGAGGGGAGGCTCCCAGGTTATCAAACTCCAAATAAATTGCTATCTTGGGAGTTGCTACAGAGCCCAGGCTGCCAAAACAAACCAATTCCCTGCCCTACCGCCATGGTACGGAATGGGTGCGTGGAGCGAAATGCTAGCACAGCACTGACAGTGGGCGCGCGACACGCTTGGGCTCCCCGTGCCGCCAGCACGCCAGAGCCTGGGCTGCAGCCCCACTCGCTGACAGGGGGGTCTGCTCAGCCCTGTTTGGTCACAGCACACTGCTCACCCCTGCCCACCCACTCTGTTTTGCACAGCCCATCGAGCAGGGTTACTCCCCAAATTCAGCCCTGCAGAGGCTGACACACACGAGGGCAGCCAGGAGTGTCCGGGATTTCCCGGCAAGTGTTAGATCCTGCAGGAGATGATCCCTGGAGCCAGAGAGGAGAGTGGCACTTGCCAGCCACGCTGTCTGCAGGCAGTTGCTGAATGCAGAGCACGCTGGCTCTGCCCCCTCGTGAGCTCAGCACCATGCAGTCCTTAATTACACCATCACACACCGCTGCTCAAAGACTACACCGCCGACCAGACGATTCTTCTTCCTCCTTTGATACAACAGCAGCCTCTCATCTTTTTCTGTGCAGCAGCAGCTGATGGTGAGGAAGGATTCTGTGCAACTGAGTGGGCCCCTGTGTCGATTCCTATCAACATATAGCGTATATAGGGCAGATCTACCGAAAGTCTGCATGTTAACTACATCAGCCCTGGTGCCAGGGGGTCCTGCAGGGAGCCAGGATGCCCCAGAGCACAGTGCTGCCCCAGGCCTCTGCCACCACAGCCCCAGGAAGCCTTTCCTGTTCTGCCAACTCCTGAAGCCACCCCAGGAGCGACATGGATTTGGGACAGCAATTTATATAAAGCATACATGCCAGCAGATCTTCACTACGATTTTTACTATTAGATTTTTAACCCACAATAAATGTTAACAAGAGTTTCATTCATCCTTTTCGTATCAATTGCTTCCATGAGCTCTGCATTTCTGTCTGCTGAGGTGTCCACAGTCAGCACCATGTTACTTAGCACGTGGCATCCGCACAGCTGTGCAGATTAAAACTCGCTGTAGCTACAGGAAAGCAGCTAGTGTGAGGGACCGCACCTTGCCCAGGAAGCCAGAGCGGGCTGCAGGCAGGTCTGCTGCCGTGCCCACCAGCGCGGTGCTGCAGTGGCCCTCCCAGCTGCTTCACACGGCTGCCGAGCGTCTGCAGCTGCCAAGCCAGCGCAGAGAAACTGACTGCGCCTCTTCCCATACTTTTCATAGTTAAAGCCCATTCTGTGTCCTGGGCAATCACCAGGGGACAGAGCACACAGCAGCAGAGCAAGAGCCTTTAGCACGCCCTGGCTCAGAAGAGATGTATCCACTGGCATTTCCTACATCCCCCTGTCTTTTCTCTGCTTTTATTTTAGGGAGAGGAAACAGTGCAGCAGGTAGCATGTTTTATAGAAAGGGCCTTTTATTTACAGAAAAACAACCCTCCTTTTCAAACCGCCTGGTCAGAACCAGTGTCCTTTGTCGCATGGCCCCTCTGCAGCACCCCTCTGCGCCAAAGGCGCCACAACCCCCTCCCCACTCGCCCTGCGCTGACCACACCACACCTTCCCTCTAGCCGCAGGCGAAGCTGCGTGCGGTCCCTGTGCCTCCAATGTCGGTGGGCAGCTCATTTGGCCACGGCTCGTGGCCACCACATCCCTGCCTCACCGGGCTGCAGAGACGCAGCACTGGTACTGATTGCAGGATGGACTGCAGCCGCACTCATGGGCTTGCGGCACAGTGAATTCAAATCAAATCCCAAATGAATGGCATGCCACACCGTCTCTTAGCAGCCTGCCTTCCCACCATCAGTCCTGGCTAAGCAGAAGTTCAGGAAAACTTTGCCCATCTCTCTTTTGTAATAGGAAAATTTATTTCTTCATTTCCCTTGGCTTAACAGAAAAATCAATGCTTTGTGCACTGGTTTTCAGGCTCTTCTTTCATTTGCATTAAGGAGATAACAAGCCAGAAAATATTAACCTGAAGTATCAGGTGACTGAGGGATGAAGGCAGAGCCTTTTCTGCAGCCACAGAGGGAAACGAGCAACTCCATCCTGCAGCAAAGGGAGGCCCTGGCCTCAGCAGAGACCTCAAACAGCCTCTCACAAAGAGACCTGGGTGGTCCCATGCCTCCAAGGCCCTTGGTCGTGAGACATTTCCTCGCCGGTCCCCGACTCATCACCAAAGCCCTGTGTGGGGGAGGAGCCCTCCTGCGGGACAGATGCCAGCAGAGGAAAGACATGTCAGGCCCCGCTGCCTGGACACCACAGGACATCCTTTCACAGGATGCGGATCCTTCAGCATCACTCGGGCTTTCCCGGCTGCGACACAGCTAATGGACCACGCTTCAGCATGATCCCCTTTGCAGATGAGACCAAATTCTCTCCAGGGCCACAAATCCACCTTACCGACTGTGATCCTGCCAGCTTGGGAACCGATGAGCTGGCCTGAAACCACCGAGACTGTCACCACAGGGCTGCACCCAAACAGACGCTACAAGAGATGGCGGCTCCCTCTCGGCACTGCCCACTCTGCCAGTGCTGAGGAGCAGAGCCCACGTTCCCGGCATCGCCAACCAGCCATGCTTACATGCCTCCCATAGACGGACAGTCCCCCAGTCAACGTCCTCGTGCGCCCGACTTCCCTGCGCAGCCCAGACGCTCCCAAACGGCACCATCACAGCACCCATCCACAGCTCCATGCCTCTCCCACACAAACAGCTTTCTGTTTCTCATCCCAAATTAGCATCTGCCCCTCAAAGGGTCTCTTTGCTCTCAGTATCACTCTTCCCCTCCACTACAGCACGAATTGTCCTTCCTCCTCCTGCCAGGCCACCAACATGACCTGCCGCGACTTCACTCCACCTCGGGGCTCCCAGCAGACCGGCCACCCCCCTTGCACCCATCGTCCCCCAAAACCTGCTTGCAGGAGCACAGCACCCACAGTCCAGGTGGGAGGAGCAGGAACCGGGGTCCCATCACGGTGGACCCCACATCAGGCTGGGCAGGCCCAGGCACTTCCCAAAGAGCTCAGTCCCCACACACACGGGACACTGCTACTTAGAGTCCTTCAGAAACTGCTAGTGGGAAGGGAGGGGAGGAGAGGAGACAAGGACCCAAAACTGAAGGAACAAAAGATACCCTTCTTGTGGCACCTTCCTTCCCCTAAACACTTGCCTTGAGTGCCTCAGCTGCCACACAGATTGCTCACAGAGGGGAATAGGGGACAGCAAATTTTGGGCACCATGAAAAATATTCAGCTAAGTAGTGGAGTCGCCTGCCAGGGGCCATGCAGGACAGAGAACCCTTCAGGCTGTAGGGCACCGTGTGGCTCCTGACCAAGGTCCCAGGCACTCCCCAGCACAGGAGCAGCGTGTGCCAGCACCTGCCAAGCACTGCTCCTCTCCCACAGTCCTAGCCTCTGCCCCTGCCCAGGACAGTCCATGGCCCCCATCGCCTGCAAGGCTGTCCCATGCCCATAGGCTTTGGGAACCGTGTGACTCCCTGGGACAATTCTGCCTGTCAGAAAGAAGGGCCATTTGCAACCTCTGTCGGTCAGTAGTCTGAGGGGCTTATAGCCCGTTTATGTCCCCAGCAGAGCTCTTCACCGCAGTGAATGCCACCAGCTACTTCTGCACTGCGAGAAAAGGAGTCTCCTTTTGGTAATTAAGACGTGATCCCTTCCCATCCAAGCACACCCCTCCCCAGTTTCTGCACTGAAGACAGGCCCATCCTTCTGTCCCATCTCCACCTCCCTCTCTGCATCTCATCTGTCTGTGCAGAGTAGGAGATGTGTCCTGTTCCTCCTGCGCTCCAGGTTCCATTTCTCAAGCTGTTTGTATGGGTGTAGGGCAGCTTACCCTCTCTTCCCTGAGCTCAAGAGTCGGTGCAGGTTGCTCAGACTATTTAACCTGAAAGTGCTGGCCCATCATTAGGATGTAAACAGTGATGTGCCTGAAGAGACTGCCTTTTCAGAGACAAGATCACAGCCTCGGGTGGAGATTTGCTCCTAACAATGGAAACCACTAACAGTGAATTCAAAGGCTTTCAGCTGAATAAAGACAGTGATGGAGAGTAGCAAAGGAACCTAAAAGAGGCTTGGAGACAACTCGAAGAGAGCTGGGAAACTTGACTTGAAAAGTCAGTTGCTTCACCGTCTAAAAACCCACCTGAAGGCTCCAACCCTGACAGAAGAATGAACTTGAATAAACTGAACTTTGCCCAGCTGAAGTCCTGATCTCTGAAACTCTGGCAGCTAATGGAGTCTGACTTGTTACTGAAAAGCTACCTGTCCACCCTGTGCCTGAAGATCCCAAAAGAAACAATCCCCATCTTAAAGTAGTGCTTGCTATAGCAAAGCCCGTGTCATATCAGCCATGTGCTGCAACTGCCAAGCCAGATCCAGAGCCCCAGAGGCACCCATGGGAGGAGGGTAGGGGGGTCACTTCAGACTGTGCTAGGGCTGGAGTTCAGTGAGCAAAACCCCTTTGGCACACCAACTCCTTGCCAGCACCACACAGTCCTGTGGAGGCCAGCGGTCTCTGTTGTGTTCCCATCCCTTCTCCTTATGTTTGTGCTCTTCCTAGAGCAAGCAGGGAAGAAAGCCTCTTCTCTTGGATGATCCCCGAGGCTTGTGCCCCATCACTCAGAGCAACTCAACCTCTGGACACATCCAGGTCAGAAGCCAAGTAGGAAGAGGTGAGGATTGGTATTGGTCCCATTACAAGGCAGGCATTTGACTGCCTCTCTTGCAGGTGCCATCAGGGTCCTGTGTGTGCCCGGATCAGAGAGCTGATGTATGGGGATAATGCACAGGAGCCTAGGGAAGTTCAGGGCCAGGCATAGGACACTATACAGCTCTTAGGGATGCATACTGTTAAGCCAGCTGGGTTTTTCCTGCCTCCCTTTATTTAAGTGAAGGTACCTCAGCTAGCACAGAAGAGGAGTTTGCAAAACAGGCAGTTTCTATTTGGGAAGTCAGCCCCCACCTGAGCTATAAATGCAACAGCCCTCTCCAGGCACTGCCTTGGTTTGAAAGAAAGGGATGCCCTTGACACCAGCCTGAGCACAGCTGCGGGCTGGTGACAGCATGGGAGTACCATGCAGGGAGCAGCTCGGGGTGTCTGGCTCCCCTCGCCCAGCCCGCGGGGCAGCAGAGGATCTGACAGAGCAGCCATCGCAGCCTCCCATGGCTCCCCAGGGCAAACTGCTCTGCAGGGAGCCTGCACCCAAATCTTTCATCCTGCCTCTCTGCCCAGGGGAGCAGGTGCCACCGCACAGCCTCTGACTCCCATCTGCAGGCCATGAAATCCAGAGCACGCTGCCCCGTGGGACGGGCAGGAGAGACAGGGCCGGTCAGACAGCCCTGCCCCTCCACGAGCGCGGCGCACAACTCGTGAGCTCCCGCTACTCACACTGCGAAGCCAGAGCCCTGAGCTGCGACTGCAGTGAATTCCTCTGTTCATCAACCAGGCTGGCGGTGCACAGGCTACACTTGCCAGGATGCGAGCACTGTGGTGCTCGTATCTGCACCCGGCAGCGCAGCTCCACATCCCCAGCACTCCCCACCACACCTCTGCGGGCACCCGAAGCGCTGCCTGCCAGCCTCACTCGGCCGTCTGAGGGGAGCAACGCCCCTAGCCCCCAGCCCCGGGCAGCCAGGCAGCCCGCGGGTCTCCCCAGGAGCTCCCACTCTGCTGGCTCTCACCCCCAGCCCACGGAGGGAAACATTTCTACTCTTCAGCCCTCTGATATGCATCTGCCCCTTGGGGAAGGGAGATCTGGGAGGGAAATTCCTACTTTATACATGCAAAAATGCTTTGCATGAAGTGCCCCACTCCCTCCACTGCCTCGGGTGATCTTCGGTCTGGCAAGGCTGAGCTGCTTCTCTCTGACTCGGGGACTATCCCCTGGCTGCAGTGGAGGACTTGCAAGGAGGAAGAGGGTGGGGGGTTACAACACATCATCACACTGACTCCAGCATCGCTGCTTCCTCCAATGCCCACGCACACTCCCAAAACAAACTAAGACTGGGAACGGAGGTGCGGAGCAGTGCAAAAGAACAGCAAAGCAGAAAGGCGGATACGACGGCAATGTGCAGAGCAAGAACCCTCACTGACAGTCCTTGCACCCTGCCCCATGCTGCATCACACAAAGGGATCTGGGGTGAGGGGCTGGAGCAGGATGAGATGCAGGTCTATGCATCAGCTCGGGGATAGGTGTGCACAGGGATGGCGGAGGAGGAGCTGATGTGCCAGGACTAATACAGCAGTGAAGGGAAAGAGCAGACACCGTGTCTCTGAGGGCTTTGCTGACAACCCCAGCAGGGGCTGGGGCAGGAGCGAGAGGGTGTAAAGCCCTTCCTGCAGCACAAGGTCAGTCCTCACTAGAGCAGAGCATCTGTCCGATTCTTCGACAGCAAAGGCAGTGCTGCCTTGCCTGCCTCTGCTGCTCCCCAGCACTTGGCAGCTGAGCCTGCAGAGCTGTGCCTGCGAGCGTGCCAGCACCTCAGTCCCAAGTGCTTGGCCCTCAGCCCCAGTGCCACCATCCTCTAGCAAGCTCTCTGGCCCCAGCCGCTACGCCTCCGTCACCAAGTAGGACCCCCACACCAGTCTCCAAAACAGAAGTCTTTCACCACCAAAGAGGAGTGCTCTCACTTCTTTTAGTCACCCCCAGCAACGCTCTGCTCGCCCCAAGTCTCTCTGTCTCCTCACCTCCCCCCACTCCTCATCCCCAAGGGGCACCCCCTCTCCTGCCCACAACGCCTCGTCCCCAAGCACACTCTCCCTGTGCCTTGCAGCCCATCCATCCCCAGGCAAGCCACTGCTCCCAGCACTCCACCTCTAATGAGCACTCTTCGTTAGGGCCACAGTTACCGCAGCCTTTCAGTGAACTTTCTCCCTGCACTGACCAAGCTCAGTTTCCAAGCACTCGCTCGCCTCAAGCACCCAATAACCCAGGTGACCCTCAGCACTGCCTCCGTCTGTAACAGCCACAACACACCCTCCACGGCTCACTGCGCCCTGACAGACACCGGTGCCCACAGGTAACCACCCGCTGTGCCACCCTCTGCTCCTCCGTGCCACACGGTCTGCCCCACATCACAGCTGCCCCAGCTGACACACCATGATGCTCGTGCCCTGCTGTGTCACACCTCGGCTCCCAGCAGGTCACACCTGCACGTCCTGCCTGCGGCACCGGCACCGTGGCCCGGCACACCACACCGCGCCGCACCGCCATCCGGCGCAGTGGTGCACCCAGCGCACACTGCAACCTGCCGTTCTGCACCCGGGCCTGACACCTTGAACCCGCTGCGCTCACATCGGCATCCGAGCACAGCCCACGCACACCCACAGCCGGCTCCGCGCCGCCCTGCTGTCCGCACACCATGCCCGCTCTCACCGGCCCACACCGCCAGCGAGCAGGCGGCCGTCAGCTCCCACCGCTGCGCTGCGGCTCCGAGCTCCCGCAGCCCGGCCCAGCCAGTACTGGTGCCGGAGCCGATCCCGGCGGCGGTGCCAGTGCTGGAGCAGTACTGGTGCCAGTACCATGCCGGTGCTGGAGCCTCCTGAGCTGCGCCCGCTCCCCACACCCAGCCCCGCTGTCCCCCGCGCTCGCGGAGGCGGCGGAGTGCAGCTCGGTCCCGGGCCGGTGCGGGCCCCGGCGGCGGGAGCGGCCCCTGGCTGCCGCCGCACCGGGGGCCCCGGAGCGCCCCGGCCGGGCTGCGCACCGGAAAGACAGCGCTGCAGCCGGGGCTGCCCGGCCCGCTCCGCCCGCATCGCCGCCGTGCTCTGCGGAGAAAAGGGGAGCCGGGGCAGCGGAGAGCGGGGAGCCGGGGAGCAGGGCAATGAGGAGCGGAGCAATGGGGAGCCGGGGCCCCGGGGAGCGCGGCAATGGGGAACGGGGCAATGGGGAGCCGGGGCAATAGGGAGCAGGGCAATGGGGAGCCGGGGCACCGGGGAGCGGGGCAATGGGGAGCGCGGCAATGGGGAGCCGGGACAATGGGGAGCGGGGCAATGGGGAGCCGGAGCACCGGGGAGCGGGAAGCCGGGGAGCGGGGCAATGGGGAGCAGGGCAATGGGGAGCCGGGGCACCGGCGAGCGGGGCAGCGGGGAGCCGTCCTGCGGGGCCCGTGGCCGGCCGTCCACCCTGGCCGCGGCGATGCGAAGTTTGCCGGGTGATGTCGGGACGGCAGCTGTCGCGGAGCGGGGCCGGGGCCGGGTCGGGGCCGGTCGGGGTCGGGGCCGGGGCCGGGGCTGGGGCGGGCACTCACCGTCTGCTGGAGGTCGGGGATGCCGATGCGGACGACGATGGCGCCGGGCGCGGGCTCCTCCATGCGCGCCGGGGCCGCCAGCTTGGGGGAGCGGGGCCCGCTGGGGCCCCGGGCCGGGTCGAGCCGCGTCTCCTCCCGCAGGCCGGCGCCCGGCTCCCCGGCGGCGCGGGGCTGTCGCTCCGGCGGCGGCGGCGGCTCTGGCGGCGGCGACTCCGGGCTCTCATGTTTGCTGCCGGCGGGGCTCAGAGGCATGCTCCGTGCGGCGCGGCGGGGCGGCCGGCACCGGCACCGGGGGCCGCGCTCACAGCCCGCCCGGGGGCCCTGCGGGGTGAGGAGAGCCGGTGAGCGCGGCCGCCGCGACCCGCGGGGGGACCCCGGCTGGGACCCCGCGGGGGGACCCCAGCAGGGACCATCCTCCGGGAGGGGCCCGGCGGAGGACCCCCACACTGCACACGGGCATCCCTGCAGGGACCCCGCGGGACCTCCCTCCCCAGCAGGGACCATCCCCCGGCAGGTGCCCGGGAGAGGACCCCCACACTGCACACGGGCATCGCTGCAGGGACCCCACAGGGGGGACCCCAGCACTGGCAGGGACCCAGCGGTGCATGCTCATCCTCCACTCGGCGACCTGGTGGGGATTTCCGACAGGGACCTGGTGGACCCCACACTACACCCAGGCCACCCCCACATTGACCTCGTACAGGACCCCTGACTGCCCCACACAGAGATCCCCATCTCAGGGCACTCACCCTGGAACCTCCAACCAACCATGCAGGAATCTCACAGAGGCACCCCCACAGGGTTCCACATGGCAGGGACCCTGTGGGGACACCCCCCCACACAGGGATCCTCGTGTTTAGGGCCTGCAGAGGACAACCCCCACCCTACATGGGAATCCCCATGTCAGGGACCTCACCAAGAAGCCCCACACCATGCAGGGATCCCCACAAGTGCCCCCTGGCCCCTGCAAGGGCCAGCTGCCACTGCATGCCCTCCCTGGCCCCCACAGTGGGCACAGCCCCCATTGCAGTGACTCCCACCAGCCACCCAGAAGGGACCCTTCCTCATCCTGGCAGCAAAGCATGGACCTGCCCCAGGTTTACCCCATCCCAGGCGCATGGACACCCAGAGCCTCTGCTCATCCAGGGAGGGCTCAGAGCGCAGTGCACACAGCAGAGCCAGCACAGATGGTCTGGACACAGCGCCCTGGGGCAGAGGACGGGTTGTCCCAGCTTCTGGGGCCTGCTCTGCTCCTTTGATTAGCCGTCTTTTCTCCACACCACCACCAATGCCTGTAGTTCGTCTCAGCGGCCCTGTCCCCCATCTGCAACCATGATCCTCCATCTCCACATCTGCACCAGCATATCTGGAGGGCGTGCCTGGCTCCTTCCCCATCTGCCAGGGGGGACTTATGAAGGAGGCTGGACATCAGCAGGACAAGCAGGTGTGACTCGGGGGAGGGCTCAGCACCCTGCCTGTCTCTGGGTTTTAAAGGGAAAGGTCTTGGTTCTCGCCCTGTAAACTGTTCATCCTGCACTTGCTGGAGTGCTGCCCACTGTGAGGTCCCCGATAGCCCTGCTCGGAGGCATTCACCACCCAGCGCGTGTCTGTGCACACCCGCAAACAGCCGGACTGGCCCCTGGGCTGCAGGCTCCAGCAGCACCTCCACCGGCCCATCAGGCGAGGAGCTGGGGCTGTTTGCCAGGGGTTTCCCGAACCGGCTCATACTTGGACAACAGGATGCAGCAGTGCCCTTGTGCCAAAGTTTTGGGAGTGGGAGGACGGCTGACCTGCGATTCCACCCCAGAGACCTGTCTCAGTCAGAGAAGCCACGTGCGCACACACTGGAGTGGTGGCAGGCGCAGCTACCGTTAGCTCCAGCATAGAACAGCACAAGCAGCCGCCACCACGGGCCGCTATTTCTGCCAGTCCCCCCACCAGTGAGGGCTAATTAAAGCCAGGAGGACCCTGCCTGCCCTGCAGGTCAAGCCCTTGCTCACAGGCAGGGACAGGCCAGCGACTGCCCTGCCAAGAGCAGATGGGATGCTGGGCTGAGCCCTTCAGGACTGTGCATGGGACTGTGTCCGGTCCATCACTGGCTGGGATTCAAGGCTTTAATCTACGTGACAATCCTCAAACAGAAATAGCCCCCAAACCATGGAGAGCTGGAGAGATTTACGGTATGGCCTGGATCTGTCCAGGAAATGACTAATGGCTCTTCCTTCGGCCCTCCCACTCTGAGGCCACAGGACTGCACAAAGCAGGCATCAGTGAGAGCCTGACTCTGCCAGGCTGGCCGGCCCGAAGCAACTCTCCCAGCTGGAGCAGCATCTGCTGCAAATGCCTTGCACTGGCAGAATAGGCAAGACAGGCAGAGAAGGCTGCATCCACAGACCTGGAAGGTCGGGGTCACAGGGGGAGTCTAACGGGTCCTGCAGCAGGAGCACTGCAACACCGTGGCACTAGCTCCAGAACGGAAATCATGGCTTGATCGTGACAAACAATGAGATCAGCCCAGGAGCAACGGGCCAGTCTCTGGGCTCCTCCTTTCCTTCGATCCACACGTGCAGCCCTGCGCTGGAGAGCCGCAGGTCCTATCTGTCTGCTGCTGCTTCAGATGCAAGGACCAGGGAGTCTACAGCTCCCCCTGCACCTTGGACTTCCATCGCCCCTGGTCCCTCAGTGCCACCCTGGCATGGGTCAAGCCTTAGTGCCCAGAAGGAGGACACAGTGCCATGACAGTTTCAATCATCCCCAACTAGTCCCTTTTTAAGGTATGAGTAAACTTTCTTGCCCAGCAGCAAAGAAAGCCAAACCCATGCCTTTCCAGGGTGCCTGTCCCACAGCAGCTCTCCTGCTGTGTCTCCCTGGGGTCTGAGAACAGCTCCCTAGCATGGCACTGTGGCAACAGAAGACGAGACCAGTGGCGTTGGGAAGCCTCCTGCTCCACGGAGCACACAGCGTACCCCATCTGGCGTTTGTCCAGGCCCCAGGTAGAGGTGCATCAGAATTGCAGCTCCGCAGAACACGTGCTGGGGCCGAACAGCTCACAGGTCTCAGGCGAAGGGATGCAGGCTTTGAAGCAGAAAAGGCCACCTGGCAAAAGCGAGGGCTGCAGGGAACAGGCTGGGCTCTGCGGCTTTGCGTCAGGGACACCAGGGACGAGGTGGGGCTGGTGAGGGGAAGAAGTGGATGCAATGACCATGAGTCACAAACAGCCGAGAAGGAGCTGCCGGCCAAGGTCTCTCACAGCACAAAAGACAAAGGAGTAAGAGAGGTCAGGAAAGGAGATGGCAAAAATACCTGTCAAACAAAGGGCCTGAGAGGGGAGCACAGAAAGTCTGAACTGGGAAGCCAGCAGCCGAGGCCTGCACATGGCAGAGTCACACCGAACAACTCAAGGCCGAGAGAAGAATCATAGAATAGAATCATAGAATCATAAAATTATTAAGGTTGGAAAAGACCTCTAAGTCCAACCGTCAACCCAACCCCCCCATGCCCACTACACCATGTCCCTAAGCGCCGCATCTACACGTCTTTTAAATACCTCCAGGGATGGGGACTCAACCACTTCCCTGGGCAGCCTGTTCCAAGGCCTGATCACTCTTTCGGTAAAGAAATTTCTCCTAATGTCCAGTCTAAACCTCCCTTGGCGCAACTTGAGGCCATTTCCTCTCGTCCTATCGCTGTTACTTGGGAGAAGAGACCAACCCCCACCCCACTACAACCTCCTTTCAGGGAGCTGTAGAGCGCAATGAGGTCTCCCCTCAGCCTCCTCTTCTCCAGGCTGAACACCCCCAGTTCCCTCAGCTGCTCCTCATAAGACTTGTGCTCCAAGCCATGAAACCTGCAGCCATGCGCGCGCGGGTCCAGAAGGCCTCTCCCAGCCTGCCACCAGCAGCGTGCCCGGGTCCCGGGGGAGAGGCGAGGGTGCCACAGCGTTCAGGGACGCTGGCCCATCCTTGCACGCGCACTGAGATACTGCAAGACCAGGAGGCACAGCGTGCAGCTGGGCCCTGAGGAGTGCCCAGCACCCTGCAGCGAGGGGCTGAGGGCAGGACAGGGACGGCGCAGACCCTTGGCAGGACCCATCACAACCCACGCACGACCCTGAGAGCCCATGGTGTCCAATCTTGACAGCTGATGCCCCGCGGAAGAAGCGGGGCTGAGGGAAGCCGGGTCAGTACGGAGGATGCTGTGCACATGCCAGCCACCCGGCCAGGCCGGGAGATGGGCCAACGAAGGGCCCGTGTCAGAAGTCCCTGGCCTGGGATTGCTCCCCGAGGCTGGCAGCTGCCGTGGGACGGGCAGAGCCTCGCCAGACATGGCAGCGTGGGAGACGGGCTCCGCCTGCCTCTCCGTCAGGCCTGAAAGTAGCCGAAGGCTGGACGCAAAACGAGCTGTCACCACTGCTGTCCAGCTACTGCCATGGGCTTGGGGTGAGGACTGGGACTGGGCCTTATTTTCATAAGTGACTTGGAAGAAGGGATCAAACAACACCTTAATGAAATGTGGTGTGAAACTGGGAGTAGGCAAGTGAAAAGGCCCTAAAGAGATTAGAAACAAGAGCAGGAGGAACACAAAGTTCTGCTTGGAAAAATGCATGTAGTAAGGAGATAAATCATCAGAAATACAAGCGACACGTGGTCTGACCGCGTCCCGTGGGCATGCATCCACACAGAGGCGGGCAGACTCTGGAACAGATGGGACAACAGCAATGCACACTTGTGTATGCCCTTGCAAGCAGCAGAGCAGGAAGACCTCCTGCAGCTGGGGCATGTGCATATACCTGCACCTTCATGGAGCTGGCAAGGACCCATGAGCTGCAGGAAGCCTGGAGCCAATACAGAGGGATCCTTTGGATGCAGACCCATCTGCCCAAAGACATTGGAGAAGGATCCCAAGCTCTGCCCATCACCTCTCCGGAGCCATGCCCGTGCCAAGCAGGCAGGGGCATGTCTCACTGACAGCACAAGTGACCGTTCTGCACAAGACCCCCCAAATGCTACAGCTTTCCTCTGAATGTGCGCTGCCGCAGAGGGGCCTGGTTCCCACCCGCTGCCTTTCTCCTTCTGACACACCGCCACACAGGGAGTCAAGCGAGAGCAATGCCACAATGTCGCTTTGTGCTGCCTCAGCCAGCACAGCTCCAGCCACCCTCAGATACCACCCTGCAGCAACAAACCGAGCAGGCCAGGATTTACCCCCTAAATCAGTCCTGCAACCAGGGTGTCCCTGCAGGCAGAAGTGGCTCCGGCTCACGGCCTCTCAGGGGCAAATCTCCCCCTGCCCAGCCTGGCAGTGGCACCCATCTGAGCCTGTGCCTGCGGTCTGCTGCCTGTAGTTCTGTTCAACTATTGCCGTTCATTGATTTTATTTCTTTCCTTTTTTTCTGTCTTGTTATTTCACTAGGAGGAGAAATTAAATGCTCCAGATGGTAATTGTCAGGATTATTCTTGCTTTTTTTCCCAATCTTCTGGTACCTCATTAGTTCCCAATAATGTTTAAGACACAAATGTGAATGGTTGGAAAAATGCACTGGCCACCCCCACCCCCGAACTCCATTACAGACTCGCAGAGTCATTCACATTCATTTTCTCTTATTAAATCAACTTCTCTGCTGAGGAAAAAAATCACTTATCTTGAAAAAAGATACAAGTTTAGTATCTTAGAAATTATAATCCAATGAGTCTTATTCTAACACCAGGAAAAATGGATGAAAAATCATCAGAGAGAGTTATAAAATCTTTTAAGAAGATTTTATAGTGACAGGAACAAATCAGTAATGCTTCCATCAAAGAAAGTCACGCCTCACTAGTCTAGTAGAGCTGCCTGCACATGCCACCAGTAAGTAGAAACCCAGAGCAGAGCAGTTTATTTGGATTTTCCCACTCTCCACCATCCCCGGTATTACAGAGTCTAAGCCACCTTCCCTGCTGTCTCTCACAAATCTCTCTGTCAAGGGCAGCCATCCCATGGGGACCATCCCATGCTACGCTGCTGAACACTGCTCTGGCATCTTCACAGTTCTCCATCAGGGCTCCAGGTCCCCCCTGGGTTAGAGATAATGCAGAACCACAGCCGTCACTCAGTGTATTACTGAATTACTCTTCTCTGGAGCGAAGGCATCCGGCTGGGAGAATCCTGGAAAATGTGCAGTGCTAGCACTGCAGTGGTGGGACCTAGAAAGGTCCAACAGGTAAGATCTGAAGAAGACAACCAGCCCCAGGGCATGATAAGAGCAGGAAAAAGAAACCAAGGTGCTCCCCCGCAGGGGTGCCAGCTGGAACTGCTCCTGACAGGGTAAGCTGGCACCTCCCCGGGGAGGAGGGAAGGTGCTGCCACTCCATCCTGTGGCAGGGTGAAGACTGGGCTGGTGTAGCCAAAGGGAGCCCAGAGAGGGTTGCAAAGACCTGTGGCTGTTG
This sequence comes from Calonectris borealis, assembly GCF_964195595.1. Taxonomy (NCBI): domain Eukaryota; kingdom Metazoa; phylum Chordata; class Aves; order Procellariiformes; family Procellariidae; genus Calonectris; species Calonectris borealis. The sequence continues at coordinate 126,825 of NC_134312.1, read as the reverse complement.
TCAGCATTGGCACCAGGTCCTTCAGCTTGGGGTGAGAGCCCAGCGCTGTGCAGAGCCAGAGCCGGCCGGCGCTGGGCTGTGGGAGAGTGGGAGGTTGCTCTTTCCATCCTTCAGCTGCCACGTCTGAAATCCTCTCATCAAACTCCTTCCTCCAGGTCTTCTCTCACTCTCTCTCCTCTTCCTGGAAAGCTGTTTCAGACTCTTCTTTGCTGTGATGGTTAGAAATGGCCTAATTTCTAGCCCACACATTCACGGCTAGTTTATCCTACTCTTGCGTCAGCATTGTCTGTTAGCCTGTGCAGCTCTTCTCCTTTGTTTATGTAAGTATTTATATACATATCACAGGCAGCAATTAGATCCACACTCAGACTTCACTTTGCAGGCTAAACAAGTGCCACTTACGTGATCTCCTCTTGCGTGCCAGACCCCTTCCCCCAGGGACACACTTGGAGGGACTGACAGACTCAGGAGGGGCCCCGGTCACAGGGACCAGTCGCAGGTTGAATTCATACTTAAGGACACAAAATAGCGCACTTCCAAAGGAGTCCTGTGCATGGCTCGTGCCTTTCCAGGCTTCAGAACCCTTGTCACCCAGAGTGCGCATCGCAGGCAGGTATCAGCTCTCGCCCCAGGAGCAGTCCCACGGAATGCTAACAGTCTGCTAGGGAGCATTGGAAATGAAACAAGGACAATAACAGCTAACACCTCAACAGCAACAATCTTTCCAGAATCAAGGGAGATCTTACAAGTCTCAGCACGGGGGGAAAGCAGAACGGCACACCTTCTGCATCTTCCTCTGCAGGGGCTGTTGGCCACCCAAGCATTGTGCCAACGAAGACCTGAGTGGGTTAACCTGCACCCAGCCACACTGTCTTGCAAAAACCTCCAAGCACCAGTCTTCTACAGCAGACAAGGCAGCCTGCCTGGGACTGGCAGTTTTCCCTGCCTGAATCAGGGTTAAATTCCCTCCCTTTCCAGCACCTGCTTTCCCACACACAGCGAGCCTGCTGGTGCACTGCCTCGGGCTTCACCTCTCCACTCACATGCCCAGTGACTCCTGAAAGGCCTGGCCCTTTGAGGAACAGGGTCTCCCAAGACGCACAAGCATGGGAGCAGCTGGCTCACCACATCCCCAGGTGCGCCTGCACAGCAAGGGCTGGCACTTCGGGCATGGTACAGGAGGCTGCAGGCAGCTGCTCTCTAGCACAAGTGCTGCTTTCCTGGGAGAAATGGCAGGGAGCGACAGCTAGTGCACCGTCAACTCGGCGGGGACCAGGTACTTGGGTCATGCTGATGTGTGGGAGAAGAACACCCACCCCAGCTCTCCCCCACAGCTGCACGCTGGCAGGGCACAAGCTGCACCAGGTCCCTGTACTGCAGGGCTCCTCGCGCCGCACCGGGGTTGTGGGTGGATACAGCAGCATCACAAGTGGGGGCCGAGGGGAGATCCGGCATCCTGCTGGGGTCTCGCTGCCAGGGTGGGTGTAGAGAGCAGCACACAGGGCTATCGCTACTGGGATCACTGGGAATGGCCCCACGTGCTGGAGCTGTTGTGGTTGTGGCAGGACAAGCTGTTGGGGTACCGCCTCTGCCTCGCTGCTAGTGAAAGGACCGACTAGGACAAACTTCACCTGACTTACTCCAGATCAGCACCCAGGCAGCTGCACCGGGTACAAGGCAGCACATCCACCCACCTGCACCAGCATCACTCCTGCCCTGCCAGACCCTGCAGACACAGACGCGGAGCCCTAGGCAACGCTTGCCCCTCCAGAGACTGGACCCAACGCCTGCTCCAGCAGCTCCCATGGCACCCCAGGCTCCACTCCTACAACGGCACCGAGCCTGGCCCTGGCTCTGCGTGCAGGTGCTGTGCAAGGTCCTCTTCAACCCCGAGTCCTCCCAGGAGGGGAGCCCTGGGTCATGTTTAACAGCCCTGCCCAGAGCCCCCAGCCCTCCCGCACCGCTGCAGGGAGTCAAGCCCTCACCTCAAAGGATCGGGGAGCGTCCGCTTTCGCTTGGCTGGCAATGCCCATGGTACAAGCAGAGTCGTCCTCTCGCACAGGCCAGACGTTACTGATTTACCAGGAGCGGCTGCGGCTGCAGCTGGAATGCACGGTCGATGGTTGCAGGCACTGTAGAAGGCACAGTGGCCTCCACGGGGGGGATGGGGAGCGGGAGGGACTGTGCTGCTCTGCCCACCACGGGGCCTGAGCTCAGTGGCCTGCGCGGGGTGTCGGGAGTCTGGGGCTCCCATGGGCCACCTTCCCACCGAATCAGAGCTGGTCTTTGGTATCCTGCCAGCTCCGTGCCCGGGGCTGCCAGGCAGGGCCGTGCCCAAAGCCAGGGCTCCACGACGCTGGAGCTGTCCTCATTGCTTATCTGGGCACAAGCAGGTCAGTTGGCCCTGCTGTTTGCCATGGCTCCGTCCCAGCCCCACGTGACAGGCAGCACAAAGCAGTCTGTACCAGCCCAACCTTGTCCTTTGCCACCGCTGCCCGTGTCCTCCAGAACTGCCAGGGCAGAGCCAGGGGCAGGCATAGGACTGTGCTTACTGTGGCCCCAGACTGAGTGTCAGGATGCACAGAGCTAACAAGGAGCGGGAGAGGGAGCAGTGCTCATTGATCGGCCTGCATGTAGCCGCAGTGTCCTATAGGGTCTGATGGGTAATTCTCCTGCCAATTGATTTCCCCTCTCTCCATTTGCCAGGGTTAGTGGGTCACTGGGGATGTGCAGTTGATTAAAGAGCAAGTCCCGCAACGCACCGCTCTTGTGAGCAAACCTGCTGCACCAGCACTTGGCTTTCCTGGGGTGACAGCAGAGCAGTGCTGACCCCAGTGAGGGGCAGTGGGATAAGGAGCAGCATCTTATGCCCGTGCAGGACAGGCCTGGGAACACCAGGGCTCACCTGTGTCTCTGAGTGCCCAGCAAAGAGGCAGGGGCACCCTTGAACTCCCCCAACACATGCACACGTGGAGGCAGCTGCAGTGCATGGCTGGCAGGGATTTGTAGGGGATCCTGTCTGCAGAGTTCTGAGGCAATAGTCTTTGGCACAGGGGTTCCCAAGAATTGTCCTTAATAATTGTCCCACAGCCCCTTACTGCCTGCCTATGTCCGCTGTGCACTGCTGCAGGAGAGGAACCCAGTGCTTGGCCACCGGCAAGCGCAACACCGCAAAACCACAGAAGCCGATTCCCCCCGGGGCCTGGCCCCGCGGCAGCCCTACTCAGCCAAAGCAAAGGCTTTCTGCTCACTGCTGCCACTGTCCCAGCTGCAGCCGACTCTTTAGGTCAACAGGACAGATGGTGGTAATCCCTGGCCCAAAACATGTATGCTTCCTGCAGATCACAGCCCTGCACGGACTCCCGGCTGTCTACCTCCCACAGGGTTGTGCGTCCCCAGCTCCAGGACACGGCTGCACTGCCTGCCCCGTCCCTACCCCATTACCCCCTGGGGGACGCAGGACTGCACCCCTTGCGGGAAGGAGCCAGACCCTTCAGAGGTGGCCTGATGGGCAGCAGAGCTCCCTGCCAGCCTGCGCAGGGCAGAGCAGGAGCCAGCAGACCCAGCCAGGACCCCCAGCCCCCGTGGTGGAGGAGCAGTACCCACTGGCTGGTCCCAGCCAGAAGGAAGGAGCACAGGCCAGTAAACCCTCTCTCTGTCCCTGCGGTCCCCACATGGGGTACAGTGCTATCCGTTGCCAGGCACTGGCCACACAGCCCTGAGTGTGGCTTGGGGCAACACAGCCACTGCCAGGCTCATCCCCGCCTGCTGCCTGGCCACATACCCCCTTCCCTTGGCAAGCTGGGCAGGTAGGACAGTGGCCTGGCGGGCAGGACAGCACGTGCACGCTGAGGCGGCACCACACAGGCATTTCAGTGGCAATGTTGGACACAGTGGTTTGGTCCTTGTCCCCATCCCTGTGCACTCACTTCCACCCCTGGGCTGGACATGCAGACACACAGGCAGCCCACACTGCCAGGTGGCCCAGGGAGCTGGCCCAGGTTAAAACCAAGCCCATTTTGTCCTGATGGCTTTTAGCAGGAGCAGCTCACAGCTCTAGCTGTTCCTGTAAAGCAGAAGTGGCGATGAACAATGACAGAGGAGCAGGAATGATGGGCTGGGGTGGAAGGTCTGTAACCCAGCCCTATCAGACTGCACACACAGCCCTGGCCATACATGTGGCCTCTTAAATCCACCTCCCTGGGGTCTGCTGCTTGCACTCGGGCTGCTTCCCCACCTCCTTTGAGCCAGCCAGCTCCTGGTCTTGCACAGGAACAGTTAACTCTTAGGCAATTTTGAGTATGTAGCATCCCAGCTCTGTGCATCCTTGACTGCCCCCCAGGGAGAACATCTCTGTGAGGGGCTCCAGGCTCCCGCAGCAGCAGCAAGATGCAAGCAGCTGCCCTGGCCACCTGAGGACAGTCCCTCGAGCCTCCCAGCTTGGGCTCACTCCAGTACAAATCCAGAGTGGAGAACCACTTCCCAGACATCCCCTTTCCCTCTCCGACTGACCCATGCCTTAGTTCTCCCAAAGCTCTTCTCCATCAGACATGGGGCAAGTCCCTGTTGCTTCCTACCCCACGGTCCCCCCCCGTATCTGTCCCGGTTCCCAGCGAAGCATCAGTGACCACGGTCCTTCCTCCCAGGCTGCCCTCACCCTTCCCTCTGAGGCACACGCTTGGAGTCAGGCCCATGGGCAGCACCCCAGCCTACCCCCACAGGACCCCACCTCAGGGTGCATCTGGTTGAAGGAAGGAACAGAATCTGGAGAAAGGCAGAGTTGGCTGAAGACTCTGAAGCTTGCAGGACCTATTCCCCTGTGATGCAGCTGGGATCCATGGGCTCCGCATGCCGTGAGGGCACCTCACAGGAGCTGGCACCACTAATACAGGGCTCCAGGGATGTGGTGACTGCTGCTTTAATGAGGAGGGTGTCCCCAGAGCCCCATCACCACCCAGGGCCTGCCCCAAACCTATCCCAACAGGGGTGCCTGCAGACCGCAGGTCCTTCCCTGCTGGGCATGGAGACCCAGGCAGGGATAGCGTACAGCCAGTCCAGCCCCAGGCCCTCGGGGTCTGCAGAGCCCAGCAGAGCCCCCCGTGGGGCAGCTCAGCACCGAGAGCTGTCCATGCAGCCTCTCCCACTACGGGAAAGTGTCTCCAGAGCAGGAGCCAGGGGATGGTTGCAATGAGAACAGCCTCACTGGGAGGCACCGGGGATCCTGGGGGCTTCGCACACTCCCCCCGCAGTAACTCTGAGCACGATTGGTGCGTAGCCATAGGAACATCACTTAAGACAGTCACCTTGGTAACCACAGCTACACGCTCTCATGGAGCACGTGCAAGGCCCTGTGCACTCCTGGTCGGGGTCCCCCGATTCTGCACCCGTGTTGCAGCCTGCTACCTGCCCAGTCAGCAGGTCACACTGCCATGCGGGACCAGTGGGGACAGGGACAGACCTCTCCTCACTGGAGGCACTGCACCATCCACAGTACCATGACAGCAGCGGGAAATCAACACCAAGACCAGAGCAGGGAGTCAGACCCTTCCAGAGTCCCGTGGGCCAGCGTGGCCACGGACACCTCTGCCCGGAGGTGTGCACTGGATGGACTGCCATCTCCTCCTGTCCCACAAGTCACTGAAGCCCCATCAGCTCCTCATGTGGAGCCAGAGCATAAGGATCCCACACACACACACTCCCAGCCCATTGATGCAGGAGAGGAGCATGCCTGGCTCTGACACATGTGAGGACACAGCCAGGAGGAACAAGACCCTGGAGCCTGCCCCACCATGGACAGGCTGGCAGAAAGCACATCTGCTTCCTCCATCTCCCCACACCACCATTGGGCAGAACTGCAGGTAAGCACAGCCCAGGAACATGGTTCAGCCCAAGGACAAGTAAATCCAAGCATTAGGTTCCCACACCTCCCACCCTCATCTCAGCAAGCATCTCTGTATCCCTGCACAGTGGGCAGCAGGCACAGACCTACGGCAGCACAGCCAGGTGAACAGCCAGCCCCTCGATGTATGGGCGATGCCACGGCCCAGGCTGACGCAGCTTGCCATCCTGCACAGCTGTAGGGCTGCACAGACTTCAGGACTGCCCTGTACCTGTTGCAATCCTGCCCTCCGCCCTCCCGGCTCCAGCTTCCGAGGAGCATGACACAGCAAGAAGCAAGAAACCCAAGGACCTCCACGAATTACACAATCCACGAAGCAACCTGGACAGCCCTGCTGCTGCCAGGACCTACCGCCCCCTCATCATCGCCACCAGCGAGGTCCCATCACCATCCCTTCACTCAGCCTCACCTGCGATGACCTTGGCCCTGCCCCAGCACAGCCCCTGCACTGCCCCAGCACCCCAACCTTGCAGTCGCCCTGGCCTCCCTGCCAAAGCTCCAGACCTCAGCAGCAGAGCTCAGGGTCCAGGGCTGCCAGTGCTGACCCCATGTCTAGGAGTGTATATCTGACCTGTTCCCAGGGACTCGGTGCTGCCCAGGCGCAGACACTATCCAGAGCTGGTGTCGGGGTGGCTGCCACCCCAGAAAAACATCCTGCCACTGCAGGAGCCCAGGGCGCCCACTGATCAGCCAGCCTGAACACACTGCTCAGCTTCACCCGCTTAGCCCTTAGGTAATAGGATAACATTGCCTCCATCTGTTTGTCTGGGACCGAGACGCTAATCGCCTCTCTGGCACCCCTCCCCTCCCTGCACCCCTGCCCGGCCCTGCCTCCAGCCCTGTCCCACCTTGCAGAAGCAGCACAGGGCCAGCACAGGGCATTGCTGCTGCACTGGCAGGAGTCGGGGAGAGGTTCCAGGCAGCAGCTGGCCAGGCAGGCACAGTGGAGACAGAGCAGGGCAGGATTGAGGCAGGCTCCTGAATCAGCCACGGCCTCCTGCAGAGGCTGAGAAGCCTCTCCATGTCCCACAGACTTGGGCTTCTCCTGTATCAGGGAAGGACAGTCCTTCCCCTTCAGAGCTAGGAACAAAGCCCTGCAACAGGGATTGCCTACACAAGCCCAGCTCCACGGGGCCTCGCTCCCACTGGGATCTGCTATTCTGCTGCAGAAAGAGGAGGACCAGGTCAGAGTGCTGTCTTCTGTGGAATGATCTGCTTCAAGTGTTCAGAAATGATGCTGCCACAGCAATCAGATTTGGGCCCTGCAAATCATGGATGTGCTCTAGGAGCAGGCAGGACTGACTTCATTGAACACACAAGTCAGTAGAAGAATAGCTTGGATAAATGCCCACATCTCAGTACAAACACAATTCATCCCCACCGCACATATTCCAAGGCTGCACCTGCCCTGCATTGGCAGCCAGTGCTTAGACAACTGGCACAGCCCTGCAGCCCTGCGGGGAAGCACCCCTCGCAGCGCAGCAGCACCCTGAACCGCCTGGCACAGCAAGGCACGGCTCGACACAGTATGGCACAGCGACTCCCCTGTACGGAAACACGCAGCACAGCCCACGCAGCGCGGCCCACACAGCACAGCCAGCCCCTGCATGGAAACACGCAGGACAGCCCACGCAGCTCGGCCCACACAGCACAGCCAGCCCTGCACGGGCAGCCTGAATTATCTGGAGGATTTACAAGGTGAAGTGGCAACACATTTCAGCGGTCCTGGAATGAAGCTGCAGGCTCTGAAAAGAGCCTGCTGAAGCCAGAAAAAGCACCCACTATTCTTGTGCATTAGCATTTTATGTTTCCTTTGTTTCACCCTCTGGTTTCCAAGCCTTCACCCTGAAGCTTGACATACACTGCTTGCTGCACGCCACAGCTCAGCCTGCCTAGCGCACAGGGAGAAGGGGCTGGCTGAGGCTGGGACTTTCTGAGCCCCATCCTCACAGAGGTGTCCATATGGTGTGCACGTGCACAGGGGTCCCTGGCTTCTCAGCTCGTCCCTGCCCTGGGATGGGACATGGCAAACGTCTGCAGTGAATGGGGTTGGCAGGTCACAGCCTGGGGACGGGGGCAGAAGCTGGAGTCCTGCTCCTCTGCAAGCCCCAGCATTGGTTGCACTGGTGCACAGCGAGCAGTAGGTGGGAACACACCCTCAGGGACACGCTCCAGGTGTGCACACCTGGAGCAGGAACAGCGTCAGCCAGACCCTCCATTGGCAGGAACTAGCCAGTACTGTGCCAGGTAGGGGCTGGGGTCCTTGCTGGGCACCAAAAAACCCCTGTGGAGAGGGAAGAGAGAAGGCTGTTCAGAGGAGCACGCAAAGGCCAGGGAGTGCACAACTCGGGGCAGGAGACCGGGCCTGCCACCAAGCAAAGAACATAAGGCAGGTAGGGGACAGACCAGCCCCAGATCACGGGCAGACGTGTGTCATTCACCATCTCCCACTCCCAAAGCCCATGTCCCCCCTACTTTTCCCCCGCTGTGTCTTACAGCTCAAGCTGCTTCTCCACCAGCTGTGGGCAGTAGCTTCCCCACTCCCCTCTCCTGTGTTGTCCCTCATGCTTCCCTGCCCCCAGTATAGCTCTGGCTGCCCTTTTCTTCCTCTGTGCTAGGCTCTGGCCCTACCACAGTCACAGCAAGCAGCTGCTGCATCCCTCCCCTGCCTACATCCATTCGGTGCCCTGGGAAGCACGCGCTGCCCCTGCCCTTGGCCTGGCATCCTGGGGTAGGGGCACCCACCATTGCTTTGCTTCCCTTTGTGGGACATGAGCTCTGGCAGCCGCCAGCAATGGTGCTGCAGGTTCACTGTGCACATACGGAGCTGGCTGGCCTCACACCATGTCGCTGCAACTCCCCTCATGCCAGCCTGACAGCAGCCACAGAGGCAGCCTAAATGACTCAGTGCAGCCAAAGAAAATGCCTTTCACAACATGCTGCACATTCACACCCGGCTCCACCAAGACCTTGCCCTTGTCTGTGGAGCAGCGCACATGCAGCGCCCAGTCCGTGAGCACAGCTGTGGGGTGACCAGCTGTCAGCCATGATCACCAGCCACACCAGTGCTGGGGACGGGCAGTGCTTGCAAAGGGTCCGGTGTCCTCGGGCAGGGCAGTAAAAAGCCCCATTGCATGAGGCAGCATCTGAGCAGCCTAGGCTGGAAGAAGCACCCACACCAGTGTGATGTCCAGGAACCCTCCTGTCCTCTGAGGCCAGTGATACTTGTCCCAGACAAAGATCCTGGATCCCAGCGGGATGGGCCTAGGGGGATCCCATCAGAGAGGGCACTCTGGATCCCAGCTGGATGGGCCCAGGCAGACCTGGTTAGCCAGTCTCTCCCAGGACCTTTCCTCCTGATGCCTCCTCAAAGCACGTCATGTAGTAATGACCTACCCCTGACTCATAACTGCTCCTGCATTGCTTGCAGTCTGCCTAAACGCGTCCTGTCCCCTCCAGCCTGAGCCCTGCCAGCCTTTGCCAGCCCTCACAAGCCCTGATTCTGCCCTCAGCTCTCCACACAGCTGCCCCTGAGCACCGCAGTTGGGCCTCTGTCCCCACTGCCCCAGACAGGCCATCCCCTCCTGGGATAAGGCTGCAGGGCCCTCACCAGCCTGAGCCCTCAGCCCCCACCGCCTCCCGTCGGGAGGCCCAGGGCATTTCTGAAGGCAGAAAGGGAAGGACAGAACGGTGCTTACCTGAAACGACTCTCACGGGCACAGGGTCACAGCACTCCCTCTTCATCAACCTGCGGACAACAGAGAGCAAGGACAGCATCAGTGCAGCGCACCGCATGCATGGCCCCCGGGCGTGCTGCACCCATGTGGACAGCAGATTCAGCCTCAGGACAGGAGGGAGGTGTGGAACCCGCAGGGCTGGGAACAAGAGCATCCCCAGAGCAAAACTCCTACAGAACACCAGGGAGGGAGGCAAGGTCACCTTCGGCTTGCACCAACACCTGCTGCCCCGCCACAGCAGAGCGTCCCTGGCCTCCCTACGCAAGCAGAAGCACTGCGCCCCGAGCCCTCCTGCCCGCACAAGCCCACCCTCACCCCGTGGACAGGCACGTCTGCTGCCCCGCAAGGAGAGCCACAGGGGCTCTGCCCCTTGCCCAGGCAGGCCGGAGGACTGGCAGTCCCCTGGCTCCACTGGCCCCACAGCACGGCTTGGCGAGACCAGTGCGAGGGCAATGCAGCTTCCTGAGGGAACAGTCCGGGCCCGAGCACCAGGGAAGGTGGACGCAGCCACCCTGGGTCGGCGGGGGTCCTCAAGCACCTCTCCCACCCTGGGTCGGCGGGGGTCCTCAAGCACCTCTCCCACCCTGGGTCAGCGGTGGTCCTCAAGCACCTCTCCCATGCTGGGTTGGTGGGGATCCTCAAGCACCTCTCCCACCCTGGGTCAGCGGGGGTCCTCAAGCACCTCTCCCACGCTGGGTCAGCGGGGGTCCTCAAGCACCTCTCCCATGCTGGGTCGGCAGGGATCCTCAAGCACCTCTCCCACGCTGGGTCAGCGGGGGTCCTCAAGCACCTCTCCCACGCTGGGTCAGCGGGGGTCCTCAAGCACCTCTCCCATGCTGGGTTGGCAGGGATCCTCAAGCACCTCTCCCACCCTGGGTCAGTGGGAGGCCTCAAGCACCTCTCCCACCCTGGACCAGTGGGGGTCCTCGAGCGCCTCTCCCACCCTGGGTTGGCAGGGATCCTCAAGCACCTCTCCCACGCTGGGTCAGCGGGGGTCCTCAAGCACCTCTCCCACCCTGGGTTGGTGGGGGTCCTCAAGCACCTCTCCCACCCTGGGTTGGTGGGGGTCCTCAAGCACCTCTCCCACCCTGGGTTGGTGGGGGTCCTCAAGCACCTCTCCCACCCTGGGTTGGCAGGGGTCCTCAAGCACCTCTCCCACGCTGGGTCAGCGGGGGTCCTCACCTCAAGCACCTCTCCCACCCTGGATTGGTGGGGGTCCTCAAGCACCTCTCCCATGCTGGGTTGGCAGGGATCCTCAAGCACCTCTCCCACGCTGGGTCAGCGGGGGTCCTCAAGCACCTCTCCCACCCTGGGTCGGCAGGGATCCTCAAGCACCTCTCCCACCCTGGGTTGGCAGGGGTCCTCAAGCACCTCTCCCACGCTGGGTCAGCGGGGGTCCTCAAGCACCTCTCCCACGCTGGGTCGGCAGGGATCCTCAAGCACCTCTCCCACGCTGGCTTATCTGCTCCCAGACAGAGTCCTGGGCGGGACGCAGCCTGAGAGCAGAGGCAGGCTCGAGCTGAAATGCCAGCAATGCTAAGGGTCAGTTCCTCCACAGGGTCGACCCTCTTGTTCTCTTGTTCGGGACGAGCAACAGGGGACCAGGGCCCCATTGAGCCCACCTCTAGAAGACGACACGGCAAGTGCTCCAGGCTAAATTCAGGACAGCTACGGGCAGCCAGGAAAAGAGAAAAGTGTATCCATAATGTCTGTGCTCTTTTATGTGCTGGGAATGTGCATGCTCTCTCTCCTCGCTTCTCATTAAAGATCCTTTTTGGGTGAGTGGCTGAAATGGCTGCTCTGTTGTAGAAAATTAAAAATGTATGACTTGGGATTTCTTGGAGCACGCCTGTTGTGCTGCAGCTGGTGTCAGCAAGTGCAAGGTGCTGTGGGGGGAAGGGGCCGTGGCAAGGATCCCATTTTTGCAGAGAGCTCGCGGTGTGCCACACGGGCAGCTGGGGTGCCACCAGGCTTTAAAAATTTTATAAGATATACTCCAGCCTCCACTGGCAGAGGAATCACAGACACTATGATGCACCTGGAAAACTTAGCGGCTATTGTGTGCCTCTCTGTAAAATGACACTGCTGAGGTGCCAGTGGGGCCATAGCACGATGCTCCGGACACAGCTGCCACTGCCCCATTGACTCCTCTCTTGAGAAAAGCTCACAAGACACCTGTGCCATGAAAACAGAGCAAATCTACCACAGCTGTTTACGTAAGACCTAAACAAAATAGCACAGGGCATGTGTGTGGCCTGCTGGGACATTTAGTGACCGCAGTGAACTGAGTCTCCCTCCTGTCCCTTAGCACTGGAAATACCAAGACTGACTAGGGCCGGTGGGGGGGGCAGGGGACTGCTGTACCTGCAGGGACCTCAAACCTCAATGAGCACAGCCTTGCAGGCCTTAGGGCTGAGGGGTAACACCCCTGGGCACAGGGTGGCACAGGGTGGGACACCTACACTGCCTCCCTCCCATCCATGCACCATCTGAAATCCCTTGCTGCAGCAAGGTCCAAAGCCGGGCAAGGGCACAGACCAGCCCCAGCCCTCCCACCCCACCACTGTCAGCAGTGCCAGGAGACTTGTTTGCTGCAATTGGGAGGCTCAGATGAGGGGGTGGGTTGTGTGGTGCCACAGAGCAGGAACTCCCCATCCACTAAAGGCACCTCCAGCAGCTTGTGTTCCCAGCTCACCCCACTACCTTCGGGCAGCCTCAGCCCATGGACGCGGTGGGTTTGGGCTGGAGCTACACAGCATGGCTACAGCTACATGTCACCAAAGGTGGCATAATAACCAAACACCCCATCATGCCTGGTGGCCCAGCTCCACACCCTCTGGGCCTCCGCGTGGGCATCAGACAGACAGCTAACCAAACCACACACGCGCAGCAGTCATCTGGAGCACGGGAGCCTTCCATAAATACGCACCAAGGCCCCAGGTTGTGATGGCTGCTGGCACAGCCGCAGCACAATCCTGGGAAGCTGAGCTGTGAGCCCCCGGTGGCACCCTGTCCTGACCCAGCCAAGCACCAGCTGCACTTTACCACCATCCCCCCGGGTATGAGAGGGCTGGGGCAGCACAGGCAGCACCGCGAGCAAAATGGGCAACAGAGCCTGCGGTGAATAGGTGCCTGCACAGCCATCATCCTGGGCACAGCCCCACATGTCTAATGGGTGCAGGACTGGGCACCAGGGCTCCCTGAGAAAATGCAAAACCAAGGGCACTCAGAAACAGGAGGCAAGAATGACCAAAGGGCAAGAAAAACTGTCATAAGAAGAGAAAGGAAAGAGCGGAGATTGCTGCCTTAGAAGGAGGCAAATAGGAAGGGACAGGGATAAAAGGCTGTAACATCCTGAACAGTCTGCAGAAAGGAGACGACACTTCTGCTCTTTTCATCTCACAGCATGAGGGCAGCGGAAAATGTCATGGGATCTCACACTAAGAAAAGGAAATACTTTTCCGCATCGCCCGTAACTAGATAGTGTAGCTCACGGCCACAGGAAGCCCTTGAGGCCCAGAACGGCGCGAGTTCCCAGCCAGATCTAGAGATTTCTGCGGGTGAGGATACCAAAGTTACCAGCGGCAGCAATCTGGCGAGGCTGTGCAGCCCCCTCCTGCAGGCTCCACTGCAGCCTGCTGACGGCCAGCAGGATCACCCCTCAGCGCAGGCAGCTGGTCCCCGGCTCCCGCAACACCCGCTGCCCCTCTGCAGCCCCGGGGCAGTGCCAGAGGCGGGCCAGGCAGCAAGATGGTCCCAAAGGGTGGCTCTGAACTGCGGAGCGGCTCCCAGCACCGGCAGCAGCCTTGCTCGATCTCCAGCAGGATGGCTCTTCCTTCTGGCTCTCGTCCGCACCGACTCCATCCCACCCTGACCTCCAGAGCAGATCTGGGCCAGAATGACAACCTCCTGGGCTCCTCCTGAGCTGGGCCTCTCGAGCACCATCTTTTCTGTCCTCAGGTGACGAGGGCCCAGTAGAACATCAACCATGGGAATATACATGCAGTAACATCAAAGGCACCGATCTGCATGGGAAGCAACTCAGGAGATAAATTAAATACTTATAATATGAGCATCTCCTCCCAACCCTGATAACAGGCAAAGGAAATTTAAGTTTATTATTGGACCTGATAAATTAAACTCTTCACAGAAGAATAAATTATGTAGATGATCTGCGATGTATTTAGACTGCAGCTTGCACACCGCCAGGATCCTAGCCCTCACAGTCCCTGAGGATCCTGCTGTCTGTAGAGCCAGAGGGGCCTTGTTCAGACTAGCAGGGAGAGCTCCAGGGAGGTTGTTATTCCTCTTGCTCATGAATGGCAATTCTGCCTTTCACTTGTTTCAGTTTGACTCTTTTATTACGAATGTCCAGATTCCCTGCTTTTCATTCAGCTTCTTCCCTTTCCGGGATAAGAGGCAAGGACTGCAGACTCGCAATAAGCACAGCAGCTGGTTCGCAGCAGTTTAACAAACACGACATGATCAGAAATGACAAGTCAGTGGAAGTAAAACGGTCCGCAAGACAGAACTGGGAGCATCTGGAGACTCCCATCTCAGGAGGGTTGTGGGAATGCCTCTCTGTGCAGAGACATCCATGGGGTTATGATGTGGCAGATGGGATACACACAGATGCCTGTGATCAGGGTTCATACAGAGGGAACATGCCCATTTCTGCCTCCTGAGGTCTTCCAGGGCCCTGACCCCACAAAGGGACAATGCCACTTGGTCCCTCTCACAAGCATTGTCAAAGAATCCATTCCAGCTGCTCCAGACAAGAAACGCAGACAAAGCCTTCCCCAGCAATAGGGCAGCCACAAACCCGGGCCAAGGGCTCCTGTGCCATGGGCAGACACCACTGCACATCTCTGTGCAAGATCAAGCTCGGCCACTGGTCTGGCCACACCGCTGCCAAATTGCCACCATAGCACGGCACTGCCTGGCACAGCCTGGTCAGGCACAGCTGCTCCACATAGCCCCCACGGGCCTGTGGGACTCAAGCTGGAGGTGAGCAGACAGTCAGGGCGAGCTTGAGTACGGCTATCATGTCCCAGCCAGCTCCTGTCACAGCTCCAGGGATCTGCGACCCTGCAGAGGAGCAGGAGACATCAAGGAAGGGGTACAGCCTGCAGCCCCCAAGCCCCAGCATGCGATGTCCTGTATCCCCACGCATGCCGGGAGCTGTAGTCCCTTTCTACCAAGGCCACGAAACATTACATTATGCTTTAAGGACATGTCTGAGCCTCCGCTGAGCCTCCTCCGGGCAGGGGAAGGTCCCCCGGGCAGCCCTGCCTGTGGCCAGCTTCCGCCAGTGCTGAACAATACCGTCCAGGGCTGAGCACTTGCGGGGCCACTGCGTTTCCTGCCATTCTTTGCATTCCCCTGAGGATGTCTATAAAAAGCAGAAGAATCCAGACCTGGAAGTCTAAACCACTCCTTAAATAAGACAGGAATGCCAGCCTCTCCAGGGGCAGGGAGCCCCACAGTCCCCAAGTGGGGGAGCAGCTGTAGGGATGTGGGACACAGCCCAGGACCCATCGATTCTGTCCTGGGGAGAAGTGCAGCCCTGAACCAAATTGCACCTTCGGGTTTCTCAGTGCAAACGAGGCCCAGCCAACCACCAAACCCATCCCTGCCCACCGAGGTCTCTGCTGTTCTGGAGCTTGCAAAGTCATCCACCTTGCATGAAAGAGCAACCCAAAGAACCAGCTCCTTCCGAACGAGCAGCCCCTTAAAGCAGGGGCTGGGCTGGAGCATAACTGCCTGGCCCCGCCATGGAGGGCTCGTGGCAAGTCGAGGGTGCAGGAGGGTGTTTGTGGGGCGCACATCCTGCATATGTCTGGGGGCTCAGCTCTGCTTGGGGAGGGCTCACTGTGGTGAGAAGCTGGCACTGATGGTCCCCCTGCACTGTCCCAGGCTCTGCACAGCCCTGTTCCCACCCAAAGTCACCTGTGCAGTCACAACTGAGTCCATACAACACCCAGAATCACAAACTCACAGAGCTGCTGTCAGTGAGGGGAAAGCGCGCTGCTGCCAGAGAAGATTTTTCAATATTTAATGATAGAAGAGTCTCCTGATCGACCTGCTTCTTGGGTTACGGACGTCTCCATTCATTCGACTCCCCATAACGAGATGGGCAGCCTGACTACTGGTAGTGGCACAGACACCCCATCCCCTGAAAGTTTGGGCTGATCCTTGAGAGACTTCCACAAAGCCAGCACTGCCTCCCCTTCCCACGCTGCCAACAGGAGCCAAGACACTCATGAACCAGAGCTTTTGCCTGTTGTCACAGTTACAGCAGCTAAGCTGCATTTAGGAGTAGGATGGCAATTTACTCTTTGTACTCGTTTTAGCTGCACGACCTCCCCCTGCTCCAGGTCTGCCATGGCAGAGGGGATTCCCGCCCCACAGCACTGCCAGTCCCACGAGGCCACGGAGCCCCCGCTGCACCCCACAGCTCCTGCTCCTTGTGTCCCTAGTGCCACGGGCAGAGCCGGACCACCAGAACCCACCTCCGGGGCTAGCAGTCGGCGCTGGGCTGGGGAAGGAGGCAGGCAGAGGGGGCCGGAGGGGGCAGGGCGCAGCTGGTCCCCTTGCTGCCCAGGAAGGAACCCCTTCCCTGCCCCGTGGCTCTGCTCCCCTCAGCTTCTCCGGCTCCCCTCATAGCTTCTCCTTGTCTCCTGCACAAAGGGAGAGCGGGGCAGGAGCCAGGAGCTCTGCTGGGTGGCTCACCCTCCCGACATGACCTCTCAGTTTTGGCCCATCCCTGGAATACTCCTTGGTCCAGGAGGCAGCTGCCAGGAGCAGCTCCACTCCCACGGCCCCGGCCCTCACGGGAGAGCCCAGCTCTGCCCCAAATGCCATTTCCATCCCCTGGCCCAGCTCTGCAAAGCCCCACTGCAGCCACACGCTCTGTGCTGTGCTCCAGGGCAGAACCAGCTTGCCATCGCCCCCGGGCTCCTGCACTGCCCCCATCAGGGAGCCTCACCCCACCAGGATGCCCCAGCTTCACGCCCACTTTGCCGCGCTCTGTGAGAGGGGAAGGGGAGCCCAGCCTGCCACCCCAGCCCCCCTCCCCACTCCACGCACACCCCACAGCGCCGAACTCTGCTCCTCACCACGTGCACACACATGCCTCACCATTTGCCTATGCACTTACGCACTCCTGTGCGGAGGCAGCAGTAATAATTTTTAGCTGGTGGAAATCTCAACAGAATATTCTGTAGGGCTGCTTGTGTGTCTGTGTGCACCTCCAGAACACAACAGTGGTTTAAGTGAAGAATGCAGTACAAAACACAAACAATACAGCTACACATTATTCATATCATGATACTAACAATAATAAGAATATTTAGGTGTTATATGAATATTTAGGTGTTACATACTGTACAACAGAAAAAAAACGGTTATTATCTGAAAAAAGGACTTTGTAATATGGTCCTTTGTGCCTCTTTTTGCCCTCAGCTCCTTTTGCCACATACCTTGCAAGTTTGGCATAGTGAGCAAAATCTCCACAGAGGGCTACTGTGCAGGTGCAAAATGCACAAGAACTTTGTAATGCATTTAAGTGTTAATATAAAAAGAAACTATGGAAACTTGTTATGTATTGTCTCCATTACCTGCATGTGACCTGAGACAGAATGACAATGAAAGTTTTTAGTGACGTTTATAAAGTTCGGGGGGGGAAAGGCCCTACCGTGCCCCAGGTAGGAGCCATCCCTACCCCCACACTGCTCCCAGGCAAGTCGAGCCCCAAGCCTCATCGCCTGCACACAAGTAATGCCCACACCACGCACTGTGCCTCAGGCACAGTCCCGCAGTCCCGAGGTCTCTATCTCCCACTCACACTCTCAGAGCATGGGGTCTGTGTAACATCCACAGCTGCGTGGGCCGCAGCAAGCGACACTTGGCCAGCCCAGCAGACACTGACCAAGAGCAATTGCACATCCTGGGCAAAGGCACCCTCTGGGAGACCTAGACCAAGAGAAGACCAGAGCCCTGCAGAGGTCAGTGCCCAAGTCCTCAGCTTCTCTGCTTACAACCCAAAACTCTGGCACAAACACACAACGGCTAAAAGAACGCCTTGTATGCTAACACAGCAAGACATTTTCCCTCCATGCCTTGCTATAGGTATAGTTGCAAAGCTAGCCTCATGTTTGACTATGTTTCTCACAGATGCCTGACAGATGTAACCCTTACATCACCGAGGGCTTTGAGGATCCCTGTCCATAGACATCTAGGCAAGAAAGAGCAGGTACGGTTCCTGTTTAAATCCTATTTGCTTAAACCCATTGCTCCCTTCATGCTGGCATCCTGATTTACACAAGCATCCACAGGCACTCATAGGTACCAGTACCTGTGCAGTCAAACCCAGCTCTGGAGTTTCCTGCTTCCGTGACCCAGTTTTGGCAGAGTAGGAGAGTGGCAGACTCTCACTTTTCCAGCAGTTCCCCAAGACATCAGGGACAGGCAAAATTGCAAGCTGAGGCCCACACACAAGAACACAACCACGCAAATCCCACACACAGGACTGTCCAGTACACCCTGAGCCCAGAGAACAGCTCATTATCCATGACAGCCTGGGGTGGAGATGGCTTACTACACAAATTGTGCTTACACACAGATAACAGAGCACACAGAAAAATGGTGCACTGAGCGTCATGCATAAGTGTGTGCAAAGCCCTGAGGGTAGATTCACCCAATTATGCACAGATACAGAAGGACCACAAACAGACAAGTTACAAAAGCAATGGCACATGCTACAAAAGCAATGCCATGCCTTCACCAGAAGTCCCCCTGCCTACCTAAATGCTTCTGGACCATACCGTAGGTGTCATGGTCCCCATCCTCTGATGCACGCTCTGCCCATGTGCATGCTACCAAAAAGCAGGACTCCTGTTCCCCTGCACATACCCCCAACCACAAACCATGGCCCCTACTTCCCAGCATGTATGTGTCGCTGCAAACCACGGCATCTATCCCCAAGCACATTCAGCTCACTGCAAACCACAGCTCTTATCCCCCAAAATAGACACCCTCTACAGCCACAGCCCCTACTCTCCAGCCCACATTCCCCAAAGCATATCACAGCCCTTACTCCCCAGGAGGCACCCAGTTCCGATGCAAGCCATGGCTCCTATCCCCCAAGACATCCCACTGCAAACTACAGCTACGGCCACCCCACGCATACATCCCAATGCAAGCCACAGCCCTGTTCCCCAAAACACATATCCAACCGCTCACCACAGCCCCGAACTCCCAGGCTGGGCACCCAACCACAAACCATGGCCCAAATTCCCTGGCACAAACGCACCGGACTGCACACTGCAGCCCTGTGCCCAGCACATACGCCCCACTGCAAACCATGGCCCCGCCTGGCAGCACACCAATGCAAACCACAGCCCCTGCTCCCCTGCACGCCCCACGGCCCCTCGCCCCACGGCCCCCCAACGCCCCGCGCAGCTACCCCCCCGCACCCCACGGCCCCCACCCACCCGGGCACCCCCTGCACAGCAGCGCACAGCCCCCGGCCCCAGCTGGCGAACCCGCCGCCAGCCGCGGCTCCACCGGCACCCGGGACTGCTGCAGCCGCCTCCCACCCGCCGTGGCACCCGCCCCGGGCAGCCCCGGGTCCAGCCCGCCGGCGGGCAGAGCCCTCAGAGCCCTCCCGCCGGTGCCCCGGCGAGCCGGCGTTCCTCCGCCCGAACGCGCACCGGCGCGCCCGGACCCGGAGCCGGAGCCGGACCCTCCGCGGGCGCCCGGGGCGCGATCCCCGGGGCAGCGCAGCCGCCCGCTCCCCCGCGCAGGGATGACCACGCCGCCGCGGGCGTCCGGCTCCGCTCCGCGCACCGCGCTCCGCGCTCCCCGCCCCGGCCCCGCCGCCGCCCCCGCCGCGTGGGGCAGCCCGGCGCGGGCCCTGCCCCGGGGCCGCTCGTTACCTGTGGGGCGGCGGGCGGCGGGGCCCGAGCCACCATAGCCGCGGCGCGGCCGGGGGCAGCGGCGGCCGCCGGCAGCGGGAGAGGCGCGGAGCGGAGCGGGGCGGCGGGCGGGGGCGGCGGGGCCGGGGCGGGGAGCGGCGCGCGCGGCGGATTCTCCGCGAACTCGGCCCCCGCCGCCAGCAGCGGGTGTTAGTTTAAGGAGTTGTCATGGCAACGGGGAGCCGGTGCGCGCGGGAAGGGGCGGGCGGAGGGAAACTTCAGAGGCGGCTGCTCCGGCTCTGGCCCCGGCACCCGCACCGGGGGTCTCCGCCCCGCGCCCGCAGCCGCCACCGGCACCCCGGGCTCTCCGCTCCCCCGCTCCCCGGCGCCCCTCAGCGTCCCGCGCCCCGGCGCTCCCGGCGCTTCGGCCCCCCGGGGTCCCCCCGGTGCCCTCCGGCACCCTCCGCCCGCCGCGCCCGCCCCGGCCCGCGGGGACGCGCTCGGCCCCGACTCGGCCTTCCCCCGCCGGCGGCCCCGCCAGCGCCAGCCCCGGGACGAGCCGGCGGGCGGCGGCCTGCGGGCGGGGGCAGTGCTGGCCCCCAGCGCACCCAGCGTGGGGCACCCCACGGCCGCGCAGGCGGGCCCTGCACTCCCAGGGCCGGGCCGTGTCAGCAGGACGCCCCAAGAGCAGGGCAGGGCTCTTCATCCTGGGGCCCCGGCACAGCCACGGCCCACGGCCCAGCCCCACGGCTCAGCCCCACGGCCCAGCCCCACGGCCCTGCCCCATGGCATAGCCTGAACTGTCCCACAGCCGCAGCCAAGACCTGCGCTGCCAGTCCAGCCCCACTGCGCCCACAGCAAAGCACGGGGGCCAGCCCACCCCGCTGACCCCAGGGCAAGGTACCAGAACTGCCCCAGCTCTGCTGGCCCCACCGGGGATACCGGGCTGCCCTTCCCAGGGCTGTCCCAGCCGCACGGCCCCAGCACGGAGCAGAGGAGCCCCAGCCCCACGCTGCTCGGGGGCAGCCGGGCTCCCACAGCCCAGCCCCGGTGCCGTTACCTGGCACAGGCCCGCGTGCTCCTGCACAGGCTGCTCTGGCTCCTGGCGCCCGCGGAGCTGGAGCCTACAGGAAACCTGCGGCCGCCAGCTCAGCCCCTTTCCTGCCAGGAAGGGGACACCCCTGGCCCCCGCCAGGCTACCGCCCCCTCTGCGCCCTGCGTCCTGCCGCAGCTGGGCTGAGGCAGCGGCCCGGGACGCACGGACGTCCTGGGTCAGGGCCTCGCCACCGGGTCCTGCATGCACACACGTGGCTGCATGTGCATATGTTTGGGGTGCTGCGGGGTGCTCTGCATCACAGGGGGTCTGTGGCATGCACAGCTCTGGGGTCTGTGCACATCCGTGGGGGTCAGGATGTGCCTCCGCATCCTATCTGGGAAGCCAGGAAACACCTTGCCAGAGCAGAGATTCTCCCTTCCTGTGGGAGCGGTGCAGGCTGGGAGGAAACCCCACCGTGAGGCCAAGAGTGGAGCGCCGGCAGCACTGCCCACAGCAGTGCCGGATGGACAGACGGACAGACAGACAGGCCCTGGCCTGGGGCACTTGCTGGGGCACACAGACCGCCCTGGCCCATGAGGGTGGGACGAGCTCAGGCAGGGCCAGGGCAGCCGAGGCAGGGTGCAGGGCCGAGCCCGCGAGCACAGGCCCGGGTCACAGCGGTGCATTACTCCACAGCAGCACCCTTGGCATGGCTCTGGCAGGAGGAAGGGACCCTGCCCTGCCCAGCTGCATCTGCGCACCCAGTTGGGACACCCCTTCCCACCCTGCTGCCCTCCCTGGCGTGCCCCCATGCCCCCTCTACCTACCCAGCCTGGCGTGCCCCCATACCTGCTCCACCTGCCCTTCCTGGCATGACCCCATACCCGTTCTGGCTGCCCAGCCTGGCGTGCCCCGGCCCCTGCTCCGCTCAGCAGTCTCCATGCGCACAGCAGCAGCATGCAGCTGCAGTGCAGCACAGGGATGCGTGTCTGAGTGGGCTCAGCTGGAAGGTCAGGCGTGCCTTCAACGGCCTGACTGAGCCGCACAAGGACCCACGCCCAGCAGCTGCAGGGCCCCATGTGCCAGCTCTCCTGAATGTCATGTCCCGCTCCACGAACAGGCTGCTGTCTCATCCCAGGCAGCAGCTCTGTCTCACCTTTGGGCAGTGGGAGTCACCCTGCAGCAGTCACACCCGGCTCTGGGGAGCCGCAGGAGGGATGGACCCGTCCAGCCGGCTGCAGAACCTCGCAAGTCTCCTCCCCATCCATGGGGCAGCTTTCCAGTATCCCCTGGGACCTGCGCTGGCCATAGCTCCTACGCATCCCTCCTCCACTCTCCAAGGGGAGCTGCGGCCACCAAGGGATGTCTTCCTGCTGCTTTCCAGGTCAGCGTTGCCACCTCAGGGGCTCGGAAATAGCGTCCAGGCTCTGTCTGTGCCTTTGGCCTGGTTTTGATCATGAGATGTTTAGTTGCAATTCTTCGGGTATTTTTTAGCTCATGGAGGCAAACTTCCCGGATTTCCTTCACGAGCCTGGAGAGCTGAGAACGCACTGTTCCCATAAAGCTGACATGTTCCCCCAGTCCCATGACTCTGAGCGTTTTCTGAGTACTGCAGTGCTCACACCAGCAGTTCAGAGCTGGTGCTGTGATAGCGTCTGCAGCCCCACGGTGTTAGGAACAAGTCCCAGCTTCACTGGGGTCATAGGAATGGGACCAAACCCTAGACACGGGAGTGGGATGGGTACTGGGCTCACAGCCCTAACAACCCCTCCTAGGCAAAACGACACGTGAACAGGTCCTGGTGGAGATCAAGCAAGCAGATCCTGGCTGCACAGCACAGGGAGCAATTAAACTGCGAGGGACAGGGCTCAGTGGGGTAGTGTGGGGCAGAACCTCTTCCTTTTGGCCAGCAGCCCCCAAGGAGGGCAGAATGGGAGACCCTGTCCTAGGTTTCCCTAAGCTGTGGTGGGGCAGCCCACTCCTGAGCTCCTTTGCATCACAGCCCAGCTGTGATACAAGCAGCATCTGACATATTGAATGTGGCAGCTTCCCTTGAGACCAATCAAGTGTAAAATAGAGCCGGTAAGAGCTGGGAGAAGAGACATTGCTCGGGGGAGAACAGCCAACAGTGTGCTCAGCTTAGGGGATCTCTGCAGCAGTCAGCACGTGTAGTGCGGACAATGAGGAACCCCATGACAATGTCTGTACGTGCAACTGACCCACAACATGCAGAAAGCCGAAGGAGGTGAGCACCTCTGAGCCAGGGCAAGCCCAAGGAATGGGCCATCCCTCCTTCTGCCCCTTAGGGAAGTCCCAGCGCAGTCCTGTGGAGTGAACCCATGTTCGTGTCCATGCAGAGATGAGAAGCTTATGAACACAACCCTGAACAACCACAGCCCGTGCCGGTGCTGGCTGAGCCTCAGCCTCGGAAGAGATACATAGGTGTGACACCATGTGTGCAAGCACATAAGGCAGGTCAGTCTGGCATGCAGTCCGGGAGGTTGAACCAGCACACAAACAGCTTCTGGCGCGGTGAAGTGGGAGTCCCAAATGGGGGGCTCTGCAATGGGGCAGGTCAATGGCGGTGCACACAATCCTGGGGGATATGGGCACACCAGCCCCAGGGAGCAGGCAGCGGGCTCAACGCGGCTGTGGGGGGTCCCCACCTCGGGCTGGCGTGGGGCAGGGACTGCAGACGAGTGCTGTGCCTTGGAGCACGGGGCCTCAGTGTGCAGAACGGAGCTCACCGCCTGCGTTGCTTTCTCCAAAGGTCAGAGAACAAGTGCGATGCAAACGCTGGCAAGTGGGAAGCAGCAGGAAGCCGAGTCTCCCAGACAGGAGTGCGGAGCCAGGCGGAGGCAGGGCCCATCTGGTCCCTGCAGTCTGGCAGCCGGGAGGATAGTAGAGACCACGCAGGGGACCCGGGGGAGGCAGGGGAAGGGGGCAGCCACGGAGGGCAGCCGGAGCTGCCCAGCTCTGGCAGAGTTTGCCCCCAGGCGTGCCAGGGATCCCCACAGTGCAGGGCTGGGAAACCAAGTCCGGCAAAGGAGCCACAGAAACTCCATAGGCACTTGTCTTCTGGGCAGTGGCGTAAACCCCACAAGGAAGGAGCTGGGATGATGACCATGGAAAGGCCAGAGGACCAGAGAGCCAGGCAGACGTCGGGGGCTGCGGCAGGCATCCAGGTGGCAGCTTCCTGCCCACCATCAAGCAAACACGGCTGCTATGGCTTCACGTGGGGATGCTACGCAACGCCCAAGGTACAGGTCTCACTGCAGTGAAGCAGAGGCAGGTGGTATCTCTGAATCTCACACTCAGTGCATGAGCTGTGCTGCATCTGGAGCAGACAACTGCCTTCCCCACATCCAGACTTCTGTAAGTGCGCTTTGCTGAGATCCTGCAGGCCCTGACAGGGGCAGCAGGGCCCAGCACCAGAGGGACAGCTCAGCTCCCCCTCCTCCTTTGAGCCTCCCTACTTCACACTTGCTCTTCCCATCACTCCGAAGGCACAGCATGGGATGGCAGGGAGGTGGGAGGCTGGCTGAAGCCGTTGTTGCCCTTAGGAGGGGAGGACGTGGCAGCAGAGGCTGCTCCCACGCTCAGGTGCACTGCACAGTGACAGAGATCTGCACAGGAAAGCAGAGGGGCTGGGCTGGAGCCAGCTGGGGTCAGAGCCGGGCTGGCAGTTGCTGTGGGGCCAGCGCCGTGCCCAGCGCTCCTGGCAGCACAGAGGGGATCGTGCCTCGGCATGCTAGCTCCTTCAGCCTCCATGCAGGTCCAGTCTCCAGGAAGGCCAGGACATGGGCAGGGAACTTCTTGGGCAGCTCTGGAAGAGGCTTTCGCTCTGGCATTGGTTAGAGTGAAAACACAGCTGTGGATGCCCCGTCCCTGGAAGGGTTCAAGGTCAAGTTGGACAGGGCTTTGAGCAACCTGATCTCGTGGAAGATGTCCCTGCCCACGGCAGGGGGGCTGGACTAGATGATCTTTAAAGATCCCTTCCAACCCAAACCATTCTATGATTCTGTGTGCCAGCAAAATATCTCTCTCACCATATAGTGACACCACTTCCCCCGAGGCAATCCGAGTGCTTAGGGACTGTCTCCAAGGAGAGGAGCAATTGGCTCCAGCTGAGCACAGGCAAGGACAGGGCTAATACCTTGGGCAGAGTGTGCCAGTAAGTCTGTCCACTGGACAGCACTGCAGCTGCAGGTTCACCACTGTTCCCTGCAGCCCTTGGTGAACTGGCCTGTTCCTGTTGAATTCAATGCTCAGAGCTTCATTAGAGTCATGCTGCTGAAAGCTCTGGCTGGAGATGATGCAGCACCCACCTGTGATGACACAAAAACATCGCAGTGTGGCTCCTCAGCAGCACTGGCTACCTCAAGCAAAGCCTCAGGTCTCTGCTGGGCTCCAAGTCCTACAGACTGGCGAGTCAAGTTCAAGGTCTGGGTCCTTATCTGCAGGGTGCACCATGGCCCTGTCCAGCACAAGGAGCCCGAAGCTCTGGCCTAAGGCCATGACTGACTGCATTGCTCCTTGGGCACAGCAACACTGTCCCCAGCCAGCGTGAGACATGCCAGTTTAGGGACAGCTTGCTGAGAGCTCGCCAGGCCTCCCTCCTAGCCTCACTGCCTCCTGCTCTGAGCACCGCTGCTCCTCGCTGGGCCACCTCTGCGATCATGGGTACAAAGCAGCCCAGTCACTGACAGAAGGTATACAGCATTTATCCCCCACATTGCTCTTCCCAAGGCGAGTGCCCAGTGGCTGCACTTGCCCACCAGCACTGCTGGTGCATGTGCAATAGTTGCATTTGGGGTCTGCTTGGACCCAGCATCTCTGGGCTGCGTTCTGCCTCTGCACTGAGTCCTACCTGGCTGCTCATAGAATAAACCGGGTATTTTCCAGGACTCCTTCTCTGTGCCATGTCCCATATGCTGGATCCCTTTGCAGCAATTCCTGGATGTTCGGTACAAAGCTGGTCATCCGAGAACAGCTCTAAAAGGTGGACAAATGCAGGACGAGGTCTTGTGTTTTCCAACTCTTGATGATAGCAGAAGGTGCAGCTGTCTCTTTTCCCTGAGCTCACGGTGTAGGAGCAGCTGCTGTGGGACTCTGAAATGTCAGATCTTCCTAGCTGACACAGATAAGCCTTAGGCTCTGCCAGCAGCAGCCTCTGAACGTGCCATTAAGGGCACCCCATGCTCAGCCCTCTGCTTCCTGCAGCAGAGGCTTTGATGAGTGCATGTATCCCACTGTGCATCTGCCTGATTCGGGCTGTAATCTACCTGGGCAGACAGCACAGGCATATGGTGAGGGGGAGTGAGGTGGCAGTCCTAGGCCACTGGCTGCAGCCCATGCTTTCTCAAAAACTATGTCATGCAGCACTACTGCATCGTCGTCGCATGTAAGGCATCTCATATCTTACCACATTTCCTGCCCTCGCCACTTGTGCTGTGCTGGGAGGCGGCTCCAGAACATCACCACCTACAGCCTATACATAGCTTTCGGCAGCATTATCCTGCTCTGGAAACCTGTGGTGCTGAGGTTTGGACACAGTCCCTGTAGTCCTGCTGCTAAGGAGTCTCTGGCTAACACTTGTTAGTGAAAATGCCTCTTCTGTACCAATGTCCCGTGTTACCAGCTCCTTCTCTAGCCCATCCTGCTGCATGGCAAACACCTTGTCCCTTGGGCACCTGACTGTGTTGCAGCAGCCTGCTCTCAGCACCCACCTGTTGAATGTGAAGTCTTGGCATGTGCCTCCGATAACCCTCAACACAAGACAAACATTACTGCAAGAGTTAAGAATGCGTTTACTAGGATGCAACCATCAACAATGCTGTGCCTAGGATCAGGCAGGTGGGTGACATAAAAAGCTTTACTTGTGCTGTAAGGCAGAGTTATCTCTCTCCCTCTAACCAGATCACACCCATAAGGATGCTGGTACAGCCTTTGGCCACAGTCCTTACTCCAAACCTCTACCCTAGCTTTTGTTTTCCTGTGGAGGAAACTTGCTTTGCTGCTGCAGACACCTTGGCGTACTGAACTCTCCCTTGGCCTCTTGAAAAGTGAACCTGAAAGGTTCACACTTTGACTCTTTCTCTGAATGCCAATCTTTGTG
The DNA here is from genome assembly GCF_964195595.1 of Calonectris borealis. NCBI lineage: Eukaryota > Metazoa > Chordata > Aves > Procellariiformes > Procellariidae > Calonectris > Calonectris borealis. The sequence continues at coordinate 100,118 of NC_134312.1, read as the reverse complement.
CTTCTCCCAAAAATCGCAGACCACCTTATCTAGTGTGCAGAAATGCTGCAGGCCCCTGAGCACGGCAAGGTGCAGCTGTCTTGTGACCAGAGTTTATGTGGAGCCTCTCAGCTTCCCTGGTGCTTCACGAAGTACAGTTGTGTGAGCCAGCACAGGCAGGATGCAGGAACAACCACAAAACCACGGATGAAATGCAAAGAGTAAATTTATTTTCATTACCTCCCCAACCGGGGGATCCTCGAAGCAGCACCCAGGCAGAGGCACACAAGCAGGGATGCAGGCACTGCAGAGGTCGATCCATGCTAAAGGATCACGAAACCTGCTGTTTTCACCTGTATATCAGGGATTCGCGCAGGCGTAGTTTAGCAGTGTGCTTTGATCTTGCCCACAGCAGGCCAGGAATCTCAAGCATGTTCGATAGGGTGCCTTTAAGTCTATCACAGGCCTATGTTACCTAAACACAGATGTTCTACTTACCCAACACACAAGGCTAAACAACGATTAATATGATATATGTATTTTTCGACACCCCAACTGCAAGTGACTTGAGTGTGTTTACAATCCTCCTCACCAATCTTCCGTTATTTTCCTACAACAGTTAACCTCACAAGGTAGAAGACTTTATTCCACCCCACTGAGCATGGCCCAGCCCTTTACATGCTCAGCCTTCTGAGCCTATTTTTCATATAAACATATTTTCAAAGTATTCTCTCTACCAGCTTGCAAAGAACCCCAAATGCAAGTCCTGACCAACCTTACACAAAGAAACAACTGCATCTCCTCTGGGGTGGCATCACCAGCACCAAGGGGTACAATTTGTGTACTCCCAGGATTCACAAACAAGTCAAACTCTTGCAGTCTCCACTGGGAAAACAGATGCTGGTCTCCCAGATCATATCAGCCAGCTTCTCTGCCTGCAGACTGGGGCTACGTGAAACTGAGCCCTGCCTCCGCACTGCCCGCAGTTGGCAGCACCCACCCCATCTGGTGCGGACCAGTGAGTCTGGGCTGAGGCAGGGCTCAGCCTGAACGAAGGTCCTTCTGCAGGTGGCTGCAAGCCCTCTTGGTCGCTCCTGATCCCGAGGCTGGGTGTGCCACTCCGCCCTGTGTGGGCAGAGAGGCACGCTGACCTTCTGCAGCCAGGCCACCAGCCAGCCTAAGCACCTTCTGCGCTTGACTCTGCATCATATTCAAAAAGTCATGGCAGTCAGGCAAAGTCCTCAGTGACTGGAAAAAAGGAAACATCACGCCCATTTTTAAAAAGGGTAAAAAGGAGGACCCTGGGAACGACTGACCAGTCAGCCTCTCCTCTGTGCCTGGTAAAATCATGGAGCAGATGATCCTCCTGGAAGACATGTTGAAACATATGGAAGACAGGGAGGTGATTAGAGACAGCCAACATGGCTTCACCAAGGGCACATCATGCCTGACTAATCTAGTGGCCTTCTATGATGGAGTAACTGCATCAGTGGACAAGGGAAGAGCTACGGATGTCATCTGCCTAGATTTCTGTAAGGCCTTTTATATGGTACCTCACAACATTCTTGTGGCTAAATTGGAGAGATAAGTGTTTGACGGATGGACTGTTAGATGGATCAGGAATTGTCTGGATGGCCGCGTCCAAAGAGTTACAGTCAATGGCCAGCAGGTCGAGAGTGGTGATTCCCCCCCTCTTCTCCGCTCTCGTGAGACCCCACCTGAAGTACTGCATCCAGCTCTGGGGTCCCCACTGCAAGAAAGACATGGACCTGTTAGAGCGGGTCCAGAGGAGGCCACGGAAATGATCATGGGGCTGGAACACTTCTGCTATGAGGACAGGCTGAGAGAGTTGGGATTGCTCAGCCTGGAGAAGAAAAGGCTCCAGGGAGACCTTATTGCAGCCTTTCAATATATTAAGGGGGCTTGTAAGAAAGGTGGAGAAAGACTTTACCAAGTGCTGCAGTGACAGGAGAAGGGGCAACGGTTTTAAACTGAAAGAGGGTAGGTTTAGATTGGACATAAGGAAGAAAAGTTTTACACTGAAGGTGGTGAGACACTGGAACAGGTTGCCCAGAGAAGTTGCACATGCTTGCACATCCCTGTTTGAGCACCACGGCTTCCCTGGGCTCCTCTCACAGCAGCATCCCCTGGCAGCGCTGCAGGATGGGTGAGCCATCCTCCATGTGCCATGCCATAGTCCCTGTGGGAAGCTACCCTGTCCCCCACATGCCATGCCATGAGCCTCCTCCAGCCCAACATCACCGAGCCAGCAAATCCTCCTGGGGACAGGCTTTTAAATGGAAACCATCTGCCCTTGGAAGGGGGAGCTTGTAGAGAGAAAAGAGAGATGGGTAGAGCGAGATGTTCAGGGCAGGACTGGCTTGGGATGGAGTGGGGAGACGAGAAAGCTGGCAGAGGAGGACGGTGTGAGACCTGCATGTGTCGGACACACTCCCTGCCCTGCAAGAGGAATGAGTGCTTGCTGCCTGCCTCCCCAGGGTTCTGCTGGCATCACTTGCCCCTTCCTGCCGCTTAATCACTATTCTCTATGATAATGAGGCAACAGCTCCTTAAGGGAAACATGCCTGCTAATTAAGCCCTTAATTTGGTGACACTGCACATTTCCAGAGGCTGCCTCTCTGCCTGCCTGCCTGCAAGGATGTCCTGTCCCGGCCTGGCCACGGCACAGCCCTCTGCCCTCGTGCCCTGGCCCTGCTAGAGCCACAGGCCCCCACCACTCCAGGCTCTCATCACAGAGGGTGGGGAAAAGGAGCCACTTCCACCCCCCCACCTCAGCCATCATGATGCTGGAGAGCGGGACGCACTGTCTGCAGAGCAAGGACATGCAGGGCCACATGCCTACATGCACAGGGAGGGCTCATCTGGGCTGTGCATACACGCAGGCAGTGCTCACTGTTCACTGTGGGCAGCACTCACCATGGGCCATGTGCTCACCGGCAGCACTCACCATGGGCCATGTGAGCACCGGCAGTGCTCACCGCAGGCAGCGTACACACACACGGATGGTGCTCACTGCCGGCTGTGCACACACACAGGCAGTGCTCACCACATGCTACATGCAGTTGTGGACACTGCTCATTTGGACAGTGTGTCTCTTCACTGTTTGCTCTGGTACGTGTGTCACTGGTTCATGTTAAGTCTTGCTCCGCTTGGCAAGGACTGGCTGATGTCTCTGGTATGTGTTACATTAGCCTCAGGGCTGTGGTGGCTGGGGACAGCTATTGGAAGAGCTGGCTGGCCAGCAGGGAGTGGATCATAGAATCATAGAATCATAGAATCATTAAGGTTGGAAAAGACGTCTAAGATCATCGAGTCCAACCGTCAACCCACCACCACCATGCCCACTACACCATGTCCCCAAGCGCCTCATCTACACGTCTTTTAAATACCTCCAGGAATGGTGACTCAACCACTTCCCTGGGCAGCCTGTTCCAAGGCCTGACCACTCTTTCAGTAAAGAAATTTCTCCTAATGTCCAATCTAAACCTCCCCTGATGCAACTTGAGGCCATTTCCTCTCATCCTATCGCTTGTTACTTGGGAGAAGAGACCAACCCCCACCTCGCTACAACCTCCTTTCAGGGAGTTGTAGAGCGCGATGAGGTCTCCCCTCAGCCTCCTCTTCTCCAGACTAAGCAACCCCAGTTTCCTCAGCCGCTCCCCATCAGACTTGTGCTCCAGGCCCTTCACCAGCTTCGTTGCCCTTCTCTGGACACACTCCAGCACCTCCATGTCCTTCTTGTAGTGAGGGGCCCAAAACTGAACACAGGATTCGAGGTGCGGCCTCACCAGTGCCCAGTGCAGGGGCATGACCACCTCCCTGCTCCTGCTGGCCACACTAGTTCTGATAGAGGCCAGGATGCCGTTGGCCTTCTTGGCCACCTGGGCACACTGCCGGCTCATGTTCAGCCGCTGTCGACCAGCACCCCCAGGTCCTTTTCCTCTGGGCAGCTTTCCAGCCACTCTTCCCCAAGCCTGTAGCGTTGCCTGGGGTTGTTGTGACCCAAGTGCAGGACCCGGCACTTGGCCTTGTTGAACCTCATACATTGGCCCCAGCCCATCGATCCAGCCTGTCCAGGTCCCTCTGCAGAGCCTTCCCACCCTCCAGCAGATCAACACTCCCGCCCAGCTTGGTGTCATCTGCAAACTGACTGAGGGAGCACTCGATCCCCTCGTCCAGATCGTTGATAAAGATATTGAACAGGACCGGCCCCAGTACTGAGCCCTGGGGAACACCGCTCGTGACCGGCCGCCAACTGGATTTAACTCCGTTCACCACAACTCTCTGGGCTCGGCCGTCCAGCCAGTTTTTTACCCAGCGAAGAGTGGACCTGTCTAGGCCGTGAGCCGCCAGCTTCTCTAGGAGAATGCCGTGGGAGACAGTGTCAAAGGCCTTACTGAAGTCCAGGGAGACCACATCCACAGCCTTTCCCTCATCCACGAGGTGGGTCACCTGCTCATAGTAGGAGATCAGGTTGGTCAAGCAGGACCTGCCTTCCATGAACCCGTGCTGGCTGGGCCTGATCCCCTGGTTGTCCCGCACATGGCTCGTGAGCGCCCTCAAAACAAACTGCTCCATGATCTTCCCCGGCACCGAGGTCAGGCTGACCGGCCTGTACTTCCCCGGATCCTCCCTCCGGCCCTTCTTGTAGATGGGCGTCACATTGGCAAGCCTCCAGTCGTCCAGGACCTTCCCAGTTAACCAGGACTGCTGGTAAATGATGGAGAGCGGCTCGGCAAGCTCCTCCACCAGCTCCCTCCGCACCCCTGGGTGGATCCCATCCGGCCCCATAGACTTGTGAGCGTCCAGGTGGCGCAGCAGGTCATTAACTTCTTCCTCTTGGATTATGGGGGGTTTATCCTGCTCGCCGTCCCCGTCTTCCAGCTCAGGGGGCTGAGTACCCTGAGGATAACTGCTCTGACTATTAAAGACTGAGGCAAAGAAGGCGTTGAGTACCTCAGCCTTATCCTCGTCCTTGGTGGCAACGTTCCCCCCCGCATCCAATAGAGGATGGAGATTCTCCTTGGCTCTCCTTTTGTCATTAATATACTTGTAAAAGCATTTTTTGTTGTCTCTCACGACAGTGGCCAGGTTGAATTCTAGCCGGGCTTTTGCCTTTCTAATTTCTACTCTGCATGACCTAACGAGATCCCTGTACTCTTCTTGAGTTGCCTGCCCCTTCTTCCAAAGGTGATAAACTCTCCTTTTTTTCCTGAGTCCCAGCCAGAGCTCCCCGTTCAGCCAGGCCGGTCGCCTTCCCCGCCCGTTCTTCTTACAGCCCATGGGGACAGCCTGCTCCTGCGCCTTTAAGACTTCCTTCTTGAAGAACGTCCAGCCTTCATCAGTGCCACGACATACTGTGAGGGCTGCCTGCAAGTGGTGAGAAGAGGCAGCAGCTTCGGACCCTAGCTGCAGCTAGGCCATCACTTTACGGCAGGTCTGTGGGAACGACAGGAATGCTGAGGTCTACGGGCTAAGCTGGTGGGGGTCTCTGCCCCCTCGGATGGCGGGGTTAACAGATGCAGGCAGTGGTGGTTCATTGCACCCCACAAGGGCTTTGCACAGTCAGCACTCTCAGTCTGTCCCTCTTGGCTCTTAGGAAGGGTACTTCGGATGGCACAGGCACAGATTGTGGCAGAGGTTTCCACTCCCAGGTCCTTGCTCTGTCACACTCGGCCACGGCAGAAGGCCCTCCTGCTCCCTCTGGGTCCATGAAACCGAATGCAGTTAGGCTGGGGAGGCATCATCTCTGCCACCTGGCGCTGATAGTACCAGGGGATATTTCTGCAGGCACTGGGTTTGGCCAGCATAACCATGGTTTGTCACCACCGTGCTGCACCAAAGCACCCTGCCTCGCTGGTGCAGGCTGGAAGAGACCAGCAGGTAGACAAGGGGCTGCATGTGAGCCAGCACCTTTGCCAACCAAGGGACCAGGAGCATCTCTCTTGGGTGCCCACCTGCATGTCAGCACAGCACAGCATGGCATGGCCATGCTGTGTCCACATTGCAGAGGCATCCCACAGCCACCATGGGGGACACTGGGCTCAGGGAATGGCGCCTTGCCACCGTGAGCACACAGGGCCAAGCGGGGCACAGCTGCTGCCCGGAGCACAGGCAGCCAGGGACCTCGCAGCAGAACAGGAGTCACTGCGTGATGTGGGACAATTTCCCAGCCACAGCTGGGCTGTGGGGTACGAGAGTCCCTGCTGGGGTGGCAGGTCAGGGACTACACGCATGCTGTTTGGCACATGTGTGGGGCCTCTGGAGCAGGGGCAGTTGTAACTCCACTCATGTCTTGACAGACGAGGGTCGTTGGCCCTCCCCACAGCAGAGCCCGGCCTCGGAGAGGGATGGGACCTGCTGCATAAAGCTGACAGCAGCCTCTCCCCTCCTGGCAGCGTGCTAATTAGTGAGGTGCTAAGCCCTGAATATTATTCATTGCTGTGATTACACATTCAGATAAGCACGAGTCGTGCAGTTATTGCCATGTGATTACAGCTCACTCTGGGATTAATCAGATATCTCTCTCCCTCAAAAACCCTGGAAGTCAGTCGCAGCGATCTGCAGGAGTAGCCAGCAGGTGGGGAGGGAGCTGCCAGGATGGAGAGAGATGTACAGGGGTGGGGATAGGTGTGGGAACTGTACTGGTGACAGGGATGGGAACGGTGATCAGGATGGGGACAGGGATGGTGCTGGGGTGGGGATGGCGATGGGACTGGGAATGTGTCTTGGGCTGGGGACAGGGATAGAGATGGCAATTTTGGAAAGAGTGGGTGAGTGGGGCAGGGAGGGAGATAAATCGGGGGAGGCCGGGCACAGTTTGGCTGCAGGGGGTGATTTCACAGGCACATACTAACACAGCAGGCTGCTATGAGACCACAGCAGGGTTTGCTCAGTGTGCTAGTGCTCAGTTTGGGGCACAGATCTGCAGCTCTGGGGCTCCCAGAGCAGGGCAGGCACCTTTCCTGGACGCGGAGGAGCCCTTCCGAGCTAGCAGAGTGACCTTCCGCAGACCGCACCAGAGAGAGCAGTTTTCCCACAGCCAAGGGAGGAGCACACGGTGGGTGCTCGGCACTTGCTTGGAGGCAGCTGTCCGGAGCATGGTGGGGGCTGCATCTCACCTATGCAAGCACTTGGGAAGTAACATACCTGGGCATACCAGTGCTGCGGACATGAGAGGCAGGATCCTCAGCATCCCTCCCTGGGGGCCAGAGGAACCTGCCTGCTGGGGTGCGCTGCCAAGGGGCAGCAGAGCACAAGGCAGACAGCTGGGGAGCAGGCATGGCTCATGCCAGAAGATGAGCAGTTGCCTCAGACCCCACTGGTGCAAAGGCACTGCCTTACATCTGTAGGCCTGTTCAGAGAGGATGTAGCTGCCGCAGTCGTAAGCCCAGGGCATGAAGTGCCTCAGGAACAAAAGCTTTTCTGGGCTGCGGGGCAAGGGCCACAGCTGTCTACCTCAGGGAAACAGCCATAGAGAGAATGTGTGCAAGGATGGTGCTCAGATTCCCCAAGATACAGAGACTGCAGAAAAGGGGCAACATGCCACAGCTTTGCTGAACATGATGTAACTGCCCAAGATCTGCTTGGACTGAGCTCCAGGGACAGCATGCACACCAAAGTCTCCTGTACATACATCAGATTGCATCTGGGCACAGTGTTCCCCTCCTTACCATCTCTGGTGTAGGCACATCCTGGCATGCTCACATGGATACTGAGTACAAAGGAGATGCAGACGGGGCATGCTGCCAAGCCTGCCTGCCTGGCTTCCTAATCCAGCAACGCTGGGCAATACCTCCCCCAGTCTCTGCGACGACTAAAGCTCTACATGGCACCTGCTTCCAGTAAGACATAGGCAGACCCATGGCACCACCAGCAGAGCAGCCAGTGAGCACAACCCGGTGCCATGGGACCATCCTGGGCACAGGCTGTGGCATACAAACCCATGAAACAATTGGGAACACAATCCTAATGCGCAGTACTCACAGACGGAGCAGGACCCTGAGCCCAAGGCACCAGCAGTGCACACTGTGCACTCACACCAAACCAACGCCAGCATCATGACACAGTGACAATGTTATGATAACCCAAAAAGCATGCACTACCACAGCCAGCTCACACCAGTCTTCCTTGTCCCCATCCCCATGAACTGGTTCCTCAGAACTACTCTGGTAACTTCAAGGTCTCATCCTTGTCTCACATACAATCTGTTACATGAGCCAAAAGCCTGGTTGTGATGACTCTTGTCAACATAATTCACCTTTGGCACCATGGGTGTCTGTTCAGCAATAAAGCTTATAGGCAAGGCTCCCCCAGGGCAGTTGTGCCCATTCCTCTGGGAGCTGAGGTCACTCCACACTACATCGCTGCCTGCTCCAGGCACAAGCACATCTATAAACTGCCTTTGCAGTAATGGCCACAGAAGAGAGGAATATGAGGAGAAAACCAGACCCTGGAAAAGTCACACACTGCTGCACTGCACAGAGAGCCACCCCCACGGGAGGCAAAAGGCCATGAGCCACACACAGTGGTCCTGTCACCCAGCTCCTGGCCGGTGGGTCTCAGTCACCTCAGAGGGTGGCATGGCAGCAGGGATGAGCGAAGGGAGGGGCTTGGACATGGAAGCTAGTCTGTTGAGCACCCCATGGACCGCGCCCCAGGGAGCCTCACAGGAGCAAGTCGCACAGGACAGCGCTTTGAAGCACACTTGCTCTTGCTGTTTTCGTATCTGCTTGTTCCTAAACAATACACAAGCAGGCACTTTCTACTTCTACTGGTCTTTCACTGAGTGACAGGGTAAATCAGGCTGCAGCTACTGGCTGCAGAGATCTGCCTCTGCAGGACACTGACCAGGGTGAAGGGATACGTGCCGCCCATCACAGGACGGCAGCCAGCACCCACGCGGAAAGGCCCACAGCCACTGATCTGCATTGCAGCTAGTACCCACAAGCTGAGCACAGCAAAGCAGCCCTGGTGCCTCGCGCCAGTCCCACAGCACACGCCAGTCCCAGCACAGGGGTGGGCCACCCCACCACAGCCACCTTCACCCCGCACCATCCATCGTAGGCATGGCTCAGCATGGGAGATTCAGCACTTCTGCTGTGGTTGCAGCTATTCCTCACCCATCCAGGATGGCTGGGCAAGATTAAATCCCCAGCCCTCTGCCTCTGCTCATCGGGATACTCTGAGACTGCAGCACTGGGTATGCTACGTCACTCCTGCAGGCCTGGGGAACAACAGGGGAGTAAAGAGGATCTCAGGGCTCAGCACCAGCAGATGCCTGCAGCTCCGGCCCATGGAGGAAGAGAGACTTTGCACCTCAGAAGGAAAAAGACTTGCATGCGTGGGGCTGGTTCCCATTGCGGTTCAGAGTGCAGATGAGAAATGTGGGTCTTTCACACCCCAGACCCTTCTTGCATGGGGTCATGTTCTCAGGAACTGAATCATCTAGACGGAACTACTGAAACTGCTCCCAAACAAAGGCCTTGGGGTTCAGCTTTTCTGCAAAAGAGGGCAGAGGCCCCAGGAACCAGAACAAGCCCCATGGGGACTGAAAGCCTTTGCAGCACCACTAGCTAGCATGCGCAAACTCACTGAAGCGTGCACACAAATACAGTGCAGGGGGAGACACACGCACCTAAAATGGGAGAGGAATGGCTGCAGAGCAGCCCTGCAGAAAGGGATCGGGGGTGCTGGTTGGCAGCAGGCTCAACAGGAGTCACAGTGTGCCCTGGCAGCCCAGAGGGCAAACCACATCCCGGGGTGCATCAAACACTGCACAGCCCGCCGGTCAAGAGAGGCGATCATCCCGCTGTATTTAGCGTTGCTCCGGCCTCACCTTGAATACTGTGTGCAGCGCTGGGCCCCACCGTTTGAGAAGGATGTGAAGGTCCTCGAATGTGTCCAGAGGAGGGCAACAAAGCTGGTGAAGGGCTGGAAGGCATGTCCTATGAGGAGCGGCTGAGGACTCTGGGTTTGTCTCGTTTGGAGAAAAGGAGGCTGAGGAGCGACCTTACTGCTCTCTGCAGCTTCCTGAGGAGGGGACATGGAGAGGGAGGTGCTGAGCTCTTCTCCCTGGGATCCAGGGACAGGACGCCTGGGAATGGTTCAAAGCTGCATCAGGGGGGTTCAGACTTGACATTAGGAAGCATTTCTTTACCGAGAGGATGGTCAAACCCTGGAAGAGCCGTTCCTGGAGATCAATGCCCCAAGCCTGTCAGTGTTTAAGAGGCATTTGGACAATGCCCTTAATAATATGCTCTAACTTTTGGTGAGCCCTGAAGTGGTCAGGCAGTTGGACTGGATGATCGTTGCAGGTCCCTTCCAGCTGAAATATTCTAGTCTAGTCTAGTCTGTTCTGTTCTGTTCTACCTGCACATGGACCAGCGCAGGCACATGGCTCAGGAGGGAGAGGGCTGGGGGAGAGGGCAGGGAGTGCCAGACAAAGGCTGTCCTGCTCTGCCTGCCCCTGCTGGGTCTGTGCTCTTCACCAGTCCCCTGTGGCCTGTCCCTGCCACCCCACAGTTCATCTCCCAGTGCTCTCAGGGATACATGGCTCATGGCGTTGCTCTCCTGGCTCCTGTCTGTGCTGGCTGGAGCCCTTGGGGAGGCAGCAGCGGGGACAGCAGGGACGGAGGCAGGCCCTGCAGTCACCCCCAAGCATCCAGAGGTCTTGATGCAGCCTCTGTGGTGTGACAGCCACAGTGGGGCTGCCTGGTCAGGAGAGCCAACCGACGGGTTGCAAACCAACTCAGCAGCTGTGGCTGACACTCAGTGCGGGACGGCATTGTAGGCTGAGGACAGGGTGTCACTGCGCAGTGAGTGTTGCAGGCTGCCCAGAGCTGCTCCCAGCCCACAGCTCCACACCCTTCCAGTGCAAGCCCAGCAGCAGGATGCCAGGCCCTCATTCTCAGCCAGCACAGAGAAGCTGCAGCGTCTACTGCACCGCTGAGAAGAGTCAGACATCAAAGAGAAGCAGAAAGAGCTCATGGCGCAGAGATAACCTGCCATCCATGCAAAAGGTGTCATAGAGCAGATCCCCATGGAGCAGGCCTCCCTTGCCCTGTGCTAAATCCTCTCCTGCAGCTTGCCTCTCCCCATGCCCAGGGTGATGGACCAGCACTCACTGTGACACATGGGATTATTACACTGAACACCGAGGCATTAAATATTGAGCAACAGTTAAATGCTCATTAGATTTAAACATTGAGACCCAAAGAGCCATTAAATATGCAGTGTGCAGGGTGGGGGGATCTGATGATTGACTGCACACCATCTCCTTTGTGCAGAGCTGCTACAAGCTTCCCAGCCCATTTGAAGTCTCTCTGCTGTAGACGTGTCTGTTCCACCTTCTGAAACGTTCTCTCACAGCAGACTTTCACAGCTGCAAGAGGTGGGGGAGAGACAAGCTCTGGGAAGCAGCAGGGTGTGGAAGAGCAGCTCAGCACAATGAAGACAAGAGCGTAGCTCCAGCACAAGGTGCCCCAAGCAGAGAGCAATCTCCTGGCATATGGCTGGCTTCACTGCAGCCATTTGTGGTGGCCTCAGTGGCAGGGCTGGAGCTCTACAGGCAGCTGTAGGGCTGTGCAGGGCCAGAGCCTTCCCCTTGGGTCAGGAAGTCCTGGGGGCACAGCATGGCACAGCGCAGGTGGACTTCTGGGCTCCAGGGCACTCTGCAAGTTTTCCTCGCTTGCCACCCAACCTTGCTCTGCCCTTATGAGCACCCTGCTCTCCCCACTCCCAGTGCCCCCCCCAAATCTCAGCACCCCAAATGCTCTCGAACAGTCATACAAGCTCTGCCCCCACTCCACAGCCACTGCCTCAGCATCCAGGTCCAAGCATCCACTGCCCCAGCCCTGACCCCCAAGGACACAGGGGCTCCCACAGCCTGTTCGCTGGGAGCCTGCTCCAGGGAGCAATGCAGAGGGCTTTCTGGGTGCCCCAGACTGCAGTCCCAGAGTTGTTTGAGGCTTTACATGTCCCCAAACCCACTGCAGGATGCACTGTCGGGGGCCACAGGTCACCCTCCTGTTCCAGGCAGAGCAGCAAGCAGCAGCAAGCAGCATCTCTAGTGCTACCACCAAGCCTGGAGAATGGCTAGGAGAGGGCCTTGCATGGCCTGGCCAGCTTGGGGGGCTGGATGCAGAGGCGGGGGCATCAGTGGGTTTTGGAGAGGGTGGTTAGCAAAGGAGAAAAGCTGGGCTGCCAGAAGCAGTTTCTTCCCCTGTAACACCTTTCCCTGAACACATTGTCCTTCAGCCTGCTATCTCCAAGGCGTTCTCAGTATGCCACAATTCCCAAGCCCATTCCTCTCCCCTCAGTCTGTTCTTTCCTGTCCTCACTGCTTGGATCACCCAGCAGGCATAACCTCAGCCCTCAGCCCTCAGCCCAGAGGGTGTCAGTTGCCTCCTGCAGCACAGTACCTGGCTCCCATTTGGGAAAAAATACCAGTATTTCTCTGCTCTGTTCCTGACAGGCCATGGCACAGCATCGGTGCTGTGAGCAGCCGGCATCGTCCTGCGGTTTGCTTCCTCCCTCTGCTCCTACTCACTCAGCTGCACCCCAGTCTGCTTTGCAGGAAAAGTGTCTTCTTGCATGACATGCAACCTATTTTATTTAAAGATCAGTCACAAATTATTTCTGCCAAAGCCCTAGTCCCAGCCCGTGCCTGCACTTTGTGTTCAAAGGCCTGCCTGCAGCACATCTTCCCCATCACCTGGCAATGGGGCCACTTACTCCAGGGAGCAACTGGCAGCACAGAGCTGCACGGGTGCAGGCAGGGCGGCAGGACAGGGTAAGGAGGGATTGTGGGACAGCAGCTGAGTTTGGTTTGCACAGCCACAAGAATGCAAATTATGGAGGTAGGAACAAAGTGGGGGGTTGAGGGGCCTCTTGAGATTGCAAAAGTTAGCGTCCCTTCAGTGCTGTGAATTTACAGGGGAAAGGGGGGCAGGTCTCAGGCAATGGGACTGTTTTGCCTGGGGAAGGTGACCAGCTAATGCTGTCCTATCCTGTCCAAGGAAGGGCACCTGGTTGCTCTCTGCTGTGGCACAGCCCTCTAGGAGTGTAGCTGCAGCCCATGGCTGAGCTTCCCTGGCCCCTTCTGCCACTCACTTCCCAGCTCCCTGCCAGCCAGGACCATGCAGGGACAAGTGTTTGTCACCCTCCTTAAGGCAGCCCAGAGGGGTGATGGGGCAGGGCTGATGCCACAGCACCGAGGGCAGAGGAAATACCACCTACCTCCCTGTGAGCTGGTAGGCAAGCAGGCCAGCCACAGCCCCGCCTGGTGTCAAGCCGCAGTCCAGGCACAGGACAGAGAAACAGATGCTCCAAGCAGCTCTTGGGGGCCCTGGTCCCTTGGGATGTGGCAGTGCCCACCCGGGCAGCTGCGGTGAGAGGAGGCAGGTATCCACACTCTGGGCCAGGCGCTGCTGCCCTGTGTTGGGCCGGGAGAGGCCAGGAATGTGGCCAGAGTCTCCTGCTGCTCCCCAGCTCCTGGTCAGCATGTCTGCACTGGTGCAGGGCAGCAGCCTTTGAGGACAGGGGCAGGCATGGGCCTGGGAGCACAGCCTGGCCTCTGGCAAGCCCCATGGCAGCCGGCCTCAGCCTTCCCATCACCGCACCCAGTGGACCCAGCCGCAGTGCCAGAGGACCGGCAGCACCTCGGCTTCCCAGCCCACAGCTGGAGGAACAGCAGAAGAAGCAATTCTGAGCAGGGCTGCAAGAGCTGCAAGAGCCGCAAGAGCCATGACAGCCTGGGTGGCCTGCTGTAAGCCGTTCGCTGCCATGCTCCATCCTGCACCATCCCCTCAGACTACATGGCCCCGACTCACACGTCCAGGTGAGGATCTGCATAACCTAGGAAGTCTCTGAACTTGCCCCCAAAGCTGGGACAGCCCAGTGCCTGGTCCTGGGCACCACCCTGCCTGTCCCACAGTGCTGGGTGTCTTGCTCTCTCTCATCCACATTAGAGGCACAGGCACAATCTGTGCAGTGAGGTGGTATGAAAGGCAGCAAATTGTGAGGCCCTGGGCCATCTGCATGCTCTCTGGGGTGGGGAGGTGAGTGTGAGTGCGAAGATGGTGAAGTGGGAGCAGCTAGCCAGCTCTGCATGGGAAGGCAGGTCAGGGAGGCTTGCAGCAGGGGCACAGGGCAGGACCCCAGGTCAGCAGGACAGCTTGAGGCTGAGACACTGAGACACATGCATTGATTTGGGCTGGGAGAGGACCTTTCTCTTGTGCTCAAACAGAACCACATTGTAAGCTCATTTCACTTTAACCTTTCATTTTCAGGCTGCTGTGTGGGTGAGATGACGACCCAGGCACTAGTTTTGTGGAGCAAAGTGGGCGTTCAGCTTCTCTGGGGAGAACTACCCAGACACGAGGGATGCCAGAGGCTGTATCCATCAGTGTGTGCTTATGGAAGAGGGCAGGGCTGCTCTGTGAAAGCTTTGAGGAAAGAAAACCCTCCTGCAGGGAGCAAATGCACCCGCCACAGCCCTGGCTCTAGGCAGGAGAGACACCAGATCCTTCTTCAAGTCCCAGCAGCAAGAGGCATCACCCCATTCCCATGCTGCAGCCAGCCCCAGGGTTAGGCCTCTCCACAGCTCCAGCACTGGTCCTCCTCTCTGCCCAGGTCTGCCCTTTGGATAGCACTCAGCGTTGCTGGAGAAGACAGCCCAGCCTAGCAGGGTCTGGGCAGGGTCTGGGCAGGCTGCTACACAGCCATGCGGGGCTCAGGCTGCCTCCACACAGCATGGCCTGCACCAGGCCACGCACATGTGGCGGCAGACCCCTTCACCCTATCATAGCCATCCCCACATCGCTCTGCAGCCCGGGATAACTGCAGCCAGCTGCACCCCACTTGTCAGCTGTGGGAAGCACCGGTTCCCCTGACACAGCTTATGCACAAACTCAGCCATGAAATGGGTGCAGATGGCAGGGGCGGGTGCCAGGTGGCGGGGCAGGATGGGACAGCATGGGTTTGCAAAGGGGATATTGTGCTTAACCAGCCTGATAGCTTAGTAGGATAAGATGACTGGCTTGGTGGATGACGGGGGAGCAGTGGATGTTGTTTACCTCAACTTTAATAATGCTTTTCACACCGTCTCCTGTAACATCCTCATAGGCAAGCTGATAAACTATGGATTAGATAAGCGAACAGAGAGGTAGACTGAAAATTTGCTGAATGGCTGGGTCCAGAGGGTTGTGACCAGTGGTACAAAGTCCAGATGGAGGCCAGTCACTAGTGGAGTACCTCAGGGGTCAATACTGGGGCCAATATTGTTCAACATCTTCATTAGTAACTTGGATGATGGGGCAGAGAGCACTGTCAGCAAGTTTGCAGATGTCTCAAAACTAGGAGGAGTGGCTGATACACCAGATGGGTGTGCTGCCATTCAGATAGGAGAAATGAGCTGGAATCTCATGAAGTTCAACCAAGGGAATGCAAAGTCCTGCACCTGGGGAAGAATAACCTCATAGCACCAGCGTACACTGTGTGTTGTCTGGCCAGAAAGCAGCTCTGCCAAGAAGGACCTGAGGGTTCTGGTTTGACACCAAGCTCACCATACGCAAGCAATGTGCCCTTGTGGCAAAGAAAGCCAACAGTACCCTGGGCTGTGTTAGGGGTGTTGCGAGGAGGGAGGTGATCCTTCCTCTCTACTCAGCACTGGTGAGACCACATCGGGAGTGCTGTGTCCAGTTCTAGGCTCCCCTGTACAAGGATGACATGGACATACTGGAGAGAGTCCACTAAAGGGCCATTCTGATGATTAAGTGGCTGGAGTATCCCTCATATGAGGAGACGCTGAGAGAGTTGGGACTGTTTAGCCTACAGAAGAGAAGGCTCACGGGGCATCTCATCAATCTGTATCAATATGTGATGGGACGGAACAAAGAGGGAGCCAGATCCTTCTCAGTGCTGTCCAGTGACAGTGCAAGACACGATGGGCACAAATTAAAAAACATGAAATACCATCTGAACACAAGAAAACACTTTTGTTATTGTGAGGGTGACTGAGCACTGAAACAGGTTGCCCAGAGAGGTTGTGGAGTCTCCATCCTTGGAGATACTCGAAATCCGACTGGTCATGGTCCTGGGCAACCTGCTGTAGCTGACCCTGCTTGAGCAGGGGATTGGACCAGATGACCTCCAGAGGTCCCTTCCAAGCTCAACCACTTTGTGATTGTGACAGTTCCTCACAGCACACTTGGCCAGCACTTCCTTCCTGCACACGCTGAGCCAGCCATTCCCTGACTCCTGGTGTCTCACATGCCCATGCAGCATCCTCCACCACACAGACCATCTCTGCCATCCCCTGGCACCCAGCCTACAGCCTAAGCATGCAGATGGAAAGAAGCAGACATGGCCTATGGAAAATAATGTCAGGAACAGGATCAGAGAAAGCCCATCAGGAGACTCCAGCTGGCATGTGAGGGGTGGTACTGAGCTGCAGAGGGACATCCCAGATCCATCTGTCACCTGCAGGATGTCTGCCCAGAACCACCCCCAGCCCAGGAACAGCAAGGCCTTCTGTTGGGGGCGATCCCCTGCTGTATCTCCTCACACTGGGATGGCAGAGCCTTGGCCTGGGACCAGGTCTCCCCAGGTCAGGAAGCAGCAGTGACTCTGACCCTTCTCCTGGAAGGGAGACAGACTCTCTCCTGCACTTCTGCCCCCTTTCTGTGGCCCCTGCCGATAGCCCCTCCATGCCTGCACCTCCCCGGTGTGATCCTGCATCCCTGTTGCTCAGGCAGCCATTGTCCACATGCCCTGATCCTGCATGCCAGGCTATGGCTGCATGTGCTGCTGGCACAGTGGTCCCTCTCCTGGGGACACCCTAAGCTTCACACTTATCTCCAGGGCCTGGCCCTGGCCTGGCAAGCAGACCTTTGCTTGCTTCTAGCTCTGCCTATCGTCACTGGGTTGTTGCAGTGCTCTGTATAATCAGCATGCCAAGACAACACATATGAGCTCTCCAAACACCCAGAGCTAGCCAATGTCCCTGGCACCCCATTTCACAGCACCAACCCCTCTGCTAGTTGAGCACCTTGAACATTACCCCAGCCTACAAACACCCCTCCATCCCATCCACCACCCCACAGCATCCTCTCCTTGCTGCTCTGCCCCACCAGCAAAAGACCCTTAGACCCACAGTGACAGGCTGCTGCGAGCACAAAGCAGACACCAGGCTGCTATGCAAGAAATTTGGTAGTGCTCACTTGAGAAATGTGTCCCTCGATTGAGCTGCACTCAACTTCACAACAGTGCCACACAGATGCCAACCACTTGGGGTAGAGGAGGGTCCACAGCCCGCCCTTGGTGGAGCAGCTGCCCTGCAGCCACCCTGCAGATGCCCACACTCCTCCTGTGCCCTGCAGCTCTGCCCTGCAGACCCTTATCCTTATGGTTTGCAGCCCTCAAACTCCAGGGTGAGCTTGCCCCGCAAAGCCTCAGCCCTTCTCAGCCCTCAGCACCAGACAACCTCAGAGGCGTGCTTCCTTCCCCGCAGCGCCAAGTGGTGTCCTGGAAATACCACCTGTGCCATCAGTGCAGTGTGAGTAAGACCCAGCTACCACGGGAGCGCTGCACAGAGCTGGCTCAGAGATAGCTTTGTGCAGAGGGAGGCACAAGCAGGGCGTGAAAACAGCTCTGCAGGTGAGCAGCAGCAGCTTCAGCACAGCCCTGCTCTGGCAGCAGGGCCCAGCTCCCAGCCTCGGCAGGTGGAGGACGAGGGAAATGCAAGAACGCTGCTCCCCGGTGGACAACCCGAGCTCCCGGGTTGTTCCCCTGCACGCGTGGAACGGGTGCTCTGCTCTCACCCCACACCGACCCCAAGGTCGTCCTCCCCACTCTTCCATGCCCGCCACCTCCTCCCGCTGCAAGCTCCCTCCTTGCCTCCCACCCCTCCTCTGCCTTCTCCTTAGCAGCCACAAATCCTGGGAAGCCGGATTATTGAAATCGGGGTGCCCGGAGCTCCTGGAGAGGTGGGGGAGCGGGCAGGCAGCTTCTGCAGGCAGCCTCTGCCCTGCCCTCAGCCCTGGCCCCCCCGCAGCCGCTCCAGCCCAGCCCCATCCTACGCAGCCCAACGAAGCAGGGACCGCGCGCCCGGAGCGCGGTGCGGGCGAAGCGGCGGCCCGGTACCGCGCTCGGACCTCGCCACTCCCGCGAGTCCTGCGGCCTCTCCCGGGGCCCCGGGCCGCGGCCAGCCCAGCAATCGCGACCCGCGTTGGCCGCTCGCCGCCCCGCCCGGACGGCTCCCCGCAGATCTCCGCACGCCCGGACGACCGGAGGGCGGCCTAGCCCGGCGGCTCGGCAGCCCCGCGTCACCCCGGCCCGCCCGGCCGCGGGTGCCGCCTCCCCGCCGGGCGGGACACACCGGGGCACGGGGCTCCCGGGAGGCCAGACCCCGCCGCCGGCCCTCCTGGCGGCGGCGGGGAACGGCACGGGAGGCGGCGGCGGACAGGGCTGCTCACGGAGACACCGACACACTGACCGCACACCAATACGCACGCGCTCTGACTGCGCAGCAACCCCCTATACACACGCACACATACTGACTGCACACCAACCCCCTACGCGCACACAGACACTGACTGCACACCAACACACCAACCCCCCCCCACACACATTAACTGCACACCAACACACCCACACATCAACACACCCACAGCCACACACACCCCCCCACACACACCCCCACACACACACTCACTGACTGCACACCAACCCCCCCCCCCACACACACACACTGACTACACACCAACACATCAACACACCAACACACCCACACACACTGACGGCACACCAACCCCCCCCCCACTGACTACACACCAACACACCCACACATCAATACACTCACACATCAATACACCCACACCCCCAGACCCCCACACACATGCACAGACTGACTGCACACCCCCACACACTCACACTGACTGCACACCAACACCCCCACATACCCACACCCCCACCCACTCACACAGACTGCACACCAACACCCACACACACACACACACACTGCACACCAACACACCTACACCCACACCCACACACTGACTGCACACCAACCCCCACACACACACACTGAATGGACACCAACACACACACGCACACCAACACACATGCACATATATTGCACACCAACACACATTCATGCACACACACAGACTACACACAAACACTGCATCACACACATGCACACACACCACACATGAACACACACCACACATGAACGCAGAGAGTGGAAGGCATGCACACTCAGCATGCACACAAAGTGCATGCACACACAGCCTACCTGCATACACACAAAATGCACACACACACTGCACACACTCTACCCTGTGAACGCATACATATGGTGTGCACACTCACAGGCTCACTTATACGACACTGCATGTGTACAGTGTGCATCCACAATGTGTGTAGATAGATGTAGAGTGCACCCACACACTGACTGCACCCACACATAGTGCAGACATGGTGCATGCATACACAGAGTGCACTACACAAACGGACACGCCAGCATGTGCGCACCCAGACGTACGCATACATACAGTGTGCACCACGTGGGTATGCTGCACTCGTCCCCCTCGCACATCACTGCTTGCCTGCTGCAGATGTAACCAGATTCAATACCCAAACGTGCATACTGCCTGGAGTAGTTATGTTCTCCGGTGTATGTTTTTTGGGAAGGACCTGGTGGCAAACAGCTGCAGAGAGCAGGGTGGCAGTGAACTTCCCAAAGAGGCTATGATGCCACACTTGTTTTTTTCATGCCAGCTGTTAGCAGGCAGTGCTGGGAGCCAGGCGATGCTGTCAGCCACAGGGCCTGCACACCCTCATTCCGCAAGCAGAGCATTCAGCGGGGGTCTGTCGGGGGTGTCCGATCCCAGCTTCTGCCTCCCTTCCTGCTTGGAACCCCCCATGTTGCCCCGCGCCCCGAGAGGCCACCGTGCCCAGCACCTGGAACCAGCGACTCTGTGACATCAGCCCCGGGGCCAAGGGCACCGCGGGCAACGTGAATACTGCGGGCGCTACGTCAGCTGCTGCACTGCTGGCAGCGAACCCTCGGTTCTTGCAGCTGCGACGTGCCACTGGCAGCGATGAATTTGCTCCTCCTCCTCGTCCTGCTGGCCGTGTGCTGGCCTGCGCACAGCACATGGGACAACTGTGGGTAAGTGGCCCGAGGCTCTGGGCGGGGTTCACCGGAGGGTGCCCGCTTGTCCCCCGTGGCCACACCACAGCTTCCCAAACCCCATGTGGGAGCCTCGGATCCTTGCCAGCACCCAGGCTGCTGGCACAACTCGGCTACGGGGCTAAAGCAGAAACACGGTGGACGGACGCGTGCCTTGTGGGGTTCCCTGGCCCCGCTGTCCGTGCAACACCTTGTGGGGAGGGAGGATGGCTGACCTTCAGCCTGAACGGCAGCAAGCCACTGAGCAGGACAGTAATGAGTTTCTTGTTCCAGAGGGACCTGCGGGCTCCGCCCCATGGCTTCTCTCTATGGCACATCGCGCGTCGTGGGTGGCACAGATGCCCAGCCAGGGTCCTGGCCCTGGATCGTCAGCATCCAGGATCCCTGGGAAATAGGCACGGGGCATGTATGCGGAGGGTCCCTCATCAGCCCACAGTGGGTCCTCACAGCAGCCCACTGCTTCATCGAGGCCTGGTAAGGAGGACCAGGGAACGGGGATACCCCTGTCCGCAGCACCACGTGCTACTCCCATCCCGTTTCCTTCCAGTAGGCGCAGTGCCCTGGGCACTCCAGAGCCCAGCTGAGAGACTGCTCAGGAGAAGGCTGGGCTCGTGCCACTGCTTCCTAGCAGCCTCCAGATCGACATTCCTTGTCCCTAAGGCATGCCAGGGCACTCGCACCCTCCATAGCGCTGCTTTCCTCTCTCCCTTGTGAAGCAGAAGGCAGGGAACTGCAACTGCTGGGCTGCTGCAGCACATGGCTCCGCTCCCTCTGACCCCTCTCTCCATCTGCCTTCCAGGCACATCGCGATGTGGCGCGTGGTGATCGGGGCCACCCAGTTGACTCAGCTGGGCCCCGAGGCCCAAGTGCGCCATATTAAGCGGCTACTGGTTCACGAACAGTATAGTAATATCTCGCAGAGGAATGACATCGCGTTGCTGGAATTGGACCAGCCTGTCCAGTGCAGCTACTACATACAGCTTGCCTGTGTGCCTGACGCCTCGCTGAGGGTGTCAGAGCTGACAACCTGCTACATCAGTGGTTGGGGTTCCACGACTGCAAGATGTGAGTTCCCAAAAAGTGCTCGTGTCCTGAGTGCAAGCTTGGCACACGGGGGAGACGGGTTGGGCTTCCTCACAGCAGGGGCGAAAGCCAGAGCCAGGCTGCGGGGACGTATGCCTGTAGAGATGGGCCTGACCCATGACCCAAAGCGAGACAGAAGGGAAACACCGGTACAACGCCTTCAAGATGCAAAGCCAAGCCCTAGGAGAGGGGTTCACCCAGAGAAGGGAGGAGAGCCGGCCACGAGCCGCTGGGTGTTAATTCCTTTCTGTGCTCACAGCTGGAGGATCAAGTGATGTCCTGCAGGAGGCCAAGGTCCGCCTCATTGATGTCAACCTCTGTAACAGCAGCCGGTGGTATAGAGGGGCCATCCACACCCACAACTTGTGTGCTGGCTATCCGCAGGGTGGCATCGACACCTGCCAGGTAGGAGCACACTACAAATCAACCCCCAGCAGCACAGGCAGCCCTGTCGCAGCCACCCAAACACCCCCCGGGGCGTGCTTTGCCTGGCAAGTCACCTTCCTACCACTGGGTCCCCACTACTGTTGGGGCTCACCTCCCGTTCCCCATCTGCAGGTCCTTGCCCAGCGCCCCACTTGTCCCAGAGGCCTGGGACTCTGCCCAGAAAGCCCATCGGTGCTCTTGGCAGCACACAGGTCCAGATCCCAATCCTGGAACATCCGTCTTCCACACATCCAGGATCACTGTGCAGAGATGAGAGCGCGCCTTACCTTACAGGCCCATGACCCCCTCCCAGACAAGGTTCTGTAGGCTCCAGCACCTGAGCAGAGCCTTTCTGTGCAGTGGATACAGCTCTGGCAGGTGCTGTGAGAGGGAAGGAGCCATCCCCAGTGCCGACAGAGGCCACCCAACAAGACCTCAATCCTTTCTCCTCTGCTGCAGGGTGACAGCGGTGGTCCTCTCGTGTGCAAAGATAACAACGCTGACTACTTCTGGCTTGTTGGAGTGACCAGCTGGGGGAAAGGCTGTGCGAGAGCACGACAGCCGGGAGTCTACGCCTCCACTCAGCACTTTTACGACTGGATCTTGGTGCAGATGGGACTGCGCCCAGCAGTAAGGGCTGCTCCAACATCACGGGCATGGAGTCATTTTCTCACCGCCTCAACCCCCTTCCAGAGGCCAAGGCCAATACCAACACAACCGGGCAGGTTTACACCCTGCCCATTTCCACGCCAGAAGCTGGTGGAATTCTTTACTCGGGTGCAGGAGCTCCTGCAGGTCCTAAAGGGAAAAAAGGCTTGAGCAGCAGGATGAACAGGATCCGATGGAGGCTGCAGTGTACCACGACCATTTCCTTCTGGGGCAATGCCTGCTGATCCAAAGGCAGCCTCAACGTCAAAGGCCTGCTCTCTCCTGCCCGCTCTCCTCTGAGTGCACACACATGCTGAAGCTGACTTAGTTCTTGAAATAAAGTTGCCAATTTTCACAGCTAACCGTGCTTCAGTGCAATTTGGTCTCCTGTGCAAGGAGGCAAGGACTTTCTTGCCCGGCACCTGCAAAATGAGGCTGCAGGCAGTCAAGTAGGACACAAAGGGAAAGAGTCACTCAAAAGGGCTGAAACCGTGCCTGGTCAGAGAGGAGGGTGCTCAGAGCCACCTTGGGATGGAGAAGACTGTCACATTGAGGCTAGAAAGAGGATAGGAAAAAATGATGTGACATGCAGACAACTTTGGGCGTATGCATGAAGGCACACAAGCTGATGATTAGGGCCTGGCGTAAGCCTTAGCTAACTGAACAGACCGCGGGAAACTCCTGAGCATGACAAGAGAAATGGCTGACCACACCAAACAGAGTGAGAAGCTGACAGGAGTTACAGTGCCATGAGGAAGAGCCAGATTTCAGGGATAGTTAAGGGGGAATGATGAGAGAGGTGGCCACGCTTCACAGATAATTGAAGGAAGAGCTGGGGTCATGCTGGGGAGAGGACTCTGGCAGGGACAGCAGTACCCAGGAAAGCGCATCCGTAATGCCATGGGAGTCCAAGGCAACCCAGCTAACGGCACCTGAAACACCAAATCTGTTCACAGATGTAGCAAACCTGGGAGCAAGGCGGGGAAAAATAACCGGGGGTAGGTCCCTAGTTTCGCAGGAGACAAGGGCGGAGAAAGCGAGGAGTCCAGGAAGATGAGGGGGATGTACAAGCACGGAAAATGGGGAGACGCGAGAATCAAGGAGCTAGTCACACATCAGCAAACTGCTGGTTGGCTTGCCTGTTTGACGGAGCCCTGCACCTCATCACCACAGTCCGTCCTACCTTCTCTTTGAGAGCAATTCCAAATCCTTTTCTGTGTGGCCCCACTCTGCACCCGGTGGGGGGTGGGTCCAGAGGCCTGCCTGCTAGCGATGGCAGAAGGGAACACAGGTCATAGGGAGCCCGCAGCTGGAAACACCGAGTGTCTAGGGCCAGCTGCTGGTGGGAGCGCTGTGTGCGTGTGCAGTTCTCTAGTGAGCTCGAAGCTGGACCAGCTCACGAGCAAGAGGAGGTACAGATCTGGAAAGACGCAAGGTCTGTGCCCATTACGGGGTAAGTAGCTTGACATCCAGCCATGGATTTTAATTGAACTTAATTCCCATGCTCATATTTAAGGGACCCACGAACGTGCGGTGCTTGCGAATCTAGGGAGTGATGTGTGTGTATGTTTCACTACTGAACATCAGTCCTGGGCAGCTGCAGAGGAAGACACGGACTGGGTTGTGCTTTTTGTGTGAAGTGGGTGCTCGTAAAGGTACTGCTCTATCTATGTTAACCTGTTTTGCCATTCATGCCAGTGAAGTATGTGTGCACGTTCTTGAATGTGATCTGGCTCTTTGGAAGACAAACCAAGTCTCTTGTACCTGCACGTGGGAAGAGCAGTCGCATCCATCGGACTGAGACGGGAGAAACCCGCTGGGAATCAGAGTCCTCCCAATTCAGCTCCAGCCCCTCTGCAAGGAGACATTCTCGGGGAGGAACATGGGCTGGATACAGCGTGCACAGAGACACACACACACATGCACACGTGCACACGCACGCACCCTCAGCATGCACAGAGTACATGCACAGAAAAGCTGTGCGCGCACACGCTGCATTCACACACAGGGTGCATGTGCGTACACACACAGTGGAGACACACATGGGGTACAAACAGAAGGTGCAACGCACACCCAGAGTGTGTGCACACTTACAGTCCAAAACACACGTCTTGAACACGGAGCGCAATGCCTGCAGCATGCATGCATGTGCAATGCACCTACTCCCACACCCCGCACTCATGCGCACAGTGTGCACCCACCCATCTGCCCACATACACCGTCAGCATACCCGCAGTGATGCATGCACATGTAGAATGCACCTCCCACGAGTGCACATGCAAACTCACTTGTCCATGCATGCTCACATGCATGTCCATGCACACATACACATATGCAGGCATACACACGTGCACACAATGCGTGTGCACGCACAGAGGAAAGTGTTGCACGCATACAAACATATAGCTCGTTAACACCCCACATGTTCATGAGCCGCTCACATGGACACAGCCTATCATGCCCACCCCTGCCCCTTCCCACCTGTGCCTGGCCCACACATGTCTTTCAGCATGTGCTCCCACAGCACTGCAGCAGTCGCTTGGGCCTCTCCTTCCATGCCCAGCCGCCTGGACACTGTTCATCCACGTGTCCTACCTGTGCCCGCTGGCGCCTGTGCAGGTTGGGGCAGTCACGCCATGCCTTGCTCAGTTTCCTGCAGCCAAGTTACCTGCACACAGCGCACATGGTCCCACACCTCCTGCCCTGGTCCGCGTCCGGTCTCTGAAACTCTGTCCCCACACCATGTCCCCCCCCAGAGCTCAGAGCCCCGGCTGTTCTCCTCTCAGTGTCCTGACTGCCAGCCCCCAGCGCCCTGATCCCTGTGGCCAGGCACTGCACGGCAAGCACTGCCATGCCCTGCGAGCAAAGTGAGCTCCATGAATTATGCAGCAGTTTCGCCTCCTGCTGCAGCACCAGCCTCCTCGCTCTGCCTCTTGGCCCTGAATAATTGATGGCAGTGAGCACAGCAGCAGCAGCAGCCCCAGCGTCCTTCCTGTGCCAGGGACCAGGCCCTTAGGAGGCATGGGGCTAGACACGCAGGAAGGCCAGGGGCTACGGGACAGTCTGAACTACAGAGGACAGGGAGCAATGGAAAGCAGAGTTCACTGGCACATTAGAAAGTGGTTGTAAAAGTGGGATGGGTCTTAAGAAATGCTGACGAGTAATAACAGGAAACTCCAGAACAGACTGATCACACAGGCTGCGTGCAAAACACAGGCACAACAGGATGAGAACATCCAGACGAGGACATTAGCCAGCCTTACCCGTGCTTTGTCTTTGGGCTGAAACTCCTCACCTCTGCCTGCTGTGTGGTTAATCCCAGACCACTGCCACTGTGCCTGTGCTTGTACACCCCCTCTGGTCTGGCTTTAATCTCATTTTGGATAAACTGGACAGATGGAGGTCTTCAGGACATTCAACCTCAATTCCTGTCTGTGCCTGTCTTCCAAGCTTGCTCCGGTTTTCAAAAGCAGACACAGCAATAGGGTACAGCCTTCCCGGGGTGCAGAACCTTTTCCTCCTCGTTCTCCTCGTCACCCCCTTCCACCAGAGAATTGTTGTTGCTCTTTGCACTGTCCCTTCCTCGCTCTGATTACAAGTCACGGATCTGCAGGACATTTCAGGCACAACCAGCAGTCCTTGAGCCTGAACGTGAAATTCTGTCATTGCTGCAGGAAAACATACTTCGCTTGAAAAGTGCCCAGGCTCCCATATGGCCCAGCCTGCCCCAAACAATGCCACGCTCTCTGCCTGTCCCAGGGGATTTTGCACCCTGCGTGCCCCTGGAGAGAAGCAGCTTCATTTGCTCTTCCAGAAGGCGGGAAGCTGGGAGCAGCGGCCTGGGCCACAGGCAGGGAGGCAGGGGACGTCCACCCAGGCCACCCAGCCCCAGCGGAGAGGACGTCCGCTGGCCGCCACACGCCGAGGTGCCCGTCTCCTCCCAGGACAGCCTCACGGTTTCCCGGCCTCAGCCCCGGTGCGGCTGGGAGCAGGCCGGGGTGCCGGCAGCCGCGAGGCCTCGTCCCCCAGAGAGCAGGGGCTGGACACGGGCTGAGTCCGCAGCCCCCAAGCCTGGGCGACGCTGAGGGCGGGTCTGTGGGAAACCCCTGTTGTTAATAAGCCACCCTCAGCCGCAGCACCCGGCGGCTAGCCCGGGCCCCGGGAGGCCGCCTGCACCGGGCACGGCGGCCCGGGAGGCGGCTGCGAGGGATCGACACCGCCGCGAAGTACGGCTCGTCGCGGCCCCTTTCAAGGGCTGCCCCGCGGCGGACTACAATTCCCGGCATGCCCCGCGGCGGTGCTGGGTCACGTGGCTGCCCGCGGGGGTCAGATGGTGGCCGGCGGCGGCTCAGCGCGGCGCGGTTCGGCTCCGCCGGTCGGGGAGCTGCCTGCTCTGCCCGGCGCGCACCGCACCGCACCGCACCGCACCGCACCGCACCGCACCGCACCGCACCGCACCGCACCGCGGGAGGGCGGCGCTGTGCCCCGTGCTGAGCGCGTGTATCGGCGGGCCGCGGGGCCTTCCTGGGCGGCAGCGCTATGGGGCGGCGGGGCCGCGGCCTGCCGTGGGCCCTGGTGCTGCTGGCCTTGCGCGGAGTGGCCGGCGCCGCCCCCAGCTTCGTCCTGTTGCTGGCGGACGACTTGGGCTTCGGGGACCTGGGGAGCTACGGGCACCCTTCTTCTGCCACGCCCAACCTGGACCGGATGGCTTCGCGCGGGCTGCGGTTCACCGACTTCTACAGCAGCTCCCCGGTGTGCAGCCCGTCCCGGTACGTCCCCCGCTGCTCCCGCTCCGCTGGCGGGCGACTGCTGCAGGGCCCCGGGGTGGGGATGGCGGAAGCGTCGAGACAGGGCTTGGCACCCAGCTGGGGAGCTGCAGTGCCGGGAGGAGCGGGTGGCTGATAAACCTGCCGTGTCCCAGGAGGCCTGAAGGTCCAGCTGCTCTGTGAGGGGCCTGATTGCGGGTCCCAGCAGCCAGGGGAGGTGGCAGTGGCAGCCGCGAGACTGCGGAGCCAAGCTGCCAGGTCCCGAGGAATGGGGCACCCGCTGTGGAGGCTGAGCATCACGACCTGCGCTGTGTCCAGCGTGATGCCTGTCTCCTCTCTCTCCTTCAATGCTCACCTGTAGGGCAGCCCTGCTGACCGGCCGGTTCCAGATGCGCTCTGGGGTTTACCCCGGTGTGTTCAACCCAGACTCGCGGGGAGGCCTGCCGCTGTCTGAGGTCACCATTGCGGAGGTGCTGAAGGCTGCGGGCTATGCCACAGCCATGGTTGGCAAGTGGCACCTTGGCCTGGGGATTAATGGCTCCTTCCTGCCCATCCACCAGGGCTTTGACCACTTCTTGGGGGTGCCCTACTCCCATGACCAGGTGAGAGGCTGTCAAGCCCTGAAGGGTGTCCCGGGGCTGGCTGGGGAGAGTGCCTGAAAGATGAAGCTTGCCCGAGAGCACATAGACCGGGTAGTGCTTGCCTGGGCAGATGGGTGTGGGTGTCTGCAGGCCGGGGAGATGGATGCTGGTGGGGAAAGCCCGTCTCTGAGGTGCTTGTATGATAGGGTAGTTTTGCAGAATGTGGGTGGCCATTGTGCATGGGCGCATACGCCCTTTGTCAAGGGAGGGAGGGTCAGCTTCTGGGCTACAAAGAAGCATCTGAATTGCTGCCAGGAGAAAATTATGTTGGGGCAGCACGGTCCTTGGACAGTTCTAGGGTGGGCACAGACCCCTGGGCTTCTGGGAGTGGCTGCCCAAAGGGTGCCTGTAGGACCTGGTGGTGGGCCGCTGTGAGATTCTTTGCTCCCCTCCCCTCGCTGTCCTGCAACACAGGTAAAAGACAAAGTGTTATTTGTTCTCTCCAGGGCCCCTGCCAGAATCTCACCTGCTTCCCACCTGACATCAAGTGTTTTGGGACTTGTGACCAAGGCTTAGTGCCAGTCC
Source organism: Calonectris borealis (assembly GCF_964195595.1). Taxonomy (NCBI): domain Eukaryota; kingdom Metazoa; phylum Chordata; class Aves; order Procellariiformes; family Procellariidae; genus Calonectris; species Calonectris borealis. The sequence continues at coordinate 71,832 of NC_134312.1, read as the reverse complement.
CGCTGCTCTGGAACCAGAGTATCGTGCAGCAGCCGGTCTCTTTCCCTGATCTGGTGCCACTCTACAACAAATTCTCCCGGGACTTCATCGCTGACTGTGCCCGACGAGGCCTCCCCTTCCTGCTCTACTATGCCTCCCATGTAGGAGACGGGGAGGGCTGCTGCGGGCCCGAGGGTGGGGAAGGGAACCTTTGTCCTGTGGGGAGAGCGGGGAAGCATCTCAGCTCCTGCAGCCCCGGGACTGTGCTGAGCAGTCAATACCTGCTCCTGGATGACCTGGGGTTGCTGCTCCCACGCCCAGGTCTTGTGGCAGCACCGTTCAGATAATGTTCTTGGGCTGCTTCTTTCTGGAGCTTTGCCCACTTCTCTGGGCCAGGAGTCCACCCAGGAAAACTTCCCACTCTGGGGCTCCACATCCTCTCCTGGGGCTCAGCTCCTTTATACCATTTCTGAGAGATGTTTCTGAAGCTTGGGGACAAGCCTCCTCTCATCTCATGGGTATTGTCACATATCTCCATGTCCTAGCTGGGATACTCGCTGTCCCCGGGTGAATTGGGAACGAGATGCAGCTCTGGGGGAGTTTGCGTAGCAGTCTTCTCTGCTCTTTCTCCAGCATACACACTACCCCCAGTTTGCAAGCCAGGACTATGCAGGGCAGTCACGGCGTGGGCCATTTGGTGATGCACTCTTGGAGTTTGATGGCTCGGTGGGACAGCTGCTGCAGGCACTGGAGGAAAATGGTCTTGCAAACACGACCTTGGTGTTTTTCACCTCTGACAATGGGTGAGTGGGCTCAGCAGGGGGGGCTTCGTCACTGGTAAGATTCTGCTGCCATGGTATGGGGGAACTGGAATGAGGCATTGGTTGGCTGGGGCAAAAGGGATGTGGTGTGGCATTGCCAGGTGAGACCCCAGTGACCTGAAGCGAGGCAAGAGGTGGACACTGCTCTGGAGAGGACTCAGTGCACGATCTCCTCCTTGTTCCTGTGACTCAGCTGTGCCCCTCCTCGTGGGCAGAAACCTCACAGGGTTCGGGTCAGGAGTGTGCAGCAGCCCAAATATACCCCGATTCCCTCCATGTGTGGGTGGCATTGGTCTCTGGTGCCCTGCTTAGGCATCTTGCACACCTTGGCTTCTTCACCTGACCCATGCCTCCTGCCGCACAAGGCTGAGAAGGATGGCATTGTCACTTGCTGACACCATGTCTCTCTTGTCATGGCCCCGTTGGCAGCATCAGGGAAGGGGTAGCATGAACCTGTGAAACTGGTGGCAGGTGGTTCTCTCTCACAGCCCCTCCACCATGCGGATGGCACGCGGAGGCAGCTCTGGCCTTCTGAAGTGTGGGAAGGGCACAACATACGAAGGTGGCATGCGGGAACCAGCAGTGGCTTATTGGCCAGGCCATATCCCTCCAGGTGAGACTTGGCACTGCTTGTGCCTTTTGTGTGCTGATGCCAGCCAAGGCAGGGTGTCACGGCAGCTCGGCTGCCCCGGGACAAGCAGAGGGCGGGAGAGAAGCGAGGATGGCAGGGATGGGAGTGGGATCAGGTGCTTGAACCTTTCCTTGTGCCTTGCTGTGGTGGGTGACAGGAGTGACGCATGAGCTGGCAAGCACCCTGGACATCCTGCCAACCCTGACTACCCTGGCTGGAGCAGCTCTTCCCAAAGTTGCCCTGGATGGCTATGACCTGAGTCCGGTGCTGTTTGGGTCAAGGAAGGTGAGTCCCGCGGGCTGGTTCAGCTGGCATTGTGCATGAAGGCTGGGTGTGGGGCTGGAGCTGTGTGCCTGATGAGTATAACCAGCGGGGCGGTCAGGGGAGATCCGTGAGCTGGGACCTTTTGTCTGGCCTGGGTCATGCCACGGAGTTCCTGGGCTTCCCCAGGCTGCTCGGCTCTAAATCTGTAATGTGTTGCCAAGCCAAACCCCCACGGCTGCCGTGGGTGGACAGAGCCCCAGTAGCTGTGAGTAGGGAGCAAACAGGATGCTGCTGCTCCTCAGCTTCCCCCCTCTCTGGCCGTGTTCTGGCGGTAGTATCGGGGCTCTTGTCTGACTCCCTGGAGTCTCTGCCTGGTCCTGTTCCAGGCTCTTCTTCAGCCTCGTGGCTGCACCACAGGTGAGCTTAGCTCTGCTGCTTCCCACAGAGTCCCCGTCAGACGATGTTCTTCTACCCGCCGTCCCCCGATCCGGTGCACGGCCCCTTCGCTGTCAGGCTTGGGAAGTACAAGGCCCATTACTTCACACAAGGTAAGTGCTGCCTCCTCTCCTCTGCCCGGGCAGCTTTGTGAAGTCCCGTATGGTTTTGCTGTCCCAAGCTCAAAGAGAAGAAACTGAGCTACACTTGGGGATTTCTTTTGCAGGTTCCTCTCACAGTGATATGACCCCAGACCAGGCCTGCCACGGGCTGACCCCGCTGACCCCTCACTTGCCCCCGCTGCTCTTTGACCTCGAGTCAGACCCAGCCGAGAACTATGATCTGCTGCAGAGCGGCGCAGGGCCGGAGGTTCTGCAAGCCCTGAAGGAGATCAAACTGCAGAAAGTGCTTTTTGAACAGCGCATGGAGTTTGGGGAGAGCCAGATCAGGAAGGGCAGGGATCCTGCGCTGCAGCCCTGCTGCGTACCAAACTGCAGTCCTAAGCCTTCCTGCTGCCGCTGCTCCTAGCCTCTTGCTGCTCCATCCCCTTCAGTTGCTCCACACGGGAACCCTACCCCAAACCCACCAGACCCCCCCCGCCCCCAACTAACCAAGCTCAGCCTTAGAGCTGCCCTGCAGCTTTGGCCCAGTGACACCTCTGGTTAATGGAGTGCTGGGATAGCAAACTGGGGGTTGGGGAGATTACCACTCCTGCTAGGAGTGCAGGTCAGTGGACCCTGTGCTCTGTGTTGGACGTTCAAGCTGAGGCCTCCTGACAGAAGCCCTGACTTGTTCAGGGAGGGACCATGATACAGCATCATCTCTAGAGCCAGAACAGCTCCTTTCAAACCATGATCAAGACGAAGCAAAGGGCATGCCCCAGTGTCTAGAGATCTCAACTCGGTTGGAAGCATGCTGTGCACCCCTGGGTGGGAACAGAACTGGGAGCTGCAGCACCATCACTTGCCAGGGACCAAGAGCACAGCAAGAGGAGGATAGGATGGATGGTCCTGGCAGCTTCAGAGGCAGGACCTTGTACAGCTAGTGCAGAGGGGACATGCCTAGGTAGGGAGCAGCTGAGGGTATGCATGCTCGGGCACCTCCAAGTCCTTCGTGACTCCAGGAGGTGGAGATATGGCTGGTGGTTGGCAGGCCTGGTCCTCTTGTAAGGTCCGTGGATGCCGGGGCTGATCAATCAGGTGGGCTGCAACCACACGCCATCCACATGACTGAAGGGGTCTTCCTCCTCTTGCTCGTGAGCTAGTCCAGCTTCGAGCTCACTAGAGAACTGCACACGCACACAGCGCTCCCACCAGCAGCTGGCCCTAGACACTCGGTGTTTCCAGCTGCGGGCTCCCTATGACGTGTGTTCCCTTCTGCCATCGCTAGCAGGCAGGCCTCTGGACCCACCCCCACCGGGTGCAGAGTGGGGCCACACAGAAAAGGATTTGGAATTGCTCTCAAAGAGAAGGTAGGACGGACTGTGGTGATGAGGTGCAGGGCTCCGTCAAACAGGCAAGCCAACCAGCGGTTTGCTGATGTGTGACTAGCTCCTTGATTCTCGCGTCTCCCCATTTTCCGTGCTTGTACATCCCCCTCATCTTCCTGGACTCCTCCCTTTCTCTGCCCTTGTCTCCTGCGAAACTAGGGACCTACCCCCGGTTATTTCCCCCCCCCCCTTGCTCCCAGGTTTGCTACATCTGTGAACAGATTTGGTGTTTCAGGTGCCGTTAGCTGGGTCGCCTTGGACTCCCATGGCATTACGGATGCGCTTTCCTGGGTACTGCTGTCCCTGCCAGATTCCTCTCCCCAGCATGACCCCAGCTCTTCCTTCAATTATCTGTGAAGCGTGGCCACCTCTCTCATCATTCCTCCTTAACCACCTGCAAAATCTGGTGCACGTTGTCTTCTCTAAGGCTTCTTCTGTCTGCTCTAAGCAGATACGGGGCACCACCTTCAGGTCAATTTTAAAAAACAAGGCAGCCTTGAGTCCAGTTTGTTTGGAGGCCAGTTCTGGTGCCTGTGAAGCCATGCTACACCTCAAGGGCCTTGAGAGCAGCTATTCCACTTTCAGAGAGAGCCTGCCCTGTCATCCTAGGGACCAGGTTGCGCACTCAGCTGTGTGCCTTACGTCTGTCCCCACAGGCCAGGGTGGCAGCAGAAAGCTCCCGCACGTTTCATGGCTTTGAAGATGCCATTCTTCAAGCCGCTGCTCTCTACCCCCCAGGGACCTAGCCCTGCTCAGCAAATGCAATGCACACGGCTGGCTCCTGCTTTTCTCCCGTGACTGCTCTGCACTCCAGCACGTGAGCAAGACTCCAGCATAGAGCTGTAGAAGGCAGACTGATGAGATGAGGCTGATACAGGGTTTACCAAAGCTGTGGAGAATGGCATGTGGGGCTGAGAGCAGGAGCATCCCTCCCTGTCTGGAGCTTAAAATTGCATGTCCTTGGCCACACATACCAGGTGCCACAAGTGCCCTTGTCAGTGTTGGCCCAGAATAGCAGTAAAACTTAGAGACAGCAAGGACATGAAGCCTGCCAGAGGGTGTTGGTGTGGCTGACATAGCCAGCGTGGACTGTGCTGCATCTGCCTTTCAGTGTGCCTTGTGCAGGAAGGTTGACACTGCTTGGGTATGCTTGGCTTATTTGCCTTGCACGTCGCTGCTTGCCTGCCGTGGCTGTAAGCAGATGGGCTCTTCAACACCCAAACGTGCATGCTCTCTGGAGTAGTTATGCTGTGCCCTTGGCCCCTGCAAGCAGAGCATTCAGCGGGGGTCTGTCGGGGGTGTCCGATCCCAGCTTCTGCCTCCCTTCCTGCTTGGAACCCCCCATGTTGCCCCGCGCCCCGAGAGGCCACCGTGCCCAGCACCTGGAACCAGCGACTCTGTGACATCAGCCCCGGGGCCAAGGGCACCGCGGGCAACGTGAATACTGCGGGCGCTACGTCAGCTGCTGCACTGCTGGCAGCGAACCCTCGGTTCTTGCAGCTGCGACGTGCCACTGGCAGCGATGAATTTGCTCCTCCTCCTCGTCCTGCTGGCCGTGTGCTGGCCTGCGCACGGCACATGGGACAACTGTGGGTAAGTGGCCCGAGGCTCTGGGCGGGGTTCACCGGAGGGTGCCCGCTTGTCCCCTGTGGCCACACCACAGCTTCCCAAACCCCATGTGGGAGCCTCGGATCCTTGCCAGCACCCAGGCTGCTGGCACAACTCGGCTACGGGGCTAAAGCAGAAACACGGTGGACGGACGCGTGCCTTGTGGGGTTCCCTGGCCCCGCTGTCCGTGCAACGCCTTGTGGGGAGGGAGGATGGCTGACCTTCAGCCTGAACGGCAGCAAGCCACTGAGCAGGACAGTAATGAGTTTCTTGTTACAGAGGGACCTGCGGGCTCCGCCCCATGGCTTCTCTCTATGGCACATCGCGCGTCGTGGGTGGCACAGATGCCCAGCCAGGGTCCTGGCCCTGGATCGTCAGCATCCAGGATCCCTGGGAAATAGGCACGGGGCATGTATGCGGAGGGTCCCTCATCAGCCCACAGTGGGTCCTCACAGCAGCCCACTGCTTCATCGAGGCCTGGTAAGGAGGACCAGGGAACGGGGATACCCCTGTCCGCAGCACCACGTGCTACTCCCATCCCGTTTCCTTGCAGTAGGCGCAGTGCCCTGGGCACTCCAGAGCCCAGCTGAGAGACTGCTCAGGAGAAGGCTGGGCTCGTGCCACTGCTTCCTAGCAGCCTCCAGATCGACATTCCTTGTCCCTAAGGCATGCCAGGGCACTCGCACCCTCCATAGCGCTGCTTTCCTCTCTCTCTTGTGAAGCAGAAGGCAGGGAACTGCAACTGCTGGGCTGCTGCAGCACATGGCTCCGCTCCCTCTGACCCCTCTCTCCATCTGCCTTCCAGGCACATCGCGATGTGGCGCGTGGTGATCGGGGCCACCCAGTTGACTCAGCTGGGCCCCGAGGCCCAAGTGCGCCATATTAAGCGGCTACTGGTTCACGAACAGTATAGTAATATCTCGCAGAGGAATGACATCGCGTTGCTGGAATTGGACCAGCCTGTCCAGTGCAGCTACTACATACAGCTTGCCTGTGTGCCTGACGCCTCGCTGAGGGTGTCAGAGCTGACAACCTGCTACATCAGTGGTTGGGGTTCCACGACTGCAAGATGTGAGTTCCCAAAAAGTGCTCGTGTCCTGAGTGCAAGCTTGGCACACGGGGGAGACGGGTTGGGCTTCCTCACAGCAGGGGCGAAAGCCAGAGCCAGGCTGCGGGGACGTATGCCTGTAGAGATGGGCCTGACCCATGACCCAAAGCGAGACAGAAGGGAAACACCGGTACAACGCCTTCAAGATGCAAAGCCAAGCCCTAGGAGAGGGGTTCACCCAGAGAAGGGAGGAGAGCCGGCCACGAGCCGCTGGGTGTTAATTCCTTTCTGTGCTCACAGCTGGAGGATCAAGTGATGTCCTGCAGGAGGCCAAGGTCCGCCTCATTGATGTCAACCTCTGTAACAGCAGCCGGTGGTATAGAGGGGCCATCCACACCCACAACTTGTGTGCTGGCTATCCGCAGGGTGGCATCGACACCTGCCAGGTAGGAGCACACTACAAATCAACCCCCAGCAGCACAGGCAGCCCTGTCGCAGCCACCCAAACACCCCCCGGGGCGTGCTTTGCCTGGCAAGTCACCTTCCTACCACTGGGTCCCCACTACTGTTGGGGCTCACCTCCCGTTCCCCATCTGCAGGTCCTTGCCCAGCGCCCCACTTGTCCCAGAGGCCTGGGACTCTGCCCAGAAAGCCCATCGGTGCTCTTGGCAGCACACAGGTCCAGATCCCAATCCTGGAACATCCGTCTTCCACACATCCAGGATCACTGTGCAGAGATGAGAGCGCGCCTTACCTTACAGGCCCATGACCCCCTCCCAGACAAGGTTCTGTAGGCTCCAGCACCTGAGCAGAGCCTTTCTGTGCAGTGGATACAGCTCTGGCAGGTGCTGTGAGAGGGAAGGAGCCATCCCCAGTGCCGACAGAGGCCACCCAACAAGACCTCAATCCTTTCTCCTCTGCTGCAGGGTGACAGCGGTGGTCCTCTCGTGTGCAAAGATAACAACGCTGACTACTTCTGGCTTGTTGGAGTGACCAGCTGGGGGAAAGGCTGTGCGAGAGCACGACAGCCGGGAGTCTACGCCTCCACTCAGCACTTTTACGACTGGATCTTGGTGCAGATGGGACTGCGCCCAGCAGTAAGGGCTGCTCCAACATCACGGGCATGGAGTCATTTTCTCACCGCCTCAACCCCCTTCCAGAGGCCAAGGCCAATACCAACACAACCGGGCAGATTTACACCCTGCCCATTTCCACGCCAGAAGCTGGTGGAATTCTTTACTCGGGTGCAGGAGCTCCTGCAGGTCCTAAAGGGAAAAAAGGCTTGAGCAGCAGGATGAACAGGATCCGATGGAGGCTGCAGTGTACCACGACCATTTCCTTCTGGGGCAATGCCTGCTGATCCAAAGGCAGCCTCAACGTCAAAGGCCTGCTCTCTCCTGCCCGCTCTCCTCTGAGTGCACACACATGCTGAAGCTGACTTAGTTCTTGAAATAAAGTTGCCAATTTTCACAGCTAACCGTGCTTCAGTGCAATTTGGTCTCCTGTGCAAGGAGGCAAGGACTTTCTTGCCCGGCACCTGCAAAATGAGGCTGCAGGCAGTCAAGTAGGACACAAAGGGAAAGAGTCACTCAAAAGGGCTGAAACCGTGCCTGGTCAGAGAGGAGGGTGCTCAGAGCCACCTTGGGATGGAGAAGACTGTCACATTGAGGCTAGAAAGAGGATAGGAAAAAATGATGTGACATGCAGACAACTTTGGGCGTATGCATGAAGGCACACAAGCTGATGATTAGGGCCTGGCGTAAGCCTTAGCTAACTGAACAGACCGCGGGAAACTCCTGAGCATGACAAGAGAAATGGCTGACCACACCAAACAGAGTGAGAAGCTGACAGGAGTTACAGTGCCATGAGGAAGAGCCAGATTTCAGGGATAGTTAAGGGGGAATGATGAGAGAGGTGGCCACGCTTCACAGATAATTGAAGGAAGAGCTGGGGTCATGCTGGGGAGAGGAATATGGCAGGGACAGCAGTACCCAGGAAAGCGCATCCGTAATGCCATGGGAGTCCAAGGCGACCCAGCTAACGGCACCTGAAACACCAAATCTGTTCACAGATGTAGCAAACCTGGGAGCAAGGGGGGGGGGGAAATAACCGGGGGTAGGTCCCTAGTTTCGCAGGAGACAAGGGCGGAGAAAGCGAGGAGTCCAGGAAGATGAGGGGGATGTACAAGCACGGAAAATGGGGAGACGCGAGAATCAAGGAGCTAGTCACACATCAGCAAACCGCTGGTTGGCTTGCCTGTTTGACGGAGCCCTGCACCTCATCACCACAGTCCGTCCTACCTTCTCTTTGAGAGCAATTCCAAATCCTTTTCTGTGTGGCCCCACTCTGCACCCGGTGGGGGGTGGGTCCAGAGGCCTGCCTGCTAGCGATGGCAGAAGGGAACACACGTCATAGGGAGCCCGCAGCTGGAAACACCGAGTGTCTAGGGCCAGCTGCTGGTGGGAGCGCTGTGTGCGTGTGCAGTTCTCTAGTGAGCTCGAAGCTGGACCAGCTCACGAGCAAGAGGAGGTACAGATCTGGAAAGACGCAAGGTCTGTGCCCATTACGGGGTAAGTAGCTTGACATCCAGCCATGGATTTTAATTGAACTTAATTCCCATGCTCATATTTAAGGGACCCACGAACGTGCGGTGCTTGCGAATCTAGGGAGTGATGTGTGTGTATGTTTCACTACTGAACATCAGTCCTGGGCAGCTGCAGAGGAAGACACGGACTGGGTTGTGCTTTTTGTGTGAAGTGGGTGCTCGTAAAGGTACTGCTCTATCTATGTTAACCTGTTTTGCCATTCATGCCAGTGAAGTATGTGTGCACGTTCTTGAATGTGATCTGGCTCTTTGGAAGACAAACCAAGTCTCTTGTACCTGCACGTGGGAAGAGCAGTCGCATCCATCGGACTGAGATGGGAGAAACCTGCTGGGAATGAGAGTCCTCCCAATTCAGCTCCAGCCCCTCTGCAAGGAGACATTCTCGGGGAGGAACATGGGCTGGATACAGCGTGCACAGAGACACACACACACATGCACACGTGCACACGCACGCACCCTCAGCATGCACAGAGTACATGCACAGAAAAGCTGTGCGCGCACACGCTGCATTCACACACAGGGTGCATGTGCGTACACACACAGTGGAGACACACATGGGGTACAAACAGAAGGTGCAACGCACACCCAGAGTGTGTGCACACTTACAGTCCAAAACACACGTCTTGAACACGGAGCGGTGTTCACATACACGCAGAGTGCATGCATATGATCAGTGGATGGAACACTTCGCCTATAAAGAAAGGCTGAAAGAGTTGTTCAGCCTGGAGAAGAGAAGGCTCCAGGGATACCTTATTGTGGCCTTTCAATACTTAAAGGGGGCTTATAAGAAAGATGGGGACAAACTTTTTAGCAGGGCCTGTTGCAACAGGACAAGGGGGAATGGTTTTAAACTAAAAAAGGGTAGATTTAGACTGGATATAAGGAAGAAATGTTTTACAATGAGGGTGGTGAAACACTGGCACAGGTTGCCCAGAGAGGTGGTAGATGTCCCATCCCTGGACACTTTCAAGGTCAGGTTGGTCGGGGCTCTGAGCAACCTGATCTAGCTGAAGATGTCCCTGCCCACGCAGGGGGGTTGGACTAGATGACCTTTAAAGGTCCCTTCCAACCCAAACTATGATTCTATGGTATTCATACCCGACCTGTGCACACACACACAGTGCGTGCACATACAGGCAGTGCATGCACACCCTACAGTATGCATGCACGTGGAATGCACCCATCCCCATACACCGCATGCATGCACACAGTGTGTGCCTACCCATCTGCCCACATGCATACTCACAGCATACCCCCAGTGATGCATGCACACATAGAATGCACCTCAGATCTGTTTCCCTTTTTCCAGTCACCAGGGACTTCACCAGACTGCCATGACTTTTCAAATATCGTAGAGAGTGGTTTGGCAACTACAGCAACCAGTTCCCTCAGGACTCTGGGATGTATCTTGTCAGGTCCCATAGACTTATGGATGTTCACGTTCCTCAGGTGGTCACAAACCTGGTCTTCTCTTACAATGGGAGGGACTTTGTTCCCTCAGTCCCTCTCTTGCGGTCCATCTACTCAAGAGGTGTGGGAAAAGAGGTTGCCAGTGAAGACTGAGGCAAAAAAGTTGTTGAGTACCTCAGCCTTTCCTCGTCCATTGTTACCAGTTGGCTAGTCTTGTTCATCAGGTGGGGGTGGTATTCTTTCTTTGACATCCACCTGCTGCAGCATGTGGTCCTCCACAGGCGGCAGTGTGGACATCTGCTCCACCATGGTCCTCCTGGTGGAGGACACCTGGACACAGGGGGACCACCTGCGTCACCATGGTCTTCACCACGGGGCTGCAGGGGAATCTCTGCTCCGGCGCCTGGAGCACCTCCTCCCCCTCCTTCTTCACTGACCTTGGTGTCTGCAGAGTTGTTCCTCTCACATTGTCTCACTCCTCTCTCGACAGCTGCTGCACAGCATTTTTTACCCCTTCTTAAATACGTTATCGCCAGCGTCGCTGATTGGGTGTGATTTGGCCAGAGGTGGGTCTGTCTTGGAGCTGACTGAAACTGGCTCTGCCTGCCATGCGGTCAGCTTCTGGTGTCTTCTCACAGAAGCCACCCCTGCAGCCCAGGCCCGCCCCCTTACAAAAACCTTGCCACTTAAACCCAATACAAGGTTTCAGAGGAGAGCCACGAGAACAATTGAAAGATGGTAAAAAGGGGCCCACGGATGAGAGACTCAGTCTGGTTAGCTTCTCGGGGAGAAGGTAAAATATCAGAGAACAGGAACTTGGTACAGAAGGAGGCTTCAGCATAGAAAGAAAGATTTAACAGACTCTAGTTGATGTTAGGTAAACTCAAATAGAAGATAAGGTGGTTTGGTTTTTTTTAACCAGTCAGTGAAATTACTATTAAGGCAGCTTGCGAAAGTATGGATTCATATGTCAGGGACTTATTTTTAACATGGATTTGGTACTTTATTAACTAACTTGCTCTAGTTTAAGTAATTCATCTGACTTACGTTATACAAGAGTTCACAGTGTCTTCTGTCTTCACCTTTTATGAACATAATGCTGATCATCCAAGCTACCTTGCAGAGAAGACCTGTCATGAAGTGTGATTTGTAAAGGCAGGTAGTTTGATCTGAAGACTTTAAATTGTGCAGAATTACCACTTCCCTTGCTAGTTTAATTTTTACTCTGCTGAGCTATTCTTAGTGGCCGTCGCCAAATCCCATGTGGTAGAGTTAGAATTGCCTTAAAATGTGGTGTATTTCTTTACTCTGTGAATCTTATTTTTCCCAAGGATTTTAAGGTTGATAAATTCCTATGTTCTGGAGTGACATGGGGTATGACGGGCAAGATCTGGAGATTTAGGAATAAAAGCAGCAGTGTTTTTCAATAAGCCATGGCGAGTTCTCTCATGACAGCTGCCGCATTGTTTGGGAAGTTAATTTAGGGACATTCAGTAGGTCGTGATCAGTGAATCTTTTTTCCTTGTAAGTGAGGATTCTGAAATGGCACATTAAAAGGATCAGGCAATTTTAGAAGCAAAACTACCCACAATGAATGGAAGTGTGGTGTGATGAGTACTTGTCTATATTTTGGGCAGTTTAAGAAGTCACCATCCTGCAAGTCTGATACAGTATCCAGTCAGAAACTAATTTCAATGCAAAGTAAACACTAAGGAAAGTGGCATATTTGGCTTTAGGTGGAGTGGCATACTTCAGTCTAGCTGACAGAAGTATAACTACATCTGGTGTGGTCCTTAGTTGTGAAAATTTATACCACAAATAAGACACAAATATCAGCCTATAAATCCAGTAGGAGGAGGGGGGGGAGATCTCTACCCGAGACACACAAACAGAAAAAGGCATTAAAATGTTGGTGACTGTTCAGGTATGCTTCATGATCCATTAAGTACAAGGTACTTAATGCATTGGGACCTGCCTGTCTCAGGCTAACTTACTTACCCTTCCTAATTTTAGAACGAGTCGTGCCCCTGGAAAGAGCAGAGTTAGACTGTCTGTGAAATGAGATAGAACCATGTCCTATGGCAGGCACCTGGCTATTTATCACTGTGTCAGAAATCAAGCTGTTTCAAGATATTTAGGTTTTGTTTCCTGTTGTCATCTCTAGTGACAAAGTACCATACATTGTTATCACTCTTTGCAGTTTTGTCTTACTGTCCTTTATAAGTCATGTCTACTGATGACTTCTCTTTTGCTAATATGTTTATAGCAATGTTCAGTGTCAGCACAACTCATAGCTAAGCCTAGCTAAGAAGAGGTCCTAGTTTTGCATAATCTCGTAGCCCTGGAGTGTCTCAGATTAGAGAGGTGAAACCTAATTTGTGACCCTGAGTAGATGGACTGGGCTTTGCGTCCTGGGTTTAAGTTGTGAGAAAAAGAGAACTTGGAAAGTTGTGTCATTCTAAGCTTGTTTTTTGTGTCTTACAGACTTCTGGGACACAGCTGGACAGGAGAGGTTCCAGAGCATGCATGCATCCTATTACCATAAGGCTCATGCTTGTATCATGGTAAGGGTAGTGTCTCAGCTGTGGTCTGATGGAATTTGACTAATAACAGCCCCAGTTGACACTTGGCCTGTATGTTACTTTTTGTGATTACGCTGCCTTATATTTCTTGTCTCTTCCAGTGGTTTAAAAAACTTTCCTGTATTGTTCTTTCTTCTCTCACCAGATAAACCCAGTGTAGTTGGGTATGTTTAGCTCCCTTCTGTCTTTCCTGATAGCACTCTTACTATATTCCCCGGCTTTGCTGTCTTCTAAATTTCCTTACTTTTGTCACTGTGTTGCCAGTAAGGTGGTACGTACAACTGAATGTACTTATTTAGAAGCAGTCCTGTCAGAGGCGATGCGAGGGAGAGGGCATTCCTTTCTTGTTCTGTGATGTGACTATTGGATTATGTAGTACAAAACTGTTCCGACATGTTCTGCAGAGGTACTACATAAGACATCCTTCTCTGGTCTTCTGCCCTTTCTATTTTCCTATACTTTGCGCTTCCCATTTATTAGCTCAAATCAGCCTTGTTTCCTGACTCCTAACCCGCTTAGGTCTCTTGGTTTGTACTGTTGCTCTAACTTTCCACTACTTCTCATCACTTGTGAGCATCAGACAACTTCACTGATATTATAATTGTTAAAATAGAGAAGCCTCACATCTGACCCTACTTAGCAGAACAGATCTTTCCCAGTGCTTGTTCACTGTCATGGGTGATAGAGGGCTTGTCACAGTACATAATAAGAGGAAAGGAAAATGAGGGACTGTTTCCTGCATCATGCAAAGAAACGGGCTGGCTGCACGTTTCAAGGCTTGCTGGGTATTCTCCCATTTCTCTTTCATCCCTTCTAACAAAGGCCAGTTTCCTTTGTTGATGTCCTCCTGGGAAAATTCTGGATTCAGTACTTGTGTTTGGTGCAGTGGGTTGATCAGGAGCTGTCCTGCTGTTGGCCCCATGATAGCTGGTTCTTTTTCGGAAGGTGTTTGATGTGCAGCGGAAAGTCACCTACAAGAACTTAAACAGCTGGTACAAGGAGCTGAGAGAATTCCGCCCAGAGATTCCTTGCGTTGTGGTGGCCAACAAAATCGATGGTGAGTATATCCTCTTCTTTCAACCTCTCAGGATTGTGATGTGATTCTCTTCTGACCTGGCTGAGAAAGAATGTCATTCATCTGTTAGGTCCAGATGAGTTCTTGAGTATTAGTCCCTCAGGGCTGTATTTTACCAAACGAATAGCTGGGTCCTCTACCGACCTTGCATGCTGTCTTATAGGCTCTTGTTCTTGTTTTACTAGCAATTAAAAATACAAATTTGATCCATTTAAAGTTCATTCAAGTGATGTCCTTCCAATTCTGTCCTTACCACACTACCCATTTCATCCAGCAAGAACCCAAAAGCTGACTGGAGCAGTACCTAGTCAAAAATTGCAGGACGTCTTGCTGGAAAAAGAGCATAACCTATTATGTGGCTTCCCCTGATACAGTCAGTAACTGCCTTTGTCTTGCTAATTCAGCCTGGGACTCCTCTGTGCTAAAGTGTCTAAATATACCTGCTGGCAAAAGTGTTCACCTTCCTCTGCAAATGAGTGGATGATTCCCTCCTCTTAGGAATGCCAGCTAGGCGTTCATTATTGCTATCATTTGGGTTGTGGGCTGTCTCCTGCGTCCTGTGAGCGCGCATAACGCATCAGCTTTCTGCTCAGCATCAACGAGAGAACACATACCCTTGGGACCACAGTCTCCTGCTATTCTGTATCAAGTACAGTGTCAGACATGGGCTTCCTTGCTGACATTCATGGTAGAAACCATCGCAGCTATGAATAGGTGTCTGCACCTGAATAAGGTGCCTGGGCTCCCACTGTAGTCTATGGAAGTTCATTTGGTTCAGTGGTGTGGCTTAGGGCTTGATTGATCTTACCTAATAAAAGCCTTTCCTATCGGATGTGTCAAGCCAGCCTTGAATCCACTGATTGCACGGACTGTACAGGAAGTCCGAGGCAAATGGACTTGGTGTTGACAGCCATATTGTAGACAGAACCTCTGTGTAGATGAATCCTGCTCTTAGTGTTCTATGTGTGAGTGGACACTGCTCCAAGAGAGTTCCCTGCCTTGCCTTCGTTTGCTGTATTCCACCCAGACTAGGCAATGATCGGCCCACATAGCTCTTAACACAGGCCCAGTCTGCAGAACAGTTGATCCAGCTTCCTGCGAAGAGGTAGGGAGCGGCTGCCTGGGCAGTGCTCACTGGCAAGCGTTTAGAGTCTGAACTACTTCAGCTGTTGCTTCTAGGAGAAAAGGCGGATCATCTGGAGTCATCCTCCTGAGCTGGCATACGGGCTGTCTATCTATGAAAACTTTGAGCTGTTACTGCTGTGTCAGCACGTCCTGTAAATATGCAGCAGCTTTGTTCCAAAACTGAAATAAAGCCTCTGGCCTTATTTGGGGTAGCTGGACCTAACTGCCTATTAAGTAAAAATACATAACAGTTAAGTCATTTGTACACTGTGAGCGTGCCCGTGACTCACAGGAACATAGGTAATGTGGCATAAGGGCAGTGAGGAGTTCTGGTGAAAGAGGTCAAACTGGAGGGAGAGGCATGACTAGTACCGGTAATGGTGTCCAGGTCATGTGGACACAGAGCAAAAATCACAGGGATGTGCCTGGAAAACATTCATAGTTGCCACACAGCAAGGGAAAGCTGCAAAGCATTATTCATTTATAGCACATCAGAATCCACCTATAATTTAGTCAAGCACCATGGATAAACCAACAAGAACTCTTTTCTTTTTGTGTTCTCTTGTCAATGGTTTGCTGATGCTGTTGCTCTTAAAACCCTATAGCTTTTGGGGAGGACCCTCCTAGCCTTGTACTACAGTGAGGAGGCCTTGACACCTAAATCGGGCTCTGGGCTCCATCTGTTCCACCACTCCTGTATACATTGGCATTCTGCCTACAGTGATGTCTTACTGACCACTTCTCCTTTTTTTGCCCCCAGCGGATATGAAGGTGACCCAGAAAAGCTTCAACTTTGCCCGGAAGTTCAGTTTGCCCTTTTACTTTGTGTCTGCTGCCGATGGCACCAATGTAGTGAAGGTAAAACATAGCTATTTGGCTCAGCATCCATGAGACCCCTCTACAGTCCAAGGACATGGAGACTGCTGTAGGCGCAGAGGGCAGAAAATGGGCTAGTACATCTGTTTGGCTACTTGTGAGGTCCTGGTAGCTATAGGTGGTTGCAGAGGGTTTGTTTTTTTTTCCTTGGGGTGTGGGAACAGTTTCCATATGTTACAGAAACCCAGTGCCTCTTACTTTGAGTGACAAGCATTCTCCTTCTCATCAGCTCTTCAATGATGCTATCAAACTGGCAATTGCTTACAAACAGAATTCAGGAGATTTCATGGACGAGGTCATGCGAGAACTGGAGGTAAGAAAGGCTCTACTTACTGCACTCCTCCTAAGTGATTAGCAGCTCTGCTTTTTTTTCCCTCAGGGAAAGCAGAGCCTGTGGCAGAGGGTGAAACTTTGCAGGCGTGGAAAGATTTGCCTTATGCTGGTGACACCATGGGGTTTGTGTGCTGCTCGTGTCTAGGTTGGAAGGGGTGAGGTGGTGACCCTCTGAAGAGCCCACGCTGCCCTAGACCGAATTTGAAAGGACCACAGCAGAGTGTAGCTGTTGCTGTCATGCTTCTCAGAAGTTCCTTGTCCTGCTCCTTTCCAGAGCTTTGACCTGCAGAAGAAGAGTGAGGATTTGTTGGATAAAGAGGAGAGCTGCCCTGAAGAGGAGCCCCCATCTGCCTAAGCCCCGGACCCTGAGTCTGTTTTTCCGTTTGCTCTAGATTTCTGGGGCTAGTTAGAGCTGGCCTTCACAGAGGAAAGAGATTTTTCTCGTGTCCTGAGAGCTCTGGTGATGGGCAGCTGGGCCCCTCCCCTTCTTGTGGGAGACTCTCTGGGAATGACCTTCCTTGACTCGGCCCTAGCCGCTGCACATCACGGTCGAGGAAAGGGTGAGAGTATCCACATGGTTGCTAGTTACTGCATGCTTCTTCAAGGCAAAGCTTGCCAGGAGAGCTAAGCCACTCTTGGACCTGCAGGGAAGGGTCCTGCCCAGATGCTTTAATGGTACCTCCTGGAGAAAACAAACACTAAAGAATTTTTTTTTTAATCAAGCTTTGAGCTTGCATCCTTCCTGCACTCTTGTTATACAAGGCAGTCCAGTTACTATACAGTGCAACTCCAACTGCCAGCCCTCCCCATTGCTTTCGCAGCCTAGCCAGTGCTACCTCTCTGTCCACCCCTGTGATCTCTGCTGCAGAGTTTCTTTGGGTTTCCTTCCCCATTCTGTTACGGAGCAGCCAGATCCAGTAAACTTCTGAACACGGGGGATTTCTCCTTTCAGGTCCGCTAGAGCTGAATCAGGTGGACTTTCACACCCAGGAGGCTTGTCCTATCCCAGCTGCTGTTCCCATGTCTGTGTTCAAGAGGCTTACGCTGCATTCCAGAGAGCCAGATACACACACACAGACTTACACAATTAATGTGAATGGCAAAACAGATTGACATAGACAGAGCAATGCCTTTGCCAGCACCCATGTGTATGTAACCACCACTTACATAAACATGAACACTGCCTTTCCAGCTGATCAGGATTGGATGTTCACTAGCGAAACATAAACACACCTTCACTCCCTAGATTCGTAAGCACAGCATATTCATAGATTCCTCAAGTAACAGTATGGAAATTAGTCCATGTAATGTCTGTGGCTGGATGTCAAGCTCCTTACCCAGTCATTGGTGCAAACCCTGGGGCTTTCTAGATCCGTGTCTCCTGGGTCGTGAGAGAGTCCAGTTTCAAGTTCGCTGGTGCGTTCTACACGCACACAGTACAGGCCCACCGATAGCTGGCCTAAGACACTTCATGCTTCCAACTGCTGTCCCCAAGACCTCTAGCCCCCTATGACCTGTGTTCCCTTCTTCCACTGCACCCCCACCCTCCTCTCTGACCAGGCACGGTTTCAGCCCTTTTGAGTGACTTTCCCTTTGCGCCTTACTGTCTGCCCGTAGCCTCATTTTGCAGGTGCCGGGCATGGAAGTCCTTGCCGCGCACAGGAGACCGAATTGCTCTGAAGCACGGTTAGCTGTGAAAATTGGCAACTTTATTTCAAGAACTAAGTCAGCTTCAGCATGTGTGTGCACTCAGAGGAGAGCGGGCAGGAGAGAGCAGGCCTTTGACATTGAGGCTGCCTTTGGATCAGCAGGCATTGCCCCAGAAGGAAATGGTCGTGGTACACTGCAGCCTCCATCGGATCCTGTTCATCCTGCTGCTCAAGCCTTTTTTCCCCTTAGGACCTGCAGGAGCTCCTGCAGCAGATTAAAGAATTCCACCAGCTTCTGGCGTGGAAATGGGCAGGGCGTAAACCTGCCCGATTGTGTTGGTGTTGGCCTTGGCCTCTGGAAGGGGGTTGAGGTGAAGACCGGCTGTGGCGTTGGAGTAGCCGTTACTGCTGGGCGCAGTCCCATCTGCACCAAGATCCAGTCGTAAAAGTGCTGAGTGGAGGTGTAGACTCCCGGCTGTTGTGCTCTCGCACAGCCTTTCCCCCAGCTGGTCACTCCAACAAGCCAGAAGTAGTCAGCGTTGTTATCTTTGCACACGAGAGGACCACCGCTGTCACCCTGCAGCAGAGGAGAAAGGATTGAGGTCTTGTTGGGTGGCCTCTGTCGGCACTGGGGATGGCTCCTTCCCTCTCACAGCACCTGCCAGAGCTGTATCCACTGCACAGAAAGGCTCTGCTCAGGTGCTGGAGCCTACAGAACCTTGTCTGGGAGGGGGTCATGGGCCTGTAAGGTAAGGCGCGCTCTCATCTCTGCACAGTGATCCTGGATGTGTGGAAGACGGATGTTCCAGGATTGGGATCTGGACCTGTGTGCTGCCAAGAGCACCGATGGGCTTTCTGGGCAGAGTCCCAGGCCTCTGGGACAAGTGGGGCGCTGGGCAAGGACCTGCAGATGGGGAATGGGAGGTGAGCCCCAACAGTAGTGGGGACCCAGCGGTGGGAAGGTGACTTGCCAGGCAAAGCACGCCCCGGGGGGTGTTTGGGTGGCTGCGACAGGGCTGCCTGTGCTGCTGGGGGTTGATTTGTAGTGTGCTCCTACCTGGCAGGTGTCGATGCCACCCTGCGGATAGCCAGCACACAAGTTGTGGGTGTGGATGGCCCCTCTATACCACCGGCTGCTGTTACAGAGGTTGACATCAATGAGGCGGACCTTGGCCTCCTGCAGGACATCACTTGATCCTCCAGCTGTGAGCACAGAAAGGAATTAACACCCAGCGGCTCGTGGCCGGCGCTCCTCCCTTCTCTGGGTGAACCCCTCTCCTAGGGCTTGGCTTTGCATCTTGAAGGCGTTGTACCGGTGTTTCCCTTCTGTCTCGCTTTGGGTCATGGGTCAGGCCCATCTCTACAGGCATACGTCCCCGCAGCCTGGCTCTGGCTTTCGCCCCTGCTGTGAGGAAGCCCAACCCGTCTCCCCCGTGTGCCAAGCTTGCACTCAGGACACGAGCACTTTTTGGGAACTCACATCTTGCAGTCGTGGAACCCCAACCACTGATGTAGCAGGTTGTCAGCTCTGACACCCTCAGCGAGGCGTCAGGCACACAGGCAAGCTGTATGTAGTAGCTGCACTGGACAGGCTGGTCCAATTCCAGCAACGCGATGTCGTTCTTCTCCGAGATACTACTATACTCTTCGTGAGCCAGTAGCCGCTTAATATGGCGCACTTGGGCCTCGGGGCCCAGCTGAGTCAACTGGGTGGCCCCGATCACCACGCGCCACATCGCGATGTGCCTGGAAGGCAGATGGAGAGAGGGGTCAGAGGGAGCGGAGCCATGTGCTGCAGCAGCCCAGCAGTTCCCTGCCTTCTGCTTCACAAGGGAGAGAGGAAAGCAGCGCTATGGAGGGTGCGAGTGCCCTGGCATGCCTTAGGGACAAGGAATGTCGATCTGGAGGCTGCTAGGAAGCAGTGGCACGAGCCCAGCCTTCTCCTGAGCAGTCTCTCAGCTGGGCTCTGGAGTGCCCAGGGCACTGCGCCTACTGCAAGGAAATGGGATGGGAGTAGCACGCGGTGCTGCGGACAGGGGTATCCCCGTTCCCTGGTCCTCCTTACCTGGCTTTGATGAAGCAGTGGGCTGCTGTGAGGACCCACTGTGGGCTGATGAGGGACCCTCCGCATATATGCCCTGTGCCTATTTTCCAGGGATCCTGGATGCTGACGATCCAGGGCCAGGACCCTGGCTGGGCATCTGTGCCACCCACGACGCGCGATGTGCCATAGAGAGAAGCCATGGGACGGAGCCCGCAGGTCCCTCTGTAACAAGAAACTCATTACTGTCCTGCTCAGTGGCTTGCTGCCGTTCAGGCTGAAGGTCAGCCATCCTCCCTCCCCACAAGGCGTTGCACGGACAGCGGGGCCAGGGAACCCCACAAGGCACGCGTCCGTCCACCGTGTTTCTGCTTTAGCCCCGTAGCCGAGTTGTGCCAGCAGCCTGGGTGCTGGCAAGGATCCGAGGCTCCCACATGGGGTTTGGGAAGCTGTGGTGTGGCCACGGGGGACAAGCGGGCACCCTCCGGCGAACCCCATAAGGGTTGCCCAAGCTCCCGCCCAGAGCCTCGGGCCACTTACCCACAGTTGTCCCATGTGCCGTGCGCAGGCCAGCACACGGCCAGCAGGACGAGGAGGAGGAGCAAATTCATCGCTGCCAGTGGCACGTCGCAGCTGCAAGAACCGAGGGTTCGCTGCCAGCAGTGCAGCAGCTGACGTAGCGCCCGCAGTATTCACGTTGCCCGCGGTGCCCTTGGCCCCGGGGCTGATGTCACAGAGTCGCTGGTTCCAGGTGCTGGGCACGGTGGCCTCTCGGGGCGCGGGGCAACATGGGGGGTTCCAAGCAGGAAGGGAGGCAGAAGCTGGGATCGGACACCCCCGACAGACCCCCGCTGAATGCTCTGCTTGCAGGGGCCAAGGGCACAGCATAACTACTCCAGAGAGCATGCACGTTTGGGTGTTGAAGAGCCCATCTGCTTACAGCCACGGCAGGCAAGCAGCGACGTGCAAGGCAAATAAGCCAAGCATACCCAAGCAGTGTCAACCTTCCTGCACAAGGCACACTGAAAGGCAGATGCAGCACAGTCCACGCTGGCTATGTCAGCCACACCAACACCCTCTGGCAGGCTTCATGTCCTTGCTGTCTCTAAGTTTTACTGCTATTCTGGGCCAACACTGACAAGGGCACTTGTGGCACCTGGTATGTGTGGCCAAGGACATGCAATTTTAAGCTCCAGACAGGGAGGGATGCTCCTGCTCTCAGCCCCACATGCCATTCTCCACAGCTTTGGTAAACCCTGTATCAGCCTCATCTCATCAGTCTGCCTTCTACAGCTCTATGCTGGAGTCTTGCTCACGTGCTGGAGTGCAGAGCAGTCACGGGAGAAAAGCAGGAGCCAGCCGTGTGCATTGCATTTGCTGAGCAGGGCTAGGTCCCTGGGGGGTAGAGAGCAGCGGCTTGAAGAATGGCATCTTCAAAGCCATGAAACGTGCGGGAGCTTTCTGCTGCCACCCTGGCCTGTGGGGACAGACGTAAGGCACACAGCTGAGTGCGCAACCTGGTCCCTAGGATGACAGGGCAGGCTCTCTCTGAAAGTGGAATAGCTGCTCTCAAGGCCCTTGAGGTGTAGCATGGCTTCACAGGCACCAGAACTGGCCTCCAAACAAACTGGACTCAAGGCTGCCTTGTTTTTTAAAATTGACCTGAAGGTGGTGCCCCGTATCTGCTTAGAGCAGACAGAAGAAGCCTTAGAGAAGACAACGTGCACCAGATTTTGCAGGTGGTTAAGGGGGAATGATGAGAGAGGTGGCCACGCTTCACAGATAATTGAAGGAAGAGCTGGGGTCATGCTGGGGAGAGGAATCTGGCAGGGACAGCAGTACCCAGGAAAGCGCATCCGTAATGCCATGGGAGTCCAAGGCGACCCAGCTAACGGCACCTGAAACACCAAATCTGTTCACAGATGTAGCAAACCTGGGAGCAAGGGGGGGGGGGAAATAACCGGGGGTAGGTCCCTAGTTTCGCAGGAGACAAGGGCAGAGAAAGGGAGGAGTCCAGGAAGATGAGGGGGATGTACAAGCACGGAAAATGGGGAGACGCGAGAATCAAGGAGCTAGTCACACATCAGCAAACCGCTGGTTGGCTTGCCTGTTTGACGGAGCCCTGCACCTCATCACCACAGTCCGTCCTACCTTCTCTTTGAGAGCAATTCCAAATCCTTTTCTGTGTGGCCCCACTCTGCACCCGGTGGGGGGTGGGTCCAGAGGCCTGCCTGCTAGCGATGGCAGAAGGGAACACACGTCATAGGGAGCCCGCAGCTGGAAACACCGAGTGTCTAGGGCCAGCTGCTGGTGGGAGCGCTGTGTGCGTGTGCAGTTCTCTAGTGAGCTCGAAGCTGGACCAGCTCACGAGCAAGAGGAGGTACAGATCTGGAAAGACGCAAGGTCTGTGCCCATTACGGGGTAAGTAGCTTGACATCCAGCCATGGATTTTAATTGAACTTAATTCCCATGCTCATATTTAAGGGACCCACGAACGTGCGGTGCTTGCGAATCTAGGGAGTGATGTGTGTGTATGTTTCACTACTGAACATCAGTCCTGGGCAGCTGCAGAGGAAGACACGGACTGGGTTGTGCTTTTTGTGTGAAGTGGGTGCTCGTAAAGGTACTGCTCTATCTATGTTAACCTGTTTTGCCATTCATGCCAGTGAAGTATGTGTGCACGTTCTTGAATGTGATCTGGCTCTTTGGAAGACAAACCAAGTCTCTTGTACCTGCACGTGGGAAGAGCAGTCGCATCCATCGGACTGAGATGGGAGAAACCTGCTGGGAATGAGAGTCCTCCCAATTCAGCTCCAGCCCCTCTGCAAGGAGACATTCTCGGGGAGGAACATGGGCTGGATACAGCGTGCACAGAGACACACACACACATGCACACGTGCACACGCACGCACCCTCAGCATGCACAGAGTACATGCACAGAAAAGCTGTGCGCGCACACGCTGCATTCACACACAGGGTGCATGTGCGTACACACACAGTGGAGACACACATGGGGTACAAACAGAAGGTGCAACGCACACCCAGAGTGTGTGCACACTTACAGTCCAAAACACACGTCTTGAACACGGAGCGCAATGCCTGCAGCATGCATGCATGTGCAATGCACCTACTCCCACACCCCGCACTCATGCGCACAGTGTGCACCCACCCATCTGCCCACATACACCGTCAGCATACCCGCAGTGATGCATGCACATGTAGAATGCACCTCCCACGAGTGCACATGCAAACTCACTTGTCCATGCATGCTCACATGCATGTCCATGCACACATACACATATGCAGGCATACACACGTGCACACAATGCGTGTGCACGCACAGAGGAAAGTGTTGCACGCATACAAACATATAGCTCGTTAACACCCCACATGTTCATGAGCCGCTCACATGGACACAGCCTATCATGCCCACCCCTGCCCCTTCCCACCTGTGCCTGGCCCACACATGTCTTTCAGCATGTGCTCCCACAGCACTGCAGCAGTCGCTTGGGCCTCTCCTTCCATGCCCAGCCGCCTGGACACTGTTCATCCACGTGTCCTACCTGTGCCCGCTGGCGCCTGTGCAGGTTGGGGCAGTCACGCCATGCCTTGCTCAGTTTCCTGCAGCCAAGTTACCTGCACACAGCGCACATGGTCCCACACCTCCTGCCCTGGTCCGCGTCCGGTCTCTGAAACTCTGTCCCCACACCACGTCCCCCCCCAGAGCTCAGAGCCCCGGCTGTTCTCCTCTCAGTGTCCTGACTGCCAGCCCCCAGCGCCCTGATCCCTGTGGCCAGGCACTGCACGGCAAGCACTGCCATGCCCTGCGAGCAAAGTGAGCTCCATGAATTATGCAGCAGTTTCGCCTCCTGCTGCAGCACCAGCCTCCTCGCTCTGCCTCTTGGCCCTGAATAATTGATGGCAGTGAGCACAGCAGCAGCAGCAGCCCCAGCGTCCTTCCTGTGCCAGGGACCAGGCCCTTAGGAGGCATGGGGCTAGACACGCAGGAAGGCCAGGGGCTACGGGACAGTCTGAACTACAGAGGACAGGGAGCAATGGAAAGCAGAGTTCACTGGCACATTAGAAAGTGGTTGTAAAAGTGGGATGGGTCTTAAGAAATGCTGACGAGTAATAACAGGAAACTCCAGAACAGACTGATCACACAGGCTGCGTGCAAAACACAGGCACAACAGGATGAGAACATCCAGACGAGGACATTAGCCAGCCTTACCCGTGCTTTGTCTTTGGGCTGAAACTCCTCACCTCTGCCTGCTGTGTGGTTAATCCCAGACCACTGCCACTGTGCCTGTGCTTGTACACCCCCTCTGGTCTGGCTTTAATCTCATTTTGGATAAACTGGACAGATGGAGGTCTTCAGGACATTCAACCTCAATTCCTGTCTGTGCCTGTCTTCCAAGCTTGCTCCGGTTTTCAAAAGCAGACACAGCAATAGGGTACAGCCTTCCCGGGGTGCAGAACCTTTTCCTCCTCGTTCTCCTCGTCACCCCCTTCCACCAGAGAATTGTTGTTGCTCTTTGCACTGTCCCTTCCTCGCTCTGATTACAAGTCACAGATCTGCAGGACATGGGCTCCTACGTTCAGGCACAACCAGCAGTCCTTGAGCCTGAACGTGAAATTCTGTCATTGCTGCAGGAAAACATACTTCGCTTGAAAAGTGCCCAGGCTCCCATATGGCCCAGCCTGCCCCAAACAATGCCACGCTCTCTGCCTGTCCCAGGGGATTTTGCACCCTGCGTGCCCCTGGAGAGAAGCAGCTTCATTTGCTCTTCCAGAAGGCGGGAAGCTGGGAGCAGCGGCCTGGGCCACAGGCAGGGAGGCAGGGGACGTCCACCCAGGCCACCCAGCCCCAGCGGAGAGGACGTCCGCTGGCCGCCACACGCCGAGGTGCCCGTCTCCTCCCAGGACAGCCTCACGGTTTCCCGGCCTCAGCCCCGGTGCGGCTGGGAGCAGGCCGGGGTGCCGGCAGCCGCGAGGCCTCGTCCCCCAGAGAGCAGGGGCTGGACACGGGCTGAGTCCGCAGCCCCCAAGCCTGGGCGACGCTGAGGGCGGGTCTGTGGGAAACCCCTGTTGTTAATAAGCCACCCTCAGCCGCAGCACCCGGCGGCTAGCCCGGGCCCCGGGAGGCCGCCTGCACCGGGCACGGCGGCCCGGGAGGCGGCTGCGAGGGATCGACACCGCCGCGAAGTACGGCTCGTCGCGGCCCTTTCAAGGGCTGCCCCGCGGCGGACTACAATTCCCGGCATGCCCCGCGGCGGTGCTGGGTCACGTGGCTGCCCGCGGGGGTCAGATGGTGGCCGGCGGCGGCTCAGCGCGGCGCGGTTCGGCTCCGCCGGTCGGGGAGCTGCCTGCTCTGCCCGGCGCGCACCGCACCGCACCGCACCGCACCGCACCGCACCGCACCGCACCGCACCGCACCGCACCGCACCGCCCCGCGGGAGGGCGGCGCTGTGCCCCGTGCTGAGCGCGTGTATCGGCGGGCCGCGGGGCCTTCCTGGGCGGCAGCGCTATGGGGCGGCGGGGCCGCGGCCTGCCGTGGGCCCTGGTGCTGCTGGCCTTGCGCGGAGTGGCCGGCGCCGCCCCCAGCTTCGTCCTGTTGCTGGCGGACGACTTGGGCTTCGGGGACCTGGGGAGCTACGGGCACCCTTCTTCTGCCACGCCCAACCTGGACCGGATGGCTTCGCGCGGGCTGCGGTTCACCGACTTCTACAGCAGCTCCCCGGTGTGCAGCCCGTCCCGGTACGTCCCCCGCTGCTCCCGCTCCGCTGGCGGGCGACTGCTGCAGGGCCCCGGGGTGGGGATGGCGGAAGCGTCGAGACAGGGCTTGGCACCCAGCTGGGGAGCTGCAGTGCCGGGAGGAGCGGGTGGCTGATAAACCTGCCGTGTCCCAGGAGGCCCGAAGGTCCAGCTGCTCTGTGAGGGGCCTGATTGCGGGTCCCAGCAGCCAGGGGAGGTGGCAGTGGCAGCCGCGAGACTGCGGAGCCAAGCTGCCAGGTCCCGAGGAATGGGGCACCCGCTGTGGAGGCTGAGCATCACGACCTGCGCTGTGTCCAGCGTGATGCCTGTCTCCTCTCTCTCCTTCAATGCTCACCTGTAGGGCAGCCCTGCTGACCGGCCGGTTCCAGATGCGCTCTGGGGTTTACCCCGGTGTGTTCAACCCAGACTCGCGGGGAGGCCTGCCGCTGTCTGAGGTCACCATTGCGGAGGTGCTGAAGGCTGCGGGCTATGCCACAGCCATGGTTGGCAAGTGGCACCTTGGCCTGGGGATTAATGGCTCCTTCCTGCCCATCCACCAGGGCTTTGACCACTTCTTGGGGGTGCCCTACTCCCATGACCAGGTGAGAGGCTGTCAAGCCCTGAAGGGTGTCCCGGGGCTGGCTGGGGAGAGTGCCTGAAAGATGAAGCTTGCCCGAGAGCACATAGACCGGGTAGTGCTTGCCTGGGCAGATGGGTGTGGGTGTCTGCAGGCCGGGGAGATGGATGCTGGTGGGGAAAGCCCGTCTCTGAGGTGCTTGTATGATAGGGTAGTTTTGCAGAATGTGGGTGGCCATTGTGCATGGGCGCATACGCCCTTTGTCAAGGGAGGGAGGGTCAGCTTCTGGGCTACAAAGAAGCATCTGAATTGCTGCCAGGAGAAAATTATGTTGGGGCAGCACGGTCCTTGGACAGTTCTAGGGTGGGCACAGACCCCTGGGCTTCTGGGAGTGGCTGCCCAAAGGGTGCCTGTAGGACCTGGTGGTGGGCCGCTGTGAGATTCTTTGCTCCCCTCCCCTCGCTGTCCTGCAACACAGGTAAAAGACAAAGTGTTATTTGTTCTCTCCAGGGCCCCTGCCAGAATCTCACCTGCTTCCCACCTGACATCAAGTGTTTTGGGACTTGTGACCAAGGCTTAGTGCCAGTCCCGCTGCTCTGGAACCAGAGCATCGTGCAGCAGCCGGTCTCTTTCCCTGATCTGGTGCCACTCTACAACAAATTCTCCCGGGACTTCATCGCTGACTGTGCCCGACGAGGCCTCCCCTTCCTGCTCTACTATGCCTCCCATGTAGGAGACGGGGAGGGCTGCTGCGGGCCCGAGGGTGGGGAAGGGAACCTTTGTCCTGTGGGGAGAGCGGGGAAGCATCTCAGCTCCTGCAGCCCCGGGACTGTGCTGAGCAGTCAATACCTGCTCCTGGATGACCTGGGGTTGCTGCTCCCACACCCAGGTCTTGTGGCAGCACCGTTCAGATAATGTTCTTGGGCTGCTTCTTTCTGGAGCTTTGCCCACTTCTCTGGGCCAGGAGTCCACCCAGGAAAACTTCCCACTCTGGGGCTCCACATCCTCTCCTGGGGCTCAGCTCCTTTATACCATTTCTGAGAGATGTTTCTGAAGCTTGGGGACAAGCCTCCTCTCATCTCATGGGTATTGTCACATATCTCCATGTCCTAGCTGGGATACTCGCTGTCCCCGGGTGAATTGGGAACGAGATGCAGCTCTGGGGGAGTTTGCGTAGCAGTCTTCTCTGCTCTTTCTCCAGCATACACACTACCCCCAGTTTGCAAGCCAGGACTATGCAGGGCAGTCACGGCGTGGGCCATTTGGTGATGCACTCTTGGAGTTTGATGGCTCGGTGGGACAGCTGCTGCAGGCACTGGAGGAAAATGGTCTTGCAAACACGACCTTGGTGTTTTTCACCTCTGACAATGGGTGAGTGGGCTCAGCAGGGGGGGCTTCGTCACTGGTAAGATTCTGCTGCCATGGTATGGGGGAACTGGAATGAGGCATTGGTTGGCTGGGGCAAAAGGGATGTGGTGTGGCATTGCCAGGTGAGACCCCAGTGACCTGAAGCGAGGCAAGAGGTGGACACTGCTCTGGAGAGGACTCAGTGCACGATCTCCTCCTTGTTCCTGTGACTCAGCTGTGCCCCTCCTCGTGGGCAGAAACCTCACAGGGTTCGGGTCAGGAGTGTGCAGCAGCCCAAATATACCCCGATTCCCTCCATGTGTGGGTGGCATTGGTCTCTGGTGCCCTGCTTAGGCATCTTGCACACCTTGGCTTCTTCACCTGACCCATGCCTCCTGCCGCACAAGGCTGAGAAGGATGGCATTGTCACTTGCTGACACCATGTCTCTCTTGTCATGGCCCCGTTGGCAGCATCAGGGAAGGGGTAGCATGAACCTGTGAAACTGGTGGCAGGTGGTTCTCTCTCACAGCCCCTCCACCATGCGGATGGCACGCGGAGGCAGCTCTGGCCTTCTGAAGTGTGGGAAGGGCACAACATACGAAGGTGGCATGCGGGAACCAGCAGTGGCTTATTGGCCAGGCCATATCCCTCCAGGTGAGACTTGGCACTGCTTGTGCCTTTTGTGTGCTGATGCCAGCCAAGGCAGGGTGTCACGGCAGCTCGGCTGCCCCGGGACAAGCAGAGGGCGGGAGAGAAGCGAGGATGGCAGGGATGGGAGTGGGATCAGGTGCTTGAACCTTTCCTTGTGCCTTGCTGTGGTGGGTGACAGGAGTGACGCATGAGCTGGCAAGCACCCTGGACATCCTGCCAACCCTGACTACCCTGGCTGGAGCAGCTCTTCCCAAAGTTGCCCTGGATGGCTATGACCTGAGTCCGGTGCTGTTTGGGTCAAGGAAGGTGAGTCCCGCGGGCTGGTTCAGCTGGCATTGTGCATGAAGGCTGGGTGTGGGGCTGGAGCTGTGTGCCTGATGAGTATAACCAGCGGGGCGGTCAGGGGAGATCCGTGAGCTGGGACCTTTTGTCTGGCCTGGGTCATGCCACGGAGTTCCTGGGCTTCCCCAGGCTGCTCGGCTCTAAATCTGTAATGTGTTGCCAAGCCAAACCCCCACGGCTGCCGTGGGTGGACAGAGCCCCAGTAGCTGTGAGTAGGGAGCAAACAGGATGCTGCTGCTCCTCAGCTTCCCCCCTCTCTGGCCGTGTTCTGGCGGTAGTATCGGGGCTCTTGTCTGACTCCCTGGAGTCTCTGCCTGGTCCTGTTCCAGGCTCTTCTTCAGCCTCGTGGCTGCACCACAGGTGAGCTTAGCTCTGCTGCTTCCCACAGAGTCCCCGTCAGACGATGTTCTTCTACCCGCCGTCCCCCGATCCGGTGCACGGCCCCTTCGCTGTCAGGCTTGGGAAGTACAAGGCCCATTACTTCACACAAGGTAAGTGCTGCCTCCTCTCCTCTGCCCGGGCAGCTTTGTGAAGTCCCGTATGGTTTTGCTGTCCCAAGCTCAAAGAGAAGAAACTGAGCTACACTTGGGGATTTCTTTTGCAGGTTCCTCTCACAGTGATATGACCCCAGACCAGGCCTGCCACGGGCTGACCCCGCTGACCCCTCACTTGCCCCCGCTGCTCTTTGACCTCGAGTCAGACCCAGCCGAGAACTATGATCTGCTGCAGAGCGGCGCAGGGCCGGAGGTTCTGCAAGCCCTGAAGGAGATCAAACTGCAGAAAGTGCTTTTTGAACAGCGCATGGAGTTTGGGGAGAGCCAGATCAGGAAGGGCAGGGATCCTGCGCTGCAGCCCTGCTGCGTACCAAACTGCAGTCCTAAGCCTTCCTGCTGCCGCTGCTCCTAGCCTCTTGCTGCTCCATCCCCTTCAGTTGCTCCACACGGGAACCCTACCCCAAACCCACCAGACCCCCCCCGCCCCCAACTAACCAAGCTCAGCCTTAGAGCTGCCCTGCAGCTTTGGCCCAGTGACACCTCTGGTTAATGGAGTGCTGGGATAGCAAACTGGGGGTTGGGGAGATTACCACTCCTGCTAGGAGTGCAGGTCAGTGGACCCTGTGCTCTGTGTTGGACGTTCAAGCTGAGGCCTCCTGACAGAAGCCCTGACTTGTTCAGGGAGGGACCATGATACAGCATCATCTCTAGAGCCAGAACAGCTCCTTTCAAACCATGATCAAGACGAAGCAAAGGGCATGCCCCAGTGTCTAGAGATCTCAACTCGGTTGGAAGCATGCTGTGCACCCCTGGGTGGGAACAGAACTGGGAGCTGCAGCACCATCACTTGCCAGGGACCAAGAGCACAGCAAGAGGAGGATAGGATGGATGGTCCTGGCAGCTTCAGAGGCAGGACCTTGTACAGCTAGTGCAGAGGGGACATGCCTAGGTAGGGAGCAGCTGAGGGTATGCATGCTCGGGCACCTCCAAGTCCTTCGTGACTCCAGGAGGTGGAGATATGGCTGGTGGTTGGCAGGCCTGGTCCTCTTGTAAGGTCCGTGGATGCCGGGGCTGATCAATCAGGTGGGCTGCAACCACACGCCATCCACATGACTGAAGGGGTCTTCCTCCTCTTGCTCGTGAGCTAGTCCAGCTTCGAGCTCACTAGAGAACTGCACACGCACACAGCGCTCCCACCAGCAGCTGGCCCTAGACACTCGGTGTTTCCAGCTGCGGGCTCCCTATGACGTGTGTTCCCTTCTGCCATCGCTAGCAGGCAGGCCTCTGGACCCACCCCCCACCGGGTGCAGAGTGGGGCCACACAGAAAAGGATTTGGAATTGCTCTCAAAGAGAAGGTAGGACGGACTGTGGTGATGAGGTGCAGGGCTCCGTCAAACAGGCAAGCCAACCAGCGGTTTGCTGATGTGTGACTAGCTCCTTGATTCTCGCGTCTCCCCATTTTCCGTGCTTGTACATCCCCCTCATCTTCCTGGACTCCTCCCTTTCTCTGCCCTTGTCTCCTGCGAAACTAGGGACCTACCCCCGGTTATTTCCCCCCCCCCCTTGCTCCCAGGTTTGCTACATCTGTGAACAGATTTGGTGTTTCAGGTGCCGTTAGCTGGGTCGCCTTGGACTCCCATGGCATTACGGATGCGCTTTCCTGGGTACTGCTGTCCCTGCCAGATTCCTCTCCCCAGCATGACCCCAGCTCTTCCTTCAATTATCTGTGAAGCGTGGCCACCTCTCTCATCATTCCCCCTTAACCACCTGCAAAATCTGGTGCACGTTGTCTTCTCTAAGGCTTCTTCTGTCTGCTCTAAGCAGATACGGGGCACCACCTTCAGGTCAATTTTAAAAAACAAGGCAGCCTTGAGTCCAGTTTGTTTGGAGGCCAGTTCTGGTGCCTGTGAAGCCATGCTACACCTCAAGGGCCTTGAGAGCAGCTATTCCACTTTCAGAGAGAGCCTGCCCTGTCATCCTAGGGACCAGGTTGCGCACTCAGCTGTGTGCCTTACGTCTGTCCCCACAGGCCAGGGTGGCAGCAGAAAGCTCCCGCACGTTTCATGGCTTTGAAGATGCCATTCTTCAAGCCGCTGCTCTCTACCCCCCAGGGACCTAGCCCTGCTCAGCAAATGCAATGCACACGGCTGGCTCCTGCTTTTCTCCCGTGACTGCTCTGCACTCCAGCACGTGAGCAAGACTCCAGCATAGAGCTGTAGAAGGCAGACTGATGAGATGAGGCTGATACAGGGTTTACCAAAGCTGTGGAGAATGGCATGTGGGGCTGAGAGCAGGAGCATCCCTCCCTGTCTGGAGCTTAAAATTGCATGTCCTTGGCCACACATACCAGGTGCCACAAGTGCCCTTGTCAGTGTTGGCCCAGAATAGCAGTAAAACTTAGAGACAGCAAGGACATGAAGCCTGCCAGAGGGTGTTGGTGTGGCTGACATAGCCAGCGTGGACTGTGCTGCATCTGCCTTTCAGTGTGCCTTGTGCAGGAAGGTTGACACTGCTTGGGTATGCTTGGCTTATTTGCCTTGCACGTCGCTGCTTGCCTGCCGTGGCTGTAAGCAGATGGGCTCTTCAACACCCAAACGTGCATGCTCTCTGGAGTAGTTATGCTGTGCCCTTGGCCCCTGCAAGCAGAGCATTCAGCGGGGGTCTGTCGGGGGTGTCCGATCCCAGCTTCTGCCTCCCTTCCTGCTTGGAACCCCCCATGTTGCCCCGCGCCCCGAGAGGCCACCGTGCCCAGCACCTGGAACCAGCGACTCTGTGACATCAGCCCCGGGGCCAAGGGCACCGCGGGCAACGTGAATACTGCGGGCGCTACGTCAGCTGCTGCACTGCTGGCAGCGAACCCTCGGTTCTTGCAGCTGCGACGTGCCACTGGCAGCGATGAATTTGCTCCTCCTCCTCGTCCTGCTGGCCGTGTGCTGGCCTGCGCACGGCACATGGGACAACTGTGGGTAAGTGGCCCGAGGCTCTGGGCGGGAGCTTGGGCAACCCTTATGGGGTTCGCCGGAGGGTGCCCGCTTGTCCCCCGTGGCCACACCACAGCTTCCCAAACCCCATGTGGGAGCCTCGGATCCTTGCCAGCACCCAGGCTGCTGGCACAACTCGGCTACGGGGCTAAAGCAGAAACACGGTGGACGGACGCGTGCCTTGTGGGGTTCCCTGGCCCCGCTGTCCGTGCAACGCCTTGTGGGGAGGGAGGATGGCTGACCTTCAGCCTGAACGGCAGCAAGCCACTGAGCAGGACAGTAATGAGTTTCTTGTTACAGAGGGACCTGCGGGCTCCGCCCCATGGCTTCTCTCTATGGCACATCGCGCGTCGTGGGTGGCACAGATGCCCAGCCAGGGTCCTGGCCCTGGATCGTCAGCATCCAGGATCCCTGGAAAATAGGCACAGGGCATATATGCGGAGGGTCCCTCATCAGCCCACAGTGGGTCCTCACAGCAGCCCACTGCTTCATCAAAGCCAGGTAAGGAGGACCAGGGAACGGGGATACCCCTGTCCGCAGCACCGCGTGCTACTCCCATCCCATTTCCTTGCAGTAGGCGCAGTGCCCTGGGCACTCCAGAGCCCAGCTGAGAGACTGCTCAGGAGAAGGCTGGGCTCGTGCCACTGCTTCCTAGCAGCCTCCAGATCGACATTCCTTGTCCCTAAGGCATGCCAGGGCACTCGCACCCTCCATAGCGCTGCTTTCCTCTCTCCCTTGTGAAGCAGAAGGCAGGGAACTGCTGGGCTGCTGCAGCACATGGCTCCGCTCCCTCTGACCCCTCTCTCCATCTGCCTTCCAGGCACATCGCGATGTGGCGCGTGGTGATCGGGGCCACCCAGTTGACTCAGCTGGGCCCCGAGGCCCAAGTGCGCCATATTAAGCGGCTACTGGCTCACGAAGAGTATAGTAGTATCTCGGAGAAGAACGACATCGCGTTGCTGGAATTGGACCAGCCTGTCCAGTGCAGCTACTACATACAGCTTGCCTGTGTGCCTGACGCCTCGCTGAGGGTGTCAGAGCTGACAACCTGCTACATCAGTGGTTGGGGTTCCACGACTGCAAGATGTGAGTTCCCAAAAAGTGCTCGTGTCCTGAGTGCAAGCTTGGCACACGGGGGAGACGGGTTGGGCTTCCTCACAGCAGGGGCGAAAGCCAGAGCCAGGCTGCGGGGACGTATGCCTGTAGAGATGGGCCTGACCCATGACCCAAAGCGAGACAGAAGGGAAACACCGGTACAACGCCTTCAAGATGCAAAGCCAAGCCCTAGGAGAGGGGTTCACCCAGAGAAGGGAGGAGAGCCGGCCACGAGCCGCTGGGTGTTAATTCCTTTCTGTGCTCACAGCTGGAGGATCAAGTGATGTCCTGCAGGAGGCCAAGGTCCGCCTCATTGATGTCAACCTCTGTAACAGCAGCCGGTGGTATAGAGGGGCCATCCACACCCACAACTTGTGTGCTGGCTATCCGCAGGGTGGCATCGACACCTGCCAGGTAGGAGCACACTACAAATCAACCCCCAGCAGCACAGGCAGCCCTGTCGCAGCCACCCAAACACCCCCCGGGGCGTGCTTTGCCTGGCAAGTCACCTTCCCACCGCTGGGTCCCCACTACTGTTGGGGCTCACCTCCCATTCCCCATCTGCAGGTCCTTGCCCAGCGCCCCACTTGTCCCAGAGGCCTGGGACTCTGCCCAGAAAGCCCATCGGTGCTCTTGGCAGCACACAGGTCCAGATCCCAATCCTGGAACATCCGTCTTCCACACATCCAGGATCACTGTGCAGAGATGAGAGCGCGCCTTACCTTACAGGCCCATGACCCCCTCCCAGACAAGGTTCTGTAGGCTCCAGCACCTGAGCAGAGCCTTTCTGTGCAGTGGATACAGCTCTGGCAGGTGCTGTGAGAGGGAAGGAGCCATCCCCAGTGCCGACAGAGGCCACCCAACAAGACCTCAATCCTTTCTCCTCTGCTGCAGGGTGACAGCGGTGGTCCTCTCGTGTGCAAAGATAACAA
Organism: Calonectris borealis; assembly: GCF_964195595.1. NCBI lineage: Eukaryota > Metazoa > Chordata > Aves > Procellariiformes > Procellariidae > Calonectris > Calonectris borealis. The sequence continues at coordinate 37,686 of NC_134312.1, read as the reverse complement.
CGCTGACTACTTCTGGCTTGTTGGAGTGACCAGCTGGGGGAAAGGCTGTGCGAGAGCACAACAGCCGGGAGTCTACACCTCCACTCAGCACTTTTACGACTGGATCTTGGTGCAGATGGGACTGCGCCCAGCAGTAACGGCTACTCCAACGCCACAGCCGGTCTTCACCTCAACCCCCTTCCAGAGGCCAAGGCCAACACCAACACAATCGGGCAGGTTTACGCCCTGCCCATTTCCACGCCAGAAGCTGGTGGAATTCTTTAATCTGCTGCAGGAGCTCCTGCAGGTCCTAAGGGGAAAAAAGGCTTGAGCAGCAGGATGAACAGGATCCGATGGAGGCTGCAGTGTACCACGACCATTTCCTTCTGGGGCAATGCCTGCTGATCCAAAGGCAGCCTCAATGTCAAAGGCCTGCTCTCTCCTGCCCGCTCTCCTCTGAGTGCACACACATGCTGAAGCTGACTTAGTTCTTGAAATAAAGTTGCCAATTTTCACAGCTAACCGTGCTTCAGAGCAATTCGGTCTCCTGTGCGCGGCAAGGACTTCCATGCCCGGCACCTGCAAAATGAGGCTACGGGCAGACAGTAAGGCGCAAAGGGAAAGTCACTCAAAAGGGCTGAAACCGTGCCTGGTCAGAGAGGAGGGTGGGGGTGCAGTGGAAGAAGGGAACACAGGTCATAGGGGGCTAGAGGTCTTGGGGACAGCAGTTGGAAGCATGAAGTGTCTTAGGCCAGCTATCGGTGGGCCTGTACTGTGTGCGTGTAGAACGCACCAGCGAACTTGAAACTGGACTCTCTCACGACCCAGGAGACACGGATCTAGAAAGCCCCAGGGTTTGCACCAATGACTGGGTAAGGAGCTTGACATCCAGCCACAGACATTACATGGACTAATTTCCATACTGTTACTTGAGGAATCTATGAATATGCTGTGCTTACGAATCTAGGGAGTGAAGGTGTGTTTATGTTTCGCTAGTGAACATCCAATCCTGATCAGCTGGAAAGGCAGTGTTCATGTTTATGTAAGTGGTGGTTACATACACATGGGTGCTGGCAAAGGCATTGCTCTGTCTATGTCAATCTGTTTTGCCATTCACATTAATTGTGTAAGTCTGTGTGTGTGTATCTGGCTCTCTGGAATGCAGCGTAAGCCTCTTGAACACAGACATGGGAACAGCAGCTGGGATAGGACAAGCCTCCTGGGTGTGAAAGTCCACCTGATTCAGCTCTAGCGGACCTGAAAGGAGAAATCCCCCGTGTTCAGAAGTTTACTGGATCTGGCTGCTCCGTAACAGAATGGGGAAGGAAACCCAAAGAAACTCTGCAGCAGAGATCACAGGGGTGGACAGAGAGGTAGCACTGGCTAGGCTGCGAAAGCAATGGGGAGGGCTGGCAGTTGGAGTTGCACTGTATAGTAACTGGACTGCCTTGTATAACAAGAGTGCAGGAAGGATGCAAGCTCAAAGCTTGATTAAAAAAAAAATTCTTTAGTGTTTGTTTTCTCCAGGAGGTACCATTAAAGCATCTGGGCAGGACCCTTCCCTGCAGGTCCAAGAGTGGCTTAGCTCTCCTGGCAAGCTTTGCCTTGAAGAAGCATGCAGTAACTAGCAACCATGTGGATACTCTCACCCTTTCCTCGACCGTGATGTGCAGCGGCTAGGGCCGAGTCAAGGAAGGTCATTCCCAGAGAGTCTCCCACAAGAAGGGGAGGGGCCCAGCTGCCCATCACCAGAGCTCTCAGGACACGAGAAAAATCTCTTTCCTCTGTGAAGGCCAGCTCTAACTAGCCCCAGAAATCTAGAGCAAACGGAAAAACAGACTCAGGGTCCGGGGCTTAGGCAGATGGGGGCTCCTCTTCAGGGCAGCTCTCCTCTTTATCCAACAAATCCTCACTCTTCTTCTGCAGGTCAAAGCTCTGGAAAGGAGCAGGACAAGGAACTTCTGAGAAGCATGACAGCAACAGCTACACTCTGCTGTGGTCCTTTCAAATTCGGTCTAGGGCAGCGTGGGCTCTTCAGAGGGTCACCACCTCACCCCTTCCAACCTAGACACGAGCAGCACACAAACCCCATGGTGTCACCAGCATAAGGCAAATCTTTCCACGCCTGCAAAGTTTCACCCTCTGCCACAGGCTCTGCTTTCCCTGAGGGAAAAAAAAGCAGAGCTGCTAATCACTTAGGAGGAGTGCAGTAAGTAGAGCCTTTCTTACCTCCAGTTCTCGCATGACCTCGTCCATGAAATCTCCTGAATTCTGTTTGTAAGCAATTGCCAGTTTGATAGCATCATTGAAGAGCTGATGAGAAGGAGAATGCTTGTCACTCAAAGTAAGAGGCACTGGGTTTCTGTAACATATGGAAACTGTTCCCACACCCCAAGGAAAAAAAAACAAACCCTCTGCAACCACCTATAGCTACCAGGACCTCACAAGTAGCCAAACAGATGTACTAGCCCATTTTCTGCCCTCTGCGCCTACAGCAGTCTCCATGTCCTTGGACTGTAGAGGGGTCTCATGGATGCTGAGCCAAATAGCTATGTTTTACCTTCACTACATTGGTGCCATCGGCAGCAGACACAAAGTAAAAGGGCAAACTGAACTTCCGGGCAAAGTTGAAGCTTTTCTGGGTCACCTTCATATCCGCTGGGGGCAAAAAAAGGAGAAGTGGTCAGTAAGACATCACTGTAGGCAGAATGCCAATGTATACAGGAGTGGTGGAACAGATGGAGCCCAGAGCCCGATTTAGGTGTCAAGGCCTCCTCACTGTAGTACAAGGCTAGGAGGGTCCTCCCCAAAAGCTATAGGGTTTTAAGAGCAACAGCATCAGCAAACCATTGACAAGAGAACACAAAAAGAAAAGAGTTCTTGTTGGTTTATCCATGGTGCTTGACTAAATTATAGGTGGATTCTGATGTGCTATAAATGAATAATGCTTTGCAGCTTTCCCTTGCTGTGTGGCAACTATGAATGTTTTCCAGGCACATCCCTGTGATTTTTGCTCTGTGTCCACATGACCTGGACACCATTACCGGTACTAGTCATGCCTCTCCCTCCAGTTTGACCTCTTTCACCAGAACTCCTCACTGCCCTTATGCCACATTACCTATGTTCCTGTGAGTCACGGGCACGCTCACAGTGTACAAATGACTTAACTGTTATGTATTTTTACTTAATAGGCAGTTAGGTCCAGCTACCCCAAATAAGGCCAGAGGCTTTATTTCAGTTTTGGAACAAAGCTGCTGCATATTTACAGGACGTGCTGACACAGCAGTAACAGCTCAAAGTTTTCATAGATAGACAGCCCGTATGCCAGCTCAGGAGGATGACTCCAGATGATCCGCCTTTTCTCCTAGAAGCAACAGCTGAAGTAGTTCAGACTCTAAACGCTTGCCAGTGAGCACTGCCCAGGCAGCCGCTCCCTACCTCTTCGCAGGAAGCTGGATCAACTGTTCTGCAGACTGGGCCTGTGTTAAGAGCTATGTGGGCCGATCATTGCCTAGTCTGGGTGGAATACAGCAAACGAAGGCAAGGCAGGGAACTCTCTTGGAGCAGTGTCCACTCACACATAGAACACTAAGAGCAGGATTCATCTACACAGAGGTTCTGTCTACAATATGGCTGTCAACACCAAGTCCATTTGCCTCGGACTTCCTGTACAGTCCGTGCAATCAGTGGATTCAAGGCTGGCTTGACACATCCGATAGGAAAGGCTTTTATTAGGTAAGATCAATCAAGCCCTAAGCCACACCACTGAACCAAATGAACTTCCATAGACTACAGTGGGAGCCCAGGCACCTTATTCAGGTGCAGACACCTATTCATAGCTGCGATGGTTTCTACCATGAATGTCAGCAAGGAAGCCCATGTCTGACACTGTACTTGATACAGAATAGCAGGAGACTGTGGTCCCAAGGGTATGTGTTCTCTCGTTGATGCTGAGCAGAAAGCTGATGCGTTATGCGCGCTCACAGGACGCAGGAGACAGCCCACAACCCAAATGATAGCAATAATGAACGCCTAGCTGGCATTCCTAAGAGGAGGGAATCATCCACTCATTTGCAGAGGAAGGTGAACACTTTTGCCAGCAGGTATATTTAGACACTTTAGCACAGAGGAGTCCCAGGCTGAATTAGCAAGACAAAGGCAGTTACTGACTGTATCAGGGGAAGCCACATAATAGGTTATGCTCTTTTTCCAGCAAGACGTCCTGCAATTTTTGACTAGGTACTGCTCCAGTCAGCTTTTGGGTTCTTGCTGGATGAAATGGGTAGTGTGGTAAGGACAGAATTGGAAGGACATCACTTGAATGAACTTTAAATGGATCAAATTTGTATTTTTAATTGCTAGTAAAACAAGAACAAGAGCCTATAAGACAGCATGCAAGGTCGGTAGAGGACCCAGCTATTCGTTTGGTAAAATACAGCCCTGAGGGACTAATACTCAAGAACTCATCTGGACCTAACAGATGAATGACATTCTTTCTCAGCCAGGTCAGAAGAGAATCACATCACAATCCTGAGAGGTTGAAAGAAGAGGATATACTCACCATCGATTTTGTTGGCCACCACAACGCAAGGAATCTCTGGGCGGAATTCTCTCAGCTCCTTGTACCAGCTGTTTAAGTTCTTGTAGGTGACTTTCCGCTGCACATCAAACACCTTCCGAAAAAGAACCAGCTATCATGGGGCCAACAGCAGGACAGCTCCTGATCAACCCACTGCACCAAACACAAGTACTGAATCCAGAATTTTCCCAGGAGGACATCAACAAAGGAAACTGGCCTTTGTTAGAAGGGATGAAAGAGAAATGGGAGAATACCCAGCAAGCCTTGAAACGTGCAGCCAGCCCGTTTCTTTGCATGATGCAGGAAACAGTCCCTCATTTTCCTTTCCTCTTATTATGTACTGTGACAAGCCCTCTATCACCCATGACAGTGAACAAGCACTGGGAAAGATCTGTTCTGCTAAGTAGGGTCAGATGTGAGGCTTCTCTATTTTAACAATTATAATATCAGTGAAGTTGTCTGATGCTCACAAGTGATGAGAAGTAGTGGAAAGTTAGAGCAACAGTACAAACCAAGAGACCTAAGCGGGTTAGGAGTCAGGAAACAAGGCTGATTTGAGCTAATAAATGGGAAGCGCAAAGTATAGGAAAATAGAAAGGGCAGAAGACCAGAGAAGGATGTCTTATGTAGTACCTCTGCAGAACATGTCGGAACAGTTTTGTACTACATAATCCAATAGTCACATCACAGAACAAGAAAGGAATGCCCTCTCCCTCGCATCGCCTCTGACAGGACTGCTTCTAAATAAGTACATTCAGTTGTACGTACCACCTTACTGGCAACACAGTGACAAAAGTAAGGAAATTTAGAAGACAGCAAAGCCGGGGAATATAGTAAGAGTGCTATCAGGAAAGACAGAAGGGAGCTAAACATACCCAACTACACTGGGTTTATCTGGTGAGAGAAGAAAGAACAATACAGGAAAGTTTTTTAAACCACTGGAAGAGACAAGAAATATAAGGCAGCGTAATCACAAAAAGTAACATACAGGCCAAGTGTCAACTGGGGCTGTTATTAGTCAAATTCCATCAGACCACAGCTGAGACACTACCCTTACCATGATACAAGCATGAGCCTTATGGTAATAGGATGCATGCATGCTCTGGAACCTCTCCTGTCCAGCTGTGTCCCAGAAGTCTGTAAGACACAAAAAACAAGCTTAGAATGACACAACTTTCCAAGTTCTCTTTTTCTCACAACTTAAACCCAGGACGCAAAGCCCAGTCCATCTACTCAGGGTCACAAATTAGGTTTCACCTCTCTAATCTGAGACACTCCAGGGCTACGAGATTATGCAAAACTAGGACCTCTTCTTAGCTAGGCTTAGCTATGAGTTGTGCTGACACTGAACATTGCTATAAACATATTAGCAAAAGAGAAGTCATCAGTAGACATGACTTATAAAGGACAGTAAGACAAAACTGCAAAGAGTGATAACAATGTATGGTACTTTGTCACTAGAGATGACAACAGGAAACAAAACCTAAATATCTTGAAACAGCTTGATTTCTGACACAGTGATAAATAGCCAGGTGCCTGCCATAGGACATGGTTCTATCTCATTTCACAGACAGTCTAACTCTGCTCTTTCCAGGGGCACGACTCGTTCTAAAATTAGGAAGGGTAAGTAAGTTAGCCTGAGACAGGCAGGTCCCAATGCATTAAGTACCTTGTACTTAATGGATCATGAAGCATACCTGAACAGTCACCAACATTTTAATGCCTTTTTCTGTTTGTGTGTCTCGGGTAGAGATCTCCCCCCCCTCCTCCTACTGGATTTATAGGCTGATATTTGTGTCTTATTTGTGGTATAAATTTTCACAACTAAGGACCACACCAGATGTAGTTATACTTCTGTCAGCTAGACTGAAGTATGCCACTCCACCTAAAGCCAAATATGCCACTTTCCTTAGTGTTTACTTTGCATTGAAATTAGTTTCTGACTGGATACTGTATCAGACTTGCAGGATGGTGACTTCTTAAACTGCCCAAAATATAGACAAGTACTCATCACACCACACTTCCATTCATTGTGGGTAGTTTTGCTTCTAAAATTGCCTGATCCTTTTAATGTGCCATTTCAGAATCCTCACTTACAAGGAAAAAAGATTCAGTGATCACGACCTACTGAATGTCCCTAAATTAACTTCCCAAACAATGCGGCAGCTGTCATGAGAGAACTCGCCATGGCTTATTGAAAAACACTGCTGCTTTTATTCCTAAATCTCCAGATCTTGCCCGTCATACCCCATGTCACTCCAGAACATAGGAATTTATCAACCTTAAAATCCTTGGGAAAAATAAGATTCACAGAGTAAAGAAATACACCACATTTTAAGGCAATTCTAACTCTACCACATGGGATTTGGCGACGGCCACTAAGAATAGCTCAGCAGAGTAAAAATTAAACTAGCAAGGGAAGTGGTAATTCTGCACAATTTAAAGTCTTCAGATCAAACTACCTGCCTTTACAAATCACACTTCATGACAGGTCTTCTCTGCAAGGTAGCTTGGATGATCAGCATTATGTTCATAAAAGGTGAAGACAGAAGACACTGTGAACTCTTGTATAACGTAAGTCAGATGAATTACTTAAACTAGAGCAAGTTAGTTAATAAAGTACCAAATCCATGTTAAAAATAAGTCCCTGACATATGAATCCATACTTTCGCAAGCTGCCTTAATAGTAATTTCACTGACTGGTTAAAAAAAACCAAACCACCTTATCTTCTATTTGAGTTTACCTAACATCAACTAGAGTCTGTTAAATCTTTCTTTCTATGCTGAAGCCTCCTTCTGTACCAAGTTCCTGTTCTCTGATATTTTACCTTCTCCCCGAGAAGCTAACCAGACTGAGTCTCTCATCCGTGGGCCCCTTTTTACCATCTTTCAATTGTTCTCGTGGCTCTCCTCTGAAACCTTGTATTGGGTTTAAGTGGCAAGGTTTTTGTAAGGGGGCGGGCCTGGGCTGCAGGGGTGGCTTCTGTGAGAAGACACCAGAAGCTGACCGCATGGCAGGCAGAGCCAGTTTCAGTCAGCTCCAAGACAGACCCACCTCTGGCCAAATCACACCCAATCAGCGACGCTGGCGATAACGTATTTAAGAAGGGGTAAAAAATGCTGTGCAGCAGCTGTCGAGAGAGGAGTGAGACAATGTGAGAGGAACAACTCTGCAGACACCAAGGTCAGTGAAGAAGGAGGGGGAGGAGGTGCTCCAGGCGCCGGAGCAGAGATTCCCCTGCAGCCCCGTGGTGAAGACCATGGTGATGCAGGTGGTCCCCCTGTGTCCAGGTGTCCTCCACCAGGAGGACCATGGTGGAGCAGATGTCCACACTGCCGCCTGTGGAGGACATGCAGCCTGCGGACACGCCGCAGCAGGTGGATGTGCCCTGAAGGAAGCTGCAGCCTATGGAGAGCTCACATTGGAGCAGGCTCCTGGCAAGAGCTGTGGGCTGTGGAGAGCAGCCCATGCAGGAGCAGGTTTTCTGACAGGACCTGTGGCCCATGGGAGAACCACGCTAAGGCAGTCCGTTCCTGAAGGATTGTACCCCATGGAAAGGACCCGTGCTGGAGCAGTTCTTGAAGAACTGCAGCCCGTGGGAAGGACCCAAGTTGGAGAAGTTTGTGAGAGACTGTATCCCATGGGAGGGACCCCACGCTGGAGCAGAGGAAGAGTGTGAGGAGGAAGGCGCAACAGTGGCAAAGTGTTATGAACTGAGCGCAATCCCCATTCCCTATTCCCCTGCACCATTTGGGGGGAGGAGGTAGAAGATTTAGGAGTGAAGTTGAGCCTGGGAATAAAGGAGGGGCGATGGAGGGAAGGTGTTTTTAGTTTTATTTTACTTCTCACTATCCTACTCTGTTACAATTAATTGTCAATAAATTAAATTAATTTCCCCAGGTCAAGTCTGTTTTGCCCATGATGGTAACTGGTAAGTAACCTCCCTGTCCTTACTGCAACCCACGAGCTTTTTCATATTTTTTCCCACTGTCCTGCTGAGAAGGGGGAGTGATAGAGTGGCTTGGTGGGCATCTGGTGGTCAGCCAAGGTCAACCCACAACAAACCTCCACCATTTTTCAATGCTTTTACTGAATCACAGAAATAAGAATTAGATACAGTCTTGCTGTAGTGGTTTCAAAAAGGAGTCTTAGTGTAATGTTTCAAATTTGGGATAGCTATAAAATCTCTGAAATTAATATTCTGGTTTTATATCCAAAGATCACCTTAGCTGTTTGGAACACAGCCCTCTTTTGAAGCTCATATTCAGCTAAGCACTATCATCTATCATCTTTCTTGCCTCCCAAAATGGTTTCTAATTCTCCCTATGAACTTCCATGGAACCTTATTATAAACCATCCCAGTTTACCTGCATAAGTTTATTATTGAAACCATTGTTACTAACCAGGCTAGGAACAATGCAACCAGCACAATAGGTGGGTGATGCTTCACTATATCACAGGTATTAGTTGTTTCAAAATTGCAGCATTTACTCACTCAAAGTGATGAGGTATACTGACAAGACTCTGATGAAGAACCATCTCTATCTTTGTAAAATGTATTTCAAACATGAACCAACTGAACAGAAGAACCATAAAGAATGACAAGAGATCTAGAAAACATGCCCTATGAGAAAAGGCAGAATAAAGTGAGGCTGTTTACCCTAAAAGAGAGAAGAAATAGAATCACAGAATGGTTTGGGTTGGAAGGGACCTTTAAAGATCATAGAATTGTTTAGGTTGGAAAAGACCTTTAAGATCATCGAGTCCAGCCGTTAACCTAGCACTGCCAAGTCCACCACTAAACCATGTCCCTAAGCGCCTCATCTACACGTCTTTTAAATACCTCCGGGGATGGTGACTCCACCACTTCCCTGGGCAGCCTGTTCCAAGGCCTGACCACTCTTTCAGTAAAGAAATTTCTCCTAATGTCCAATCTAAACCTCCCCTGGCGCAACTTGAGGCCACTTCCTCTCGTCCTATCGCTGGTTACTTGGGAGAAGAGACCAACCCCCACCTGGCTACAACCTCCTTTCAGGTAGTTGTAGAGCGCGATAAGGTCTCCCCTCAGCCTCCTCTTCTCCAGGCTAAACAACCCCAGTTCCCTCAGCCGCTCCTCATAAGATTTGTTCTCTAGACCCTTCACCAGCTTTGTTGCCCTTCTTTGGACATGCTCCAGCACCTCAATGTCTTTCTTGTAGTGAGGGGCCCAAAACTGAACACAGTATTCGAGGTGCGGCCTCACCAGTGCCGAGTACAGGAGGATGATCACTTCCTTCGTCCTGCTGGCCACACTATTTCTGATACAAGCCAGGATGCCGTTGGCCTTCTTGGCCACCTGGGCACACTGCCGGCTCGTGTTCAGCCGGCTGTTGACCAGCACCCCCAGGTCCTTTTCCTCCGGGCAGCTTTCCAGCCACTCTTCCCCAAGCCTGTAGCATTGCATGGGATTGTTGTGACCCAAGTGCAGGACCTGGCACTTGGCCTTGTTGAATCTCATACAGTTGGCCTCGGCCCATCGATCCAGCCTGTCCAGATCCCTCTGTAGTGCCTCCTTACCCTCAAGCAAATCAACACTCCACCCAACTTGGCGTCATCCGCAAACTTACTGAGGGTGCACTTGATCACCTCATCCAGATCATCTCAGAGGGGATCTCACCAGACCCCCTCATCCAAGACCATCTAGTCCACCCCCTGCTATGGGCAGGGACATCTTTCACTAAATCAGGTTGCTCAAAGCCCCATCCAACCCTTGAACACTTCCACGGATGGGGCATCCACAACTTCTTTGGGCAACCTGTTCCAGTGGTGCCTGAGTGTCACCACCCTCAGCGTAAAGCATTTCTTCCTTATGTCCAATCTAAACCTACCCTCTTTCAGTTTAAAACCGTTGTCCCTTGTCCTATCACTACAGGCCCTGGTAAAAAGTCTTTCTCCATCTTTCTTATAAGCCCCCTTTATATACTGAAAGGCTGCAACAAGGCCTCCCCAGAGCTTTCTCTTGTCCAGGCCTGAACAACCCCAGCTCTCTCAGCCTCTCTCCATAGCAGAGGTGTTCCAGCCCTCTGATAATTTTTGTGAACCCGCTCTAACAGATCCATGTCTGTCTTGTACTGGGGATCCCAGAGCTGGGTGCAGTACTCCAGGTGGGGTCTCGAGCAGAGCAGAGGAGGAGAATTGCCTCTCTTTACCTGCTGGCCACGCTTATTTTTATGCATCTCAGGATCAATTGGCTTTCTGGGCTGCAAGTGCACATTGCCGGCTTATGTCCAGTTTTTCATTCACCAATAAAGGGGAAAGGTACAGATGTAGATGTAGAAAGCTGGTGCAAACAGGAAGGGGAAATAACTTGTTCAGTGTCCAGGAAACACAGGAAATAACTGGTTTACCTTGAATAAAGATTTGCATTAAGTATCAAGAAAGAAAGACTTTCTAGCAGTAAGAACCCTGATATGTTGGAACAGATGGCCTAAGCAGCCTTTGTCATTGGAAGTCTTTAAATACATAATATATATATATATCAGTGAAGAGTATCATTAAGTAAAGAGTTTCTCCAGTACAGAGATGTGCAAGATGACCTCTCACCGTCCCTTCCAGAGCTGCAATATTCTGAAAACACAGAAACAGTAGCAATACAGGCAGCAGTACAGAATATCAACTCAAACTACAGAATAAGATAATGCTTTTCTTCAACTTCCATCTGTAACACACAGTGAACAATACTGTGCTGTCAGAGGCTAATTCACAGAAGTCAAAGCAATGCTCCGTTGGTATAAAAAAATAGAAAGTTAGCACTTGTGGTAAAACTGAAGTTATGGGATATTTGAGAGTATGACTGATAAACAGATGACTGACAAAGCTAGGATGCTTGTAGTCTATCAAAAAAACTAACAAAGGTTGAGATAAAACAGGTGGTATTTTACGATAAGATCATACAAGCTGGACATATCCAGAGAAAAAATTTAAACATTCTATAAACTTGAAATATAGCAATTGGTACTACACCCAAAGCAATTAACCAATCAAAAATACCCAATAAAAGGATGACCAATAATAGGAAGATTGTGTTAAAATGTATTAAAAAACCAGCAACTAAAATAGTAGATCTACTAAAGTAATCTATGGCATTGATTTTTAGAATTGGTGCTGATGGGCAGCTAAATCCCACTGCAGACTATTTTGTAATTAGCATATGGCATATTTCTTCTCACTTATTTACTATATTGACAGAGTACAGGAGTCGGAAGACAGTTTCATACTGCAGCTGATGTAATACCTTGCTTGCAAGAAAGAGCAAGCCCACTCTCTACTCTTCCTTCCTTTGCCTGTGCATTCCCACCTGCCCCTTTCACCAGCACTGGTGTGTATAAGCCTCCATGGTGAAATGTTTTAGGAAGCCAAATGAGTAGAAACCCATTCACTTATTTTGTGAGTAGTTAATATGCATGGTTAGCTTCCTGAACTGGCTTGACAATGGACAGGACTAGGCCTATAAGTGAACGCTGGTGATACATAGGGGAAAAGGACTGCAACTTTCATGGGCAGCTAGCTTAGCTTCACGATAAAATTTAAATCTTAGCTTAGTTCCATCATGACACTGCATCCTGAGCAACAAGCACTTTGACTAACAGTGACTAACACTGCTAAATCAGCATTCTTGCAGCAATTACCTTGACAGGTATTCAATTCCTTGAAAAAAACAAAGATAATCTTTGACTTAGATATCCCCTTGCCTGGAAGTCAAATGTAAAAGATTACCGGCATAGCGGAAGAACCTAATAACTGAACAGTGATCTGGCCTGGTAGATGAGGGGAGAGTAGTGGCTATTGTCTACTTAGACTTCAGTAAGGCTTCCAGCATTGTCTCCCAGAAGAGTCTCATAGAGAAGCTGTTGATGTAAGGGCTGGATGAGCAGACAGTGAGGTGGATCGAAAACTGGCTGAATGGCCAGCCAAGCAGCATGAAGTCTAGCTGGAGGCCAATAACTTAGCAGTGTACCCCCAGGGATCAATATTGGGTCCGATCCTGTTCAATATCTTCATTAATGATCTGGATGATGGGGCAGATTGCACCCTCAGCAAGCTTGCCACAAACTGGGAGAAGTTGCTGATACACCAGAGGGTTGTGCTGCCATCCAGAGGGACCTGGAGAAGCTGGAGAAACGGGCTGGCAGGAACCTCATGAAGTTCAACACGGAGAAGCGCAAAGTCCTCCACCCAGGGAGGAACAACCCCAGAGCACCAGTTTATGCTGGGGACCACCCCGCTGGAAAGCAGCTTTGCAGAAAAGGCCCTGGGGATCCTGGCTGACACCAAGCTGACTGGAAGCCAGCAATGTGCCCTTGCCACAAAGAAGGCTAAGAGTATCCTGGGCTGCATTAGGCAAAGTATTCCTTCGCCTCTACTCAGCACTGGTGAGCCCACACCTGGAGTACTGTGTCCTGTTCTGGGCTCCCGAGTACAGGAGAGACATGAACATACTGGAGAGAGTCCAACAAAGAGCCACGAAGATGATTAAGGGACTGGAGCGTCCCTCATATAAGGAAAGGCTGAGAGGGCTGGGACTCTTTAGCCTAGCGAAGAGAAGGCTTAGGGGGAATTTCATAAATGAGCATAAATACCTGAAGGAAGAGCATAAACAAGATGGAGCGAGGCTCTTTCCAGTGGTGCCCAGTGACAGGACCAGAGGCAATGGCCACAACATAGGAGGTTCTCTCTGAACATCAGGAAAACCTTTTTCCACTGTGAGGTTGACCAAGCGCTTGCACAGGCTGCCCAGAGAGGTGAAGTCTCCCTCCTTGGAATATTGAAAAGCCATCTGGACATTGTCCTGGGCAACTGGCCGTAGGTGGCCCTGCTTGAACAGGGAGTTGGACAGGATGATCTCCAGAGGTCCCTTCCAATCTCAACCATTCTGTGATTCTGTGATCGCTTCATTTCCCCATTTCCCTGCCTACAAACCACTGTTTGGCATCCCCTTGCCCACTGCAAAAAACTCCCCTGCCATGTTTTTGGGTCCATATACTGTTGCATATGCCAACAGCACAGTTGCCGTTGCCCTCTCTGCACACAGCTGGCATCACCCTGTCCCCGGGGTCCACAGAACACCTAGCAGGGCACTCCCCACTTACCCACGAGGACCGTCTGCCCGTCCACCCGAGCACGGTGCTTGTAGAGCGTCAGGGCGAAGGTGGAGAGCTGCTGGGGGCGGCTGTGCCTGTGTTAAGGAGGCGTCCCCGAACCCCCCAGCAACTGCCAGCACCCCCTCCCCCGGCCGGGCCCGCCGCAGTTCCCCGGGCCGGGCCGCCCGCCGCCCGCTCGCCCCGGCGGCGCCTCCCGCTGCGCTCCGCCGGGCCGGGCCGCCACATGCGCAGAGGCGCGGGGCTGCTCAGGGCGCAGGCCCGGGAATAGGGACGGGAACTAAGGGGGCGCGGGCGGCGCAGCACAAGGATACAAGCCGTCGAGCAGGAACCTCTCCAGCAGCCTGCGGAAAGAGCACCACACAGCCGTTAGGCCGCGGAACCGAGCCGCCCCTGCCCGCCCCGTGGGGAACCGGCCGGGCGGCGGCGTGCCCGCGCGCTCACGCACTTGGACTTGCCCACGGCGCTGTCGCCCAGGCAGATGATCTTCACAGTCTCCTCCGCGCCGGCCGCGGCCTCATCCCGGGCCTGCTCCGCCGCCGCCGCATCCGCCATGGCACCGCCTCCGCGTCCCCGCTGCTACGCGACACGGCGGGCCTCGCCTCAGGCCCCGCCTCCCCTCAGGCCCCGCCTCCCCTCAGGCCCCGCCTCCCCTCAGGCCCCGCCTCCCCTCAGGCCCCGCCTCGCCTCAGGCCCCGCCTCCCCTCAGGCCCCGCCTCGCCTCAGGCCCCGCCTCGCCTCAGGCCCCGCCTCGCCTCAGGCCCCGCCTCCCCTCAGGCCCCGCCTCGCGGCCCGGCCCCGCCCCCGCCTCACGGCCCACGACGCCTCCGTGCGTCACCGAGCGCTCTGCCCCGCCCTTCTCCCCCTTGTTGGTGCGTCACGCACGCGACGTCCCGCCCCACTTGCCGTCACCGGCGCGACGCCGCCCGGCGGGGCGGGCGCCATGGCGGCCGTGGGACGCTCCGGGCGGCCGCTGCAGCTGACGCTGGCGCTGCTGAAGCCGGACGCCGTGGCCCACCCGCTGGTGCTAGAGGTGAGGGCTGGGCGGGCCGGACCGCCCCGCCGGCGCCGCCCGGCCCGGCCCGGCCCGGCCTGGGCTGGGCTGGTCTGTCGGCCCGGCCCGGGGCGTCCTGGCGGTGCACGTCGTCCGCCCAGCCACTGCGCCTCTGCCCACAGGCCGTGCACGAAACCATCCTCAGCAACCGGTTCCTCATCGTGCGCGCCAGGAAGCTGCGCTGCGGACGGGAGGAGAGCCGCCGCTTCTACCGGGAGCACGCGGGTAGGCGGGCAGGGCCGCCGCTGCCCCCAGGGGCAGGCGGGCAGGCGCTGCGGGCGGACGAGTTTGGCCGCCGGGCAGAGCCGGTGCCGGCGGAGCTGGGCTGTGTGACCCGGGCCGTCTTTCTCCCGCAGGGCGGTTCTTCTACCAGCGGCTGGTGGAGTTCATGGCCAGGTACCTGCCGTGCCCGCAGGCCAGGCTGCGCGGGGCGCGAGGAGGAAGCTCGCTTCGTTTTGCAGGTGGACCCTTGTCTTGCTTGAGCAATGCTTCTGCATCTGGAGGGGTCCACCTCGGCGTGGCATGCGTCTCGTCAGGAGTTGGTGCTTGTGGCATACGGAGGGGGAAGGCTCTGGGCTCGGGGGTGGAGAAATGTCAGGAACCAACTCTGCTATGACAACAGTAGTACTTGGTGGGGTGGCGTCGCCTAGGGGGAGGTCATTCTTGCAAATGCTTTGCTTCTGAGCCACGGTCTCAGTGTCTAGTGTCATGGTAGGTCTGTATCCCCTACCAGAAAGTACTGCATGGCAATTGCACTTACTTGCTTCTTAGCACTTGCTGTATTTATAAGAATGAAGGAGCTATGCTCTTTTGTAACCTTATCTACTTCTGCTCTTCCCTGTTCCTTCTCTCAGTGGCCCCATGTGGGCTTATATCTTGGCCCATGAGAATGCTGTTCCCCTCTGGAGATCCCTGATGGGACCCACCAAAGTATTCCGAGCCCGAAACAGCGTCCCAGACTCCATCCGGGGAGCTTACGGCCTCACTGACACCAGGAATACCACTCATGGCTCAGGTAGACCTGTCCTTCTTGGCTGAGTGTTGGGCAAAGACTGGAGCTCAGGGAGGTGTGAATGATGGTATTTTGTCTGCCTTTGGTTCTTTTCCATTCTGGGAGTCAAAGTTAATGATTTGCTCACTTCTGCAGACTCCACTCACACCTGTCCTGGTGCAATCGAGCCTGGCACTTTTCTTTACGGCTTTTGCCCTTCCCTTTGGAACATAGCACATATTTGCGGTGCCAGACTGGCATCTCTCATCTTCTTTTCCTCTGTTTTCTAACAGATTCACCAGCATCAGCCAGCAGAGAAATTGCCTTTTTCTTCCCAGAGTTCAATGAACAGCTCTGGTACCAGCAGGAAGAGCCACGCCTGCGCTGTGGGCAGGTGTATTACAATGCAGAGGAGCGTGTCCACTGTGTGTTCCGAGATGAAGAAACAGAGTTGACCTGAGTTACCTGGGGATATGGTTTGCTGAGCTGGAAGTAGTTGCTAGGCACACTGTTTGGGTCAGCCCCATAACAAGACATAGAGCCATGGCATGTTTTAAGGACTGTGGGGGCGGGAAAGACCTAATGCACATTATGTTGTGCTACCTGGGATTATGTTATTCATGCAGCATCCAGGTGCTGGGGCATTTTTGGAAAAACTTCTCAAGTAGCAGTACTCCAACTTGATACAGAGATCTAGCCACGCAGTTCACTGGTCCCTCGTATGTTTATTTGGATGTGAGCAGTAACAATGAGTTCATCAAAGGGCTAGGTGGAAAGGGGGTTGCTAGTTCCTGTTAGGATATCATTGGTTTTGCTGATAGTAGGCCTCAGATCCTTAATATCTGCTCTGTTCCCACAGTCCCTTAAGAAGAAAAGAGGGGGAAAAAGAATATGAAAAAATGCAGCGGTAAGCAGGGCAATATTAACTCTCCTGTCCTTGCTTTCCTGGATCCAAGCTGAGAAACAAGGTTGTCTTCAGTTTTGTATCATGATTCATATCTCAAGCATCTGGTGGAGGGCAGTTAGAAGCCATTCTCAAGAGGAAAGCAGCATATCCTATTGGTTCAGTTTGGTCTGGGCTGACAAGCCTGCAACAGAAGTTCTAGGGGAAATTGTAGAAAGGTGTGGAGTAGTCCAGTGCCTGTGAAGGATCTTCTATTTTGTGCTTTTAGATTGCCTGGGGCATGAGATCAGTAGTTCTGATGAAAGTTGATAGTGGCTATTAGAGCTATGGATTTCTTGAATCCATAATAAAAGGCCAGAGAAGTTGATTTGAATGCTGATACACAGAGGCTATAGAATTTCTGCCAGGAACTCTTTACATTAAGCCTTGTAACAAAATGCCTAATGGCAACTCAAAGACTTTATTGCCTGTACACTTGCTGGGCATTGAAGCACTGAGTTCCGTATCCTTTGTAAATTATATGGACAAAGTCATTTAATTATCCAGATAATTGATAAAATCATTACCTGGTGGTGCATGAGGACTTGGTTTTGAGGTACAATGCAAGGTTCTGACATGCTTATTTATGTTTTCCTGTTTGATGCATTTTGAGATCTGTTCCTGTATGAGTTTTTAATCCGTTTAAACTGTGCCCCTAATAGCTTCTTACAATGCTGATTTTTTTAATTAAGGTGCCATGTTGTACTGAGTGAATTTCTTTTGGATAACTTCAAATGCACTGTATTGGTGAAGGTACCTTTGTAATGTACTTGGGACAAGAAGTTTGTTAGCTTGACTCCCTTTTCTGAAGTTATGTGTGACTAGCATTGATGATAGTAGTCACTAAAGCTGTTGACTGAGCTGTTGATTGAGTCCCAAATTTACTAGTGCATTATTGTGTCACAGATCAAAGGCAAATTACTCTTTGACTAGTTTAAGACAACTATTGAAACGTTGGGCATTTGATTGAAAAATGTTTAATTGTAGGAAGTGCTGCCGTAGAACTTCCTTGATTAAATACATCGACATTTTTGTTCCTTCCTTACTATTATATGAGATTAAATGCAGTTGTTGTTTTGTTCCAGGTACAGATCAAAAGGATCTGTGGAATATTTTTGCATTGCTACTTTTATTTTCACCAGCAGTATCCAATGGTGGATCTGCTCATGATTGAGTATGCATTTATACAGGTCTGAAATCTTGCTGTCCTTAATGCTACTGTTGATATTTTATTGATTCCCTGAGTTTCTCTTAAGTTATGTGTGTTTCTGTTGTAACCGTTAACCCTTACTATTTTTTTCACCTTTCCTCTTTATATTGTACTTCCTTTTTTGGATATTAATTTGGGATGTCATTAAATGATAATTCCTAGCTTACACTTCTCATTTTAAATGTTTATTTTTTTTCTAGTCACCTGCAATTATTACATTTGGGGAAACTGACCCTTTTAAAATTTCAAGTACAAATAACTCTGGCTTAGTGGCGCAGTGTTTTCACAGAATAATTACCAGATCACAATCACCATAGCTGCCAGTTGTTATGTCCATATTGACATTTCTTTGGTCCACCAAGACTGTACAAGAGGTTGTCAAAACTGTACAATCCCATTTCCCTAGACACAGTGTTTATTTTGCAAATCTAAAGATGTTCTGCAAACTTTATCAGGAGATCTAATATTAAAATATTTGGTGTTAGATGCAGGAGATAGTGTCAAAAATTATTTTTAATATCAAAGGGAGCCTTTGGATTTATGAGATTACAACAGATGCTCTCTGTTTTGAGGACTTTTATGAAGGTTTTTTTTCTTTTTTTTCCCCTCCTTGTAAGTGCTCAAGAAATGTTTTTTAACTTCTCCAGTGACATTTAGCATTTGTTTTGTATACCTTCTGGTGCCTTTCGGTCCTGTGGTGAATCACCTTTGATTTTGTAACTTCCAATGGCTTTTATTTAAAACACTTTCTTGTACCATTTCTCACTTTTCTCTTCTTGCCACCCCCTTCCCGGTCCCTAATCTGTCATCACAGAAAAAGGTGAAACCTCTGATGATTTTTTTTTTTTTAACACTTGAGTCAAACCATTCTTAAGAAATCTTGGTAATGCCTAGCATATGCTATTTCCTGTCTTTCATAAACATTTTCGGTTGCTTTATTTGAGCTCCAAACATTATGTTGTAAAATAAAGGCAAGTTATCTGAATACTGGTTTAGCTTAAATTTGTAATGTCTGATGCTGCAACAATCTCATGTGCAGTAGACATTTGTATTTTGGTTGTTGTCCTCTACTTACTAATGCTTAAATGCCTTCTGCCTATTGTTTATTTGCACAGAAGCATGGTACCTGAATATTCGACTGAAGGATGCTGAACCATACAGTTTCTGCTTTCTAGAGGAAGTACTCCAATATTTCATAGAAACACTACAGTCCTATTAACATAATTTATCCTTCCAATTGCTAAGCTTCTGGACCTCTCCTTGCACTCAGGAGATGGGAGAGATTTCTGAAGAATTTCTCTGGAATGAGTTTTTCTCTGGAAAAGATAAACATAGTCGCATTTTAAATTTAAGTACTCAGCTTCAACAACAGCTTGCATAACTGACTGCTTTTTTTTCTTTTTTTTTTTTCCCCTGCACTAGGTGGTGTGTGAAAATATGGAAGCCAGGTTTTGTTTATCTGGGATATTTTGGAAGGAAGGGAAGCAAAAAAAGAGGAAATTTGGCTAATAAAATTACTAGATAGTCAACGGGGAACCTAATGTAAAGATGTTTGAATGCAAGGACAGTTCATGTCCTAGACATGTTAGTAACTGGCATCAGGATCTGATGAAGAGAGATGGAAGCTATTTCTGCCTGGAATCTACCAGGGCTTTGAACTGTGTATCATCTAGATGTGGACGTCTTGCTTCTGGACCCAAGCAAGCCCATGAAGCAAATGTGGATCATTATGTAGGCATGAGTACAGTCTGTCATGTGTTTTTTCTTGCCTGTACTTCTACCTTGTCGAGCCCAAGATTAAGTTTGGTTAATGAGTCCAAATCTATCCCCTACTTGACCTGTCTTAGGCATAAGGTGGGAGATTGTTAATTTTCTGTGATATGGAGAAAACAGTTATGGTGTATTTTTTTCTGCAGTTTGATGTTCCTCTTACTCCTTGGTCTTCCTGTTTGGATATACAGAATTTAGGTTCTTGAGGACTGAAATGCTTGAAGCTAATGGAAAGCTTTGGGCTCAATTCATAATAAGATGGGATATTAATGGGCTATGATGTAAGTACAGACAGACTGTGAAGTATAGCGGTGTCTCCTGGCATTACACTTTTTACATTACTGAGAATGGAGCTGCATATGACTTTCAATGGCAAATTGAACCTCTTGCAAAAGAGACTTGCTTTAGAGCCAGTCCTGTGACACAGGTAATAAAAATGTCTCAGCAATCATCTGTCTCAGGATTTTGCTGCTGGAAGACTTATGTGGAGGGAGGCATTTACAAACAGCAGGTGAAGGGCAGACACGGCAGCTGCAGTTTGCTGCAGTCACCTCAGGTTTCATGTAGCTGTTGTGTACTGGAGGTGTCTCAGATGCAACAGCAGATTCTAGAGAATCTTTGCACCAGCAGCTTCTTAGTGGCATATTTCTCTCCAGGAGATATATCCATAGTCACAGTCTTGATACAGGGAATAGCATGACCAGCAAATGCAGTCCAAGGGTTCATTTACTGTTGTTTTGAATCTGCTGGTACTGTCCACCTCTGCAACCTTGCATGGCAGCCAATTTCAATAGTCCATTGCCTGCAGCATAAAACAAAAAGTGCTTATTTTTGTCTGTTTTAATCTGATCTGCCACTACTTGTAATGGAGTGTCCCCTCCTCCAAGTGCTGCTGGATATAATGGAATCATAGAATCGTAGAATAGTTTGGGTTGGAAGGGCCTTTAAAGGCCATCTAGTCCAACCCCCCTGCAATGAGCAGGGACATGTTCAACTAGATCAGGTTGCTCAGAGCCCTGTCCAACCTGACCTTGAATGTTGCCAGGGATGGGGCATCTACCACCTCTCTGGGCAACCTGTGCCAGTGTTTCACCACCCTCACTGTAAAAAAATTTCTTCCTTATATCTAGTCTGAATCTACCCTCTTTTGGTTTAAAACCATTACCGCTTGTCCTATCACTACAGGCCCTTCTAAAGAGGGCCTGTCCCCATCTTTCTTATAAGCCCCCTTTAAGTATTGAAAGGCCACAATAAGGTCTCCTTGGAGCCTTCTCTTCTCTGGGCTGAACAACCCCGGCTCTCTCAGCCTGTCCTCATAGCAGGGGTGTTCCATCCTTCTGATCATTTTTGTGGCCCTCCTCTGGACCCGCTCCAGCAGGTCTATGTCTCCTGTGCTGAGGGTCCAGAGCTGGATGCAGTACTCCAGGTGGGGTCTCACCACAGCAGAGTAGAGGGGCAGAATTACCTCCCTTGACCTGCTGGCCACGCTTTTTGCTACACAGCCCAGATTCAATTGGCTTTGAAACGCATTGTTGTCAAGTACACATTGCTCGCTCATGTCCAGCTTTTCATCCACCAGTACTCCCAAGTCCTTCTTGGCAGGGCTGCTCTCAATCTCTTTATCCCCAGCCTGTATTGATACCAGGGGTTGCCCCAACCCAGGTCCAGGACCTTGCACTTGGCCTTGCTGAACCTCACGAGGTTCACATGGGCCCACTTCTCTAACCTGTCTAGGTCCCTCTGGATGGCATCCCGTCCCTCAGGCGTGTCAACCACACCACTCAGCTTGGTGTCATCTGCAAACCTGCTGAGGGTGCACTTGATCCTGCTGTCTATGTCATTGATGAAAATATTAAACAGTTCTGGTCCCAATACAGACCCTTGAGGGACATGACATCACTGATCTCCATCCGGACATTGAGCCATTGACCACTACTCTCTGGGTGGAACCATCCAACAAGTTCCTAATCCACTGAACAGTCCATCCATCAAATCCACACCTCTCCAGTTTAGAGAGAAGGATGTTGCAGGGGACCATGTCAAAGGCCTTCCAGAAGTCCAGATAGATGACATCCGTAGCTCTTCCCTTGTCCACTGATGTAGTCACTCCATCACAGAAGACCACTATGTTGATCACGCAAGACTTGTCCTTGGTGAAGCCATGCTGGCTGTGTTGAATCACCTCCCTGTCCTCCATGTGCCTTAGCATAGCTTCTAGGAGGATCTGTTCCATGATCTTCCCAAGGACAGAGGTGAGGCTGACAGGTAGGTAGTTCACAGGGTCCTCCTTTCTACCCTTCTTAAAATGGGGTGCAATGTTTCCCTTTTTCCAGTCACTGGGGACTTCACCTGACTGCCATCACTTTTCACATATCGTGGAGAGTGGCTTGGCAACTACATCAGCCAGAATACATAAAGGGGGCTTATAAGAAAGACAGAGAAAGAATTCTGGCCTGTAGTGACAGGACAGGGGGCAACAGTTTTAAACTGAAAGACGGTAGGTTTAGATTGGACTTAAGGAAGAAATGTTTTACACTGAGGGTGTTGAGACAGGAACAGGTTGCCCAAAGAAGCTGTGGATGCCCCATCCCTGGAAGTGTTCAAGGTCAGGTTGGATGGGGCTCTGAGCAACCTGATCTAGTGGAAGATGTCCCTGCTCATGGTGGGGCGGTTGGACTAGATGATCTTTAAAGGGCCTTTCCAACCCAAACCATCCTGTGATTCTATGAAAAATCATTCCAACTCTTGACTTTCATCCTGTGCTAAGCATGGAGATAGCTGAGCTAGCTCAAAGCCTGGCATCCCGGTACACTGCAGCAGGCATATTTGCTGCAGGGATTCTCACCTGCTGACAGGACCCAGACTCACCACTGACAGAGGAGTACACCTGGTCAGAGACTGAAAAAAATGCAGTGAGCACAGAGCTGCTTGCAGATCATCCTCCCATCTGTTTTTCTCTGCAGAATGTTTTCCAGATCTTCTTGAGCCTGCGGTCACAACTTGTGTTATGTCAGAGTGCCACCCATGTAAATGACAGTGCAGTATCACCACGTATCTGTTGTCTCTTTATGTGAAATGTTGCATGTGGGGGCTCAGGTCCAGTGGTGAGTTGCTTAAAAGAGCCTGTTAAAAGTGTATAAATAAGAATTTATTTTCCTAGAGGCATGTGCCAGAACACAAATGAAGCATCCAGTGTGGAAAGATACCTAGTAGTTGCCACCTTGCACCATGGTTAGTCTCTATTTCTTATAGGAAGCCTTTTATTAGAAAAAAAATTCCTAATGTCTTGGGATTTTTACCCTAGGCAAAGGGACCCCTTTTTCTTTTCTGCAGTATGAAGGAAATTAATCCATTCTGCCACTTCTTTTGTTCAAAATTAATGGAGCTTTGTATTCCTCTTAGCTCTCTGATCAGAGAAATTATGTTTGTAGGTCTACATATGGAAGGAGAACTGACTTCTGTCAACTTTTTTTCATGTTTATTTGACAGTTTTCATATGCCCTTGTGGGCACCTGTCCCTCCACAAGATGCACTTCTACTACATGACGTGTTCTCAGTAAAACAGTCAGGAGTGGTCAAAAGGCAAAAGGTACATTAGGAATGATGAAGAAGGGGACTGAGAACATACTGCAGAGACTCACACATATCCCAGCATCACTTGACTCCCTCACTGTGGCAGCAATGGGACATCTATTGTCACCCCAGCCTTCTGATACCTGGCATCATCTAACTTCAGCACGTAATAACTTGATTTCTTAGCTATTTGCTCTGGATTTCATCATTTTTCTGTTATTTTACTGACAGGTTTGAAGAATGTATGGACTGGTGAGATGCCTGTTTTTTCACAGAAGACAGATGGATATGTCCAATGCACAACTTGGTGCAATTCTGGCAGTTTAACTGATGGTTGTCACTGTAGAAAGGCTCCCTGAGGACATGGTGGTTACCCTCACAGTCTAAGACTGCACTTTGTTAATACCTTGGTACTGACTGAGATGGATTGAATCTCTCTGGCACGCAGTCTTCCCTGAACAGTATTGCTTCTATTTTGCCTGTGATTTTATTCTATGGCTTCTTTCTCAGGCACCTCTGTCTTTACTAGGTCCTTGTCTTTACAATGTGAAAACAACAGGTCTGGTATAAGACCAAAGCCATGCGTTCTTTGGCATCTTATAACTTCCTTCTACTTAGCACTGTAAAGTAACATGCATCTTTATAAGACAGACAAGTGGTTCATGCAGTTAGATCTAAAGAGACAAATCTCATCTGTATTGTAATCAGCATTTTGCTTCTCCACAGTCCTGGAAAGAGCTGGACAGCAGCTACTGAAAAAAGGATAGATCAAATGCAGAAAGGGAAATACTAAATAGCAATAGAGCCCCTGAGGTGGGTATGGTCTGAACTGTGGCCACACTAGGAGGAAGGAGAGGACTGACCTGCTGCTCATGTACCCACATGCCCCCCTGAGAGTCCTCTGCAGCTGTGCTCTACTGCAGCAACACCCTGGAGTCCTTGCTGGTGATATACAGGCTCCATCACATGTGCCACATGTACCTGAGTCACAGAATTGTAGAAAGCTGGAGGTTGGAAAGGACCTCTAGAGATTGTCTAGTCCAAAATTCCCACCTCAAAGCAGGGTCCCCTAGAGCAGGTTGCTCAGGATCTTGTTTTATCACCCTTACAGTAAAAAAAAGTTTTCTTATGTTTGAGTGAAATTTCTAGTATTTCAGTTTGTGCCTGTTGCCTCTTGTCTATTCACTGGATACCACTGGTTTTCTTTACTGCCTTGCATCAGCTATTTATATACATTGATAACCCCTCTGAGCCTCCTCTCCTCAAGGCTAAACAGTCCCAGCTCTCAGCCTCTCCTCACATGTCAGATGCTTAAATCTCTTAATCATATTCATACTGGACTCCAGTTTTGCCCAGGCTTTCTTGGGGAGCCTAGAACGGATCACAGTACTCTAGATGTGGTCTCACCAGTGCCGAATAGAGGGGAAAAGATCTCCCTCAACCTGCTGGCAATGCTCTTGCTAATGCAGCTGAGGATACTGTTGGCTGCCTTTGCCACAAAGGTTCATTGCTGGCTCATGGTTAGCTTGTTGCCCACCAGGACACCCAGGTACTTCTTTGCAAAGTTGCTTTGGTCCCCCAGTTGGGTATTGGCACATGGAATTATTCCTGCCCAGGTGCAGGACTTTGCGTTTCCCTCTACTGAACTTCATGAAATTCCCATTGGCCCATTTCTCCCTGAAGTGACTGCAGCCCAGGGAGGAACTATGTCAGAGCAGGGACACCTCTGAGGAACTGCAGCCTGTGGAGGACAGGAGCAGGTACACCCCTGAGGGGACTGCAGCCCATGGGTGTGCCATGACTGAGCAGAGGAAACAAGAAGAAAAGAGCAGTAAAAGAAAAGAGTAAGAATCAATGAGTAGCAAAAGAAAGCACAACATGCTGACCCCAACCTCCTGTGCTGCCCGTCACCTCACCAAAGGGATTGGGAGGAACTGACCATAATGTGCAGGGACAACAAGGGGAGCTGAGACTAGGAAAGGGGGGAGAGAAGGTGTTGGACTGAAGCTGAACCTGGGAAAGGGGAGGAAGGTTTCCCTATGTGTTTCTTTAATTATTGGTCATCATGGTTTTTCCTCAATATCTGAATCAGTAATTAAAAGTTTATGTTAATTGGCAATAAATTAAGTGAAATTCCTTGAGCTGAGATAGTGTTGCCCGTGATAGCAAGGATTTAAGGTCCAGGCCTGAGCTGAAATGAAGCTCTTGGGCTCATGGGCAGAGTATGGGTGGATGTCACTGGTGAGACTGGTCAGGGCCATTAAAGCGTGTTAGTGCCCTCAGGCCTTCACAATTTTTGCCTTTCTCCCTTCTCCTGGGATTCTGAACTCCTCCATCTTGTGGTCACTGCATCTAAGGCTACCCTCAGCCTTTACATGCCTGACCAGTTCTTTCTTGTGAGTACCATGTCTGGCAGAGTGTCTCCCCATATCCAGAAACCTCATGGATTTCTTGTGCTCTGCTTGACAATGGAAGTGGTCCACACCCACATACCTGCGAAATAGCCTTGAAAATGCTGGATGTTGGAAGCAGACTCCAAGGATGCTCAGACTGTCTCAAATCTGGCACCGGTCTCCAGAGGGACCATGTGTCTGAGCTGTCCCAGCCTGACAGATTGGGCAAATTGCCCCAAAACCACCAGTCACCCTCTATTGATGAAAGAGAACACAGAATGACTAGTGCAGGTGCGTCTGTATCATCTTTGTGCTACGCTATGTATTACTCTAAACAGGTCAAGAAATCAGTGCTGGTGTCTTTATTGAATTCTGGTTGTCAAATCAGCAGCATTGTCTTTCCCTGTAAAACCTTTCTCAAGGGCTCGTGCTGTGCTCCCTCTGTTTGCTCAAGGCATGCTATGTCCTGACCTCCGGTGTTGCCACACTCTTGCTAAATTCCTCCAATAGAAAATCAAGTTCACAACTAAAACTGTAAAACATACATTTCTATGAAAAACTCTGGCCCAGGTTCACATTGTGAGATGTCTCTCCAGGTGCTTAGATCAGACACTGTGGCCCTAGCCAACGTGCTTTTGCGGCAGCACCTGTTGTGGTACTCGCTCCAGACGTAGCTGTGATCTGGTTCACATCAGTCACGGATGTGAGCACTAAATACAGACCTATATCTCCCTGTGCACCCACCCCACAGATGGGTCAGGAACCTGTAGCTCCCAGTAAAAAACGGGATATCAAACTGCCCTTCATACTTATAACAATCTGTCATACCTATCTGACATGGCCGTAGTATACATATATGGTGTAGATATACTGCCTCAGAGTAGAGCAGGAATTCGGGCAAGAAGGCACAATCGGTATTACAAATGGCCGTGCTTTGTATTTCCTTTTGCAATAACTTATGTTCTTACGTTTTCCATAAAGTTTACTGTCGTTCAGGTATTTCATATTGACTGCTAAAGCACTGTTAAATTATTTACCTTTTTCTCCTTCTAATACTTCAACAACTCTGTGTGTATTTTTTTGTCTAGAGTGTGAATGTTTCAAAGACGGGAAGTCTATGTAGAACAAAGACATTCTTTCTCCATGTCACATTCTGCTGCTTCTACAGTATGATGCAATTGATTACAGCAGATGTAAACAGCTTCGAAGTTATTGCACCAGTGACTGCTTCAAACTTTTAATAGCCCACTTTGTGCCTTGTTTACCAGTCTCACAAAAACATGCTAGGTGAGGAAGTGAAGTGCTCTAGGCTTTCAGTAATTGGCACTGAAACCCTAGTGGCTTTTCCTCTGTGGAGAGAAGCCTGTGGGGAATGGGTACCAAGTGGACAAACTGGAAACAAGAAAACTTTTCTCTCAAACTTCAGCCTTCTATTTAAAGCATCTTGTTTAAAGTGCACTAATTGGCCCCTGGGGCAGACTCGATGCCCAAGCCTGGGAAGGCCTGGGTGAGAAGCCTTGGAGGGCTGGCTCCATGCAGCAGGAGGATGGAGCTGGCCATAGGAAGAGGGAGGAATGGAGATGGGTCAGCAGGTGCCACAGCTGTCCAGGAAGTACCAGGCAGCAATCATTAGGCAAAAGTGCTGCTCAGTGGTGACAGGAAAGACTTTCCTTGTCACTTTCTGAGTACAAGTGGGCCAGGAAGAAACAGTGACCCTGGGGCTGGTGCAAGGATCCCACTTGCTATTTTCCGGAACTTTGTGTAGGTGTTAGACCTGCCCCAAAACCCCACAATGCAGGGATGATACCACAGGGTAACAAGTCACTTTATGTTGCATGATTATGGTGTTTGAGTTTGTGCATGCTCTTAGCCCATGACAAACATAATAAATCAGGTCAGCTTTGGCCAGTTTTATAGTTGGATCACATAGGTGCAACCCTCATTGCCTTTTTTTCTAAAATATGAACACAAGTGGTCAATTAAACTGGATAAAAGCTTGAGACCATGCAATTTTCTTCAGCCAAAAAATCTCCTTGTCAAGTGTTTAGGGAAAAAAAAAAAGCAGACAGTAATCCATTACCACTCTCACAAAATGCAGTGTGAGGCTTTTGTCCTACCTTGGGTAGGCCAAACGGGAAATGCCAAATTTTGCTTATTCTTGCTTCTTGCAAAAAAAAATTCCCAAAGGAAACTCTTTCCCTGAGGAAATCAATGGGGAAAAAAACCTGAAATATTGTTCTTACAAAACCTGATAACGATTTCATTCCAGGAATCAGACTTGTGCGCGTGGAAAGGAGCCCCTGGTCCAAGCCCTGCTCAGAGCAGGACCCATTAGCACAGGTTGCTCAGGGCTGTGGCCAGGCAAGTGCTGAGTATCTCCAAGGACAGAGAGTCCATGGACGGCCGAGCCCAGAGAGTTGTGGTCAACAGAGTTAAATCCAGTTGGCAGCCGGTCACGAGCGGTGTTCCCCAGGGCTCAGTACTGGGGCCGGTCCTGTTCAATATCTTTATCAACGATCTGGGTGAGGGGATCAAGTGCTCCCTCAGTCAGTTTGCAGGTGACACCAGGCTGGGCGGGAGTGTTGATCTGCTGGAGGGTAGGAAGGCTCTGCAGAGGGACCTGGACAGGCTGGATCGATGGGCTGGGGCCAATGTATGAGGTTCAACAAGGCCAAGTGCCGGGTCCTGCACTTGGGCCACAACAACCCCAGGCAACGCTGCAGGCTTGGGGCAGAGTGGCTGGAAAGCTCCCCAGAGGAAAAGGACCTGGGGGTGCTGGTCGACAGCCGGCTGAACATGAGCCGGCAGTGTGCCCAGGCAGCCGAGGCGGCCAGTAGCATCTTGGCTTGTATCAGAAATAGTGTGGCCAGCAGGACGAAGGAAGTGATCATTCTCCTGTATTCGGCACTGGTGAGGCCGCATCTCGAATACTGTGTTCAGTTTTGGGCCCCTCACGACAAGAAGGACATGGAGGGGCTGGAGCGTGTCCAGAGAAGGGCAACGAAGCCGGTGAAGGGCCTGGAGCACAAGTCTGATGGGGAGCGGCTGAGGGAACTGGGGGTGTTCAGCCTGGAGAAGAGGAGGCTGAGGGGAGACCTCATCGCGCTCTACAACTACCTGAAAGGAGGTTGTAGAGAAGTGGGGGTTGGTCTCTTCTCCCCAGTAACAAGCGATAGGACG
This sequence comes from Calonectris borealis, assembly GCF_964195595.1. NCBI lineage: Eukaryota > Metazoa > Chordata > Aves > Procellariiformes > Procellariidae > Calonectris > Calonectris borealis. The sequence goes on along the minus strand of NC_134312.1, from coordinate 8,876 downwards.
AGAGGAAATGGCTTCAAGTTGCGCCAAGAGAGGTTTAGATTGGACAGTAGGAGAAGTTTCTTTACTGAAAGAGTGGTCAGGCCTTGGAACAGGCTGCCCAGGGAAGTGGTGGAGTCACCATCCCTGGAAGGATTTAAAAGACGTGTAGATGAGGCGCTTAGGGACATGGTGTAGTGGGCATGGTAGTGTTGGGTTGACGGTTGTGCTCGATGATCTTAGAGGTCTTTTCCAGCCTTAATGATCCTATGATTCCTATGATTCCTATGATTCCATGGCCTCTCAGGACTTTGATCCAGTGCCTGAAAGATTTTTCCCTGACGTCCAGTGAGGATGTCTCCTATTACAGCTTGTGCCTGTTGCCTTTTCTTATCACCATGCAACTGTGAGAAGAGTCTGTATCCATCCTCTCTCCCCACTCCCATTAGGCAGCTGCAGACCACAGTAAGGTCTCCCTTTCACCTTCTCCCTTCCGGGCTGAACAAAGCAGTCTCAGCCTCTCTTTGTATGTCCTGTGCTCCAAACCCAACCACCTCTATGACATCCACAAGACCTACTCCAGTATGGCAACGTCTGGCTGGTAGACATTCCAAAAGAGTTGGAAGCTCAGGACACTCGACTGTATTGATGTCATAGTAAACCAGGGTGTTTTACTATAATCTTTCTTAAATAAGTCTGAGTATTACAACTGTGGTATTTATAAGAAAATCATACAGCACGTTGCCCACAGAGATTTTTAAAAAGGGATGTTCAGAAGAAAAAGAGAACACACAAACCCGAGCTACAGTTTGTACTAGATCTGTTTGAACTACTGTTTGGATGACATCTGCAGTGGACAGTACAGTTTTAGTAAAATCAAAACTGCATCAGTGATAGTCAAAATCACTGAGGGAAAAAATAGAGCACAAGCCCATTGCAGCCAGCAGGGAGAAACATTGCCATTAACAAACCACTAAGCTCCTGAGCCAGATATGGTCACAGAAAACCAGGGCAAATGAGGTTGCCCAGCCAGTAGAAGCATGTGCAGAAAATGCAGTATGAAAAGTGCATTCAGCTTGTATATGTCAAAGCAACAGCAACATGAGTGAAAGCAGTGGTGTAAAACTGTCTGGATCATCAGGTTTAGAGAGTTGTGGTTAACAGGACATGCTCTACCTGGAGACCAGTAACAAGTAGAGTATCACAGGTATCTGTCCTGGGATCTGTCCTGTTTGACATCTTCATTAGTGATATGAAAAAGATGACAGAGTGCACTCATCAAATTTGCGGGTGACACCAAATCGAGGGGACCGGTCAATATGCTCAAGGGTAGGGCTGCCATCCAGAGGGACCTGGACAGACTGGAAGAATGAGCCACAAGGAACCCCATGAAATACAACAAGGACAAATGCCAAGTCCTGCACCTGGGAAGGAAGAGTCCCTGATAACAAGACAGTCTGGGGATGCCTGGCCGGGCAGCAGTGCTGCAGAAAAGCCCTAGGGGCCCTTGGTGGGCAGCAAGCCAGACATGAGTGAGCCATGTGTCCCGGCAGCAAAGGTGGCCAACAGCATCCTGGGCTGTGTGAACAGAACCAAAGAGAGTAGAATGAGGGAAGTGGTTATGGCCCTCTACTTAGTACTTCTGAGATCATATCCAGGTACTGCATCCAGTGCTGGGTTCCCTGAAAGAAGAAATACACCAACAAACTCAGAAGAGTTCAGTGGAGAGCCACCAAGATGGTCAGGGTTGGAGCACTTGCACTATGAGCAGAGGCTGAGGGAGCTGGGCTTGTTCAGCCTGAAGAAGGAATGGCTTTTGGGGGACAAAATAGCAGCCTTTCAGTACCTATGGGGAGGTTATCAAGAAAATAATACCAGGCATGGAGGGAGGATGAGAGGCAGGAGGCAAAATTCAGACAGGAGGTTTCAAGTTCATAGAATCATAGAATATTCTCAGTTGGAAGGGATCCACAAGAATCATTCAGTCCAATTCTTGACTCCACACAGAGTAACCTAAAAGTTAAACCCTATATACAAATGTTGTCCAAACACTTCTTGAACACTGACAGGCTTGGAGCCATGACCATTTCTCTGGGGAGCTTGTTCAAGTGCTTGACCGCCCTCTCGGTGAAGAACTTTTCCCTAATATCCAATCTGAACTTCCCCTGACACAGCTTTAAGCCATTCCCTCGCGTTCTATCACCGGACACCAGAGATAAATCAGCATCTCCCTCTCCACTCCCCATCATGAGGAAGTTGTAGATAGCAATGAGGTCACCTCAGTCTCCTCTAAGCTGAACAAACCTGGTATCCTCACCTGCTCCTCATAAGTCATGCCCTCTAATCCTTTCACCATCTTTGTTGCACTCCTTTGGACACATCCTAATATTTCTATATCCTTCTTACATTTGGAGCCCAAAAGTGCATGCAGTATTTGAGGTACAGTTAAGTATAGTGGGACAATCACTTCTTTCGACCAGTTAGCTATACTGTGCCTAATGCACCCCAGGATATGGTTGGTCCTTTTGGCCATCAGGACACATTGACTCATACTGAGCTTACCATCAACAAAAACCCCCAGAGGTTTCAGAGTTGGAAGTTCAAGAGGTTTCCTTCCACCTGGATGTAAGGAACAACAGTCACTCTGAGGATCATTAAGTAGTGGAGCAGGGTCTCAGAGAAACTGTGGGATCTCTGGCCTTAGAGGTTTTCCAGACCTCACTGGATACAGCCCAGAGCAGCTTTGTTTGACCATAGAGCTGGCTGTGCTTTGGGTAGGGGTTGGATCCAGCAAGCAGATTCCTGCCACCCTGAACACCATGAATTGCACTGTTTTCCTTGTCTCTGTGTCCAAAGGAAGCATTTGTGCACATGTGGAGACTATTAACAGTGAGCTGGCAGTATTGCTGTAGTGAGCTGTGATACAAGTGATGATGGTTTTTGCTTGAGAAAGAATCCTTGAGTTGGAAGAATGCATCTCTCAAAACAAGTACGGAAACATGACTTGTAGAAGTTCCCAGTTTTACAACAGTACACTTGTTTTTTTGGAAAGTGCAACATTTATGCGTGGAGAAGTTAAGGGCCCTGCACCCAGTTAAGAGTTCTGATTTCCAGAAGTGCTGAGTACTTACAGGAGCTGGGCCCGATCCTTGTGGTTATACACCTAAATTTAGGCATTTGGTTTAAAAAACAACTCCCTTAACACTTCAGAAATTCATGGAGATCTGATTTCTCACTGGACCCCCAAGGCTAGATTTGATATGCCTCAGTAGACTAGAGGAGGATACAAACATTGATATTTCTTCTCATAAAGGCTGTCCTGAAGGCATTGCCACAGAAAATGGACATGGATTACCAGAACTGAATACCAAGTTTCTGGCATCTGGCAAGTTTTCAGTATATTTTAATATTTATGCCAAGCGTTGATGGTCTCAGCAAAGCCTTATTTCAAATATCAGTGTGGGAGGAGGTTTCTCCGAGTGCTGCCAGCATGTGCCTTCATCTAAAATCCTGGGAGAGTAGCCAGGGTATATTGGAATGCCGTGCCCCTGAGTTTCTGTACGAAACAAGGAAACATTCATCATTGCCACAAGAGAAAGGTGTAATTTTGTAAACTCAAAGCAAATGGCTGTGTCACAAAGTCCTGTTATCATGGTCCTTCTACCCTGTCATCCCAACTTCCCTGAAAACACGCTTTTAGACGTACAGGGCTCATAATTACTGCTATTCATCTTTTACAGCCTCAGACATCTTCTCTGACATGAATTTTCCCCTCGTTGAGGTAGTAGCTTCCTCTAGTGTCTATTGAATCTGCTGAATTTCCACACAGGTTATTCCTTCCTCTGTAGGGTTTTTGCCTGTGCTTTCCCTACTTTCCAAATGTTGCTGCTCAGCTCCTCAACTCTTGAAATTTCAGATACAGACCTTATTATAGGATCAGCTCCCATTGCCCGCTCATCAGGAAACAGAGGTTGCAAAAAGATTGCAATAAAGCAATGCTGTATTCCTGCTGCAGAAACAATCATGTCTCAGTCTTGATCTCCAGATTCACTCCTTGTTGCAGTTTTCACATTTCCTGGGTTTCCCACTTTACACTTCCACGGCACCGTGAAGTGGTGAACTCCAGCTAAACCTGCTGTTTCTATCAGGAATGGCTCCAGGCTCCGAGCAGGCAGCGCTCACCCTGTGTAAGTCCATGTAATCCTGCTGCCTAGCTCTTTAAGAACTCACAGGACTCTACCTGGTGCCTTAACTAAGTCCAATCAGAGCTGCTGCCAGATCACAGTCCCATCATGGCCATGTTCTCTCCTAGTCCCCTGGACTACACTCTCCACTCCAGAGACCCCTGCACAGCCTGGGCCGGGTGGGCATGGTTATTGTAGATGATGGGAGCACAGATGTGGTGCAGATGCCATGGAGTCACCTTATGGCTGTGTTGCCCACAAGTTTGTTGCTGCAAGTGTGGCCAATGGCCAGCCGTCCTCATTGCTGCCTCTCTGCTGGCGTTGGCCAGTGTAGGCACTTCATAGCCCTGCAACAGATAAAATGGGGTCATAAAGAAGGACTTAGGGCACAGGGACTGCAGCTCTCACGTCCCCAGCCAGCCACTGTCCTGTGGCCCAGGGTCCCTGGTGTAGTCAGTTGTGCTGCAGCCCAGGCACCCCAAGAGCTGCCACAGGGCTGGAGCAGGAGGCCAGGGCTAGAGAGCTCTGGCTGGTCTGCCCTTGGTACAGCCTGGAGCAGAATAGCAGACCAAGGCGGGTCCTGTGCCAGGAGGGCTTTGTCCTGTAGGCTCAGATGCCACTTGTGCAGGCTGATTGGGGAAATGCTCCTCTGCTCCTTGCTCCTGCCACTGAACAAGAGCTACCTCTGAAAGCCTCTCCCCCGGGGCCCTCGCAGGGTTAAAAGCCTCTCCTCCACTGGCAGCCTCAAGGACACACAGGCTTTTCCTCACGCAGGTAAGACAAGCTGGACAGCACCTGGGGACGTCGCTAGTTTTTCTCTCTTACCAAGCACTGGATGCCGTCCACTGTTTGCTCTTGGACATGGAGGTAAGGGAGGGCTGGGAGAGCAGGACCGTGGTGGGGCAGGGCCTCACTCATGGTGGGACCCTCACAGGGGTCCCTATCGGCACAGTACTTGGGGGGCAAATCCAGTACTGGCACCCAGGGCTCTTGGGGTGGTCTGGGCATGCAAGCAGACTGTGGCTGCTGCTGATGCCTCAAACAAAATAATCCAGTCCTTTTCAGGAAAAATTAATCCTGTATTATTGCCAGCTCCCTCAGTCCAGCCATCACCTCAAACTGGGACTGAACTGGACCCAAGGCTCAGGACCTTACCTCCCATGGCTATATGTTCCAGGTCTGCTCACCTGAGTGCAAATGGGATGTGGTGGCTTGACAAGGAAAGCCACATCCTCCTGCAGGAGCAGCTGGCTTCCCTGGATGGGCACAGAGCACATCTGGCTTCCTGTAGGAGGAAGGGTGACACAATGCACCCCAAAATGCTGGAGCTATGCAGAAGTGCACAGTGGCGATGTAAGGTACCCTGCTTCAGGAACTGCACCAGAGCTGAGCTGGGTCTCAAACTAGTGCATCTCCATCGCACCAGTCAGGGGTACCTTCCGTCTCCCAGGGGGAATGACAGAAACCAGCTGCGTCCCTCTCTGCCCCCCTATCCAGTCTTTCTGGACTGGTCAATGGTGGGCAAAGGTGTACCTGCACTGGGAAGTACTTGGTAAGTCATTAGTTACCATGAGAAATCGCCTTCAGTGCAAGTGAGAGAGAGAGAGGAAAGGAGCTGAGGCAAGGTGGAGACTCAAGGCTCATTCCTGTGCAGTCCAAGGGAGAAAGGGAGATTTTCCTACTATGTCTTCCTATTTCATTGCGTACAGGATGTCTGAGGACAAAGGGTTTAAATCTGCCATTTCTTGTCATGTGGCTGTGTCCACTGACTGCTACGTTGCTCCAGACCATGGTGAAAAATTAGGGTCATTCCTCTGCATGACTCCTACGGCTGTACTGTAGCTCTGTAGCCCCATGCCTAATCCAGCCTGAATTTGTCAGCATGGAAAGAGCATCACCTGCAGCTCTCCAGAACTCACTGTCCCTCCTGCAGTGGAACTAACAATTCCCTGCTGCTGCTGCAAATACAATGACTTACATGTCATCGCTGTGTACCTACATCAAACCAAGGGGTCGTTGGTAGCATGTAATGGGCTCACACACCTCTTGCCCACCTGCTCTTATTTCCAAGTGTTGAGCTCCAGTTCAGAGCATAAACAGGTGACTAACCCTTACATGCCTAACCTCCTACTATTAAATTTATTCTTATTTTTATCACTGTGGTTCCTGAGGCCCCCTATTCCTCCTGTGTAACAGGCAGGTCCCCACCTTCACTGCTGGCTTTACCGTAACTTGTCACCAGACTCCTGCCTCTGGCTAACAGGTCAGTAGTAAAAGCATCCAACAAGGTCCTGGATAGCTCCTTGCCCTCTCACACCTATACCGTGGAGGCACTTGCGCCCTAACAAAACCACCAACTGCCTTAGTGCTGTGAAAGTTCACATATACATAATTTTGAATTTATACAGATCAACGTGCCATTATGCAGCTTTGCAGACAGGGAGAGCTGGAGACAGGAGACAATTCCTAGGGAACACTGCTGGGGTCTCTCCCAGCTCTCGCCCCTCTCAGGCACTCGCTCCCAGCGGCAATGCTGGGCCAAACAAGTTGGGCTGTTCTTGCATCAAAATGCACACGGCTTTGGCTGCGGGCTGGCTGGAGGAAGAGCCATGGTCTGAGATTTCCAGAATATTGGATGATATAGTCCTTATGTTCCTGTCCAATGTATGCAAAAATAGTAATAAAAAAAAACCCTGTTAAAGAATATGTTGATCATGGAGACTGCTGGAGACCTCAGCCAGGCAGAGGTTTCTCAGCCTTGTAGCACCCACATCCAAGATGGAGTAACAAGTTTGGATGTCATTATTTGCTAGGCAGAGAAGAATTAATCTTTTGACTGAAAGTTTTCCTCTCAATATTAAATTTTTTTAAAAATTTGAAAAACTGGAGAGTGAAAGAGAAATTAATCAGAATTTAGCTCCTCTTCTACTTAGCAAACACTGGTACTGTTCACAGTTTGCAAGTAGAAGCAAGGAGAAAATACTATTAGAATAGAAGGTCCTTAATCTGGAAGAGAAAGACCTGAAAATTATGAATAAGACAGAGCTGACATCCAAGCAATTCCAACAGAAAATTGACAGGTTTTTGCAGTAAGTAGCTATAAGAAAAAAACTCCCAACGGAAACAGTGAATTCTCCATTGCTCAACATTTTAAAATCATGACTGATACGTAGATACATGCTTTGGTCAAAGAAATTAAAAACACATTAATGGGTGTAAAATGAGGGTACCAACCTGAAATTTAACCGTGTTGTTTAATCTCATGAAGAGACATGAAAATTGACCTCAGTTGCTAAAAACCACATCTATAAAGAGGAAGGGAATGCCTTTTTTTTTTTTGTGGTCATATTCACTTTGGTCTTATGTAATGCCAATGGGCCCCTGCATAGCCATCAGCTGGCATCTTTAACGTTTAAATGGAGAGTGACATGAATTGATAGCTTGTCTGGGAACACCGTTGAATCCTGACCACAGGAGGTTTGTCAGAGTTACCTGTAAGGAAAAGCTGCTCACAGCTGCCCTGTACTGAGGCAGGCAGGCCTTGTTTCGAAGTGTACAATTTCCAAGTCAGAATAGCAGGGAACAAAACCCTTGAGTTCAGTGATGTGCAATCCTCCCTCGCACCCTAGCCATAGCCCAGTGCTGCCAGTGAGAACCCGCCCAGAAGCCAGCACTGGTCCCACCACAGCTCCTGGCAAACACTTGCTCAGCGATGGCCAGTACACTGGCCAGTTACTTTATTCTCTGATTCAGTAATAGTTTAGAATGCTAACATCTACTGAGGCAATCGAATAGGAGCCAAAGAAAAAGCTGCACAGGGAGAACAGGATTTTATTATGCACAGCGCCAAGATCACCCATGGTTCCCCAAGGTGCCCTGTATTGTCATGCAGCCACAGTCTGCCCTGGTGCTTTCCAGCCCTGTTTGCCCCCTTATTGTCATATATGGGAGCTTAAGCCTCTCTGAATCCTTTTCCTCACCCAGCCGAGAGTAGCCCCTGGTTTCAGACTGGCTCAGTGCAGTGTATGCCTTGCCGAGTGCTGGCTGGGACACATCTGCACCCCAAGACAAAGTGATTGCAGGTGGTTTCTAACCTCTCTCTCAGCCACATTTCTTCAGCAGCCTCACAGAGGCTGCTGCACCAGGCCATGTTTGTGCACCAAAGCACCTGGCCTACGTCTGCTGGGCTTCATGGCATTAGCATGCTGGGCAGCAGCAGCCCTGGCCACAAGCACCCAGGAAGCACCAGCTTCAACAGGCCTTGGCTGAGGTTTATGAGCAATAACTGCTTCCCCATGCCTCGTCCGTTATGTGGACATGGTCATCATAGCTTCACATGTCAGTAAGCAAAACCCTTTTGTCAGGGTGAAAATTGAAATAGGATGATGGAAGAAAGGTCAGGAGGCCCAGGCCAGTGGAGATCCCTGATGGCTTAAATTTGCCTGTGGCTCAACAAACACCATGTGGTCAGTCACCCTCAGTTGAAATCCGTGCTTTTTTAAGTGCTGGTTATTGTAGAGCAAAGCACCCCAAAAATGGCAGAGCAGGAGACAGGATAAAGGAAAAAAAATTCTTTTAACTGGTGCAGGGTGATGCCACATCCCCAACCCGACGGCTGGGGAAGAGCAAGCTTAGTGGCTGTGGCATCTAAAGAATGATGCGACCATGTTCAGGGGGCAGGGGAAGCATGTAGTCACCATAAGTGCAACCAGGAGG